>NC_068441.1:36712421-37912421 GCF_023373465.1 Oncorhynchus keta
ACACCTCTACATAACTCCTGATAACACCTCTACATAACTCCTGATAACACCTCTACATAACTCCTGGGATAACACCTCTACATAACACCTCTACATAACTCCTCTACATAACTCCTGATAACACCTCTACATAACTCCTCTACATAACTCCCTCATAACACCTCTACATAACTCCTGATAACACCTCTACATAACACCTCTAATAACTCCTCATAACACCTCTACATAACTCCTCTACATAACTAAAACCTCTACATAACTCCTGATAACACCTCTACATAACACATAACTGTTCATAACACCTCTACATAACACCTCTACATAACTCCTGATAACACCTCTACATAACTCCTGATAACACCTCTACATAACTCCTCTACATAACTCCTCATAACACCTCTACATAACTCCTGATAACACCTCTACATAACACCTCTACATAACTCCTCATAACACCTCTACATAACTCCTGATAACACCTCTACATAACTCCTGATAACACCTCTACATAACTCCTGATAACTACATAACTCTACATAACACCTCTACATAACTCCTCATAACACCTCTACATAACTCCTGATAACACCTCTACATAACTCCTCTACATAACTCCTCATAACACCTCTACATAACTCCTGATAACACCTCTACATAACACCTCTACATAACTCCTCATAACACCTCTACATAACTCCTGATAACACCTCTACATAACTCCTACACTCTCACATTTATTTAACTCAGATAACTCCTGAGAACACCTCTACATAACACCTCTACATAACTCCTGATAACACACAGAGTTACACATAACTCCCTGATAACACCTCTACATAACACCTCTACATAACTCCTCTATAACACCTCTACATAACTCCTGATAACACCTCTACATAACTCCTCTACATAACTCCTCATAACACATATCTAGATAACTCCTGATAACACCTCTACATAACACCTCTACATAACTCCTCATAACACCTCTACATAACTCCTGATAACACCTCTACATAACACCTCTACATAACTCCTCATAACACCTCTACATAACTCCTGATAACACCTCTAACTCCTCAGATAACACCTCTACATAACTCCTTGATAATAACTCCTGATAACACCTCTACATAACACCTCCTGATAACACCTCTACATAACTCCATCTACATAACTGAGATAACACCTCTACATAACTCCCTGGGCCACCTCTGGCATAACACCTCTACATAACTCCTCATAACACCTCTGGTGGGTGGTATAACTCAAAACGATGGCTGATAACACCTAGGGTGTTAACACCTCTACATAACTCCTCATAACACCTCTAGATAACTCCTGATAACACCTCTACATAACTCCTGATAACACCTCTACATAACTCCTGGATAACACCTTAGATAACTCCTGATAAAAGTTTGCAGTCTACATACTTACCTCTACATAACTCCTCATAACACCTCTAGATAACGGTCCTGATAACACCAGTTGGAGATAACACCTCTGGACATAAGCTCGTTTGGGGTTTGATAGCTCATAACACCTCTAGAGCATAACTCCTGATAACACCTCTACATAACACCTGATAACACTTTGCTACATAACTCATTGATATACAGAGAAAAGATAACACCTCTACATAAGACTCCTGATAACACCCTCTGATTTGCGGAATAACTCCTCTGATAACAACTTTGCAAGGCAGTCATAACTCCTGACTGCACAGTACTGTATAACACCTCTACATAACTCCTGATAACACACATAACACCTCTACAGTTGGATAACACCTCTACATAACTCCTGATAACACCTCTACATAACTCCATAACTCCTGGGTACATAACTCCTCACTACATAACTCCTCATAACACCTCTACATAACTCCTGATAACACCTCTACATAACTCCTGATAACACTCTACATAACTCCTCATAACACCTCTACATAACTCCTGATAACACCTCTCTAACACATAACTCCTGTTTGTTGATAACACCTCTAGATAACTCCAGGATGGATAACATAACCAGGGTGTCTCTACATGACTGCAACACTCTACATAACTCCTCATAATAGGGGTTGCGACACGGCAGATCTACATAACTCCTGATAACACCTCTACATAACTCCTTGGGTGAGGAACTACGGGGGGGGCTGTTGGCCGAGTACATAACTCCTTGATAACACCTCTAATCATAACTCCTGATAACACCTCTGCAGTGGGCAGCTAAGGTGCTCTTGTTATGGACTTCACAGTGTCCCAGAACTTTTTGGAGTTGGAGCTACAGGATGCAAACTTCTGCCTGAAGAACACCTTAGCTTTCCTGATAACTCCTGATAACACTTCCCTGAACATAACACCTCTACATAACTCCAGTCCGCCACAGGATGTTTTTGTGCTGGTACATAACTCCTCATAACACCTCTACATAACTCCTGATAACACCTCTACATAACACCTCTAATAACTCCTGATAACACCTCTACATAACTCCTGATAACACCTCTACATAACTCCTGATAACACCTCTACATAACACCTCTACATAACTCCTCATAACACCTCTAACTCCTGATAACACCTCTACATAACTCCTGATAACACCTCTACATAACTCCTGATAACACCTCTACATAACTCCTGATAACACCTCTACATAACTCCTGATAACACCTCTACATAACTCCTGATAACACCTCTACATAACTCCTCATAACACCTCTACATAACTCCTGATAACACCTCTACATAACACCTCTACATAACTCCTGATAACACCTCTACATAACTCCTGATAACACCTCTACATAACTCCTGATAACACCTCTACATAACTCCTGATAACACCTCTACATAACACCTCTACATAACTCCTCATAACACCTCTACATAACTCCTGATAACACCTCTACATAACTCCTGATAACACCTCTACATAACTCCTCTACATAACTCCTCATAACACCTCTAGATAACTCCTGATAACACCTCTACATAACACCTCTACATAACTCCTCATAACACTCTACATAACTCCTGATAACCCTGATAACACCTCTACATAACTCCTCTGATAACACCTCTACATAACTCCTCTACATAACTCCTCATAACACCTCTAGATAACTCCTGATAACACCTCTACATAACACCTCTACATAACTCCTCATAACACCTCTACATAACTCCTGATAACACCTCTACATAACTCCTGATAACACCTCATTCTCTACATAACTCCTGATAACACCTCTACATAACACTCTACATAACTCCTCTATAACACCTCTACATAACTCCTGATAACACCTCTACATAACTCTACATAACTCCTCTACATAACTCCTCATAACACCTCTACATAACTCCTGATAACACCTCTACATAACACCTCCTACATAACTCCTCATAACACCTCTACATAACTCCTGATAACACCTCTACATAACACCTCTACATAACTCCTCATAACACCTCTACATAACTCCTGATAACACCTCTACATAACACCTCTACATAACTCCTCATAACACCTCTACATAACTCCTGATAACACCTCTACATAACTCCTCTACATAACTCCTCATAACACCTCTACATAACTCCTGATAACACCTCTACATAACTCCTGATAACACCTCTACATAACTCCTGATAACACCTCTACATAACTCCTGATAACACCTCTACATAACACCATAACTCCTCATAACACCTCTAACTAACTCCTGATAACACCTCTACATAACACCTCTACATAACTCCTGATAACACCTCTACATAACTCCTGATAACACCTCTACATAACTCATGATAACACCTCTACATAACACCTCTACATAACTCCTCATAACACCTCTACATAACTCCTGATAACACCTCTACATAACTCCTGATAACACCTCTACATAACTCCTCTACATAACTCCTCATAACACCTCTAGATAACTCCTGATAACACCTCTACATAACACCTCTACATAACTTCTCATAACACCTCTACATAACTCCTGATAACACCTCTACATAACTCCTGATAACACCTCTACATAACTCCTCTACATAACTCCTCATAACACCTCTAGATAACTCCTGATAACACCTCTACATAACACCTCTACATAACTTCTCATAACACCTCTACATAACTCCTGATAACACCTCTACATAACTCCTGATAACACCTCTACATAACTCATGATAACACCTCTACATAACACCTCTACATAACTCCTCATAACACCTCTACATAACTCCTGATAACACCTCTACATAACTCCTCTACATAACTCCTCATAACACCTCTAGATAACTCCTGATAACACCTCTACATAACTCCTCATAACACCTCTACATAACTCCTGATAACACCTCTACATAACACCTCTACATAACTCCTCATAACACCTCTACATAACTCCTCACTTACATAACTCCTGATAACACCTCTACATAACTCCTGATAACACCTCTACATAACTCCTGATAACACCTCTACATAACACCTCTACATAACTCCTCATAACACCTCTACATAACTCCTGATAACACCTCTACATAACACCTCTACATAACTCCTGATAACACCTCTACATAACTCCTGATAACACCTCTACATAACTCCTGATAACACCTCTACATAACTCCTGATAACACCTCTACATAACACCTCTACATAACTCCTCATAACACCTCTACATAACTCCTGATAACACCTCTACATAACTCCTCTACATAACTCCTCATAACACCTCTAGATAACTCCTGATAACACCTCTACATAACACCTCTACATAACTCCTCATAACACCTCTACATAACTCCTGATAACACCTCTACATAACACCTCCTACATAACTCCTCATAACACCTCTACATAACTCCTGATAACACCTCTACATAACTCCTGATAACACCTCTACATAACTCCTGATAACACCTCTACATAACTCCTGATAACACCTCTACATAACACCTCTACATAACTCCTCATAACACCTCTACATAACTCCTGATAACACCTCTACATAACTCCTCTACATAACTCCTCATAACACTCTACATAACTCCTGATAACACCTCTAACTCCTCACATAACTCCTCATAACACCTCTACATAACTCCTGATAACACCTCTACATAACACCTCTACATAACTCCTCATAACACCTCTACATAACTCCTGATAACACCTCTACATAACTCCTGATAACACCTCTACATAACTCCTGATAACACCTCTACATAACTCCTGATAACACCTCTACATAACTCCTCTACATAACTCCTCATAACACCTCTAGATAACTCCTGATAACACCTCTACATAACACCTCTACATAACTTCTCATAACACCTCTACATAACTCCTGATAACACCTCTACATAACTCCTGATAACACCTCTACATAACTCATAATAACACCTCTACATAACACCTCTACATAACTCCTCATAACACCTCTACATAACTCCTGATAACACCTCTACATAACTCCTCTACATAACTCCTCATAACACCTCTAGATAACTCCTGATAACACCTCTACATAACACCTCTACATAACTCCTCATAACACCTCTACATAACTCCTGATAACACCTCTACATAACACCTCTACATAACTCCTCATAACACCTCTACATAACTCCTGATAACACCTCTACATAACTCCTGATAACACCTCTACATAACTCCTGATAACACCTCTACATAACTCCTGATAACACCTCTACATAACACCTCTACATAACTCCTCATAACACCTCTACATAACTCCTGATAACACCTCTACATAACTCCTGATAACACCTCTACATAACTCCTGATAACACCTCTACATAACTCCTGATAACACCTCTACATAACTCCTGATAACACCTCTACATAACTCCTCATAACACCTCTACATAACTCCTGATAACACCTCTACATAACACCTCTACATAACTCCTGATAACACCTCTACATAACTCCTGATAACACCTCTACATAACTCCTCTACATAACTCCTCATAACACCTCTACATAACTCCTGATAACACCTCTACATAACACCTCTACATAACTCCTCATAACACCTCTACATAACTCCTGATAACACCTCTACATAACTCCTGATAACACCTCTACATAACTCCTCATAACACCTCTACATAACTCCTGATAACACCTCTACATAACTCCTCTACATAACTCCTCATAACACCTCTACATAACTCCTGATAACACCTCTACATAACACCTCTACATAACTCCTCATAACACCTCTACATAAGTCCTGATAACACCTCTACATAACACCTCTACATAACTACTCATAACACCTCTACATAACTCCTGATAACACCTCTACATAACTCCTGATAACACCTCTACATAACTCCTGATAACACCTCTACATAACTCCTGATAACACCTCTACATAACACCTCTACATAACTCCTCATAACACCTCTACATAACTCCTGATAACACCTCTACATAACTCCTGATAACACCTCTACATAACTCCTGATAACACCTCTACATAACTCCTGATAACACCTCTACATAACTCCTGATAACACCTCTACATAACTCCTGATAACACCTCTACATAACTCCTCATAACACCTCTACATAACTCCTGATAACACCTCTACATAACTCCTGATAACACCTCTACATAACTCCTCATAACACCTCTACATAACTCCTGATAACACCTCTACATAACACCTCTACATAACTCCTGATAACACCTCTACATAACTCCTCTACATAACTCCTCATAACACCTCTACATAACTCCTGATAACACCTCTACATAACACCTCTACATAACTCCTCATAACACCTCTACATAACTCCTGATAACACCTCTACATAACACCTCTACATAACTCCTCATAACACCTCTACATAACTCCTGATAACACCTCTACATAACACCTCTACATAACTCCTCATAACACCTCTACATAACTCCTGATAACACCTCTACATAACACCTCTACATAACTCCTCATAACACCTCTACATAACTCCTGATAACACCTCTACATAACTCCTGATAACACCTCTACATAACTCCTGATAACACCTCTACATAACTCCTGATAACACCTCTACATAACTCCTCATAACACCTCTACATAACTCCTGATAACACCTCTACATAACTCCTGATAACACCTCTACATAACTCCTGATAACACCTCTACATAACTCCTGATAACACCTCTACATAACTCCTGATAACACCTCTACATAACTCCTGATAACACCTCTACATAACTCCTCATAACACCTCTACATAACTCCTGATAACACCTCTACATAACTCCTGATAACACCTCTACATAACTCCTCATAACACCTCTACATAACTCCTGATAACACCTCTACATAACACCTCTACATAACTCCTGATAACACCTCTACATAACACCTCTACATAACTCCTGATAACACCTCTACATAACTCCTCATAACACCTCTACATAACTCCTGATAACACCTCTACATAACTCCTGATAACACCTCTACATAACACCTCTACATAACTCCTGATAACACCTCTACATAACTCCTGATAACACCTCTACATAACTCCTCTACATAACTCCTCATAACACCTCTACATAACTCCTGATAACACCTCTACATAACACCTCTACATAACTCCTCATAACACCTCTACATAACTCCTGATAACACCTCTACATAACACCTCTACATAACTCCTCATAACACCTCTACATAACTCCTGATAACACCTCTACATAACTCCTGATAACACCTCTACATAACTCCTGATAACACCTCTACATAACTCCTGATAACACCTCTACATAACTCCTGATAACACCTCTACATAACTCCTGATAACACCTCTACATAACTCCTGATAACACCTCTACATAACTCCTCATAACACCTCTACATAACTCCTGATAACACCTCTACATAACTCCTGATAACACCTCTACATAACTCCTCATAACACCTCTACATAACTCCTGATAACACCTCTACATAACACCTCTACATAACTCCTGATAACACCTCTACATAACTCCTGATAACACCTCTACATAACTCCTCATAACACCTCTACATAACTCCTCATAACACCTCTACATAACTCCTCATAACACCTCTACATAACTCCTGATAACACCTCTACATAACTCCTGATAACACCTCTACATAACTCCTCATAACACCTCTACATAACTCCTGATAACACCTCTACATAACACCTCTACATAACTCCTGATAACACCTCTACATAACTCCTCTACATAACTCCTCATAACACCTCTACATAACTCCTGATAACACCTCTACATAACACCTCTACATAACTCCTGATAACACCTCTACATAACTCCTGATAACACCTCTACATAACACCTCTACATAACTCCTCATAACACCTCTACATAACTCCTGATAACACCTCTACATAACACCTCTACATAACTCCTCATAACACCTCTACATAACTCCTGATAACACCTCTACATAACACCTCTACATAACTCCTCATAACACCTCTACATAACTCCTGATAACACCTCTACATAACTCCTGATAACACCTCTACATAACTCCTGATAACACCTCTACATAACTCCTGATAACACTACATAACTAACACCTCTACATAACTCCTCATAACACCTCTACATAACTCCTGATAACACCTCTACATAACTCCTCATAACACCTCTACATAACTCCTGATAACACCTCTACATAACTCCTGATAACACCTCTACATAACTCCTGATAACACCTCTACATAACTCCTGATAACACCTCTACATAACTCCTAATAACACCTGTACATAACTCCTGATAACACCTCTACATAACACCTCTACATAACTCCTGATAACACCTCTACATAACACCTCTACATAACTCCTGATAACACCTCTACATAACTCCTCATAACACCTCTACATAACTCCTGATAACACCTCTACATAACACCTCTACATAACTCCTGATAACACCTCTACATAACTCCTGATAACACCTCTACATAACTCCTCTACATAACTCCTCATAACACCTCTACATAACTCCTGATAACACCTCTACATAACACCTCTACATAACTCCTCATAACACCTCTACATAACTCCTGATAACACCTCTACATAACACCTCTACATAACTCCTCATAACACCTCTACATAACTCCTGATAACACCTCTACATAACTCCTGATAACACCTCTACATAACTCCTGATAACACCTCTACATAACTCCTGATAACACCTCTACATAACTCCTGATAACACCTCTACATAACTCCTGATAACACCTCTACATATCTCCTGATAACACCTCTACATAACTCCTCATAACACCTCTACATAACTCCTGATAACACCTCTACATAACTCCTGATAACACCTCTACATAACTCCTCATAACACCTCTACATAACTCCTGATAACACCTCTACATAACACCTCTACATAACTCCTGATAACACCTCTACATAACTCCTGATAACACCTCTACATAACTCCTCATAACACCTCTACATAACTCCTCATAACACCTCTACATAACTCCTGATAACACCTCTACATAACTCCTGATAACACCTCTACATAACTCCTCATAACACCTCTACATAACACCTCTACATAACTCCTGATAACACCTCTACATAACACCTCTACATAACTCCTGATAACACCTCTACATAACTCCTCATAACACCTCTACATAACTCCTGATAACACCTCTACATAACACCTCTACATAACTCCTGATAACACCTCTACATAACTCCTCATAACACCTCTACATAACTCCTGATAACACCTCTACATAACTCCTGATAACACCTCTACATAACTCCTCATAACACCTCTACATAACTCCTGATAACACCTCTACATAACTCCTGATAACACCTCTACATAACTCCTGATAACACCTCTACATAACTCCTCATAACACCTCTACATAACTCCTCATAACACCTCTACATAACTCCTGATAACACCTCTACATAACACCTCTACATAACTCCTGATAACACCTCTACATAACTCCTTATAACACCTCTACATAACTCCTCATAACACCTCTACATAACTCCTGATAACACCTCTACATAACTCCTGATAACACCTCTACATAACTCCTCATAACACCTCTACATAACTCCTCATAACACCTCTACATAACTCCTGATAACACCTCTACATAACTCCTCATAACACCTCTACATAACTCCTGATAACACCTCTACATAACTCCTCATAACACCTCTACATAACTCCTCATAACACCTCTACTTAACTCCTCATAACACCTCTACATAACTCCTCATAACACCTCTACATAACTCCTGATAACACCTCTACATAACTCCTGATAACACCTCTACATAACTCCTCATAACACCTCTACATAACTCCTGATAACACCTCTACATAACTCCTGATAACACCTCTACATAACTCCTCATAACACCTCTACATAACTCCTGATAACACCTCTACATAACTCCTGATAACACCTCTACATAACTCCTGATAACACCTCTACATAACTCCTGATAACACCTCTACATAACTCCTCATAACACCTCTACATAACTCCTGATAACACCTCTACATAACTCCTGATAACACTCTCTACATAACTCCTCATAACACCTCTACATAACTCCTGATAACACCTCTACATAACTCCTGATAACACCTCTACATAACTCCTGATAACACCTCTACATAACTCCTGATAACACCTCTACATAACTCCTCATAACACCTCTACATAACTCCTGATAACACCTCTACATAACTCCTGATAACACCTCTACATAACTCCTGATAACACCTCTACATAACTCCTCATAACACCTCTACATAACTCCTCATAACACCTCTACATAACTCCTCATAACACTCTACATAACTCCTCATAACACCTCTACATAACTCCTCATAACACCTCTACATAACTCCTCATAACACCTCTACATAACTCCTCCTGATAACACCTCTACATAACTCCTGATAACACCTCTACATAACTCCTGATAACACCTCTACATAACTCCTCATAACACCTCTACATAACTCCTCATAACACCTCTACATAACTCCTCATAACACCTCTACATAACTCCTGATAACACCTCTACATAACTCCTGATAACACCTCTACATAACTCCTGAACACCTCTACATAACTCCTCATAACACCTCTACATAACTCCTGATAACACCTCTACATAACTCCTCATAACACCTCTACATAACTCCTCATAACACCTCTACATAACTCCTCATAACACCTCTACATAACTCCTCATAACACCTCTACATAACTCCTGATAACACCTCTACATAACTCCTCATAACACCTCTACATAACTCCTGATAACACCTCTACATAACTCCTCATAACACCTCTACATAACTCCTGATAACACCTCTACATAACTCCTCATAACACCTCTACATAACTCCTGATAACACCTCTACATAACTCCTCATAACACCTCTACATAACTCCTGATAACACCTCTACATAACTCCTGATAACACCTCTACATAACTCCTCATAACACCTCTACATAACTCCTGATAACACCTCTACATAACTCCTGATAACACCTCTACATAACTCCTCATAACACCTCTACATAACTCCTGATAACACCTCTACATAACTCCTCATAACACCTCTACATAACTCCTGATAACACCTCTACATAACTCCTGATAACACCTCTACATAACTCCTCATAACACCTCTACATAACTCCTCATAACACCTCTACATAACTCCTCATAACACCTCTACATAACTCCTCATAACACCTCTACATAACTCCTGATAACACCTCTACATAACTCCTCATAACACCTCTACATAACTCCTGATAACACCTCTACATAACTCCTCATAACACCTCTACATAACTCCTCATAACACCTCTACATAACTCCTCATAACACCTCTACATAACTCCTGATAACACCTCTACATAACTCCTGATAACACCTCTACATAACTCCTCATAACACCTCTACATAACTCCTCATAACACCTCTACATAACTCCTCATAACACCTCTACATAACTCCTGATAACACCTCTACATAACTCCTGATAACACCTCTACATAACTCCTCATAACACCTCTACATAACTCCTCATAACACCTCTACATAACTCCTCATAACACCTCTACATAACTCCTCATAACACCTCTACATAACTCCTGATAACAATGCACATGTAGACATGTTAGCTCAGTGAACAAACACAACCCTTTAACCCATGAGTCTAAGGGCTATTAGCCCTTACAAACACATTGAATAACAGATTTACTACATGGAACAACAGATAGTCCACCCAAAAATCAAAAGGAAGTTTGTTCTGAAGTGTCTGTCATATATCTGTGAGATATAAGAAACAGGAAACATTATTACTATTCTTCATTTTTTAAAACATATATTTAACCCCTTATTGTTTTGGCACTAAACAGTCTCCTTATATACTTCCATTCATTTTTTCAACTGGTACCAGGGGACGTTCAGACGAGTCTTGTGAGGCCTGTTGGTCTCCTAGGGGAAAACAACCAACATGTACGTGTTCGTGAGAGTCACAGAGGGGTGACAGGCTCTGCTGTCTCTCAAGTTGGGATAGATCTCTTGGCTGGACTTACTCAATGATCATTGCACAAGTTAGCTCAGTGAACACACACAACCCTTTAACCCAATTCATCAATGTTTTCAAGGACATTGAGGACCTCAAGATGTGACTATACTTATGGACAGACTAGCATGAGGCATCTAAGAACATCATCCCAGAAACACTGAACACCAATGGCAGAGGAGCACAGTAACAGGAGCACAGGTCACATGTGACGTCATATCAGGCATATCAGGCAGTAATCACTGACCTCTTCTCATACCAGTCCCCGTCAGCCGTACAGTTCTGACCTCTTCTCATACCAGTCCCCGTCAGCCGTACAGTTCTGACCTCTTCTCATACCAGTCCCCGTCAGCCGTACAGTTCTGACCTCTTCTCATACCAGTCCCCGTCAGCCGTACAGTTCTGACCTCTTCTCATACCAGTCCCCGTCAGCCGTACAGTTCTGACCTCTTCTCATACCAGTCCCCGTCAGCCGTACAGTTCTGACCTCTGTTTCCAAGATTTCATGATCACATGCACCATACCCAGTAGTACACTCTATACCCTCTCACCCATCTGGAAGCCCTGACATAGACTGGGCAGTAGGTAGACTCATCACCCAGGACACCATTGGACACTCCGCACTTCAGAGATGACTGGTAGCCAGTTTCTAAACTACCCTGCCACAGACTCTCCCTTCAGGTCTCCCAACTCCCACTCTATTCAGCTCCATTCAGTTGCCATGACATCCCCAATCCCCCCTCTTTCCCAGGCCGCCACGGTCACCTCGCCGCAGCTCCCTCTGGCCCTGTGGCCCCCGCTGGACTTTGCCTTGGGTTCGTTGTCTTGCTGCGGGGCCTGTGTGTTCACTAACCCCCTGGAGGTGGTGAAGACGCGACTGCAGCTGCAGGGAGAGCTGCGGGCGCGGGGGACCTACCAGCGGCACTACCGCGGGGTGGTCCAGGCCCTATGGGTGGTGGGTAGAACAGACGGGCTACGCGGGCTGCAGAAGGGGCTCTCGGCTGGGCTGTTGTACCAGGGTTTGATGAACGGTGTGAGGCTGGGCTTCTACTCCTACTGTGATGCCGTGGGTGTCACTGCAGCCCCTGGAGGGAGTCTGATGTCAGGAGCCATTGCCGGGGCTCTGGGTGCCTTCATCGCCTCTCCTGCCTATCTGGTGAGTAGCATGTTTGTTTTGTTGTTTCTCTCGTAGTCAATAGCTTTGTAAAAGGTAAAGAGGTATGGAAGGCACTTGGGGTCATAATGTACATACATAACATATATAGCATCTACAGTATTTACAGTGTGACGTCCCTCCCACTCTGTGTGCTGGGATCTCCTGTTTGGTAGTCTGCTTGTTGCAAGAGGCCAGTGGGCAGAGCAAGAGGATCGTCAGCTGATGTGGTGCACCTGGGCAGGCTTGGCCTGCAGGCTATAAAGGGAGGCCACATCAGCCAACACTCTCTCTCTCTTCCCTGACTGGCAGGCTGGCTTCCACCACCATATAACACCCTCTCCACTCATCCACACACTACATACACTACTGATCCTACAGACGTCCACAGCTTATGTAACATTGCTGTATTTATTATTATTTAGTTTAATACATGTATTCCTTTATACATTTAAGTCATGCGTGGACTCCCTTTGTTGTTACGAAATATGAGCCAGGTTGTAACAACAGTGTTGACCCTACATTGTAAAAACTGATTAACAACAGCAAATCAGCTCAAATTGATTTTAATTTAGGAAATCTCTTCCACAGTTTCCCCACAGAATAGATAGATATACTGTATGTTATCGTATACAAACGTAAGCAACGTTTGAATTGATTATGTTTTAGTCAAATGTTATATCTGTTTGGGCTTCTTGCCGTCAATTTGCAGTCTACAAAATATTTGTAATTATGTTATGGCCCCCTGACCATCCGCTCAATAAAAAATCGGCCCGCGGCTGAATCTGGTTGATGATCCCTGTGTTAAGGACAGACGCTGGGAGACGAGAAGCAAGTACAGGGAGTGACCATTTAATAAACAATGGACATGAAACAGAACCTGGACAGCGACAATAATGCTGACACTGGGAACAAACTGAGAACAGACAGATATAGAGGGGCAAACAACAAAGTGAAGGAGTCCAGGTGAGTCCAATGAGCGCTGATGAGCGTAATGATGGTGACAGGTGTGTGTAATGATTCCATCCAGAGAGGCGTTCGTGGGCGCCAGAGCGCCACAGAGGGTGAGCTGGTACAGGCGTGACACCCTGCCCTACAGTATGTGCCCCAATTTCACAACAAAGGCTTTTTGAGCACTCAGTGCATCATACCTTATGGAGTATAATCATAAGTGTCATAAATATTGCACCAGCCATGTTCCCTGTTATGAGAACCTGGTGCATCTGTGCAGGTACTGTAAATACAATTATAAACTGGGTGGTTCGAGCCCTGAATGCTGATTGGTTGACAGCCATGATATATCAGACCGTATACCACAGGTATGACAAAACATTTATTTTTATTGCTCAAATTAAGTTGTTAACCAGTTTATAACAGCAATGAGGCACCTCGGGCTTTGTGGTATATGGCCAATATACCACGGCTAAGGGTTGTGTCCAGGCACTCCGCTTAAGAACAGCCCTAAGCTGTGGTATATACCACACCCTCTTGTGCCTTATTGCTTAAATCTATCAAGTCAGCCAGTTCAGCATGTTACGTATCATGTTATGTTCAGGGATGTGATTGTTACTGTGCGAAGGGCAGTGGCTTCTACAGTGGCTGTGTATTTCCCCATGTGTTCAGGCAGTTGCGCCTCACTTGTATAATAACCCATATAATAACCTAAGGTGGCCCTCATATACTCATGCTACTGTTGTTGTTGTCTAGGCTGCATCTGTTGCTCAATACATCAATGAGCCGCATAATCTCTCCAGCACTCTGAAAACACTATACATATAGATATGTTTCTGAGTATCTGGGTCACTAAATATACCTGGCATGTATCCACTTCCAAGCACTACCCCAAATACTTCCCAGCACTCCCTCCTGTCCTTTTTGGCAGTGTATGAAGGTAAGCGAGACAGAATGATAGAAAGAGATTTCTGATTACACCCGGTATGGGTTAAAGACCAGGGAGGGCTCGGCCACCGGAGTATGTATGCATGTATACTGTGGGAGCCAAACTCATCTCAATAACCTAAGCAACGGTCATTGAGAGAGAGAGCGAGAAAGTGAAAGAGCTAGAGAGATGAACAGTGAGGAAAGACAGATGTGAAATTGAGATCATGGGCATCCTGAAGGGGTGTGTGTGCAGAGTGCTGAAAAATGTGTACATGTTGTGTAACTAATACCAGGTGTAAACACTGAACAGTGTGTCTCTATATATTGACAGGGTTGTGCTTATTTAATTATAGGGTGATGTACTGCAGAGGCTCTCTTTGCAATGCTGTGTATGTCAAATGTGTATTCAATACATTGAAGAATCTATGTCTTATATTTCCTCCACAGGTGAAGACACATCTGCAGGCCCAGACAGTTGAGGCCATAGCAGCGGGTCACCAGCACAACCATCAGGTGAGGGGTGTATGCGTGTGTGTACATGTGTATCACATGTGGATGGATGCAGGACATCTGTTCCCTGTGTTCAAGACCTGCCAATAATTTGTTTTTGAATTTTACCATTTTTCTCCCCACTTTTGATCTTGGTCTCATTGCTGCAACTCCCCAACGGGCTCGGGAGACGAAGGTCGAGTCATGTGTCCTCCGACACATGACCTGCCAAACCGCGCTTCTTAACACCTGCACACTTAACCTGGAAGCCAGCCGTACTAATGTGTCAGAGGAAACACCGTTCACCTGAGTACTGAGGTCAGCCTGCAGGTGCCCGGGCCGCCACAAGGAGTCGCTAAAGCGAGATGATCCAAGTAAAGCCCCCCCCATCCAAACACTCCCCTAACTGGGACAACGCTGGGCCAATTGTGCACCAACCTATGGGACTCCCGATCACGGCCAGTTGTGATACAGCCCACTAGCGAACCTGGGTCTGTAGTGATGCCTCTAGCACTGCGATGCAGTGCCTTAGACCGCTGCGCCACTCGGGATGCCCCATGCCAATACATTTTTAATGATGGCTCTGATATTGCAAAAATCCTGTATTAACACCCTTTCAGTTTCAGAGGTAGGGGCAAACATGCTTTATTTTGTCTTGGTACTCCTCTCACACTTACAATAAAACAGCGTTTCCCAAACTTGGTCCTCGGGACCCAAGGGGTGCACGTTTTGTTTTTTGTCCTAACACTACACAGCTGATTCAAATGACCAAAGCTTGATGATTAGTTGATTATTTGAATCAGCTGTGTAGTGCTAGGGCAAAAACCAAAACATGCACCTCTTGGGGTCCCGAGGACCCTGCAGTGAAGCTCAAGGCAATGTATAGATCTAAGGTATGCAGGTTTTCTACAGTAAAGTAGAATATCCCTTTGTGTTTGCCATAGGTTGAAGCAATCCAATACCCTGACACACTATCATTTGTGGGCAAAATGTCCACAAGTGATGTAAGTACAGAGTTCATAACTTAATAGTAGAACAATGTCCATACTTCAGAGAGGGATTTCCATTTGAAAACACTTTCATCATATTCAACATCGAGAAGCACTAGGCTATGCATGGTAGCCTACACATGTGGTTCGACACTTCAACTTTTCTCCCTCAAAATGTATCTGTCTTCTTCTGAATTTGCTTTACAAGCCAGTTGCCTCTAGCTACAGTTTACTAGAGCATACCTCTCCACACCTTGTGGTAAAAAGAAGCAGATCACTTTAACTGATGGAGGATCCCCTTTCCCTCCCTCAGGGGGTGTCGAGTGCCTTCGCCAATATCTACTGGCGGGAGGGAATGGTGGGGCTGTGGAGGGGTGTGAACGGGGCTGTGCCTCGAGTCATGGTGGGATCAGCCACCCAATTGGCCACCTTCAGCTCCACCAAAGAATGGGTGGCATGCCTGCAGGTAACTATAGAAACCATGTATGCACACCCAGACTGTGTTGCCTATTGCATTACAGGTGTCACACATGCAGATGGCAATCATAGTACAGTACCAGCAGATAAGGATTGTGTTTATAGATTAGGGTTGTCTGTTATTGTCATGTAAAATACTGCCGGTCTCACGGTAATTGGCCGTTAATTAACATAAACATGTTTAGCATCCCCAGGCCTCCACTCATACAAGCTTCAAACAAACCGCTGATGCACGCCTTTTGAACATCTACATTGAAAAAAGTATAATAAATCAATTTAACATACACCATCACAATAAATCCATTATTTATTTTAGTCACGTCTAAATAAACATTATGATATGAAGAAAATGTATTTCTGAAGAACAGAATATAAGTTGGCCTACTGTATGTTATGTGGCTGTGCTCCATGCGATAGGCTGTAGGCTTCTTCATTAGCTGACAAGATATGCATGCCATTATTTTATATTACATGATTTTAGAGTAAGAAAAATATAATTGAACTTAGCTGAATAAAATAGAAAGGATATTTTTGTGACTCTGGAGCGAGTGCGCATATGAAGTTGCTATGTTGAATGTACAAGTGATCATTTGAAACAAGTCCTATAAAGTAATAGCGGGTATTATATAGTACTAGTGAGCCAAGTTAGACATGACTTACTATGCACTGAATGGAGCTGTATGCATGCTACTGAGTGATGCTGAAGTAGACTTTCTAATCAACAATACCTAGCTCTTATATGGAATAAACCAGCCCATCATCACCATAGAAAGCTCTGTCCATTTCGTTGTTAGGCTTTGAAACAACATCCACAACGACCATGTTTTACACTCAGTTTCAACCTGCTGTTGAAACTTTTTTCTTCAAATTGATCATCACGGTGAGGGGAGTTGTAAAAGCAGGATACTGTTTTGATGATGTGTTTGAAGTGATTTTCCATTGCATGTGCATTGATGTCAGAGTGGTTAGAGGGAAAGTAGAGCCCTGAGTACCAGGCCATTAATGACCTGGTGGTCATTAGCAAGTTGGGTACTACCAAAGCATGTCCAGAGTACTAAAAGGAGAATGCCGTGACTCAATGGCCATGTGGAATTTTACTGCAGTCATGACACATGACTGTCGGTGTCGTCATAATACAGTGACCAGTCCTAATCCAGAACGATTGATTGTTTCTGAGTTGATTGTTATTTTACAAGGTACATATGATATAAGAAGCCAACAAGATATGAATAATCAGGCACCCCTACCGTTAGTTGATTTCTCTCTGTGTCTTTGTAGTGGTACAGTCCAAACAGCTGGCTGGTTGCCTTGACAGCTGCCTGTATCAGTGGAGTCGCAGTGACAATCACCATGACCCCGTTTGATGTCATCAGCACCCGCCTCTACAACCAGCCAGTGGATGAGCATCATAGTGTGAGCCTTTTTTCAATATCTTGTTGTCTTTCACCCATCATTATTGGCATTGCCCAATTCACCCTGATATTCCCTGGCCTCTCTCTTGGCTTTCCTTCTCCATATACTGTACACCCTGGCTCTTAGCTGTTCAACTCCAATATATATATAAATATCTATACTGTAACTATCTATAGCTGTTGAACTCACAGTTTTATCCTCTGCCTCTCTTGCCTGTCTGTTAGGGTCGTCTGTACCAGGGCTTCTCAGACTGTCTGGTGAAGGTGTGTCGGACCGAAGGTGTGCTGGGACTTTATAAAGGCATGGGTCCTGTATTCTTCCGCCTGTGCCCTCACACCATTCTCAGCATGCTCTTCTGGGACCTGATGAGACAGAGAGCCTTCCAGGACGTCCAGAACCAGAGCTGAAGAGAAGAGGATATTCAGTCAATCCTGGATGACAATGGAAGTTGAATTTTAAAATAATGATTAATTACTAAACCAAACAGGTTTTGGTCTGTTGCCTTCGTCAGAGCCAGACCTGAGAGAGAGGGCCTCATACTGTACATGGACAGAGTTGAGGTTTAATAATTGACAGGTCCATTGGTGGAGAGAAGGAGAGACATTGAGGAGTAGACACTCTTGCACTCACTCAGTGGTTGACAGAAATGATACATAATGGCTTGACATACATCACTTAACTTAAACAATTTGTTCCATCTCCAGTTTATTTGACTGACACTGCAAGTTCCTGGACAGTGATGATGTGGAAGATGAGGCTCACTCCATGCCTAAGCCTTAAAGGGGCAATCTGCAGTTGCTATATACATTTTTGGACTTATACATAAATTATATGTATCCATTGATTCTTAAAGAATATAACTTAGAATTTCTCCATGAGCTTAGTTCAAATGGAATAGCCCATCAGAACCCAAAATATAAGCTTGTTTTACTCCAGTGTTTGTAAACAAAGTGCAAATGTAAATAAACACTATATATCCTCAAAACATGGTTACAACTATAATTTTGATATCATGGATGGTCTATGGATTTAAGAGTGGTTACATTTCTCCAGCCACATCCCTAAACTTTGACCAAAACAGGAATCGGGGAGGTCTCTTTTATCTTTTTTTATGGATTCAACTGCTGATTGCCGCTTTAAGATCCAAAGTCAAACTGTGCACAATAAGGCCCATTATTAATGAAGCAAGACGAAGGTTGGTCAGATAATTTCGAGGCAACAGTTTTACTGATATTATTTGTCATTTCCATGTAATGTGTGAAAATAAAAATGCTTTGACTTGTGCATGTCTGAAGATGAAAAAAATGTAAAATAATTTGAACTAATTGAAGTATATGTATAATTGTTATATTGAATTGCCATTAATAAAGACCATTCTACTTTAAAATTGGAATACACATCCGTTTTAATATTCACAGACCCCATTGACGGCAGAGATGAGTACCCCAGTCTAGTTTCTGAGAATGCATTTTTTTCTAATCTAGCAGATTCCCTTGATGCGATTTCAGACAATCATCTATTGCAACCCCTTTTGATCACGAAACATCTAGGCCTCCTCGGACAGGGGGGCACACGTCAGACCACAATCATACGACCTTTGAAACTTCAACACGAAGAGAACACACAAGTGATCAATACGGTGAAAATGAAGGCAACATGAAAACCATCTGAAGAATTTCGTGTTGCGGAGGAAAGGATACTAATACCTCCTACTTCGTCACTGCGTTTCTAATCAATGGCAATATCACTGTACATTTCGGATCGAAGTTTCTAGCTTTGGATGCATAACACATACTTGCGCGCATCGTGCCAGTCAGAAAAAACGAAAAAATGTCAATGTCTCCCTCAAATTGGCTAGCGTGGATCCCGGTGTGGCTGCCATTTGACTCCAACCCTTTTGACTGTGTATTGCAAGGTGGGTCGCTATACGGTTATGCATTTATCCGTTCGCGTCTATGTTATTGCACCGGTTTCATATTAATTAAGTCCTTGAATTATGGTGGTGATGATGAAACGATCATGTTCAGAAACTTTATTGGTGATGCTGATAGTAACGCGCACGTCTGTGCTTGTGTTCCTCAGGTCTGGTTGGTGCGTGTGGAATCTCAGTGTTCTATAATCTCATGAGAGTTCACCTACTCCTTCAGTCAATCAGGTGAGATACTGTTGCTTTTTAATATTTATTGTCTCAAAACAATAAATAACCTCTACGGTGTTCATGAATAACCTGTGTTCATGAATAACCTGTGTTCATGAATAACCTGTGTTCATGAATAACCTGTGTTCATGAATAACCTGTGTTCATGAATAACCTGTGTTCATGAATGCTTACATCAAATGCAATGTTGTATGCGATAGTGCATATGTGTACAACGTTACTGGTGTACACTTAACTTAATCTCTCCCCTGTAGCAGTGGCTCTGAATATAATGGGGGCAGTAAAGACAAGGGAAGGTCAGAGTCTTCGCCTGCAGCAGGGAACAAGCCGTTGGGGGGACATGGGTTGAGTGGTGTGCTGCAGTTTTGGTTCCTGACTGGCCTCCTGTCTCTGGTCGGCCCCCGGGTCTCCTCTCTAGTGGTCCTGGAGTTCTCCCTCAGAGCCGTCACTGCCTGGATCACTGCAGGACCGGTGAGACACACACAAACACGCACACATCAACACAGTGTGTTTAATATTGTTTTTTGGTTCCTTTTGTAAATATGGTACACCAGTGTTATTTTTGTGTTTTGTTTTGGGGGACATTGTCATTCATTGTTCTATAAATGTATTCCTTAATCCATGCATTAATCTGCCTGCCTGCCTGCCTGCCTGCCTGCCTGCCTGCCTGCCCGCCCGCCCGCCCGCCCACCCACTCAGGATGTCCTCCCAGGCAGCACCAAGCTCATGCTGGTCCAGTGCCAGTTTTCTCTAGGCTGTGCTCTGAGTTGCAGTCTCCACTTCCTCCAGGAGGGGGCTCCCCATCGCTCACTCAGCCTCTTGCTGGCGGCCGGTCTCAGCTGGCTGCTGGCAGGTCACTGCCACTTTCTCTGGGGCCACGTCTCCAGGCTCTACCACATACACAGCTCCCAGCGTTACTGTGGGGTCTGCATCACCCTCCTGAACTCCGGCCACTCCCTGCTCCCCTCGCTGCAGAGAGCCGTGCTCCTGGCTTTTGCTGTGGCTGGCGTGGCCGGCCTCGCCACCGTGCACCACCACTTCCTGTCCGAGGCGGAGTCTCTGAGGTTCTGGACACCACTGACCATCTGCTACACCCTGTTGGTGGTCTATGTCCAAGGTGATGCATCACTTAGATTGACTTGATTTCCATTGAGTTGAATCAATCAATTGAGAGAAGTAGCACCACAACAAGTAGAATAGCCTCTATAAGATCAGGATCGTGTTCAGTAGTGAGGAAACATTTCACAACAGAGTGTAATGGGGCAAGTACTACCTCAATTTGTCCAATAAGAACACATATTTTCATGTTCAGTCACAAAACTTTGCAGTGTGCCCTACTGAACAGAATCACCTTTATTTGCCATGTACATTTACACATACCTGAATTTTACTTGGTGATATGGTGTTGCTAGTGATAGACAACAATCAGAGACAGAATACAGACAGCGGAGTTTACACAGTGTTTACATACATTATATACAAATAGGTAGAGTGAGCATAGAGCTATAAGAGATTGAGCAATGGCTCTACAAATATACAGTTGATATACAGTGTATATACAAATGTACATTATCAGTATACATTTATCTAGCACCCTAGTAGTGTCACATTTGTTCATTGTCTTCTCTATTGCCCTCCACAGAGGAGCGGAATCGACGCCCTGGCAGTGAGGCCTTGCTGCACACGGTGGCTTTGCGTCTGGGAGCCCTGCTGGTGCTCATGCTGATGGTGGGCCGCTGGACCGACATGCTCCACATCCTCATCACCTTCCTGGGGGAATTTGTCTGTCTCTTACCTTCTCATGACCTCCTCCAAGCCCTGACCCAGGTTAATGTGGCTCCACAGCCTGTACACATCTCACTCTTGCTCGGTGTTTGCTCACCTTCTCTCTCTCTCTCTCTCTCTCTCTCTCTCTGTCTCTCTCTCTTTTTCATCTTCCCTTTCTCTCTCTGCAGGGACAGCAAAGTCATTTCACAGGGGTGCGGGAAAACAATAGTTTAAACCTAGACATGTTTCTAAAAAGCCAAGATAATATTTCTGCCAACATTGGGTAGGCTATTTGTTAGTAAACTTGTCTGTAATTACATACATGCAGCTTCTCGTCTGTCATAACTTTGCCGTAGAAGATTTAATAAAGCTTTGCTTACAAGAAGAATGTTAGAATGAGCATCAATAATAGAATGCATCAATAATTTAGTTGAAATCGGTTATGTTTTCTCTTTCATTTCTGCTTCAAGGACCTTTAGGGACTGGGGAGAAAACACAATACCTCTAATGGCACAGACTTTTCATTTTTGCTTCAAGGACCTTTAGGTACCGGGGAGAAAACACAATACCTCTAATGGAACAGACTTTTAATTTCTGCTTCAAGGACCTTTAGGGACCGGGGAGAAAACACAATACCTCTAATGGCACAGACTTTTCATTTCTGCTTCAAGGACCTTTAGGGACCGGGGAGAAAACACAATACCTCTAATGGCACAGACTTTTCATTTCTGCTTCAAGGACCTTTAGGGACCGGGGAGAAAACACAATACCTCTAATGGCACAGACTTTTCATTTCTGCTTCAAGGACCTTTAGAGAACGGGGAGAAAACACAAAACGGGAAAGATTCTTCCGCTCTTATGGCACAGACTTTTGTGATCATACGGTAATAATTGATTCCAAATAATTTTCTGTATCTTCATGTCAGTATTCTCTTTTGTTCTATTGCTTTTTAGGTGGAAGCAAAAGAAGACATTCCCAGCAGATCTGCCCAGCACTCCAGCAACACACAGCAGCACATGTCACCAAGGAGAAGCCTGTGCTCCATGTCATCAGACAGAGACACACAGAGAGACTATCAGGCTGCAGAATACCACAACACAGACCAGTCCCTGTTTCACTCTACCTCAGATAGAGAAAAATAACTTGTTCTTCAAATACAGCCATCTACTGGCCTGTCTCACTCTGTGATATGTTGAAATCCAATAATGTCCCCATTTACACATATTAATCATTGATACTGTTTTGTCCCATAGACGTACACCATTTTTGTCATAAATCATAGCAATATTAAAATATGAATTGTTGTTTATGACCTTGTTATGACACTGTGTGGTTTTGGACCAGTGAAGGGAGACCTAAACCTGCTTACACAAGATCTGTTGTTTCTTTCCTCTGTCTTCTCTTGAATTATTAACCAGTCTATTACCACAGTGACAAGGACGTGGTTGCTAGAGCCACAAATATACAGTTTGTTCTCTGGCTAAGTGGCTTACATGAAACTGTATGGTATAGATACGGTATAGATTTGAGCTGTAGCTAGGAGTTGTAGTCTATTTACCAGATGTCCCGAGTTGACTATTCAAACTATAACAACTGTGATGATAATTTATATTATTTAAGAGGGGTGAGTATACAGTGAAAGATAGAAGGTGGTAAGGAAGTGGTTGAGTGGTAAGTCAAATGGGGGAATGATGAGAAGGAGAGGGTTGAAGATAGGGATGAACTGAGGTTCAAAGACCAGAGGGAAAGGTGTGTGGTAACTGTTGTCTCTACTGGGTGTACCTCGTCCCTTCAAAAAGTAGTCATCACCCTGTTGCGCAATCCTAGTAGATTTACATTTTAGTAATTTAGCAGATGTTCTTGTCCTGGGCGACTTACAGTCAAACAGGAAGTACAGACAGGAATCATGCTTTATCAACTAAACAAAAGAGCAATTAGACCATTATTTGGTTTATGATGCCAGCGTTATGTCTAGGGTTTTAAATAGTTGCGAATAAAACCAGATTAAAGTTGAGAACAGGGTTTTATTTGTGGCCAAATCATGCCTACATGCCTTTTCTGTCCTTTTACAAACACACTTGTTGTGAAATGTTCATCATCATCATCCTGTTTGTGTTTCCCTTGGAATCGCCCTATTTGTACTGAATAAACCAAAAGGCGATTTATTTCAAAGTGATGTAACATTATGTGCTGTTTTCCTACAATGGCCATCTCTTCTCTTACAGAAGTATTAGAGTTGTGTTGTCCATTTCCCCCTTTCTGCATCTGGGTTCTTGATGAAGGGAAGTTGTGGTGGAGGGGCCTAGATTTTAGGGGCTGATGTCATTACTGGGTATGCCCTCCTGCACCTGTGACATCACCACAGAGTAGCATTCCATTTGTCAGACACTGGAACAACACAGACCCCCTGACCCAGCTCCCCTTCTGGCAGCTCCTCTCTCTCTCTCTCTCTCTCTCTCTCTCTCTCCTTTTCTCTCTCTCTCTCTCTCTCTCTCTCTCTCTCTCTCTCTCTCTCTCTCTCTCTCTCTCTCTTTTTCTCTCTCTCTCTATTTCTCTCTCTTACTCTGTCTTTCTCTTCTCTCTATCCCCACTATTTAAGCAGTAATTTTGCTATGATTCATTGCACTGTAATGTGTTTGCTCCTTACTGCTCCTATTAGTCCAATAACTGATTGAGAAGGGGGTTTGAATTTTTCAAAATGAGCCCTGAGCATACAGTGTTGTTTTACATTTTTTTTATTTGGTTGAGTTGTAAACTAACATGAATTCATCATGAAATCAAAACATTTTTGCAGAGTGGGGGACGGAAAGAGAAAAATGAGGGGAATAAAAAAAGGGAGGGCAGACTGGATGAGGGAGGTAGGATAAATAAAACTGACAGAACAATAAGGGAAAGCAGAGAAAAGGAGAGAGAGAAAGAGAGGGGAAGAAGATAGCTACAGAGTGAGGGGAGCTGGAAAGGCAGGTACAGTCACATCCTGCTGGATTTCATAAGATAAGGTGGGAGGAAAGAAGGGTGTCCTTTCTGTGTGTGTGTCTACTCTGTGTGATACTGTACGTGCTGTGTACATTACTAATGTGTGAGTGAATGTGTAAGACTGCATGAGTGAGAGTCTATGTGTGCATGTGTCATGCTTTTTACTGTACTTTGTTCGTGATTAACTGTTCACATTTTACGGTTGGGGGAGTGGTGTTGTCATTCAGTGGGAGAGGAAGGGGGAGGGAGCGAGGCGGAGAGGAAGGGGGAGGGAGCGAGGGGGAGAGGAAGGGGGAGGGAGCGAGGGGGAGAGGTACAGGAGGAAAAGGAGGGGCTTTCTGTAGATAGCTGTTCTTTCTGCCAGGGCTCGCTCTCTCAGTGGCGACTTAGGAATGACAATAGAGGAGCGGACCTGGAGTGCCGAAACACAGAGAGGGAAAGAGGAAAAGAGAAATAGGTGGAATAGAGAGCTCACGTCCACATTTTCCAGGCAGGTATACAATTACACAGTAGAAACTGATTTGCACTAATTATTAGGGGCCTCATTTCAAAGTAGTTTGGCAACAGAGAGGATGCAAGTCTTAGTGCTTGAGTGTGTGTGTGTGTGTGTGTGTGTGTGTGTGTGTGTGTGTGTGTGTGTGTGTGCGTGCGTGCGTGCGTGCGTGCGTGCGTGCGTGCGTGCGTGCGCGTGCGTGTGTGAACGTGTGTGTACTCATTTATGTGTGTATTTTCGACTGTTTGAGTATGTTTTTCATTGCCTGATGACTCAAACTGAATTATTCCTCTGCTCTATGGTAACTATATACTTGTCAGATTGCCATCATTGAAGTTGTTTGTGGTGACGTCAAAATAAGGGTTGTTGTGCAAAACAAAGTAATCAGCGATTGGATCATCTCTAACCAATCAGTGTATCAAAGCCAATGATGAATTTTCAAAACACCTCTTTACCCATGTGTTCTGGGCTGGCTCTGGCCCACCCATACATTTTCTGGGCCCAATCAGAACGGTTATATCAGAACAGAATATGTTTGCATTCTAGAAGTAGTCAGGGAGGTACTCAGACCCAGACTCATTGAGGAAAATAAAGGAATGTCCGTGAGCGTAGCGTTTTGCCAGAGCAGGGAGTTTTGTTAGCCAGGCAATGTTTTTCATACAAGCACAGCATACCGTATGTATACATATTTTATAAATGCTTTTATGTCTGCGTACATTTATGTACTTCATGAGGGAGTGAAACAGGTGAAATGTGGTGTGTAAATGTACAGGTTAAGGTCGGTCAACTGGTGTAAAAAGTTGACATAGAGGGTGAATACCACTACACCTTTAAGAAATAAAGGTGGTGATAATGACAGGCTATTTCTTCATAGTAGACGTAAACTTTCTGTGCCCTAACACAGATCAGGCATACATACTGCAATACGTTCACGTAGCTATGAGTGGGAGTGTTGAAATCAGACTGACAACTAAGCATTCACATCACACCACTCACAGGAATTTACCAGCATCAGTCCTCAGTGTGTTCAATAGTGGCCACTGTATGTTTAGCTTGTCCCTCACGTGTTATTTACAGTGGGAAGTTGAATCAGCTTATTGAATTTGAATCAAATAAATACTATGTTGTTTAGTGTGTTTAATGTTGTACCTGACAACGGTCTGTGGCATTATGTGTGTTTCAGCATCATGGCGTCGGCTACTCCACAGAACAGGAAGGTATCCTCCTTCTTTATTAAGCTGGCATCCCCTTTCAAAGCCACAGTCACACAGCACCAACACACATGCACACACAGCGTCACCGCCAATGACATGCCATGTACAGCCATGCGGGTTGGCCCTGAGGACAGCAGTACTCGTAAACTTAGTGTCAGTGGCACACAGTAAGGCACAATTCACAGGCAGGAGAGGGCTCCATCTGAGTCCCAGGGCAGTACACATGAAGGGGCCCAGAGCTTCACACCTTCCCTGGCCAGACACTCGGAGCCCAGAACTCCAGCCAGCTCAGTGACCCCTGACCTCAGCCGGGGTCTGGGAGACACACAGCAGCAACAGACAGAAGCAGACAAGGGTCCAGAAGGTAACCAGGAGTAGTCAATACATGTAAGGGTTGTTGTACAAAACAAAGTAATCAGCGATTGGATCACCTCTAACCAATCAGTGTATCAAAGCCAATGATGAATTCAATACATGTATTACAAAATCTGTATTTTTTAGATATGACCATTTACATATAATTGTATTGTTATGAATGATAACAAAATACATACATTGTATAAAGAACATGTTGACAGACAGGTTTGTGATGATGATTACTGCAACTTTCATATCAATACAGAGAACCTCAAAAACCACAAAAACCTCTTGAACCTCTTCCTCACAGAGCTCCTTCCTCCCCCTCCTCCTGTGTCTGTGGATGCTGAGCTGACTGAGGATCTTACACCTCTCTTGCCTCCTCCACACGTATCTGTGGATTCTGAGCTGACTGAGGATCTTACACCTCTCTTGCCTCCTCCACACGTGTCTGTGGATGCTGAGCTGACTGAGGATCCTACATCTCTCCTGCCTCCTCCACACGTGTCTGTGGATGCTGAGCTGACTGAGGATCTTACACCTCTCTTGCCTCCTCCACACGTGTCTGTGGATGCTGAGCTGACTGAGGATCCTACATCTCTCCTGCCTCCTCCACACGTGTCTGTGGATGCTGAGCTGACTGAGGATCTTACACCTCTCTTGCCTCCTCCACACGTGTCTGTGGATGCTGAGCTGACTGAGGATCCTACACCGCTCCTGCCTCCTCCACGCGTGCAGGAGCCCCCAACTGCCCCCCTCCTCCAACCTGTGTCCTCAGACAGACCACCAGTGTCTGACCAACTGGTAAGACTGACTCTACATCCCATGCTATTGGTAGCCATGACATTACAACCACCATAGGATCTGGCAAGACTTCACAAACAGATCTGGGACAAGGCTATGTTATTGCCATTCAAATGTTTTTTACATGTTTATTTTTATTTCACCTTTGTTTAACCAGGTAGGCCAGTTGAGAACAAGTTCTCATTTACAACTGAGACCTGGCCAAGATAAAGCAAAGCAGTGCAACAAAAACAACAACACAGAGTTACACATGGGATAAACAAATGTACAGTCAATAACACAGTAGAAAAATCTATGTACAAGTGTGTGCAAATGTAGTAAGGAGGTAAGGCAATAAATAGGCCAATAGTGGCAAAGTAATCACAATTCAGCAATTTACACTGGAGTGATAGATGTGCAGATGAGGATGTGCAAGTAGAAATACGGGTGTGCAAAAGAGCAGAAAAACCAAAACAAACAGGGCGATGAGGTACAGTGGGGCAAAAAGTATTTAGTCAGCCACCAATTGTGCAAGTTCTCCCACTTAAAAAGATGAGAGATTGTAATTTTCATCATAGGTACACTTCAACTATGACAGACAAAATGAGAAGAAAAAAATCAAGGAAATCACATTGTAGGATTTTTTATTAATTTATTTGCAAATTATGGTGGAAAATAAGTATTTGGTCAATAACAAAAGTTTATCTCAATACTTTGTTATATACCCTTTGTTGGCAATGACAGAGGTCAAACTTTTTCTGTAAGTCTTCACAAGGTTTTCACACACTGTTGCTGGTATTTTGGTCCATTCCTCCATGCAGATCTCCTCCAGAGCAATGATGTTTTGGGGCTGTTTCTGGGCAACACAGACTTTTAACTCCCTCCAAAGATTTTCTATGGGGTTGAGATCTGGAGACTGGCTAGGCCACTCCAGGACCTTGAAATGATTCTTACGAAGCCACTCCTTCGTTGCCCGGGCGATGTGTTTGGGATCATTGTCATGCTGAAAGACCCAGCCACATTTTATCTTCAATGCCCTTGCTGATGGAAGGAGATGTATCTCACATGGCTCCATTCATTCTTTCCTTTACACAGATCAGTCGTCCTGGTCACTTTGCAGAAAAACAGCCCCAAAGCATGATGTTTCCACCCCCATGCTTCACAGTAGGTATGGTGTTCTTTGGATGCAACTCAGCATTCTTAGTCCTCCAAACACGACAAGTTGAGTTTTTACCAAAAAGTTATATTTTGGTTTCATCTAACCGTATGACATTCTCCCAATCCTCTTCTGGGTCAGCCAAATGCTCTCCAGCAAGCTTCAGACGGGCCTGGACATGTACTGGCTTAAGCAGGTGGACACGTCTGGCACTGCAGGATTTGAGTCCCTGGCGGCGTAGTGTGTTACTGATGGTAGGCTTTGTTACTTTGGTCCCAGCTCTCTGCAGGTCATTCACTAGGTCCCCCCCGTGTGGTTCTGGGATTTTTGCTCACCTTCTTGTGATCATTTTGACCCCACGGGGTGAGATCTTGCGTGGAGCCCCAAATAGAAGGAGATTATCAGTGGTCTTGTATGTCTCCATTTCCTAATAATTGCTCCCACAGTTGATTTCTTCAAACCAAGCTGCTTACCTATTGCAGATTCAGTCTTCCCAGCCTGGTGCAGGTCTACAATTTTGTTTCTGGTGTCCTTTGACAGCTCTTTGGTCTTGGCCATAGTGGAGTTTGGAGTGTGACTGTTTGAGGTTGTGGACAGGTGTCTTTTATATTGATAACAAGTTCAAACAGGTGCCATTAATACAGGTAACGAGTGGAGGACAGAGGAGCCTCTTAAAGAAGAAGTTACAGGTCTGTGAGAGACAGAAATCTTGCTTGTTTGTAGGTGACCAAATACTGATATTCCACCATAATTTGCAAATAAATTCATAAAAAATCCTACAATGTGATTTTCTGGAGTTTTTTCCCCCATTTTGTCTGTCATAGTTGAAGTGTACCTATGATGAAAATTACAGGCCTCTCTCATTTTTTTAAGTGGGAGAACTTGCACAATTGGTGGCTGACTAAATACTTTTTTGCCCCACTGTCAGTAGTTGGTTGGATGGGCTATTTACAGATGGGCTGTGTACAGCTGCAGCGATCGGTAAGCTGCTCTGACAGCTGACACTTAAAGTTAGTGAGGGAGATATACAGTGCCTTGCGAAAGTATTCGGCCCCCTTGAACTTTGCGACCTTTTGCCACATTTCAGGCTTCAAACATAAAGATATAAAACTGTATAAAACTGTATTCGGCCCAATTTTTCAGTTTTTGATTTGTTAAAAAAGTTTGAAATATCCAATAAATGTCATTCCACTTGTTGATTCTTCACACAAAAAATACAGTTTTATATCTTTATGTTTGAAGCCTGAAATGTGGCAAAAGGTCGCAAAGTTCAAGGGGGCCGAATACTTTCGCAAGGCACTGTAGGTCTCCAACTTCAGTGATATTTGCCATTCACCCTCTGAAAGGCAAACGCACAGCCCATGTCTAAAGGTTTAAAAATCCTTCTTTAACCTGTCCATCCCCACTGATTGAAGTGGATTTGACAGGTGACATCAATAAGGGATCATAGTTTTCACCTCCATTCTATGTCATGGAAAGAGGTGTTCTTGTTTGTATACTCAGTGTAGAAATACATGGCAATATTTGAATGATAACATTTACATGTAAACAGGAGTTATAGTGACCAGAAGCATGATAAAGAGATGGTAATAGCAATCAATAATCAATTAACAGCAGCAGAATGGTAATAATACATCAAATCAATAATAATAATTTTAGCATAACCATAGGTGTGGGGGGGGTTGTAAGTGTGTGACGTCAGTAATGAGTGAGGGTGTATGTGAGTGTGTGTGAGTAAGAGCGACAGGGAAGGTGTGTGCGTCTGAGTGGTTAGAGACCAGTGGATGGGCACAGAGTCCGTGTGGATAGTCTGTGGGAGAGGGAGAGCAGTAGTTTTTAGCCATTTAACAGTCTTATGGCCAGGAGATAGAAGCTGTTTCAGAGTCCGTTGGTCTGAGCCATGATGCACCATAACCACCTGCTGGACGGGAGTATGGAGAAGAGTCCATGTCTCGGGTGGGTGGAGTCTGGTAATTTTTTGGCCCTTTCTCAGTCGTCGCCTGGCACTGCCTCCCTTTACTTAGAAGAAATAAGATTTTATCTAAACTTCTCAGAAAAACATGAACCTCCCTGTCGCCTCATTGTGTTCTCGATCTCACTCAAAACAATGAAAACACAGGCCAATAAGATGCCTGAATGGAGGGGCACTGGGGATTTGATGTATTTTTTGCAAAGAACAGTGTGCAAGACTGGGGCACCTTTCACCATTACCATGAACTGTAACCCTATTCCCTCTCTATCCAGAAGGTTTGGACTCCAACATTTAATTTTGAGACTGAGAAAATAGTGTATTGATATTACTTGAAAATGGCACTGTTAAGGCTTAAGAATACCGTGTCTGTGTGCTAAAACTAAATGATTAATCACGCAAGTGAAGAATCTTTGACTTTATCCCCCTTCTTTACCCACAGAGCGCTGCAGTGGATAGACAGCAGGATGAAAGCACACCATCTAGTGGAGGGGAACAGAAGGAACCGTCTCAGCGTATCCAGGGCAGTCTAGAGGAGCAGCTAGTGATGGTAGAGACCAAGGGTAAGGTGAAGGGTTAAACTGTCTGGTAACTTTTAGAAATGTCACCCGGGCCTGGCACCTTTCACATTTGATAGAGGTTGAATTACAGGGGAGCGAGAGGGGCTGGGCACCCTCATAACAAATCAGGTACTGTCAGGATGGAGGCAAAGTCAAGTGCAGGAGAGCAGATAATAATGAACAGGCACACTTTTATTATAGTTCCAAAAACCGAGAGCACTACATAAAATCAAATGCACATAAAAGTAGAGCGTGTAAACTAACACCTAACATGAAGACAATTACACACAAAACATGGGAAACAGAGGGTTAAATATAAGTAGCTTAATGGGGAAATGAAAACCAGGTGTGTATGGAAACAAGACAAATGGAAAATATGAAAAATGGAGCGGTGATGGCTAGAAAGCCGGTGATGTCGATCTCTGAACGCTGCCCGAACAAGGAGAGGAGCTGACTTCGGTAGAAGTCGTGACAGTACCCCTACACGCGACTCCAATGGCGCGCCAACACCGGCCTCGAGGACGACCCGGAGGACGAGGAGCAGGGCGATCCGGCCGGCGACGGTGAAACTCACGCAGCAGTTCAGGATCCAAAACATTTGCAACCGGAACCCAGCACCTCTTCGCCGGCCCGAACCCCTCCCACTCCACGAGGTACTGAAGGCCCCCCACCCGACGCCTCGAATCCAGGATGGAACGAACGATGTACGCCAGGGCCCGTCGATGTCCAAAGGGGGTGGAGGAACCTCCCGCACCTCAGACTCCTGGAGCGGACCAGCCACCACCAGCCTGAGGAGACATGGAACGAGGGGTTAATAAGATAAGAGGGAAGCTGTGATCTATAACATACCTCGTTCTCCCTCAGGACTTTTTTTTTTTACCCCGTTTTCTCCCCAATATCGTGGTATCCAATTGTTGTAGTAGCTACTATCTTGTCTCATAACTACAACTCCCGTACGGGCTCGGGAGAGACGAAGGTTGAAAGTCATGCGTCCTCCGATACACAACCCAACCAGCCGCACTGCTTCTTAACGCAGCGCACATCCAACCCGGAAGCCAGCCGCTCCTGTGCCCGTCCCGCCACAGGAGTCGCTGGTGCGCGATGAGACAAGGACATCCCTACAGACCAAGCCCTCCCTAACCCGGACGACGCTAGGTCAATTGTGCGTCGCCCCACGGACCTCCCGGTCGCGGCCGGTTACGACAGAGCCTGGGCGCGAACCCAGATTCTCTGATGGCAAGGCTGGCGCTGCAGTACAGCGCCCTTAACCACTGCGCCACCCGGGAGGCCCTCCTCAGGACTTTAAATGGCCCCACAAACCGCGGACCCAGCTTCCGGCAGGGCAGGTTACAGGTCGAGAGCCAGACCCGGTCCCCCGGTGCAAAAACCAGGGTCTCACTGCGGTGACTGTCCGCGCTGGCTTCCTGGGAACGCGCAGCTCGCTGGAGATGGACAGGGGTGGCCTCCCATGTCTCCTCCACATGCCTAAACCAGTCATCCACTGCAGGAGTCTCGGTCTGACCCTGATGCCACGGTGCCAGAACCGGCTAGTACCCAAATACACACTGAAAGGGGGAGAGGTTAGTGGAGGAGTGGCGAAGCGAGTTCTGTGCCATCTTGGCCCAAGGCACAAATTCTGCCCACTCCCCCGGCTGGTCCTGGCAATAGGACCGCAGTAACCTGCCCACATCCTGGTTGACTCTACCTGCCCGTTAAGCTCAGGGTGAAAACCTCAGGTAAGGCTAATCGAGACAACCAGACGCCTTCCAAACTCCTCACGTGAACTGGGAACCCCGAGCAGACACTATACCCTCAGGCACCCCATAGTGCTGGAAGACGTGCGTAAACAGGGCCTATGCAGTCTGTAGGGCCGTACAGAGACCAGGCAGAGGGAGGAGACAGGACTTAGAAAAACGATCCACAACGACCAGGATCGTGGTATTTCCCTGTGGGGGGGATCAGTTAGGAAATCCACTGACAGATGTGACCAAGGTCGTTGTGGAACGGGTAAGGGACGTAACTTAACTCTGGGCAGGTGTCTTGGAGCCTTACAGTGGGCACAAACCGAGGAGGAGACATAAACCCCCACGTCCTTCGCCAAAGTGGGCCACCAGTACTTCCCAGTCAGACAGCGCACCGTACGACCTATCCCCAGATGACCAGAGGGAGACGTGTGGACCCAAGAGATCAACTGGTCACGGACAGCAGACGGAACATACACACACACACAACGGGACACTGGAGGGGAGCGGGCTCTGTACGCAACACCTGCTCAAGGTCCGCATCCAGATCGCACACGACCAGCGCTACCAGGCAGGAGGCCGGGAGTATGGGAGTTTGATCCATGGGCCGCACCTCTGTGTCATACAGCCGGGACAGTGCGTCTGCCTTCTTATTCTGGGAACCTGGTCTGTAAGACAGGTAAAGAACACAAAACAGGTAAAGAACATGGCCCACCTTGCCTGACGAGGATTCAGTCTCCTCGATGCCCGGATGTACTCACATTTACATTTAAGTCATTTAGCAGACGCTCTTATCCAGAGCGACTTACAGTTTGTGGTGGTCAGTCCAGATGAGAAAAGGGTGTTTAGCCCCCTCAAGACAATGTTTCAATGCTTTAACCACAGCCAACAACTCCACATCATATTTACACTCCGCTGGGCTGAACTTCTTCGAGAAGAAAGCACAGGGGCGGAGTTCGGTGGCGTACCCGAGCACTGAGAGCACGGCTCCTATCCCAGCCTCGGACACATCCACTATGAATGCCAAAGAGGGATCCGAATGGGCCAGCACTGGAGCCGAAGTAAACAGAGCTCTTAGTTGCCCAAAAGCCCTGTCCGCCTCAGCCGACCACCGCAGCGGTGATGTAATGGGCGCAGCAACCTGACCAAAACCCCAGATAAAACTCTGGTAGTAATTGGCAAATCCTAAAAAAATAAATCACTGCACTTCCTTTATCGTGGTGAGAGTTGGCCAATTACGCACAGCTGCAATGCGGTCACTCCATCTCCACTCCTGATGTGGAAAAGAGATACCCTAGGAAGGAGACGTCCTGCCTTGACGTACAGGTCATTCTCCAACAGTCGTCCAAGTACCTTGCGCACCAAGGACACATGCTCGGCGCATGTAGCGGAGTAAATCAGAACCTCCATCCTTCACAAAAAAATAAAAACATTCGAGGAGGTGGGTGAAGTCGAGGTCCGAATGTACCCCTGACGCAGAGATTTAGAGACATGTACTCATAGCCACTGAGTGTCATATGTTAGAGGAATTCAATTCCTATATGTTTATTACCCAAGTCAACTAATACACTCAGCCCATTTCTAAGGACTTGTAAGATACTTATTTGCATAAAATGGGTGGAGACCAGTCTCAAAATCAAGCAATAGCGTTTATTCTCAAGAGTACTGAACATGATACAATTTACAACAGGTTATAAACTGAAAATGACGTCATAGGTTTTAAACTGTCCCGTCCCTCCTCCACTCCGATACAATAACAGTACAGTTCACAAGCCTTCCTACATAATTCCTCACCGGTTTAGATCATTTAAGACCAGGCCACAGTCTCCCTGTGTAGATAAGCATTCTAGCCAGTCTGACAATAAGTTCATTCGTTTCTACCAAGGAACAGACAGTGTTCTAATTCTTGATTAGAATTTACACATTATATTCAGTACTATGATTAAAATAAAGTTCATACATCTATACAGTAACATAATAGTATTCTGATTAGTCAGTCTTGATTGAAATGTATACATAATCATTGATTTAAAAAAATCCCTTAACATACGTATTCATAGCCACTCACGACCACCCCGTGAGAGCCCTCTGTTGCCAGGAAATAGTGGGGTTATGTAGAGCCAACCAAGGAAGGCCTAGGACCCAAGGAAACGCAGGAGTCAATGAGGAAGAGACTGATTCTATGCTCATGACTCCCCTGCATAACCATGGCCAAGGAGATGGTGGCCTCCTTGATTAGCCCGTACCTTAATGGTCGACTATCTAGAGAGTGTGCCGGGAATGGTTTAACTATGGGAAAAATAGGGATCCCTAACCTAATGGCTAATGCTCTGTCGATAAAATTCCCAGTTGCGCATGAATCGACGAGCGCCTTATGCTGGGAATGTGGGGAAACCTCAGGAAAACAAACAGGCGGTCAACAGAGGACACTGGATGAGTGTGGTGCAAACTCACCTGAGGTGTCGCCAGAGTGCCCCGCCTGTTGCCTCGACTCCCAGAGGAACCAACACGGCACCGACCGGCAGTGTGTCCTCTGCGGCCACAGATGGGGCACGTGATGGCTCCTCTTCCAGTCTCCCTATGACCAGTCCCACCTAACTCCATGGGCACCAGAGCGGGAGTGCTGGACGATGGAAACGACAGAGCCCCCTCTGGATGTCCACGGGTAACTGGCAGGTTATCCAACCGGATGGACAAATCCACCAGTTGGTCGAAGGAAATGCTGGCATCCCTGTAGGCCAGTTCACATCGGACGTCCTCTCGTAGGCTGCATCGATAATGGTCGATGAGGGCCCTGTTGTTCCAGCCTGCTCCGGCGGCCAAGGTCCGGAATTCCAGGGCGTTCCTCGTGGAAAAGCCTCTCCCCCGCCCGCTCTGCCCTCAGGTGGATGGTTAAAGATGGCCCTGAAGCAACGGGTGAACTCAGTGGTTTGGTGCCGTGTCTCATCTCCACACAGCATTTGCCCACTCCAGCGCTCTTCCTGAGAGACAGGAGGTGAGGGCAGCCACTCTCTCCCCTCCTGAGGGAGCTGGGTGCACAGTGGCCCAAGTAGAGGTCCAGTTGTAACAAGAATCCCCAGCACTGTGCTGCTGTTCCATCATACTCCCTAGGAAGGGAGACGCATCCCACTGGAACTCTCTCCAGATGGAACGGATGGAAATAACCCCAGTTGTACAGGACGCGATCCATCATGGCACCAAGATTTTGTAACATGGCCGAATGTTCCTGGACACGCTCCTCGACTCCTCTGACCGGGGTACCTGCTCCTGCTGACTCCATTGAAGGTGTGTAATTCTGTCAGGATGGTGTATTGGAGGCAAAGTCAGGTGCAGGAGAACAGATTATAATGAACAGGCACATTTTTATTATAGTTTAAAAAAACGAGAGCACTACATGAATCAAACGTGCTAAAAAAACGGGACATAAAAGTATCGCGCTTAAACTAACACCACCTAACATGAAAACAATTACACACAAAACATGATGGGACACAGAGGGTTAAATACAAGTAGCTTAATTGGGGAAATGAAAACCAGGTGTGTATGGAAACAAGACAAGACAAATGGATATACGAAAGCCGGTGACGTCGAGTCGATCGCTGAATGCCGCCGGAACAAGGAGAGGGGCTGACTTCGGTAGAAGTCGTGACAGGGACACTGCATAAGAACTATAATATAATAATCATATATTACATTTACAGTAGCAGATTGTATTTTGTGGTAGGCATTATTTGAATATTATGTAGTGCTCAGTGCTGCGTGTCCATTCTCAATATAGCCTTTCATATGACAAAATAAACAAATATATTATACAGTATTGCTTTGCGCTGCTCTGCCTCTATCCATGTCATCAAGCTTTTTTCAGACAAGCATGTTCTTTGTATGGCTTCATGCATAATTTCCTCAAGGGAACACAACACACATGCTAATTCAATAATTAAATAAATGATAGGCAAATGCAAGGGAAACAGGATCTATGCAAGGGGAATAAACCCAGGGGCTGTATAGTTCTGAGAACATAAACAATGATAGGGGTGGACATGGTGTGCTATGCAATATCAGAGCACACACAGTAGAGGTGTCATTAAAACCTCTATGATTTAGACCTACAAAGATTACTTGCTTAACCAACCTCCATTTAAATAGAATATTCACAAAGCAATTATACAAATAATGGCTCTTTTATTTGGGAAGAATTACGCTTATCCTGTCAATTCACTGCAGGCAAAGATCGTGCCATACCTTGTCAGCATAGGGATGCCTTGGAATAAGCCATTTTGGGGAGCATATAATCACAGATCATCCTCAGGCAACATAGTCACGAAGTCAGGATGACTTCTCGATTAATTACAACCCCTGATGCTGCATAGATGTGTTTTATAATGCAAAGTCAAAGGACTGCTACATTATTATGAAATGTAAAAAGCACGGAAAATTGCTCTCGAATAGCTGTCGCATGATCTCGGGAGCGCGCAAATCATGAGAAACGAAGCCGTCGTCACAGGGAAGAACACACACACACATTCGGAGGCATTGGAACCGAGTTTACTAGGCCAAGATAATTTTTTTTTTTTTTTACACGGAATCACTCGTCGTTCATTTTGTAAGGCGGACTTCCCGACCGGCGGAGATCAAAACTTGCTAGAGCATATGTGTATGAAGGGGGAAAGTAACGTACATGATGGTTCGGGAAACCAGGCACCTTTGGGTGGGAAATTTACCCGAACATGTTCGAGAGGAGAAAATTGTCGAACATTTTAAACGGTAAGTTACGCAAGAGGAGAGGCAGCGCGCTCTGTGTCCAATAGCTAGCTATCTGAGCTAGCTAACGTTAGTCATCTTCAAGATACAACACCAAATTGTCTCTGTTGTTTAAGATTTTTTCCCCCGTGATATTTTTAACAAACACACAACATACCAGAATTTCACAATTTATTGGAATCCAGCAAGCTGAAATGCCACTGAATGCTAGCTTGTCAGCTAACTAGCTACCATTTTGTCGTTTGCTCACTTGATCTACGTTAACGACGTCGCTAGCTACATCAGTTAATGCCTTGGTAACTAGTTAAGCAAGCTAGCAGAAATATAGCTAACATACTAGTTAGGTAGCATATTTTCTTATTGAAGGATGTGGTAACACATCTACTAGTTATGTTTAGCAGGGGCTATGTGTTAATCATTAGTCGGATTACTGAATAATGCAAAGTCATCTAACTTAATCGCTAAATGCATGGTTTCTCCACGTTCCTCCGATGCTACTGCTAGCTTCGTTAGCTGCCATAATTACCTTGCGGACGATATCGGGTTTGATTGCCTGGCGGCGAGTTCATCAACGTGCTAACACGATGAAAGCCCTCGTGTAACATATGGGCTTCTTGATTCTATCGCTCGTTCACTGCATAATTCATCACGCCTTAACTGCAATGTTTAGCGGTTCATATGGTCCAAAAAGTGGCTACCATAACCATCAATCTCTCTGTTCGATCCTTAAGCGTGTGCCTAATGCTTTAAAGTGGCAAGGAGGTAGCTACTTTCTTGTGGTTATTTATGATACGTTATTTGAAACTATTTACATCGTAATCAACTACTTTGAGCCTAACGTTAGGTTCTTTGAACTGGCTTTCAGCCAAATGCCAGATTCAGTGAACATGAGCACTGTGTACACCAACACATGGATCTAGTGTTTCAGTGAAAGTGCAACTATTGAAGAACCAACATTTGACTTCTTGGCATATTTTCAATGACTTCAAAATAACAGCAGAACAGCCTATTTTCACACTAATAATAGATTCCTATTAAAGCATAATTGTAATCCACAGGTTCCACTGACCCTCATATTCTATGTAAGATGATTTAGTAAAGGAATAGAACAACTTTAAGTTGAGAAAAGTAATTTTCTTTTTTTAAAGTTCACTACACAAAGGTGCCAAAATGCTTGGGCCTCCATTTTTAAAGGGAAAGTCCACTCAAAAGTATTGTTTGGTGGGGTTTTTTCTTAGTCCACTGTTGATAGTCCCAATGCTTTGCATGTCAGCAGTCAAGATATTGGACTTTAAAGAAGTGTCACTGGCCACATCATCATGCCGGTGACTCTGCTTCTTGAGAGTTTAATAACACACACACACACACACACACACACACACACACACACATATATATTTAATGAGTGGATTTTCCCTTTAATGCTAATTTGACTAATTGGCTGCCAGGCAAAATCGAGCTCCTGTGCTTTCTTTGCTGTTTAAAAATCTAGCTACTAGGCTAGCTATTATATTATTGTGCTTATCATAAGTCTGAATGGACGCGTACATAGTATTTCAATAGTGTGACATATTTTCTCTCTTTGTTCTTGCTCCTCAGCTATGGACGTGTCGAGAGCGTCAAGGTCCTGCGGAAGCGAGGGTCGGAGGGCGGCGTTGCAGCCTTTGTGGATTTTGTGGATATCAAAAGTGCACAGAAGGCTCACAATGCTGTCAACAAGATGGGGGATAGAGACCTGCGCACTGACTACAACGAACCTGGGTCTGTCCCTAGTGCTGTTCGGGGCCTTGATGACAACCCCCCTTCGAGCAGTCATGGGCGGGATGTTTCAGGATTCTCTAGGGGGGCAGTGGGTCCAGTGTTTGGCCCCCCAGTGTCCCTCCACACCAGAGAGGGGCGGTATGAACGGATAAGAGACTGGTAAGTGGACATAGTCTCCCTCTGAAGTACTGGGGGATCGTGGTGTCAGTAAAAATATATATTATATCCCGCAATAACATCATTTCATTGTTGGGTTATTAATAAATCAAGGGCAATAGATTCCTTACAGTTTTACATAAAGGTAACCTAGGGAACAATCCCTTTACCATCTGCACAGACCTGGCCTTTTTTTGCTGGATCTAAGTTAATTGTTTATGCTAATCTATTTGTCATTAAAGAGGTATGGATGTATGAGGTATTATTCAAAATTTTGGATTTATTATGTGAGACGTATCCTGCTTTCACGTTGGATATTACACCTGTGGGGAATATCCTGGTGAGTTTGGATATATCACATTTGTTGGATTTTATCCTGGTGAGTTTTCGGATATTTTTATTTTACAAACCATGGATTCTAACCGCGATTTACCTGGGATCGACGTTCTTTGGAAGTAAATCGTTGCCTGGATGGATTAAATACCCCTATATTTTCTTGAGAATTATATTCAGGCAGGTTTATTCACCTATGGACTATTCATCAGAGAAGACAGGGAGGATTGTCGTTTTTTTCCTCAACACCTTTCCACTGCTGGGCAGAGAGCATTTTTCTGGAAGTCTCCAAACCAAGGATATCTGCTATTCGTCTGGATTTAAATAACATCATGGACCAAGGGATGTAAGTTGCCATCGTAAGGATGTAAGTTGGCTAGTTGTCATCACAGGGCCCCATCAATACATCATTCACAGCTAGTTGATCATTTTCAGACAAGGGAATTTACATTTTACAGGGTATAATTGTAATTTAGTATGGAGTTTATATCAGAAGGAACCTAAGAGAAACTGAGGAGTAACAGGAACACCTATCAAGAAATTCCATTGGAATATTTTTCAGAGAGAGATGGCCATGAAGACAACTGAAGACATGCATTATGGATGTACCTGCCTCATGGAAGTAACCCCCACATTGGATGTAAGGATGTTGGGTATAGGATGTACACAGGTGTAACCGCACTTCTTTTGTTGGATTACTCTGCTTCAGTGTGGATTTAGCTGTATATCCTCTCAGCATCAGTATTTGGGGTTACTAACAAAGAACAGAAACGTCTGCATTTTCAAAGAAAACCGAATGAAGCCTGAAGATGTCATCTGCACAGTGATGGGAGTAGACTGTCTATTTTCCCCTTGGGATATGTAATAGTGCTATTTTAAGGAATTCATTACGTTGCAGTGGACTAGGATTATTCCGTGCATTATGGTGAGAGAACATACTGTTTTTTTACTGGAGGGTATGCTAACTGGATTGCTAGTTTTGAAGAGGAATAATACAGATCTCTATTTTGGACAGTAATATGCAGACACCTCAGACTTGTTCCTTTTTTCTAGCAAGTTGGATATGTTTTCAGTCTATCCGGTCTCTAGTGTCACTTTTGAAATGCACCGCTATGCCCTTAAGTGTGACTCATGTTTTTTTTTCAAATTAAACCTGTATCAATCGTTGTCATAACAAAATCAATTTCTTTGGTTGTTTTCTTTTTACATCAAACGAAGAGATTAAGAGATGATGGATTATACCTAAGATGCCTACCCTACCCAGTGTTCTACTCGAACATCAGACTCTATACACATGAAGACAAAATAACCTTTTTGCTCAAGTTTTTTTTATTTTTAATCCAAATGATTTTTTGCTTTTTATTCCGGCTCACACAATTCTGACGACCTAGAATGTATTTGGGATTATAGGTTCGGTTACTGCTTTTGGAAAAGGTTGGTATTGTCCTGCCCACTGCGTCTCTTTTCCTCGTCTCCTGCACTAATTGTTAGAGCTTTTAGAGAGAAAATATGCAGCTGCTTGGGCCAGAGGGCTTGTTTTTCTTTCTCTTCCTTGCTCTCTTTCTTTTCTGTCACTTTCTGTCTCTCTCTCCCTTTCTTGCTTTTTCTCTTAGTTACTAGGTGGCTTAATATAGACGAGTTAAGATCTAGCAGGTCCACCAGGATTTCCCTCAACTGCCAAGACCCACTGTTCTTACTTAATTCAGAAATTGTATTTGATCTCAGTAGGAACTCACTTGCTCACTCTGACAAATGTGATATGACACAGCTTCTAGATAATTAGAATAAATGCAAATGATGGAGTTCAATAGTTTCACAGATGCGGTTGTGTTATGTTTGGCCAACAAAGAAATTCTCACAATGTGTGTTCATGCATTTTTGAGTCTCAAGCATGGCCTTTATGAAACTAAACCTATCCAAGGGTTACCTTACTCTATGCTAGAGCTGGGACGATAAATAGAAAGTTATCGACACCAATCAGTTATCGCACGAATTTTGCTGGTATCGTTCATTACGATAAGTAGCCTATACTAGAGAAATGCGTAGTTTGAAATGAATTCAGTTTGAATTGACCAAATGCCCCTCGTGTATTCTATTGCTTCTACTGGAATCGCAAATGATTGGCCTGTATCTTCATAGACCCGTGCTCAGCGGGGTCCCTGTTTGTGTGTATTTAAGTTGACATTTTAACAGTGCACTGCCTATTTTAAACTTCATTGTGTGTTGGAACTAATCTGTATTTTTGGAGTCACACTAACACTCGCCCTCTCTATATCTACTCTGTCTCTCTCCCCTATCCATCCATCCTTTGCCTGTGTCTTCCACCAGCTCAGAGACCCGGGAGCGTGCATATGATCACAGCCCCTATGGACACCATGAGCGCACTGGCACTTTTGATAGACAGCGCCACTACAACGCAGACTATTACCGTGATCGCACCATGTTTGCAGCTGGAGTTAGCCCTGGGCCAGGAAGTAGCAGTGCAATGGGTGGGAGCTTTGAAACCCCAGAGCCTCATTTTGAGTCCAGGATCCGAGGAGATCCCTTCACCTTGTCTAGTGCTGCACGCCGCGACCCCTATCGAGATGACAGGGGACGTCGTGTTGACAGGACTTACCATCACCGCCGCAGTCGATCATCTCATTCCTCACAGTCTCGACACCCCTCCCCGCAAAGGACCACGGGACAAACACCCAAAGCCCCCCATTCCCCCAAAAGAGCCCCCCTCTCCCCAGAAAGAGGTCCGTGCTCTAGGTCCCGCAGTAGGTCCTCTAGCTCTGATTCTGTCAGCAGCACCAGCAGTACTGGCAGTGGCAGGTAGGATGTGCTTTTGTGATGGTGTGGATGTTATTGTTTGTATGGATGGAGCACACATCAGTCAATTAGCTTATGTTGTAGAGAATGTAGCAAGATAAGGGAACATATTCCACTTATCCAGTTGTAAAATATCCTGCTTGGCTCTAGGATTATGGAGAGAATATCACTGACTTGAGATGCATATAAATGTACCCTTTTCTTTAGTCAAGTTAGCTGAAGACCCTCTGAACATTACCCCCTCTCTTTCCTCACATTTGTCCGTTTGGCAGCAGCGATTCAAACAGCAGTTCAAGTGAAGGGTCTCGTGCACGTTCTGTTCAGTCCTCTGCTACACATGCACCTCCCTCTCAGCCCTGTTCCATGGTGATGGAAGGTGATGAGCCACGCAGAAGCTTTGGCATCAGGGTGCAGAACCTACCAGTGCGTTCCACAGGTGAGTACCAAGTACCAATACCTAGCAGCATACTCATAAACATGCAGTCTGTCTGGACTTTTCTGTGCACCTTGACATTCTGGTTACACTTTGCTGGGCACCATGACATTATGAAGGGGGTCACCAATAAATGTCGTAATCCTCTGCCATTTCTTGTCTACATGTTCAGCTGTAGAGGTAGCTAATCAAAGCATACCCATTCTCCACCTTGACCTAACATTTTATTTTGTCCCTCACGATGCAGCTGCATGACTCATATCAAGCATCAATTAACTGTCCATTTCCCCTGCCAGACACAAGTTTGAAAGATGGACTGTTCCATGAGTTCAAGAAACATGGGAAAGTGACATCTGTGCAGATCCACGGGGCCTCAGAGGACCGATATGGTCTGGTGTTCTTCAGGCAGCAGGAAGACCAAGAGAAAGCCCTCAACGTCTCAAAAGGAAAGCTTTTTTTCGGCATGATGATCGAGGTTTCTGTCTGGAACGGCCCTGGTATGAAACTTTTTAGTGTCGTCATGTAACATCTGTAATTCTTTCATTATTTGAGCTTGGGCCTTAAATCCTAATGGAGTTGTAATGAGTGGTCATTCACATACTGTTGAGTGTACTTCTATTGTCTTGTTTAGTGATTGTAATAGAAGTCTTTCCCTCAGAAACTGAGAGCGAGAATGAGTTCAGGCCATTAGATGGACGGATTGATGAATTCCACCCCAAGGCCACAAGGACCCTGTTTATCGGCAACTTGGAGAAGACCACCAGTTACCAACAGCTCCTTGATATCTTCCAGCGCTTTGGAGAGATTGTGGTATGTATGTTACTGCACACTGATGGGTTGTGCAAGTTGAATATCTCTTCTAAAAAAATGTCAGAGAATTGCCTGTTTTCTTTTAAATATTTAATAATTTTGTCATCCCTCATACAGGATATTGACATTAAAAAAGTCAATGGTATTCCTCAATATGCCTTTGTGCAGTATTCTGATATTGCCAGTGTCTGCAAAGCTATAAAGAAGATGGATGGAGAGTATTTAGGGAGCAACCGGCTCAAGGTATTATTCATAAATCTATATTGCCCTTACCTCTAGTTATCCATGTGGGTACAAAAGGAATTGAGTTCAGTGATACAGAACTACCCTCCGCAATTATTATTGTCAATGTTTTTACATCCTGTGTTTTCGGTCTCCTTTGCAGCTGGGTTTTGGAAAGAGTATGCCCACAACATGTGTTTGGCTGGACGGTTTGGCTTCCAACATCACAGAGCAATATCTCACACGCCACTTCTGCCGCTATGGACATGTAGTCAAGGTCTACCCTTTTTTCCCTCCCCAATGTTCTTGGAATCCCTGACATTTTTGATACTATATTAGAGAAGTTGTTCTCAACAAGATTTCTGCTTTTCTTCTTTTAGGTGGTGTTTGACAGGTTGAAGGGGATGGCTCTCATCTTGTATAACAACACAGATTTTGCACAGGCAGCTGTCAGGGAGACCAAAGGCTGGAAGATTGGAGGCAACAAAATAAAAGTATGAATAAATATGTTTCATTAATCAATCAGTGACTGACATTTTAACAGTAAACCAGATGAAGGGAGCTAATTTGTTTATTTGCAGGTGGATTTTGCCAGCCAAGAGAGTCAGATGGCTTTTTATCGCTCTATGCAGGCCTCGGGGCAAGACATTAGAGACTTCTATGAAATTCCAACTGAAAGAAGGTAAGGTTCACATTTGTAATGTGAGATGAATGGAGGGAATACTTTGAATTACTTGTTTTCTGGTGTACTTATTGGTTCTCACTTCAAAAAATTATCCCCTCCTATTCCACAACCCCCTGCTTTACAGGGAGGAACGACCAAGACCTCCATACCATGAGTTCTCAGCAGAAAGAGCTTACTTTGAGAATGTACGCACCCCTGGCACCATTTACCCCGAAGACCCTCACAGAGACTACCCCGCCCGCAGCCGTGAGCGGTATTCGGAGTTGGAGCATTACCAGGGAGAACACTTTGACCCACGCTATCATGAGGACCCTCGGGAGTTCAGGGATTATCGAGATCCTTTTGAGCAGGACATTCGGAAATACACATACATCCAGAGGGAGCGAGAAAGGGAGCGGGAGCGCTTTGAGGCAGACCGAGTTAGGTGGAGCCCGTCTCATCCACGGCGCCCGATCACCCCTTCTGCCTCCCCTTCACCATCTGAGCGTGCTCCCAGAGACCCAGAGCGACAGGTCTACAGCCAGTCCTCTGAGCGAAGTGGTAGTTGCAGCTCACTCTCACCACCACGCTTTGACAAGGCTGACAAGGCTCCTCCATTGGAACATGGAGCCAGCTCTAAGAGTGAGAGGTTGGAAAAAGACGCCCACTTGGTTGAACCTGAGCGTGGAGCTGGGGCTGAGAAAAGCAAGCGGGGAAGACGAAAGGAGAAAGGTGACAAAGAAAAAGGGGAGAAGAATAAATCAAGGAAAGGAAAGGTGCAATCTCCCGGCATCCCACCATCTGAGGTCAAGCTAGATCCCAGCCTGGATGGAGGCTCTGGAAGGGGAAAGGTGTCGGACCAAGACAGCCTTGAGAGACAGATATATAAAGGTGACAATGACCCTCCTCCTTCAGATCCGACAGCGACAACCTCTCGCCATGAGCCTGTGAAAAGTGAGAGACTTGAGTCAGGGAAAGGTGAGATCGCAGTCAAGGATGTTAAAACACGATCCAAGAAACACCAAAAGTCTGACACTGGAAATGATGGGAAAGATCCATCACTGGATTCTGATCGGCTGGCTGCGAGAAAGAGGCGCTTTGGAGATGCCAGTGGGAGGACCATTCGGCAGAAGAGGAGAAGGCTGGAGGATGGGAGTCAACCCCCAGACTTTGGAGCAAGCACTGCCTTTTCAAAAGAGACGGATGGTGACAATAAGGCTCAACAAAAAGACTCCCAGCGGAGGGATTCAAGATCCAAAACGGAGAGGCTGGTGTTTCCTGGTAGTCAGGATCCTGTAATGAGAGGACAGGAAGTGCTGCCCGAGGGGAGCATGGACCCTATAGACTCAAAACGCCACAGCATGTCTAGAAGGTTCTCCCACGATGGGAACATGGATCAGGATAATGCAAGAGATCAAGATCCACCAAGCCCTTTCAAATATGGTGCACAGGACAATGACAAGGGTGTCAAGGAAGAGCCTCTGGATATTGACCTCTCCCAGAGTTACCGCAAACAGATGGAGCAGAGGAGACTTCACCAACAGCTCCAAGAGCCAGACAAAAAAGAAAAACCAGGAAGTCCACAAGACTTAGAAAGGGAGGATCTTGAACACCGCAGTCTGGTACATGAAGTGGGCAAGCCACCTCAAGACGTCACAGATAATTTCCCATCTCATAAACTCAAGAAACTAGAGCAATTTGATGCAGATATTAGTGCCAAGAGGGGGGACCGTGTCTACAGGAGCTTCAGGCAAAAGAGTGAAGATCCTGAGTGGAACAACACTGCATCTCCAGGCTTGCAACACTTCTCTCGTCGTGCTGAAGATCCTGAGTGGAACAACACTGCATCTCCAGGCTTGCAACACTTTTCTCATCATGGTGAAGAGGACTTTGCGGTATCTTCACACCTCAGGGAGGTTAAAACAGAGGATAAAAGCCATCCAGACCTGGAGCTGGCAGTCAAAAGGACACATACAATGCAAATGTCCAAGTCAAACACTCCTTTACAAATTAGTGAGGAAGAGCGGGAAAAACGTTGGGAAAGCAGAGTCAAGCAAGATTTTTTACCCGACTTAAACTTCTCAAGTGGCATTGCAAAAAATCCACACCATCGCAAGCGTTTGGAGTACGGAATTGTGCATGATTTGGAGCCTGGGGAAGTACGATCCGATTCTGAGGAGGATAGAGAGAACAAACCACACTCTCCTATGCCCTCTACTTCGGTACCTTTGTCTGACAGGCAGAGAGTGGACAGATTTTCAGACCCTAAGCTTGCCACCTTGGAAAGGATGAAGTTCTACTCCTTTGCACTTGACCAAACCATCACACCAGATACCAAGGCCCTGCTAGAGCGAGCAAAGTCTCTGTCCTCCTCTAGGGAGGACAACTGGTCTTTCTTGGACTATGATTCACACTTTGCTGGTTTACGCAGTAGGAAAGATACTGAAAAGGTTGAGTCAGCACCTCGACCTACACCCTCTTGGTACATGAAGAAGAAGAAAATTCGCAGTAGTGGGTCTGAAGACAAACTAGATGACCGGAAGGAAGAGCCCAAGCCCAAGCCAGAGGAACATGAACGCAGGGAACTGTTTGCCTCACGTTTCCTTCACAGCTCGATATTTGAGCAGGACTCAAGACGTCTTCAGCACCTTGAGCGAAAGCATGAGGACCCTGAGCAGAGTCATGGTCAGCAAACTGGTCAGCAAGGCCCGGCAGACTGGCAGCCTGACACAGAACCAGTTGTCCTCTTCCATAGCCGCTTTTTGGAGTTCACACGGCTTCAACAGCAGAAAGACCAACCGCTACCGGATGTGAAAAGGGCAGATTCAATAGATGACAATAGGGTGGAGAAGTCACCTGAGGCAGAACAGCAACCTCTGCAGTTACCGAAAACCTCAGAACTTGTCATGGATCCAGAGATTAAACCTATTAGCCCAGCTGAGGACATGATTTCCCAGCCCCCACTTATGCCCAAGGAGATGTCTCGACCCAAGCAGATGTCTCCACCCCTTCCACCCAAGCAGATGTCTCCACCCAAGCATACATCTCCACTCCTTCCACCCAAAGAGATGTCTCCACCAGTGGAAACACGTGTCATGTTTACTCCATCCCTAGAGCCAGCTGCTCTAGAACCTTTGACTAAAGAAGAAAACATAAAAAATGAACAGCTCCCTCCCCTCCCGCAAATGTCTCCCCGTTCGATGTCTCCCCCTGCTTCTGTTAATTTAGTAGCCCCCGAGCCCATTCGTTTGGTGAGAAAAGTTAAAAGATTCCCTAGTGAAGAGAAATCTAAAGATATAGCTCAGGATATTAAAACATTGACCCCTGAGCAGTCTTCCAACAGTGATTGCCATATTCATAAAACGTTATTGAGTCGTTCTGAGCTTGAGCTGGCACCTCCTGAATTACCACCTGAATTGAAAAGTTCCACACCACCTAACCTTGTTGATGAGATGTCAAAAGAGGATACCAACACTGAAGATACAGACACTCATACAGAGGTGGAAAAGAAACGTGATCTTAATCAGATACAGGTGCTTGTTGATAATGAAACCAGAGATGAGTCAATTTCACCACAGAAGTCCAAGAACAAAAAGAATAAGTCTCCTACTCAAGTCCCACTGACTCCTTTGGTTTCAGCAAATAGTTCAGAGAAACCGCTTACACGCAAGAGTGAACGCACAAAGCGTGCATCATCCCCTAGAGCGGAGTCTTTGAAGGGAAGCTTGGATTCCAAATCCACAGGCAAGTCTCCCATACATGGTGCAGACCCCGAGCATGGCACTGAGCAAAGTGTATATGTTGGAAGAGCAAGACGTAGAAATGTGAAATCTGTATATGCCACCCCAGTTGAGGAAGATGCCACTAAGGGGGCTGGAAAGGATGTAACTGAGTCACCACGTTCTGCACGAAAGCGAGGTGGAGACAAAGACAAAGAAGCAGCCCCTCAGCAACCATTAGAACAGGATTCACTTGCACCTATCACCTCAAGGCGGGGACGTCCTCCTAAGAATCGCCAAAAAGGAGAGGACATGTTAACAGCTAAAGGGGATAGATCAAAAATGGAGACCAAGGATACGGACTCCAATGAATCAGAGAGTAGTGAAAGAATCTCAAAAGTGTCAAAAGGCAGACATTCTCCTCATGGTCATAAAGTGTTGGCAAGTCAGTTACCCATGCCCACAGTGACTGGATCCAGTAGGAAGGGGGGAAAAACTGAGCCCCCTGAAGATGTTGCTCAACCGATAGATTTTACAGAGGAGGACAATTTGGCCATGCCAGATTCCACTGTCTCATGTAAAGAAGATTCTGTGGTGCCAGTTGTGACAAAAAAAGAGGAGAATGTCAAGCAACAACTAGGAACAGAGAAATCAAGAGATCAAGACGGGCAGAAAATTGACCCTATTGACGAGAAAGCCAGTGGAACTAAATTAGGTGAGAAAGAGACTGAACCTCCAGTCATGGAAGAACAGCCTGTTTTGGAGAAGAGTGGGAGAGGAAAAGCCCCACGCTTGACACGGATTCCAAAATCTCCTGTCCTCAAGAACCTCAAGATCAGACTAAATGTCACTGAGGTGAAAGATTTACTTCAAATGGGGGATGAAGAACCCGGAAATCAGGATGATTCTTCTAAAAAGACTAAACCAGGCGAACCTACTAATGACCCATTATTATTAGAGTCTAGTCCAGGACAAGATGTGAGTTCTAGCAACGAGGATAAAGATGGGGTGACATCAGAGAATAAGCCTCCAATAGATCCTAAAACTTTGCTACAACAGGAACAGGAGCTGGAGCAAGCTGTGGAGAACATTGCTAAACTGACAGACCCAACCCTCCCAGCTGAGCCACCCACTCCACCTGCCCAACCACCTGCAGAATTAAAAATTGAGACTGAGGAAGACAAACCAGCCAATCCTGCTAGTGAGTATGAACTTGCTGCTGCAATTGATTCCATTATGGGTGAGGATATAGCCGTCCCTCTGCCCCAAGAGCCGGTAAATAGTGCAGTTGTGGATTCAGATCTAGAGATTCCAACCTTCATCCAGCCGACCAAGGGAGCTGAACCTGTGACTAACATATCTCCTGTTCAGGGGGAGTCCTTTTTCCCAACCACACCCAGGAAAGGTGCTAAGGGCAGAGCTAAAACGCCGAAGCGGTCTAAGAGCCAAAAGTCTAACAAAAAGGATGCTGTAAAAGAAAGTTCATTAGAACTGGAGAACACCTCTGTTATCACATCAGACAGCACACCCTCCAACGAACAGCCTGTTCCAGAAAGTATTCCCTCATCTACAGTTGCTGGTGTCATTACAGCCACCTCTTGGAAGCCTGAAACGGCGCATTTGGCTCCCAAGACTACAGACATGCCTAAAGAATCAAAGTTGCCTCCAGCCCCTGCAGAGCAACCTCCACCTAAACATCTGAAACCTGTCTGCCCCACAACCAAAAGTCCCACTCTCACCAAGCCTCATACACAACCACCACCACCGGAGTGCATCTCACCCTCACTTTCTCCACCCCCAACCCGGCCAAACATCAGAACCACACAGCCAAGCAGGATCGCAGTTTCCCCACCAGATTGGCTCAACCAGTCCAAGGATGCAATTGTCCCTTCCTCTCCTAGAGCATCAGCAGCTCCCATAGAGAACCCAGGACTTCCCCTTGACTCTGAGCACATGGAGACTGATCACAACATCAGTGACTTGCGTAGGATTCTCATGAAGCACAAAAATGTTTCACTCCCAGTCCCATGCAGTAGTACTGCTCCTTCCAATCTGGGCACCTCGTCCCTTAGGGATCCTCCACATCCTTCTGATGGTAATACGCCAATGGTTGTTGTACCTAGTAAGCCCCCTCTAAATGACAACAGGCTGCCATCTCATCCAGCTCAGCCTGTAGTCCGGCCCCCAGCCTCACTACCATCCCCTGAGTCGAAGTCTGTGATTTCTGTTATCGCCTCCACTGCCACTTCTGTTATCAGTCGTGTTTGCAATCCACCCGACATGGAGAAAGTTAATATATCGGTTGACAGAAATCCCTGTGTGGACATGCCACTTCCCAAGCAGGCATACAGGCCGCCCAGCATGGAGGACAGGGACAGTGGTTTGTACCATGGACCTTCAGTTGGTGAGGAGGGTGGAAGTGCTGGGAGGTACTTGGTTGAGAGCTCCGGTCTGGGTACGGGCTCTATCCCAGGTCTAAGGGTGAATACCTCAGAGGGAGTGGTGGTGCTGAGTCACTCAGGGCAGATCAAGGAGGGACCACAGAGGATCAGTGCCAAAATCAGCCAGATCCCACCAGCTACTGCAGTTGACATGGAATCTCAGCAGCTTGTGTCCATGCCCCAAATAAAACAGGAGATGTATACCCACTCCCAGTCAAACACTCCAAAGTGTCCTCAAATACAGACAGACCATGGGCATCCTAAGACGCAACAACCTGTGTCTGCTATTAAACAAGAAAACACTAGTATGGAAAAGTTAGAATCTCCCTACCCATCAGGGCCTCAAGGAGTTGTGAAGAGGCTCCAGCAGACGGTTAGTAGTCCACAAGTGATGGGTTACCATCATCCAGAGTTCACAATGTTATTGAAGCATCCAAAAAAAGTGGATGGGGCTGATGCGATGACTGCTGATGGGGGTAAACCATCTTGGAACTCTGCCATAAGTCCTGCAATGAGCCCCCACTTGCCCTCTCCGGCTGGCAACCACGTAGGCTTTGTTTCCGGCTCGGCCACTGACAGAACTCCATCACATCTCAGTGGGGTCAAACAGGAGCCCCGTTCTCCTCGCAAGTCAGGCCACCCACACTCTCCGTTCACTAAAGTGTCCTCTCCCATTGGCGGTTCCTCTCCGAAAGGCCTCCCTGGGATGCTGCCCTCTGGCCTTCCCGCCATGCAGCAGTATGTCACCAGTGTCCACCACCCTGAGCAGTCTGTTATCATGCAACCTCACAGTGCTCACAGTGGCATTGGCAGGATGTCACCCCATCGTGTCTCCCAAGCAATCCCCATGGGGCACCTTGTCCAAGGAGAGGTCAGGGTGAACACACCACCCCTCTCTGTGATGAGTTTCGGGATGCATGGAGACCCTCTTGCCTCTCCCTGGTCTGGTCCTCTCCAGCAACGTCCCACCTCGCCCCAGGCGGTAGGCAGAGACATAGTCCTCAAGGTTAACCCTGGGAATGTAAGGGGCCACGAGGGAGAGCAAGAGGATGCCAGACGCTTCCATCAGGCCACAGGGAGACCATCTGCCACCCAGCTGAAACCAGAGACTATGCAGGTGGATCCCCGCGGAGCTCTACGTAGCGGGCTACAGCTGGACCCGTACATGTCACCCAGGGACATGCGTGTACTCATGCACCACCCGCAGGGAGAGCGCTCTGCCTCAGAACCGCACCAGGGACACATCCAAGAGACTGTCCCACCCTCTTCGACATCTACCAATATCACCTCGTCCCTGTCCCCCAGGGCACATCTGCTGACTAAAGGTGTTTCTGAGAATGATGGCACAAAGCCACAGGAGGTCAAGAGCCCACACTCTCCTCTGAAGGATGGGATGATGGGGATTCGGCCATCTTTGGCCGCCATGGCGTCCCCACAAAGGGTGCAGTTGCTGCCATCGGGGACCGGAGCTTCCTTCTCAGAGTATCCAGGAATGTACAGCAACACCCGGGCCGTCCATTCCCAGATCCCAGAGACTTCTTTTGGGGTCAACCAGGCACCTATCAACATCACTTCTGCCTTAGTGAGTTAAACACTATTCAGTGTACTGTATCTCTGCACAATTTGATAATGATCATGGGGTAGTGTCTTGAATGATGTTTCTACAACTTGTTTATACTAAAATCACTCTTCTGGGCCTCAGGGTACAGACCCCAGTCAGTCACAAGCTGATGGCAAGGTGAAACAAGTTGGACACCAACCTGTCAACATGGTGCAGCTGCTCACGGTGAGTCATTTAAGGATTTATGGAAATGGGGAACAGACAGCGAATTAGAGACAGTAAAACCAGAACGACAACTGAACAGGATCAGAGAGGTATGGGCAAGAGCTTTGGGCAAAGTGGACAGGACAAAGTGTAGTGTAGGTAAACTATTCACAATTTTATTGTTTTTATATTTTAAATATTTACAAAAATAAATGGCATTTTGCATCACTGTTTTATTTTCTGTTTGAGCAGAAGTACCCGATAGTGTGGCAAGGGCTGCTAGCACTGAAGAATGACCAAGCTGCTGTCCAGTTGCATTTTGTCTGTGGTAACAAAGCATTGGCTCTACGATCGCTGCCCTTACCAGAGGGAGGAGCGCTGCTTCGGATCGTCCAGAGAATGAGACTTGAGGCATCACAACTGGATGGTGTGGCTAGAAGAATGACTGTAAGTTATTTTCCCTATCATGAGGATGAGTCCATCCTAAATTGTTTTAACTTGGCCCAGTGTAAGTGGATGCAAACAGCAAGTGAGTGGATGCTACTTGATGAGGAGCACTTTTCACTAACCTAGTCACTAAACTAGTCACTCAGCAACTAAAGTAATGGTCCAATCATTAAGAACTGGCGAGATGGCGCCGATAGACATGGTTGCCCTGTTCATGGCTCATAAGCAACTTTAGTGTACATTTTTGTGTGTCATTTCTCACATTATTAGCTCAGAACGTCCTTTGCACTATTACATACAGCCGGAAATAACTTTTGGATATTAGAGCGGCACTAACATTCCTGAATTGGAGCATTTGTTCATACCACTTCCAAGTATATTACTCGCTAATGTTCAGTCCCTGGACAATAAAGTAACACTCTGATTTACGGAATCATGGCTCTCTCCGGATATACTGTCCCTGTCCATATAGCTAGCTGGGTTCTCAGTACATTGCACAGACAGGAATAAAGAACTCTCCTGGGAAAAATAAGGCAGAGATGAATGTTTCATGCTTAAAACCTCTTTGGCCTGAGATTCCGCTAACGGGACAACAGCCAGTGAAAGTGCAGGGCGCCAAATTCAAAACAACAGAAATCCCATAATTAAAATTCCTCAAACATACAAGTATTTTACACCATTTTAAAGATACTCTTCTTGTTAATCCCACCACATTGTCCGATTTCAAAAAGGCTTTAGGACGAAAGCAAACCAAACCAATATGTTAGGTCAGAGCCAAGTCACAGAAAAACAGCCATTTTTCCAGCCAAAGAGAGGAGTCACAAAAAGCAGAAATAGAGAGAAATTAATCACTAACCTTTGATCTTCATCAGATGACACTCATAGGACTTCATGTTACACAATTCATGTATGTTTTGTTCGATAAAGTTAATATTTATATTAAAAAATCTGTTTACATTGGTGCGTTATGTTCAGTAGTTCCAAAACATCTGGTGATTTTGCAGAGTTACATCAATTTACAAAAATACTCATAATAAACATTGATAAAAGATACAACTATTATGCACGGAATTATAGATACACTTCTCCTTAATGCAACCGCTGTGTCAGATTTCAAAAAAGCTTTACCCGGAAAAAGCACACCATGCAATAATCTGAGTACAGCGCTCGGAGACCAAAACAACCCAAACAGATATCAGCCATGTTGTGTAGTCAACAGAAGTCAGAAATAGCATTATAAATATTCACTTACCTTTGATCTTCATCAGAGTGCACTCCCAGGAATTCCAGTTCCACAATGTTTGTTTTGTTCGATAATGTCCATCATTTATGTCCAAATACTTCCTTTTTGTTTGCGCGTTTAGCCCAGTAATCCAAATTCATGATGCGCGATCACTAGGATCACTCAAGTCAAAAAGGAGTGCCTTTGGGACAAGACTCAGGAATGTCCAGAGCCCGGACTTGACCTATCCAACCTGACATACAGTGACATTCTACATGATTCTGTGCTTCTAACTTTGTGGCAACAGTGGGGAAGGCTGTTTCCTGGTCAGTTTGGCATTGCCCCTGTGCACAAAGCGAGGTACATACAGAAATAGTTTGAGATCGATGTGAAAGAACTTGACTGGCATGCATAGAGACCTGACATCAACCCCATCAAACACCTTTTGGGGTGAATTGGAATGCTGACTACAAGCCAGGCCTAATTGCCCGACACCAGTGCCTGACCTCACTAATGCTCTTGTCTGAATGGAAGCAAGTCCCCGCAGCAATGTTCGAACAGTGGAAAAGCCTTCCCTGAAGAGTGGAGGCTGTTATAGAAGCAAAGGGGGGACCAACTCCACATTAATGCCCATGATTTTGGAATGAGATGTTCGACGATCAGGTGTCCACTTACTTTTGGTAGTGAATGCGACCAATTCCATTTTAAGGAAGAAATTCTCAAGTTCATGTACATCACATATGTCTGTTTTAACGTGTGTTTTTTTCTGTTTCCTGCAGGGGGAGAGTGAGTTCTGTCTCCTGCTAGCTCTGCCTTGTGGACGGGACCAGGACGATGTCCTGAATCAGACCCAGGCCCTAAGGACCGCTTTCATAAACTACTTGCAGGCCAAGCTGGCTGCAGGCATCATCAATGTCCCCAACCCAGGCTCCAATCAGGTGAGTCTCTCTGCTTGTTTGTTACTATAGATGTCTGTCTGTTTTTGCATACATTCAGCCACTGCTGGTTTTTTGATAACTTCACATTTACATACAGTGGGGCAAAAAAGTATTTAGTCAGCCACCAATTGTGCAAGTTCTCCCACTTAAAAAGATGATAGAGGCCTGTAATTTTCATCATAGGTACACTTCAACTGACAATATGAGGAAAAAAACTCCAGAAAATCACATTGTAGGATTTTTTTATGAATTTCTTTGCAAATTATGGTGGAAAATAAGTGTTTGGTCACCTACAAACAAGCAAGATTTCTGGCTCTCACAGACCTGTAACTTCTTCTTTAAGAGGCTCCTCTGTCCTTCACTCGTTACCTGTATTAATGGCACCTGTTTGAACTTGTTATCAGTATAAAAGACACCTGTCCACAACCTCAAACAGTCACACTCCAAACTCCACTCTGGCCAAGACCAAAGAGCTGTCAAAGGACACCAGAAAAAAAAGTGTAGACCTGCACCAGGCTGGGAAGACTGAATCTGCAATAGGTAAGCAGCTTGGTTTGAAGAAATCAACTGTGGGAGCAATTATTAGGAAATTGAAGACATACAAGACCACTGATAATCTCCCTCGATCTGGGGCTCCACGAAAGATCTCACCCCGTGGGGTCAAAATGATCACAAGAAGGTGAGCAAAAATCTCAGAACCACACAGGGGGATCTAGTGAATGACCTGCAGAGAGCTGGGACCAAAGTAGCAAAGCCTACCATCAGTAACACACTATGCCGCCAGGGACTCAAATCCTGCAGTGCCAGACGTGTCCCCCTGCTTAAGCCAGTATATGTCCAGGCCCGTCTGAAGTTTGCTAGAGAGCATTTGGATGATCCAGAAGAAGATTGGGAGAATGTCATATGGTCAGATGAAACCAAAGTATAACTTTTTGGTAAAAACTCAACTCGTCGTGTTTGGAGGACAAAGAATGCTGAGTTGCATCCAAAGAACACCATACCAACTGTGAAGCATGGAAACATCATGCTTTGGGGCTGTTTTTCTGCTAAGGGACCAGGACGACTGATCCTTGTGAAGGAAAGAATGAATGGGGCCATGTATCGTGAGATTTTGAGTGAAAACCTCCTTCCATCAGCATGGGCATTGAAGATGAAACGTGGCTGGGTCTGTCAGCATGACAATGATTCCAAACACACCGCCCGGGCAACGAAGGAGTGGCTTCGTAAGAAGCATTTCAAGGTCCTGGAGTGGCCTAGCCAGTCTCCAGCTCTCAACCCCATAGAAAATCTTTGGAGGGAGTTAAAAGTCTGTGTTGCCCAGCAACAGCCCCAAAACATCACTGCTCTAGAGGAGATCTGCATGGAGGAATGGGCCAAAATACCAGAAACAGTGTGTGAAAACATTGTGAAGACTTACAGAAACCGTTTGACCTCTCATTGCCAACAAAGGGTATATAACAAAGTATTGAGAAACTTTTGTTATTGACCAAATACTTATTTTCCACCATAATTTGCAAATAAATTCATTAGAAATCCTACAATGTGATTTTTCCCCCCCCCCCCTAATTTTGTCTGTCATAGTTGAAGTGTACCTATGATGAAAATTACAGGGCTCATCTTTTTAAGTGGGAGAACTTGCACAATTGGTGGCTGACTAAATACTTTTTTGTCCCACTGTACAAATTAAATGGTATGTTTTACATTTTGGAGCGGTCTTTAGATCGCATAGTCTTTCAATTGATCCATTTTTATCTTTCTTCTCCAGCCTGCCTATGTGTTGCAGATATTCCCACCATGCGAGTTTTCAGAGAGCCACTTATCCCGGCTAGCCCCTGACCTCCTCAACCGGATCTCCAATATCTCCCCTCACCTCATGATTGTCATCACCTCTGTGTAATAACCCACCCCCCTCCAGCGGGGAAAAGGAACCACGTCTTCTTATTAGTGGATGTACACCAAGTTGAGCCTCAGGAAACAAGAGGAATGGCAGGATCTTTGCTCCTGGAGACACTGGGAACATTTGGGAATAACGTGCTATTCAAACTTTTTCCAAGTCACGTCTTTTCTTTTTTTTCCCACACCTGTCTGGTATTTTTGTCCTTCTCAAAAGAGCGAGCTCAGGGATGGACTACACCAGAACCCTGTATCTCTGCTGTATTTGTATTTATTGGGGAGTTTTATTTTTACGTAGGGAGTTACTTTGAAGAAAAAATGTTGATGTTTGATGAATAAGAAGAATGAGTGACTTCGTGGGTGGCCTTTTATTCTTCATAATTTTAATGATTTTTGTTCATTTTTTAAATTCTTCATAAGAAAGGATCATGGAAGCCATTAAACAATGGCAAAAATAGACATTTCAACGTGTGTTTTTAAGTACAGTGATTATGTACAAACAAATGTCATTGTTCAGCCTTTCCCATAGAGGAAGAAGGAACTTTCAAAAACTTTTAGGGCACGTCTCAAATGGCATCCTATTTCTTATATGGTGCACTACTTTGGGACCTGGTCAAAAGTAATGCACCATATGGGGATAGGGTGCCATTTGGGATGTACTGAGATCTTTAACAAACCCCTTTTGATTCCACCAGCTCTGCTGTTCCATTTCTCTACTTAAACAAGACAAGGCTGTTCCCTTCCATCTGTTTCCGCATTATACGACCAACAGTGGGATTTAAGAGTTTTTGGAATACTGGACTCTGTAAATATTTTAAATATTTAAAACTGACTAGAACTTGGGACAACTTGACACCAAGAGACTTCCATCCAACCATGGAAATACAAGGATGTATACAAGGATGAATTAATTGGGGGTGTAAGGAAGGACTGAGGGAAATCCCTTTGTGGTGTAAATACTTGTGACACAGCAGGTTGGAAAACTTGTGTGGAGTTTGCTGAGGGCACTTCACATTTTGTTACTCAAATAAAAAATTAATCCAGAAAACTAAAACAGTCATGAGCTCTTTTATCTGGATGTTTCTTTTTCTTGTTTCTCTTTGAGATGCTGTCTGTTTGAAATAAATATTTGAACGTTGTGTAAATATAATCTGAGTTTTCTACTAAAAAATGTTTATGCTGGGGATGTATATTCTGTTGCAGTTCAGTAGAAGTCTACTTCTGCATTCCTAACAGCTGGGTTAGGTTTATGTAACATATTGATAGGATGCGGTAGTGGATTACGTGATTCCCCCCCCTTCAGTCAGCCAGTTCGTTTTGCATGACCCGGGTGGGTGATTTCAGTTAAGGACCAATGGAATTGTCTAAAATGTGCAAACTCCGCCTATCCAAGGTGAACTCGCCCGTTTGCAAATGCATTCCATTATGGTAACATTCTATAGTTTGATAGGATTTCATCACTGATACTGTCAACCAAAGGGGTAATTGTATAGCTAATCACAGAATAGTTACATAACAGTTAACACGTTGGTCCAAGCCCTTACCCACCGACACTTGGCTTTCACACCACCTGAAGTTCAATAAACTCCAGTGCCACCCAGCACATCAGTAACACAGCACAGTTTAAACTGCAGAAATCATTGCATAATACCAACTTCCATTTACTTTATTGACAACATTTTGACCAGGGATTACATTTATGAAAGCTCCCCATCTGCAGATGAAAAGTATTTCCATATCAAAGCACATATTAATATTTGATTGATGGACCTTTGACCTCAAGGCAATTTCAGTACAAAAACAGCATCTGTTTGTGTGGGAGCTATTGGGCTAGAATTATCAATAAATTGGGCTAACATGCATGAACAATTGCCAAGCCAACACGGTAAACGATACAGATACTTCCACAACAATAGTCAAAAAAGGAAAATACTACATATAAACAAAATGATCAAAGTAATTTGAGACAGTTCACATTGTAATGTTGATATCAGTTATTAAATCAGGACCAGTAGATTCTACAATTAAATGTCAACAAATATCTTGTGTAAGTATGTAAAGCTAGTATGCGTTTAGGAAGCACTCTGTGGGATTGTGTTAGTGTACTGTTTCTTACAATTGTACTTTAATGTTTCAAATCTACACTAGAACCAAACAGAGCTACCAGCTGGTTCTCGTATTGGGAAATGTTCCTCTTCATAATCTCCTTACAGGAACCCAGCAAACGCTCAAACGCCTGAATGTCTATTACTAGGGGGCGGGAGTGTAGGAGGAAAGAGAAAAAAGGAAGGAGTGCAAGTCAAGTCAAACAATAAAAAGCCGATGAAGCTAAACAGACCCAAACTGATCTGCTGGGCCTTTATTCATTCCAACCTGAGTTAAGCATGCGTAAATGGAATGGAATTCCCTTTTTATGCACTTCTCTCTGTGTATTCTGACCTTGAATTTCATGAGAATAGCATGCTATTGACCTGCAATTCGTTTTGGGTGGAGATTGAATAAATGAAGGTGTGGCGGAGGCATGTCGACAGATACACCGTATTCTGACCTTGATTTAATTCCCTCATTATTCCATCACCTTTACACGCGAGGAACCTATTAAGGTCTCGCCAACCTACCTGTTTCATGTGGAAAAAGCATCTACTTAATTTTTTTCCAATAGAAATAACAGCATTCTCCATGCACTGTAATTTACAATTTGATAAGAGCTAGGTAAATGAGTAATCTGTTTGGATAACAGAATTGCAAATATAAATGACACTTGTTTTAGATAGCCTTTATTTTACCTTAAAATCGCTGGAGACAAATGTGAAACCAGTCATATTTACATTTACATTTAAGTCATTTAGCAGACGCTCTTATCCAGAGCGACTTACAAATTGGTGCATTCACCTTATGACATCCAGTGGAACAGCCACTTTACAATAGTGCATCTAAATATTTTAAGGGGGGGGGGGGTGAGAAGGATTACTTTATCCTATCCTAGGTATTCCTTAAAGAGGTGGGGTTTCAGGTGTCTCCGGAAGGTGGTGATTGACTCCGCTGTCCTGGCGTCGTGAGGGAGTGTGTTCCACCATTGGGGAGCCAGAGCAGCGAACAGTTTTGACTGGGCTGAGCGGGAACTGTACTTCCTCAGTGGTAGGGAGGCGAGCAGGCCAGAGGTGGATGAACGCAGTGCCCTTGTTTGGGTGTAGGGCCTGATCAGAGCCTGGAGGTACTGAGGTGCCGTTCCCCTCACAGCTCCGTAGGCAAGCACCATGGTCTTGTAGCGGATGCGAGCTTCAACTGGAAGCCAGTGGAGAGAGCGGAGGAGCGGGGTGACGTGAGAGAACTTGGGAAGGTTGAACACCAGACGGGCTGCAGGGTTCTGGATGAGTTGTAGGGGTTTAATGGCACAGGCAGGGAGCCCAGCCAACAGCGAGTTGCAGTAATCCAGACGGGAGATGACAAGTGCCTGGATTAGGACCTGCGCCGCTTCCTGTGTGAGGCAGGGTCGTACTCTGCGGATGTTGTAGAGCATGAACCTACAGGAACGGGCCACCGCCTTGATGTTAGTTGAGAACGACAGGGTGTTGTCCAGGATCACGCCAAGGTTCTTAGCGCTCTGGGAGGAGGACACAATGGAGTTGTCAACCGTGATGGCGAGATCATGGAACGGGCAGTCCTTCCCCGGGAGGAAGAGCAGCTCCGTCTTGCCGAGGTTCAGCTTGAGGTGGTGATCCGTCATCCACACTGATATGTCTGCCAGACATGCAGAGATGCTATTCGCCACCTGGTCATCAGAAGGGGGAAAGGAGAAGATTAATTGTGTGTCGTCTGCATAGCAATGATAGGAGAGACCATGTGAGGTTATGACAGAGCCAAGTGACTTGGTGTATAGCGAGAATAGGAGAGGGCCTAGAACAGAGCCCTGGGGGACACCAGTGGTGAGAGCGCGTGGTGAGGAGACAGATTCTCGCCACGCCACCTGGTAGGAGCGACCTGTCAGGTAGGACGCAATCCAAGCGTGGGCCGCTCCGGAGATGCCCAACTCGGAGAGGGTGGAGAGGAGGATCTGATGGTTCACAGTATCGAAGGCAGCCGATAGGTCTAGAAGGATGAGAGCAGAGGAGAGAGAGTTAGCTTTAGCAGTGCGGAGCGCCTCCGTGATACAGAGAAGAGCAGTCTCAGTTGAATGACTAGTCTTGAAACCTGACTGATTTGGATCAAGAAGGTCATTCTGAGAGAGATAGCGGGAGAGCTGGCCAAGGACGGCACGTTCAAGAGTTTTGGAGAGAAAAGAAAGAAGGGATACTGGTCTGTAGTTGTTGACATCGGAGGGATCGAGTGTAGGTTTTTTCAGAAGGGGTGCAACTCTCGCTCTCTTGAAGACGGAAGGGACGTAGCCAGCGGTCAGGGATGAGTTGATGAGCGAGGTGAGGTAAGGGAGAAGGTCTCCGGAAATGGTCTGGAGAAGAGAGGAGGGGATAGGGTCAAGCGGGCAGGTTGTTGGGCGGCCGGCCGTCACAAGACGCGAGATTTCATCTGGAGAGAGAGGGGAGAAAGAGGTCAGAGCACAGGGTAGGGCAGTGTGAGCAGAACCAGCGGTGTCGTTTGACTTAGCAAACGAGGATCGGATGTCGTCGACCTTCTTTTCAAAATGGTTGACGAAGTCATCTGCAGAGAGGGAGGGGGGAGGAGGATTCAGGAGGGAGGAGAAGGTGGCAAAGAGCTTCCTAGGGTTAGAGGCAGATGCTTGGAATTTAGAGTGTTAGAAAGTGGCTTTAGCAGCAGAGACAGAGGAGGAAAATGTAGAGAGGAGGGAGCGAAAGGATGCCAGGTCCGCAGGGAGGCGAGTTTTCCTCCATTTCCGCCGGCTGCCCGGAGCCCTGTTCTGTGAGCTCGCAATGAGTCGTCGAGCCACGGAGAGGGAGGGGAGGACCGAGCCGGCCTGGAAGATAGGGGACATAGAGAGTCAAAGGATGCAGAAAGGGAGGAGAGGAGGGTTGAGGAGGCAGAATCATGAGATAGGTTGGAGAAGGTTTGAGCAGAGGGAAGAGATGATAGGATGGAAGAGGAGAGAGTAGCGGGGGAGAGAGAGCGAAGGTTGGGACGGCGCGATACCATCCGAGTAGAGGCAGTGTGGGAAGTGTTGGATGAGAGCGAGAGGGAAAAGGATACAAGGTAGTGGTCGGAGACTTGGAGGGGAGTTGCAATGAGGTTAGTGGAAGAACAACATCTAGTAAAGATGAGGTCGAGCGTATTGCCTGCCTTGTGAGTAGGGGGGGAAGGTGAGAGGGTGAGGTCAAAAGAGGAAAGGAGTGGAAAGAAGGAGGCAGAGAGGAATGAGTCAAAGGTAGACGTGGGGAGGTTAAAGTCGCCCAGAACTGTGAGAGGTGAGCCGTCCTCAGGAAAGGAGCTTATCAAGACATCAAGCTCATTGATGAACTCTCCGAGGGGACCTGGAGGGCGATAAATGATAAGGATGTTAAGCTTGAAAGGGCTGGTAACTGTGACAGCATGAAATTCAAAGGAGGCGATAGACAGATGGGTAAGGGGAGAAAGAGAGAATGACCACTTGGGAGAGATGAGGATCCCGGTGCCACCACCCCGCTGACCAGAAGCTCTCGGGGTGTGCGAGAACACGTGGGCGGACGAAGAGAGAATATTGGCAGCATACTGAAGCATATCATCATATCAACTTTCCCACAGTCAAGTTTATGAAATGCTGTGCAATTATGTAGAATTTAAATTGTATGGCCTTTTAAATTCCAGAGATGGGCATTTTCGAATGTCTTAATTCTAGGCTACCCACATTTTCTGTTTCCTATTTCTATCATGTTAAATATTAGCCACCGTTTTGCTCTACGACCCCATAAGTTGCACAGGACTCGTCTGAAGTTAACCCACACAAATTAATAGAAGTATGGAAATAGTTTTGTGCCATTAAAAATAAAGGGTTAAATATGTGCCACGTAAACACAAATATTTCCTGAGCTTTCTTGTATCTCCTAGATATTGGACAGACACTTCAAAACCTTATTCCTTAAGATTTGCTTTTTGACTAGCTAAATGATTCATGGTATGACTAACTTAAAACAATTCCATATGTTAGCCCCCCAACGGCTTACATGTTGATCACACCGCTCGCGTTGCAAAATAAATGTACACATACATGTTATTCAATCATTGTACCCAGAATGCTTGCGAGCATCAATGAGTTGGTGGTGGTAATGCACCTTAAAGTTGGTTGCGAAACGCCATATAAAGTCCAAAGAAGAAGCCTGAAGGAGGAGAGATGACTAGAAACGAACTTGGTTTACCTTTTTATCTGATTAATTGTCAGAGTAGAGGAACTTGTGCATTTCAGGTAAAATAACAACCCAATGTTTCTATCCCAGGACAAATTGGCTAGCAACAGCAAACAAGCTAGCTAAATTGCCATAAATGTTTAATGCTTTTCGACATGTCTCCAAATTAATATAGTTAGATCAGAGTTCGTTTTGATATTTCAACCAGCATATCCTGATCGCTTCTGGTGTAGGTGGACAAAATCAACATGCGCGTGATGGCGCACGCGGAAGCACGCGTGTGAGCGGTCTGGTCAGCATGTTAGACATTTACACGGAACCCAAACTGGCTGCAAGCGTGCGCCATTGTACATAAATTGATTTTGTCCCCCCACACCAAACGCGATCACGACATGCAGGTTAAAATATCAAAACAAACTCTGAACCAATTACATTAATTTGGGGACAGGTCGAAAAGCATTAAACATGTATGGCAATTTAGCTAGCTAGCTTGCACATGCTAACTAATTTGTCTTATTTAGCTAGCTTGCTGTTGCTTGCTAATTTGTCCTGGGATATAAACATTGAGTTGTTATTTTACCTCAAATGCACAAGGTCCTCTACTCCGACAATTCATCCACACATAAAACTGTCAACCGAATCATTTCTAGTCATCTCTTCTCCTTCCAGGCTTTTTGATCTTTTAATTTATATAAAGAAGGCAGGACTTGCGGCACGATCTGCGTCAGAAATAGGAATTACTTCTATTTTAGCCCTTGGCAACGCAGAAGCTCGTTGGCAATAATTGAATAACATGTGCTCCTAAATTTATTTTGTAACGCAGGCGACGTGTCCGGTCAGCATGTTACAGGCTGACCATACCGCTCGGGTGCGCAAGCGGTAGCAAAATCAATGTAGGAATATATGTTATTCAAGTATTGCACCCACACTGCTCGCGGGCGCCAACGAGCGTCTGCGTTGCGACATCATCGGGAGACAAACAATTGCAATTCTGAATAGTGGCAGCTATTTATAGCCTAGCACTTAACTCAGGTCAGAATTCCCCCCTGCTTGAATACACTCCTTGATCGATTCATTTCTGACTGCTTTAGAGACAGAGAGACAGTTATTGTAATGGTGAGAGGTTAGCATGTTTTGGGGGTATGATATTTGTGCGTCTGTAACTTTCTAACTAATCATTATTCACGATTGGCTCAGGATTATCCGCAATCATGGTAACATCCACATGAATGTAGCAGTGTTTAGAAACATATTCTATTGTTATTTACAATAAAAGTGACTCTAAAATGACACAATACATTAATTAAACCATTAATTTATATTAGGCACAAAATAATCTGAAACACAACCAAAACTTGCATCCAACAAGTTTGTAGAGTCACGAGCTTCATTGCATGCTAGGAAAATGGGACCAAATACCAAACTTTTGACTACTTTAATACACATATAAGTGAATTTGTCCCAGTACTTTTGGTGCCCTAAAAACTATGTACAAAAAGTGCTCTTATTTATAGACGGTTCTTCTGATATGGATGAAAATACCTTCAAATGAAATCTGACAGTGTGCACTTTAACCCCATAGTCATTGTATCATTTCAAATCCAAAATGCTGGAGTATAGAAACAAAACAACAAACAATGTGTCACTGTTTCCAATACTTTTGAAGCTCACTGTTGGAGCTCACTGTACAACGTACCCAAGCACTTGGTGTCCCCTACAGCATAGACGGATGCTGCACGTGGTTTGTTGGTGACCAGAGCCAGCTCTCCGAAGTATTGGCCTCTAGAGCAGCGTGCAATCTCCACCTCTGCATTGTCCAGCTGTCCTGCTTTAGTCTAGGTAAGGAGACATACAGCGGAGTCTGTTGTACCACATTCCAATGATGCTAGACGCATACATTCAGTACAGTCAGTTCCTTGCAGCAGGTACCCACAGCAAAGTCTTTATTTATAGAGTAGGTCTAACACACACCCAAGTGAAGAGCAAAACATGCACACCTACTTTGCTTATTATCATGATCTTCACCTGGCCCGACTCCACGATGTAGAAACAATCTGCCTTCTCCCCCTAAAAGTATAGAAAAGCAGTAGAAGAAGCAGTGGTTCAAAGTAAAGAATAATCTTAGATGAACTGTACAATAAAAAGCCATAATACCTGTGTTATGATGCACTCCTCATCTTTGAACGCTCTCATTCCCACGACATCAACAATCTTCATCCTCTCAGAGAGCTGAGGAAAAGACGAGGACAGAAGATGAAGGTGTGATAAAAGTATACATCAAACTTTACATGCATTCTGAGTGAGGATTGTTTACAATGTGAGCCTCTCATGTACCTTCTCGTATGTTGTACTTTGAATACACGGTACAATTTTGATTGTAAAGGACACAAAAACAATTCTGTGGTCAAATAAAACAGACATACAATGGGGCAAAAACAGTATTTAGTCAGCCACCAATTGTGCAAGTTCTCCCACTTAAAAAGATGAGAGAGGCCTGTAATTTTCATCATATGTAAACTTCAACTATGACAGACAAAATGAGAAAAGAAAATCCAGAAAATCACATTGTAGGATTTTTAATGAATTTATTTGCAAATTATGGTGGAAAATAAGTATTTGGTCAATAACAAAAGTTTATCTCAATACTTTGTTATATACCCTTTGTTGGCAATGACAGAGGTCAAACGTTTTCTGTAAGTCTTCACAAGGTTTTCACACACTGTTGCTGGTATTTTGGCCCATTCCTCCATGCATATCTCCTCTAGAGCAGTGATGTTTTGGGGCTGTTGCTGGGCAACACAGACTTTCAACTCCCTCCAAATATTTTCTATGGGGTTGAGATATGGAGACTGGCTAGGCCACTCCAGGACCTTGAAATGCTTCTTACAAAGCCACTCCTTTGTTGCCCGGGCGGTGTGTTTGGGATCATTGTCATGCTGAAAGACCCAGCCCCGTTTCATCTTCAATGCCCTTGCTGATGGAAGGAGGTTTTCACTCAAAATCTCAAGATACATGGCCCCATTCATTATTTTCTTTACACGGATCAGTCGTCCTGGTCCCTTTGCAGAAAAACAGCCCCAAAGCATGATGTTTCCATGCTTCACAGTTGGTATGGTGTTCTTTGGATGCAACTCAGCATTCTTTGTCCTCCAAACACGACGAGTTGAGTTTTTACCAAAAAGTTATATTTTGGTTTCATCTGACCATATGACATTCTCCCAATCTTCTTCTGGATCATCCAAATGCTCTCTAGCAAACTTCAGACGGGCCCGGACATGTACTGGCTTAAGCAGGGGGACTTGGCGGCGTAGTGTGTTACTGATGGTAGGCTTTGTTACTTTGGTCCCAGCTCTCTGCAGGTCATTCACTAGGTCCCCCCGTGTGGTTCTGGGATTTTTGCTCACTGTTCTTGTGATAATTTTGACCCCACGGGGTGAGATCTTGCGTGGAGCCCCAGATCGAGGGAGATTATGAGTGGTCTTGTATGTCTTCCATTTCCTAATAATTGCTCCCACAGTTGATTTCTTCAAACCAAGCTGCTTACCTATTGCAGATTCAGTCTTCCCAGACTGGTACAGGTCTACAATTTTTTTTCTGGTGTCCTTTGACAGCTCTTTGGTCTTGGCCATAGTGGCGTTTGGAGTGTGACTGTTTGAGGTTGTGGACAGGTGTCTTTTATACTGATAACAAGTTCAAACAGGTGCCATTAATCCAGGTAACGAGTGGAGGACAGAGGAGCCTCTTAAAGAAGAGGTTACAGGTCTGTGAGAGCCAGAAATCTTGCTTGTTTTTAGGTGACCAAATACTTACTTTTCACCATAATTTGCAAATAAATTCATTAAAAATCCTACAATGTGATTTTCTGGATTTTTTTTCTCATTTCGTTTGTCATAGTTGAAGTGTACCTATGATGAAAATTACAGGCCTCTCTCATCTTTTTAAGTGGGGGAACTTGCACAATTGGTGGCTGACTAAATACTTTTTGCCCCACTGTAAGTATTCACACACCTCAAGAGACTTTAGAAGGGGTACACACTCGATGAAGGCTTCGTACATCTTTCTCTTCTTGGCATTGTTCTTCACTATGAGTCTATGGAATGTGGCCCGATCCTAAAACATTAACATAAAGGTTACAACTCATCTCTCATAGATACACATTAAACACACACACACACTACTGTGACTCACCAATCCCCACAGTGCCCCCTCCTGGGTGGCCATGATAGTGGCAGCACGCGGGGTGTTGTACATGAGAGCCAGCTCCCCGAAACTGCCCTTATTGTCATACTTCCCCACACACTTTCCAACTCCATCAATCTGCACAACAATGTCGTACACACCCCTACAGCAGACAAAGAGAGGTACACAGGACACCAGAGGAATCAGAGAACATCATATTCACATGATTAGGCCTAATGCTCCTCAAACAGAAAAAAATGATAGATTCAACACACACACACACACACACACACACACACACACACACACACACACACACACACACACACACACACACCGCTCTATGACATAGAAGTTGTCTCCATCCTCCCCCTGGTTTATGATGTGCTCCTGTGGTTTGACCAACACCTCAAACATGCCATCCAGAACCTCTGAGAACTGCTCCTGAAGGAGAGAAACAACAATCACACATTAGAAGAGGACCATGTGTGTGTGTGTTTGCATACTAAACTGGGACACACAGCAAGTATTACACAAATGAATCCATACAATCTCTAATGTGTATTGTCCCTATTGAGAGGGGGCTTGTTGAGTTCATAACCGAACAAAAGATAAAAAGATAAAAGAGTAAGTGCTATTACTTTTAACTTACAAGTTACTCTCACTGACTTAGAATGAATTACTCTCAGTGGCTTACAAGGACTTGTCACGACTTCCGCCGAAGTCGGTTCCTCTCTTTGTTCGGGCGGCTCTCGGCGGTCGGCGTCGCTGGTCTTCTAGCCATCATCAATCCACTTTTCATTTGTTTCATTGTTTTGTCTTGTCTTCTCACACACCTGGTCTCAATTTCCCTCATTACATGTTGTGTATCTAACCCTCTGTACCCCCCATGTCTTTGTGCGGAGTTGTTTATTATAAGTGCATGTGCACGTTTTCTCTGGTGCGTGACAGGTTTTGTACCCATTTGTTTGTGGTTCTGGTTACCAGTGTTTTTTAAAAATAAAACTGCTCCGTTGATTACCCAGTCTTGCTCTCCTGCGCCTGACTTCCCTGCCACAAGCCACGCACTCCCTTACAGAATTCCGCACCGCTAATGGAGTCAGCAGGAGCAGGTGCCCCTGGTATAGGGGTGGAGGTGCACGTCCGGGAGCACGAGGCGATGCTCCACCATCTTGGCACCGCCATGGACCGCGTTGTCCAAACAATGGACTGCTGGGAGAGACAGGTCCTGGTCCCTGTGGGATTTGTCTCGCCTTTCCCCGGGAATACGACGGGACTGCTGCAGGCTGCCAGGGGTTCCTGTTGCAGCTCGTCCTATACCTGGCAACCGTCCACCCGTCTCCTTCGGGCCGTGAGAGGGTGTCCGCCCTCGTCTCGTGCCTCTTTGGGAAAGCCCTGGAGTGGGCCAACGCTGTGTGGGGAGAGGGAGATGCGGCGTTGTACCATTTCGAGGAGTTCACCCGCCACTTCCAGGCAGTCTTCGAACAACCGCCCGAGGGTAGAGACAGGGGACGAGGAGCGCCCAGGAGTTTGCCCTGGAGTTTTGGACCCTGGCCGCCGGTGCGGGATGGAACGACAGGGCCCTAATCTAGCATTATCGTTTCAGTTTGCGCGAGGACGTCTGTCGGGAGTTGGCCTGCAGAGACACCACCCTTCGACCAGCTGGTGGACCTGTCCATCCGGCTGGATAACCTGCTGGCTACTCGCGGACGTCCAAATCGGGGTCGGTCGTTCGCCCATAGTTTAGGGATCCCCATTGTTCCCGTGGCAGTGCCCTTCCCCGTTCACGCCTTAGATAGTCGACCATTATGGTCAGGGTCGATTAGGGAGACCACCGCTCCTCTGGGCATGGTGACACAGGGGGGTCACAAGGAGATAATTAGTCTCTTTCTCATTGACTCTCCTGCGTTTCCCGTGGTGCTAGGCCTACTCTGGTTAGCTTGTCACGACCCCACTGTTTCTTGGCAACAGAGGGCTCTCACCTCCTGGCCGCAAGAGTGCTCAGGGAGGTGTTTAGTTTTCAGTTTGTGCCACCACGGTGGAAAGTCCAGACCAGGTCTCCACCGTGCGCATTCCTCCCGAATATTCTGACTTGGCTCTCGCCTTCTCCAAAACTCAATTACCACCTCATCGTCGGGGGGATTGTGCGATAAATCTCCAGGTAGACGCCGCAGTGTATCCCCTGTCACAGGCGGTGGCTATGGAAACATATGTCACTGAATCCCTGCTTCAGGGGTTCATTCGGTCCTTTACTTCACCCGCCTCCTCGAGTTTCTTTTTTATGAAGAAGAAGGAGGGAGGTCTGCGCCCGTGTATTGACTATCGTGGCCTGAACCAGATCACTGTGAGCTACCGCTCATAGCCACAGCGATTGAGTCAATGCACAGGGTGAGCTTCTTCACCAAACTAGATCTCAGGAGCGCTTACAACCTGGTGCTTATCCGGGAGGGAGACGAGTGGAAGATGGCTTTCAATACCACCTCAGGGCACTATGAGTACCTCTTCATGCCGTACGGGTTGATGAATGTGCCATCAATCTTCCAAGCGTTTGTAGACAAGATTTTCAGGGACCTGCACGGGCAGGGTGTAGTGGTGTTTTTTGATGACATTCTGATATACTCCGCTACACGCGCCGAACATGTGTACCTGGTGCGCAGGGTGCTTGGTTGCCTCGAGAGTAATGGGCAGGTGGAGAGAGTAAACCAGGATGTGGGCAGGTTTCTGCGGTCTTATTGCCAGGACCGGCCGGGGGAGTGGGCGGCGTTCGTGCCCTGGGCCGAGATGGCACAGAACTCGCTCCGCCACTCCTCCACTAACCTCTCTCCCTTCCAGCGTGTACTGGGGTACCAGCCGGTTCTGGCGCCTTGGCATCAGAGTCAGACCAAGGCTCCTGCGGTGGTCGACTGGTTCAGGCGTGCGGAGGAGACATGGGAAGCTGCCCATGCTCATCTTCAGCGGGCCGTGCTGCGACAGAAAAACAGAGCAGACCGCCACCGCAGTGAGGCCCCGGTGTTCACACCGGGGAACCGGGTCTGGGTCTCGACCCAAAACCTGCCCTGCCGGAAGCTGGGCCCGCGGTTTGTGGGGCCATTTAAAGTCCTGAGGAGACTGAACGAGGTTTGTTATAGGTTACAGCTCCCTCCTGATGACCGTATTAACCCCTCGTTCCATGTGTCTCTCCTCAGGCCGGTGGTGGCTGGTCCACTCCAGGAGTCTGAGGTGCGGGAGGTTCCTCCACCCCCCTCTGGACATCGGGAGCCCCGGCGTACTCCGTTCGCTCCATACTGGATTCGAGGCCTCGGGCAAGGGGCGTTCAGTACCTCGTGGAGTGGGAGGGGTACGGTCCGGAGGAGAGGTGCTGGGTTCCGGTCGAGGACGTGTTGGACCCTTCAATGCTGCAGGAGTTCCATCTTCTCTGTCCGGATCGCCCTGCGCCTCACCCTCTGGGTCGTCCCCGAGGCTGGTGTCGGCGCGCAGCTGGAGACGGTCAAGGTCGGTACCTCTCCTTGTTCAGACGGCGCTCGGCGGTCGGCGTCGCCGGACCTCTAGCCCATGTCTTTGTGCGGAATTGTTTATTGTAAGTGCATGTGCACGTTTTCTCTGGTGCGCGACGGGTTTTGTACCCATTTGTTTGTGGTTCTGGTTACCGGTGGTTTTATGAATGAAACTGATCCGTTGATTATCCAGTTTTGCTCTCCTGCGCCAGACTTCCCTGCCACCAGTTACACACTCCCTTACAGGACTACATACAATACTCTACCTGGTCGAGAGTTTTGAACAGTAGAATGTCTCGGCAGGCGTCCTGGAGTCTGCGACGCTGCTCGTCTGATTTGGAGTGTACCACCCGCGGCTCAAAGTCCTCATCCTCATCATCGTCTGGGTTATAGGCCTCTGCACAGACTGGGGGAGCAAAATGACTGTGACACACACTGGGGACAAACAAATACACTCAAAGGGAATGTTGTAACTAACACACAAGTGAGACTGAAATAATATTCTTCATACACAGCATATAATGGATGCAAAACCAAAAGATGACACTCACCAGATGCTCTGCGACTGTATTTATTAGGGTTGGAGGGGGGCACTATCGAGAGAGACAAATGTTTCAGCACCAGATATTAAATTGGTCCCACTGAACATCATTAGTTGTTCTTATGGATCCATTGACACACTTTAGCTTACAGTGCATGACCATCCCCCTACTACCATACCAGATTCTTCCCTCTAATTTTCTCTCATCACTTATTGTCAGAAACTGATTTATCAAAAGGCAGAGATATCCACAAACAAACTTGTATTATTTTGTTTTAAATAGACTTAAAAGTGAGAGTTAAAAAATAGTTTGTATAATTTCGAGTAAAAAGGTTATAATAAAAATACAGAGGAGAAAATCTTTTAAAATAGATTTAATAATCAAATCATGAAGAATATTGCAAAAATAGTGGCTAAATAGAGATAAAAATGTCACTCACTATAGGCATCATCAGAGTCTTCATCTTCATTTGATTCAACTGAAATACTATCAAAAGCCACTCCTTCCCGCGTAGAATCGGCAAACCTTTCTTTGACATGCCTGTCGTGTTTTCGGCTGTCTTGTAGACATGTGAAATATTGGATTGCAAATTCAACCAAATCTGGCGGTCGGCGCCGTAGTACCTCCACAGTGTATCCTTGCAGCAAATCCATCAAGCCAGCAGGTATCTCGATGCTCATCACAGAACTATGATAGGCCGAGCCTATAAATGATCTTTAACACGTTTAAAAATACAATTTTGAATGAAACTATCTGACTAATCCATAGCAATAGGCCTAAGAAAATCATAGAGCTCTATGCCAATCAAGAGTTTCCAAGACCAGGGATTTGTCAAATTTAAGAACTCATAAAGAATGCTAAATAGCCTGAGTATTAAAAATACAATAGCACTTGAATATAACCTTCAGTGTCTGTCCAATATAAAATGCATCCATCCCCCAATGTTGCCAAGACTTTGTGAGGATAAAGAGAGCCTGATCAATGATCAGCAGCCATGGCAAATCTCAAAGTAGGTTAAATGTCAAACAAATACATTTACTAAAAACTACCAATGACAGCTATCAAACAAATACATTTTTAACCAATCTACCGACCTCTTTGCATTGCAGCCTTTTGAAGAGGAGTTAAGGTCTGACATAATGCATGGCCTACTTTGATAAATGCACACAGCGCGGTTCTGCCCCCCCGGCGATACCCACCATCCTTTACCCCACCCCCGTCCACGTCAACTGGTTCATTGACAGGGCTACCGGTTTCCCCATTTAGACTAGAAGCAGTGTATCGGAAAGTATTGACCGGGTATACTAGGTTGTCAAAACCTTCAGATCAAATGTAGTTCATGCCAGTCTAACCTAGGCCAATTGTGTATCGGACGTTGACGCAAGGTGCTCTATCTGTGGTCTGAAGTAGGCTATTACAGTCATTCATTTCTGGGAAGGGGAGCGTTATCAACTATTTTCTAGTATACAGTATTTCTATGGACCTGTCTGACCGACATGCATATTTGATGTCACTTTCAAAAGACACAACAGCCTAATGTGAGCCACACAGCATGTATACATATGTACATATGCTAGACAATCTGGACCCTCTCTTTCTAAAATTATTTTTTGTTGCAACCCCTATTACCAGCCTCTCTTTCGTATCGTCTGAGATTCCCAAAGATTGGAAAGCTGCCGCGGTCATCCCCCTCTTCAAAGGGGGAGACACTCTAGACCCAAACTGCTACAGACCTATATCTATCCTACCCTGTCTTTCTAAGGTCTTCGAAAGCCAAGTGAACAAACAGACTACCGATCATTTCAAATCCCAGTTTCAGAACTGGTCATGGGTGCACCTCAGCCACACTCAAGGTCCTAAACGATATCATAACCACCATCGATAAGAGACAGTACTGTGCAGCTGTATTCATCGACCTGGCCAAGGCTTTAGACTCTGTCAATCACCACATTCTTATTGGCAGACTCAACAGCCGTGGTTTCTCAAATGACTGCCTCGCCTGGTTCACCATCTACTTGTCTGATAGAGTTCAGTGTGTCAAATCGGAGGGCCTGTTGTCTGGACCTCTGGCAGTCTCTATGGGGGTGCTACAAGATTCAATTCTCGGGCCGACTCTTGTCTGCATACATCAATGATGTCGCTCTTGCTGCTGGTGAGTCTTTGATCCACCTCTATGCAGACGACACCATTCTGTAAACTTCCGAACCTTTTTGGACACTGTGTTAACTAACCTCCGTACGAGCTTCACTGCCATACAACTCTCCTTCCGTGGGCTCCAACTGCTCTTAAATGCAAGTAAAACTAAATGCATGCTCTTCAACCAATCACTGCCCGCACCTGCCTGCCTATCCAGCATCACTACTCTCGACGGTTCTGGACAGACTTAGAATACGTGGACAACTATAAATACCTAGGTGTCTGGTTAGACTGTAAACTCTCCTTCCAGACTCACATTAAGCATCTCCAAAACAAAGTTAAATCTAGAATTGGCTTCCTATTTCGCAACAAAGCATCCTTCACTCATGCTGCCAAACATACCCTCGTAAAACTGACCATCCTACCGATCCTTGACTTCGGCGATATCATTTACAAAATAGCCTCCAATACCCTACTCAATAAATTGGATGCAGTCTATCACAGTGCCATCCGTTTTGTCACCAAAGCCCCATTTTCTACCCACCACTGCGACCTGTACGCTCTCGTTGGCTGGCCCTCGTTTCATACTCGTCACCAAACCCGCTGGCTCCAGGTCGTCTACAAGACCCTGCTAGGTAAAGTCCCCCCTTATCTCAGCTCGCTGGTCACCATAGCAGCACCCACTTGTAGCACGCGCTCCAGCAGGTTTATCTCTCTGGTCACCCCCAAAACGAATTCTTCCTTTGGCCGCCTCTCCATCCAGTTCTCTGCTGCCAATGACTGGAACGAACTACGAAAATCTCTGAAACTGGAAACACTTATCTCCCTCACTAGCTTTAAGGACCAGCTCACAGATTACTGCACCTGTACACAACTACCTCTTCCCCTACTGTATTTATTTTGCTCCTTTGCACCCCATTATTTCTATCTCTACTTTGCACATTCTTCCACTGCAAATCTACCATTCCAGTGTTTTACTTGCTATATTGTATTTACTTCGCCACCATGGCCTTTTTCTGCCTTTATCTCCCTTATCTCACCTTATTTGCTCACATTGTATATAGACTTATTTTTCTACTGTATTATTGACTGTATGTTTGTTTTACTCCATGTGTAACTCTGTGTCGAACTGCTTTGCTTTATCTTGGCCAGGTCGCAATTGTAAATGAGAACTTGTTCTCAACTTGCCCACCTGGTTAAATAATTGTATTATTTTACCTTTATTTAACTAGGCAAGTCAGTTAAGAACAAATTCTTATTTTCAATGACGGCCTAGTGGGTTAACTGCCTGTTCAGGGGCAGAACGACAGATTTATACCTTGTCAGCTCGGGGATTTGAACTTGCAACCTTTCGGTTACAAGTCCAACACTCTAACCACCTGCCTGAAATAAAATAAAAAACTAATGTCTGTTAAATTGTCTGTCTGTCATGGAGTGCCCCAGGGCACTGTACTCGGTCCCCTCTTATTCACTATTTATATAAATAATTTAGATAAAAATGCGCAACTTCACTTTTATGCTGATGATACTGTTATTTATTGTTGTGCCTCGTCTCTCACAAAAGCTTTCCAAAACTTGCAAACTGCTTTTTATACTGTTCAACATACCTTGTGTCAATTGAAGCTTATCCTCAATAGTGACAAAACGAAATGTAATGGTGTTTTCTAAAGCAAGAAATAGATATCTAAACCTTTCACCTATTACTACCTGTCAGGGCAATGAGATTGAGACTGTAACCTCATAAATATCTTGGAATTTTAATTGATGGCGGCCTCTCTTTTAAATTGCATATTCAAACAACTTACAAAAAATTTTAAGCTGAAGTTGGGATTTTATTTGAGGAATAAGGCCTGTTTTTCTTTTGAAGCCAAAAGGAGGCTCGTATCAGCTACATTTATGCCTTTACTAGACTATGGGGATATTTTATATATGAATGCTTCTGCTCAGTGTTTGAGATCAATTGACACCCTTTACCATGGTGCATTGAGATTTATTTTAAACTGCAAAGCCCTTTCTCACCACTGCACTTTATATACAAGGGTTGGCCGGCCTTCTCTAGTCACTCGTAGGCTCAGGCACTGGTATACCTTTATTTACAAAGCCATTTTGGCTTTACCTCCATTTTATTTGGGCATTTTTATTGTTCATAAATGTGGTGGGTACTCTCTTCATTCACAGGACTTTATCCTGCCAACTGTTCCAAATGTCCGAACTGAATTTTGTAAAAGGGCTTTTATGTACTTTGCGCCATCGGCTTGGAACACCTTACAAAATACTTTTAAACTGGAAGAACTTATCCCGATTGATGTTTTTAAATCACTGATGAAGGATTTTGAGATTGATTCCTTGACCTGTTAATGTTTTTTTATGATTTTGTTATACTCTTGTGAATTCTATGGTTTTTACTAGATTACTTGTCGTTTTTCATGTTGTCTGTCTGTAATTGTGTACTGACTTGGTGCTGCCTATCTTGGCAGGGATGCTCTTGAAAAAGAGATTTCAAATCTTAATGAGCCCTTCCTGGTTACATAAAAATAAAGAAATAAAAATGTACACCATTAACAATGTCTACACTGTATTTCTGATCAATTTGATGTTATTTTAATGGACAGCATGCCAATTGCATGCTCCCTGTCCCCAGCACAAGGTGCAGCTGTGTAATGATCATGCTGCATTAATCAGATTGTTGACATTCCTCACCTGTCAGGTGTATGGATTATCTTGGCAAAGGAGAAATGCCACCAATAGGGATTTAAACAAATTTGTGCACAAAATTTGAGATAAATTTCTGGGATCTTTTATTCCAGGTCATGAAACATGGGACCAATGTTGCATTTATATTTTTTGTTCAGTATAATATGATATAACAGACGGTTCCTTAAATCAAAAGCAACGCGCGCCCACCAAGTTGTGGGATATAACGCAAGCTCTAGCAACCAGAAGGTTGCGAGTTCAAAACTTCTCATGGACAACTTTAGCATTTTATCTCATTAGCAACTTTTCCAGTACTAATAACTATTGTATCTACTTTGTAACAACTTATCATGTTAACTAACCCTTTGACCTAACTGGAGCGGCAGCGTAGCCTAGTGGTTAGAGCAGGGGTGTCAAACATACGGCCCGCGGGCCGGAACCGGCCCCCAAGGAGGTTCGATCAGGCCCGCAGGATAATTTGAAAGTGGAAAAAATGCATAAAAGACATGGAATTAATATTTTTAATTCGCTGCAATTCATGGATTATCCGCTAAGGGGCGCACTCTTTCCATCAGAGTAGAAGACAAGCCGCATCACTGAGACAGACTGAAAACAGCAGACGGTATCAATGCGCCATCTGCTGCTTGTTACGACGTTGTTAATACCTTGGTCTCTACCTCTCCGCTACACCCTCATTAGCCAAAATGTCGTTATCCAAACGGAGAAAAGTAGATAAGGAGTGTAGAATTTTCAAAGAAAAATGGACCACGTCCTATTTATTTACAGAGATGCACGGAAAACCTTTGTGCTTGGTGTGTTTGCAACAAGTTTCGGTATTGAAGGAATATAATATTCGACGCCACTACGAGACTCATCACAGCGAAAAACTAGACTAACACCTTTAAAATGCTGCCTTAGATACTGTTTGCATTGAAAGAATACAGCTCTGTGAAGATGAATCCTTACTGTGGTGATTTAAAAAATGTGCACTTTAATGTTAGTCAGCAGCTTCAAAACAAAAGTTGTGTGATGGAATTCTACTGTTCATACAACTCCATACATTTTCAGTATGTATTGTATGTGTATGTATGTTTCATGTATGAAGTTTACAGATTTACAGGACAGGCGAACACTTTCTTCATTACACATTTAAAATCACTCTCCTTAGTTTGTAAGGTGTACGCAGGGATTACATTTAGATTTTATATGCGTATGTGTAAGTGGTTTAAAAATTCCTTTCTTTAAAAGTCTCATTTAATCTTAAAGTGCATTACTATATTTTTCAGTACCAATTAAAGTTTTGTGCCTTTGTACAATCAGTGGGATCAGTTGCAATGCATATTTGTGAATGATAAAAGTAAATTGCACATTTGTCTAAGGAAATATGAGGTGTTTCATGAAATGTTTTGTAAAAGGATAGTTCATTAAATTTCAATATTTTCCTAATGTTCTTGTGCTTCTTTACACCAAAACAAAGGAAAGACATGATATTTTGGTTATTTATAGCAGAGTATGGTATAATTTTAATGGTCCGGCCCACTTGACATCTCCCTAGGCCGTATGTGGCCCACGATGCGAAATGAGTTTGACACCCCTGGGTTAGAGCGTTGGACTAGTAACCGGAAGGTTGCGAGTTCAAAACACCCTAGCTGACAAGGTACAAATCTGTCGTTCTGCCCCTGAACAGGCCACTGTTCCCAGGCCGTCATTGAAAATAAGAATATGTTCTTAACTGACTTGCCTGGTTAAATAAAGGTAAAATAAAAAAATAAAAATAAACTCCTAAACCCTAACCCCATAGCCTAGCTAACACCAGTCAGCTAATATCATGCATTTTGCAAATTCGTAACATATTTTGTACATTTGTAATTGTCATTCTTTTAACATACCATACGAAGTGTGTGATGCACACCCACAAATTAATACATAACATACGAAATCCTCTGACACCAGGTTGGCCAGCAGGTCAAATTTACGACTAAAATGAAGGAGTCACTCGGAAAAAACGAATCATGACTCGTTCGCAAACTGCACAATACTACAGCTCAGTGAAGCGCTCATTGTGTAAACTGACAGTCCCTGTCATGAGTTCTATGAAATTTAAAGAACAAGGACACTAACATCCAGTAACCAATTATAGATCTCTAAAGATACATTTGTATGGATTACTTTGCTATGAATACTACCTGCAGCAGAGACCACTGAAAGTTATGTTCGCGAGGCAAGATATTAGCAGCTAACGTTAGCTACTTTGTTATTAACTTATCTATCGAAGACCAAGCAGACACCACCAAAGCCCCCAGCGAAGATGTTATTCCCTGGGTTTATCGCCTGCTATTTAGACATGGTTTCTGTTCAAGACAAGACAGTTAGCTAACAAGCAAATAAACACAAAATGTTGCGTCTTTACGACCAGCAGCTATTTGGGGGAAATAACGAGCTAGCTAACCGATCCGTGTCACCACTATCGGTTCAAATGAGAGGTCGATATATTTTCGGACCGAGAAAGGGTTACACGTTTGCTTTGGTCCCTCTTAAATTTAGAGTTATACCATAAACTCTCCATATTATTTGTAAACATACACTACAGGAATAATTGTAATGCAATTCTTCGACATACTTCTACAAATACTATTTCAAATTAAAATACTGGGTATTGCGAAGGATGCCCCTCCATAAAACAAATATTATTTCAATTCAAAACAAGTACAGCACACATACACACACACAAAACTGGACCACCATTAATTGAGATGTTTGTTTATTAGTAGATTATAAACATTAAGAAAATACACTTTCTTACAACCATTTCAAATATATTTAATTGGGAAAATAGATAAATTGATTTTATTACTATAACACAGTGGGGGCTTTAAGGGACAAAATAAGTCCAAAGGACAATGATTAAACAACAGGAAACCATACACATACACCTTCTCACACACTTACAAAAATATACATAGACACAGACACATGCATAGCTTTATGCATGAACACAGGATAATAAAAACACATATCACAGAGTACACTCTAGTATATGCCATGTTTAAATATGTAAACACTAAGTGTGCTAAAGGGTACAGTATATGTGTATCACGATGGTCACTAGAACATTTTGCCACAGAAACGCTTCCACTATTAGCTCTAACAGAGCTGAGTAAAAATAACCTATGATACAAGGGAGAACAGTATGGGTGGGAAGCTTTGATAGAGTGGGAGACAGTGACTTAGAGAAGTCATTAAGAGAGTGAGACTTGCAATGTGAAAAAAAACTGGATGTGTGTGTCCTGCAAAATGGGTGGAAACTAAGATGTCCTTTGTGTCTTGTACAGTGATTCTCAGGGGTACTATAGTAAGGGGTTGAATTATATAGTAGGGGGCAGAGTGGAGTGCCATCTTAAGGATGGGACTGATAACAGAGAGATTTCGTGCCAAAATGTTCAAGGAAAAGCAATCAATCGCATTTGGTGACAAGTCACTTAGTTAACCCCAGACTGCAGTTAAAGTAATACTGAACAATCGAAACATATCAATCCCTTATTATTTCATACTAATAAATAATTACCAGTGGAAACACCATTCCCTTTCACAGAGCCATAACCATATAGGAAGTTAGGCAAGGCTTAGTATGTTGAAGCAACGTGTTACAGCTTGTTGTTACTTGGTACAGCCTTGTTATTACAGTGCTGTTACGTTCCATCTACAGCACAAGCAGCAGAGCAGAGTAGGAGCGGCCTTGTTGGGAAGAATTTAGGGCATGTCATAGGTTAGCCATGCCTAGAGAGGAGGTTACTATAGATAAAGTGTAGGGCAGAAAGCAAGGTAACAAGCAGTGCTCAGTCAGACAATCACAGCCATAGATATTAAGTGAGGTTCACCACATAGCAGCATTGCCATTGCAATAAATTGTGAGTTTTAAAAGTAACCTCAAAGCCTAGAATGTCTTGTTGAGAGAGGGCTTGTTTTCCAGACACAGATTAAGCATAGTCAATGGAGATTCTCAACTGAGCATGCTTTTTAGTTTAGAGAACTAGGCTTAATCTGTGTTCAGGAAACCGGCCCAGAATGTTTTGTTATCAGTGTATTAGCTCATTTGTCTTTTCATTTCATTGAACATACTGTGAGTCCATGCCATGTGATGAGGAATAAGAATGAGTGATAAAGAAGTGGTCTACAGCAGTGGTTCTCAATCTTGGTCCTGGGAACCAACACCTGATTCAAATCATCAAACCTTGATGATGAGCTGATCATTTGAATCAGCTGTGTAGTACTAAGGCAAAATCTAAAAAGTGCACCCCTTTGGGTCCCCGGACCAAGATTGAGAACCACTGTTCTACAGAATACAGTACACTAGTACCAGGGTTACAAGGCCCTACATAAAACACTGTAGTCTGGCCCCTCAGTACAAGGGATTACATCATAAGGGCTTTAGCCCTTATGATGGATGGTTCAAGTCAATTGTAACAGTATGTTATCTCAGAAACTAAGTAGCGGTCTACAGTCCTTTCTTAATCCTAGGAAGTTCCTCAGTACCATCCCTCAGTATCAAGGAGCAGACTACTGGATGAGTGCACATCACCACTGTCATATTCAGTCCTCCTAGCTCTCGCTGATCTGAGGGAATTCCTTGTACATCTCCTGCACTATTAGCTTATCCATCTGTTTAGCTGTGGCCCCGCCCTCGTCCGCTCCTGAGTTATCCTCCTCTCTCAGAATCCTTTGCAGTGCGCCCTGCAGGTCGGAGAGGCGGTGCAGGTGCTCCAGGTAGTCTGTGGAGCGTATGATGGAGTGCATGAGGGAGAGGTACTCCATCCTCAACTGGGGGGAATAAGAGAGAGAGCGTGAATGTGAACCCATTAGCACGCACAATCATTATACAGTTCACATTCACTTTCCTTTTGAGGATGCATTTATCAGGCTAAACATAAGACTCAGCCATGCTTAAGTCCCAGGCTGGCTGGCCAATGGGAAGTGTGGTGTGTGCACGTGCATGTCAGTCTCACCTTGTCCCCAGGTGAGAGGTCAGAGATGCATCGAACAGCGATGTCTATCATCACCATCATGTCCGTGCGGTAGAAGATGTCTGAAGAGTCTCGGCTGGCAAAGACATCCTGCAGGAACTTAAGTACTGAGTGTGGGGCAGGGGGAGCATGTTTAAAGACACACACAGGGTCATCTGGAGAGAGGAGAGAAATAACAAGTAAGAAGGTGTAGACAGAGAGAAAAGTGAAAAAAGAAGCATAGAAAGAAGAAACCGACAAACGGCAAAGAACTTGGAATGGATTCCCACTGTATCGTATCGAATATCGTCGATGTAAACAAAGGTGTGTGTCTCACCTCCTCTGTTTAGTAGAAGCACTATTTTCTCAGAGAAGATCTTCACGTTCTTCTTGACTACAGTCTGCATTATCACGTTGCTGCTGGGCACTGAGACCAAGAAAGAACATACACACATTGAAACAACAGTATTAGCACAAATACCACACCTCACTGGTAAAACACACAAAGAGCAAGTAATTTAAAACACTCAAAGGGGACCCAAGTGTTCTTGGGTCCCCTTTGCCATAATACATAAAGGCAGTCAATAGGGAACATTCCCTTTCACCACTTTTTAACCTCATATTGATTAATTATAGGACACAGAAAACCACTGTTTTCACATTGAACTGGTATGGAGCTACAGACTATGAATATGAAGTTAAAGAGTGGTGAAGTACCCCTTTAAAAGTGGTGAAGACAACTGTTCAAATAAAAGGTGTATGTTCTGTCTAAAGCCTGTGTCCTCTCACCTATGAGGTGCAGGTTAAAGGCCAGGATGAGATTGACACAGAGGTCAGAGAGCTGCTCTGTGGGGTCAGAGGGAAGACCGTCCTCAACCACATCTAGCAGGAACTGAACAAAACTAGCGTTTAAGTGCTCTGTGGAGGGAGAGATAGACAGCGAGAGAGAGAGACAGATACATTTTCAGCTTTGAGTTTGAACATATTGATCGATAATGTGATGGCAGTTTGTAAGTATTCTAAAGCAACATAGTGGTCCTATTTAATATTGTTCATACCATAGTGGTGATAGGGCACCTGCTCCCCCATAGAGAAGATCATAGTCAGGACCAAGGCTGTGTAGCACATCTTCTGATGTTCTGGGGAGAGATAAAACACAGACACCCAAACATTCATGAAAGAGATATAGAGGGGCACAGAGATGCTAAATAAAAGAGACTGAAACAGAAAGACATGAGGAAGGAAACAGAGGTCACAGAGAGAGAGAAAAGGAGAGAGATGCTCAAGGGAAGATATTTTGTGTGCAGTGTGCACATAGGCTGAGGTGGAAACTGAGCTGCACTTCCTAACCTCCTGCCAAATGTATGACCATATTAGAGACACATATTTCCCTCAGATTACACAAACCTCCAAAGAATTCAAAAACCAAATTCAATTTTGATAAACTTCCGTATGTATTGGGTGAGATACCACAGTGTGCCATCACAGCAGAAAGATTTGTGACCTGTTGCCACAAGAAAAGGGCAACCAGTGAAGAACAAACACCATCGTAAATACAACTTATATTTATGTTTATTTATTTTCCCTTTTATACTTTAACTATTTGCACATCATTACAACACTGTATATAGACATAATATGACATTTTAAATGTCTTTATTCTTTTGGAAGTTGTGCGTGTAATGTTGATTGTTCATTTTTTATTGTTTATTTAACTTTTGTTTATTCTCTATTTAACTTGCTTTGGCAATGTAAACATGTTTCCCATGCCAATGAAGGCCCTTAAATTGAAATTGAATTGAGAGAGAAAGAGAGAGAGAAAAGGAAGTGATAGAGGATGCCTTCTCACCCTGTGTGTCTGTCTGCAGGTCTCTGGCCAGCTCCATGGGCAGGATGGAGTTGAGGAGGGTGGAGATGAGGGCAGAGTCCAGGCTACACATCGCCCCAAACACCTTGAGCAACAGCAGGCGTAGAGACACTCGGTGTTCCTGCACAGTGACACATGAAGTAACACTGTTACTATGCATTTACAACATGCTGGTGAAACATAAGTTGATTCATACCACAAACAACACGTTTAAAAAATAATGCAATGATAAAATATTGTTTACATTGTGGATCTCTTGGGTGGGAAACAGGCTGACAGGGTAACATAGGGTCTGGTAGTGAGTGACATGTAGAATATCTTACCATCTGGTAATAGGTCACTAGTGACAGCACTGGCTCTGAGTGGTTGGCCCTGCACATCTTCTTACACACCTCTGGATCTGCATCCGTCTGGGGACACAAACACCATATTCCTTAGATTCAACAGTTACCAAAGGTCTCAGTGGTAATACTATCACATCTATCGAGGAATCGCTTTGTCCAGGGTCGTATTCATTAGTGCACACCATAGCAAAACATTTTGCAACGGAAAACAAAGACAAGCGTTTCTTATTGGACACATTCAGGCAGTCCCTCCCAATTTCAGTCCGTTGTCTTCCGTTTGGCATCTACTGATTTCAACCCAGGTGTCAGTCCTGAGTCAACTTTCCCTGAGTGCACATATCTCACCAGTATCTTCAGCAGCTCCTCCAGGTAACATGCAATGAGAGAGTGGTCTTCGTGAAGGGCCCAGCTGCGCTGTTGAGAGTCGTCAAAGTGACGGGAAAGGTCGCCTAAGATGACCTCCAGGCGCTGTTCATCGTGACACACTTGTCCCTGTGGCAACGCCGAACTCTGATCCTACAGGGAGAAGTCTGGGTTGATATGTGCACGTGGAATCAGTTCGACCTGACGAAGATCCACATCGGATCGAACCATTGTCACTGTTATAATTGGTATAAAGAGCATTTGAATTTGCAGACTTTCCTGTTATGTACAAGTATAATGTGCACGTATAACAGCTTAACTTTCTAAAGGTTGAGGTTATACCATGAAATACTGTGTATTGGAGCAAGTAAGTTGACATTCTGCAACTAGACAATTATGTAACTGACCTTGCTCTCTACCAATGAGAGGAGGACTTTCTCTAAGGCAGATGAGGCTTGAGGTAAGGTAGTTTGCAGGTGACCCACGACCACACCCACCGCTACCCGAGACAGATCGTAACTCAGGCCCGTGTTCCTCCTCACCAGCTCGATAAGCTCCGCCCCGGTTGTCCCGGGCACAGGCTCTGAGTGAGTGGGGCTGCCGGGGGGGCTTTCAGCGACAGAGGGCGGGGCAAGAGGCCAGTCGGTTTCTGATTGGTCCTCAGTGTTGGGCTGTGGTGAGTGAGTGGGCTGAGGTTGAGGTTGGGGTGCGGGGCCCTTCTTTGAGGGATCTGGCTGGGGAGAGGGGTCAGAGGGAGGTAAGTCGTCTGGAGGGGGGTGGGGGCTTCACACGGCTTGGCACTGGGGGCGGGGTGCTGGCAACGCTTGGAAGGCTGACATCAGAGGACACCACAGAGTGGGAGGAACCAGAGTCCAGGGAGGCAGAGCTGACAGAGGGGGACAGGCCAGTCCCTGCTGCAGGGGCGGGGCCAGTAAGAGGAGGAATGGATGACTCTGCTGAGACAGAGAGAATGAGAAAGAATAAGGAGGAGCGAGAGAGAATAGAGTAGAAGTTACAGTAGATGACATGAGTAGTGTGTGTGGGTGTCTGTGAGTGGAAAGAAGATGTGTGTGGAGAGAAGAGGAGTAGCTGTGTCTCCATGGTGACGATGAGACAGTCACCTGGGTGTCGGCTGGCTCTTAGTTTCTCAGGAGGAGGCGGAGTTATGGGTGCTGCACGACGGGGCTGAGGAGGCACCTGCAAGACATAACAGTAAATCAGAGTAAGTATCAGGATATCAGTTATATGTCTCAGCCTCCTCAAAAAAAATGGACTATCATGAAATGGACTATCATGCATTCTTCTTTTGGTGTGAATGAATGCAAGTCTCTATCCAAGACCTGGTAAAGCCCCTGCACATTGTCGGTACTCTCTGACATTGTGCGGTTGATCCCATTGGGTGGTTGAGGGGTGTGGCTGAGGGACAGTTCGCTGGTAGAGGAGGACAGGCCCTGCATAGGACTGGATGTAGTTGGACTTCGCCTTGACAGGGTCTCCTTCCTGTGATGGATCAACTTCCTGTTCCAGATGCAAAGAGAGAGTCAATGGCTATGTCTGAAATGTAATGTATTCCTACTAAAGTAGTGTACTAGCCTATGTAATTAATAGGGGGTCATTTCAGATGCAGCCTATGAAGATAACTGATCAGAGAGAAACAATGCAGATTTATTTGTATTTATTGTGACATACACCGGTTAGGTGCTGTGAAATATGTTGTTTTACAGGGTCAGCCATAGTATTCACGGCACCCCTGGAGCAAATTAGGGTTACGTGACTTGCTCAAGGGCACATCGGCACATTTTTCACCTTGCCGGCTCTGGTATTCAAACCAGCAACCTTTCGCTCTAACCTATAGGCTACTTGCCACCCTATGATGATGAGGAATCAGCACCAATCAGGGAACTGTAGCGTGAGGATTCTATACATCAGTGTGTCTGTGTGTTAATGTTGCACTCACTGTAGCATGTCTCGCTGCTCCAGGTTGTATTTGCCCCCGTTCTTCATGGCCAAGTTATGGATCCCTTCGATGGCCCTGTCGATAGACTGTAAAACCTCATCCTGCTCTGGAGCCTGGGGCACAGAGAAAAGGACAGCAGAGAGAGAGAAAGAGGAGAGAGAAGGGCAGAGAGAGAGAGAAAGAGGAGAGAGAAGGGCAGAGAGAGAGAGAAAGAGGAGAGAGAAGGGCAGAGAGAGAGAGAGGAGAGAGAAGGGCAGAGAGAAGGGCAGAGAGGGGCAGAGAGAGAGAAAGAGGAGAGAGAAGGGCAGAGAGAGAGAAAGAGGAGAAGAAGGAGAGAGAGGGAGAGGAGAGAGAGAGAGAAAGAGGGGAGAGAAGGGCAGAGAGAGAGAGAGAGGAGAGAGAAGGGCAGAGAGAGAGAGAAAGGAGAGAGAAGGGCAGAGAGAGAGAGAAAGAGGAGAGAGAAGGGCAGAGAGAGAGAGAAAGAGGAGAGAGAAGGGCAGAGAGAGAGAAAGAGGAGAGAGAAGGGCAGAGAGAGAGAAAGAGGAGAGAGAAGGGCAGAGAGAGAGAAAGAGGAGAGAGAAGGGCAGAGAGAGAGAGTTAAATATTCAACATCAGCATTAATTATTACGAAACAAGTCAACAAAAAAAATAACATTTGTCTAGAGGGCAAAATGGGACTCCAGTCAGAAAAAATCTAGGACAGCACAGTTATCTAACCCAAAATCAAACCCTCTGAACAGTAACACGCCAACCAACGCAGTCCAGATACAGACAAAAACCTAGCCTGACCTCACCTACAAGGCCCAGGCAGGGACAGTCAGACAGAAAATCCTGCTGTACAGTCAGAGATAGCCTGGAATCCACAATGACTGAATATCCAGAGCGTGGTTTCACTTCACCAAGTCAGCAAAACACACTCATGCAGTTCACACTGTGAACTCATTGACTAAAATAAGAGTGCATTGGAGCATCCAGCTGTGTAGCTGTATGAAATATGGGATGCTGGCATTAATCTGAAAGGCCTGAGATGTCACAAACTATGCATAGCTCTTCTAACTGAACTCTCCCCATAGAAAACGTGAAACATTAGATTGCAGTTTTTATTGGTGTTATGTGATTAAAAGCAATGTATCCTATGTGCGTATTGTATTTTCTCTAATCTCATCATCGGTCACGAGATTTTAGACGTGACACAAATAACAGATGCGTCGCAACATTTTTCATGCATTTTGGCTTATGTCCCAACTACCCCTGCGGTACAGACCCAGCTGGCATTGCGAATTTGGCATGACTCTCTGACCCGCTCTCATTACACCATTTGGGTTTATTCTGAAAAAATATTTTAGTTTGCATGTAAACGTCCACATATAAGTGTCGTGATGAATATGGAAAATACTTTTAATATGCAGCTAAAAGCCTATAGAAACAAATGAGCAAAAGACAGGCAATGCAGCAGAGCATGTCTCCAGTTCACGTAGGACTGTCACGTGAAAGAAAGTCACAAAAGTAGCTGAAGTCAGGTCTATTGGAATGCAACGCAGCAATTGAACCTCTCCCGATCGTTCAATTCTTAGACTGACTGGTCCACTCTCTTTTATCATGCTAACAAGCTAGCATGGAATACTTGTCAAAATCCACGTTCCACTTTCACTAATCAAGAAAGTTAAGAAACCATGGTTAAACATACCTGAATCCTTTCGATGTAAGACGCGGGAACGTAGCCTGTCTCGCCCGAACTGCAGCGTGAGCCGAGCCACCAGTGTTTGTTGCTGCGTTCCAGGATCAGAAAGCTCTCGCCGGACCCGAAGTGGAGCGAGTTGGGCTCCGCAGATCGGAAGGCATACAGAGACCGATACATAGCTATTTCTTCTGCTCTAAATCCCTTGTAATTCTTCAAAAACACATATATACCTGTTTCAGCAGACACACAATTAGCTAATTATTACATGTACTCAGTCGAAGATAATTTGTAATGTATATTTACGACATGGGCGAATGATTCTCCTGCTTTCAATTTACAATGTACTACAACTTGCGACTCTCGCTTATCCCACAGTAGAGGGCGCACGCACGCAGAACAACACACTGTCGGGCACGGCCCTTTGGTATTCAGGCAAAATAATCAATGACAGAGCTGACGGAGGAGGCTTGTTGTTGTCCAATCTTTATACTTGCATTTTTGTTTGCAATATAAATCCAATATATATAGACAACTGTTAATGCAAGCTTGCTTCACATGTGTATCAGATATGGGGCCATAATTATGTCCATATTGGAAACTATTGCTAGATTAATGTAAATATATACTTTTTTAAATGTGTTTATTATGTATTGCGGGTTTGTGATATATGACCAATATACCACAGCTATGAGCCAATGTATGCTTGATCCGAAAATGGTTGGATGGTGTGGATGGGCTGTTTACCGATGGGCTATGTACAGGTGCTGTGATCTATGAGCTGCTCTGACAGCTGGTGCTTAAAGCTAGTGAGAGAGATATGAGTCTCCAGCTTCAGTGATTTTTGCAGTTCGTTCCAGTCATTGGCAGCAGAGAACTGGAGGAAAGGCGACCAAAGGAGGAATTGGCTTTGGGGGTGACCAGTGAGATATACCTGCTGGAGCGCGTGCTACGAGTGGGTGCTGCTATGGTGACCAGTGAGCTGAGACAAGGCGGGGCTTTAGCTAGCAGAGACTTGTAGATAACCTGTAGCCAGTGGGTTTGGTGATGAGTATGAAGCGAGGGCCAACCAACGAGAGCGTACAGGTCGCAGTGGTGGGTAGTGTATGAGGCTTTGGTGACAAAACGGATGGCACTGTGATAGACTGCATCCGATTTGTCTGGATTTGGGTGAAGGAGAAATGGTGGGGGCTTTGGCGGGTTGCTGTTGAGGGTTACTGGCAGTTGACCGGGGTAGGGGTAGCCAGGTGGAAAGCATGGCCAGCCGTGCTTAATGAAATTCTCAATTACAGTGGATTTATCGGTGGTAACAGTGTTTCCTAGCCTCAGAGCAGTGGGCAGCTGGGAGGAGGTGCTCTTATTCTCCATGGACTTTACAGTGTCCCAGAACTTTTTGAGTTTGTACTACAGAATTTTTGTTTGAAAAAGCTAGCCTTAGCTTTCCTAACTGCCTGTGGAGGGCTTCATACAGCTCCTCATTGACATGATTGGTTGAAAGTAGGTATTTGTATTTTTTATTTGTCCCCATTGCCTTGGCAGCAGCTACTCTTCATGGGGTCCAGCAAAATTAAGGCAGTTTTAACTATTTTAAAACACTACAATACATTCACAGAGGCCATATCACTGTAAATGCTGCATGGCTAATGCAGAAGCCGGGTTGACCATGTAGAGCATTTTAGGGCTGGATGCAGGCACTCCGCGTTGTGTGGTGCTTAAGAACTTCCTTTATTGTATATTGCAATATGTAATACATGTATCACTAGCCACTTTAACTATGCCACTTTGTTTACATACTCATCTCATATATATATACTGCACTCAATACCATCTACTGTATCTTGCCTATGCCGCTCTGTACCATCAGTCATTCATATATCTTTATGTACATATTCTTTATCCCCTTACACTTGTGTCTATAAGGTAGTAGTTTTGGAGTTGTTAGCTAGATTACTTGTTGGTTATTACTGCATTGTCGGAACTAGAAGCACAAGCATTTCGCTACACTCACATTAACATCTGCTAACCATGTGTATGTGACAAATAAAATTTGATTTGATTTAATTTATACCACACATCCTCCGGCCTAACTGCTTAATTTTACCACTTGTAAATGATCATCCCCCAAAATTCTGCCTTAACCACGTTTCCATCCACAGTTTGATGCCAGTAAAAGTTATACTGTTTTAGAAAATCAGGACAGCTTTGATAAAAACAGAAAGTTTCGGTACAATTGTATAAATGCCAAAAGATAATTAGTTCATCGGACATGGTGAGATATTTTTTTGTCTGTAAAATGTATTATGCGAGAAATGGCGGTGGATATGCCTTTATGCGCAAATATTGATATAATAACCATAATATCGAAGCAAATTTGGGAGTCACGCGATTCGGTGTGGTCCACCCACTATGACTCGGGAAATTTACGCAGTTTATGAGGCAACAGATTAAGTAAATTATGAAGAGTTTCACAAGGTCTTGAAAGTGCACCCAATGAGCTTGATACTCCTTTCCAATATATCGAGGGTCTTCTTCTGGTGACATGATGATCGATGCTTTACTGCCGTTTGACAAATACAAATATTATTGTTCATATCCATAATAAGGTCAACATATAGAGTCGAATATCCTACCCACAATGTATCTGCGAGCTGTTGGCTTGAGCGCAAATCAAGACCAGAGTCAGCGCGGAAGGTCGTGCAACCTCTGTGGCGAGCGGTCCCACCTCATCCGCGACTGCCCCTCCTCCTGGGCCAACAGGGCCAAGGCTGGAAGGAGGGAGTGGGCGGCCGCGGACCGGGCTTTCGAGCGCCAGAGGGCTGGAACGGCAGTTGCCGAGGTGGTGGTGGAGGAGGAGGCAGTAGTGGAGCCGGTAGTGGTGGTGGAGGAGACAGTTGTGGAGCCGGTGGTGGTGGCTGTAGTGGAGGGCGCGGAAGGTGTAGTGGTGGAAGAAGCGGGAGGACAGGACAAAACCCTCCCCACCCCAATCCCCCTGCCCCAGACTAATATGACCCCTGAAGGAGAAAGGGCCGAGAAAGACGGCTCCGGAGAGATGTTCAGCGAAAGCTCCCCAAGTGGGTCAGATATTATAGGGTCGGTGTCGGAAAGCACCATGGAGACGGTGTCAGAAGGTACGGGGGAGGAGGGGAAGATTCTGGAGGTTCACCTCCCCCCACGTAAAAGAAATGTTGAGGAGCTCTCTGACCCCGAACAGGGTGAGGAGAAAAAGGGAAAGGTGGAGTGGGAGAGCTCCCAGGGGGAGGAAGAACCCAGAACCTTCCCCTCCAACTCCCCCAATCAAGTCTCCTTTTTAAGTCCTGTTTTAACCTCCTCTCCCTTCCAAACCCCTTTACCCCAGAGGGAGAGAGAGAAAGTCCCTGAGAACTAACCCCCTTTTAACTGTTCAATGCCTTTTCTTTTATCACTGTTTTTACTCACCCCTTTTATGGCTTTTAAAATCACCACAATAAATGTGAGGAGTGTAAGAACAGCAACAAGAGCACAGTCGGTTTTATCCTTTTTAGAAAGGTTTAACTCTGATGTGTTTTTACTACAGGAGTGTGGTCTACCCTTTTTATCCTCTTACAGGAAATGGGAGGATAAGTGGCAGCACGGGCCCTCCATTTGGAGTGGTTCCAATTTTAACAAGAACGACGGTGTTGCTATTTTAATCAAGACCCCACAGGTGGTGGTGAAGGGGAGCACGGTGGTGGTAGGTGGGCGTGCTCTTTTAGCCAATTGTACTTTTATGGGGAGGGATTTTAACGTGCTAAATGTGTATGGTTTTAATGATAAACATGACCGGTGCACACTTTTAGAGGACCTGCATTCCCACATGCTAGGGAGGGATCCTCTAGTGGTGGGTGGGGATTTTAACTGTGTTTTAAGTAGAGCAGACAGGAGAGGGGCAGGAGGGGATTTTAAGGTAGACAGGTCAAGTGTTTTATTGCAAGGGCTGTGCAGGGATTTTAAACTGACTGACTGTTTTAAAACCCTGCATCCAAGAGAGGAGGGCTTCACCTGGACCAGTGGTGATGGCACCAGAGCCTCTCGCATTGATTATCTGTTTACTCGGGACTGTCCCCCAACTGATGCTAGAATAACCCCTGCTTTCTTCTCAGATCACGCAATGCTGACGTGCACCCTGTCACTATCTTTGGGTGTGACTGTGGGAAGAGGGTCCTGGAAATTGAACTGCTCCCTTTTAGAAGATAATAGAATAGTTAGTCAGTACAGAGAGCAGTTAATATAATAATAATATATGCCATTTGGCAGACGCTTTTATCCAAAGCGACTTACAGTCATGTGTGCATACATTCTACGTATGGGTGGTCCCGGGAATCGAACCCACTACCCTGGCGTTACAAGCGCCATGCTCTACCAACTGAGCTACAGAAGGACCACAAGTTCAGCCAGTGGCAGACGCTACAGGACTTCTTTGACACGCGAGCACAGTGGTGGGAAATGGTGAAGGGAAGGACGAGGACCTTCTTTAGAGAGATAGGAAAGAAAAAAAGCAAAGAAAAAGATAGACGCATGGTGGGACTGCAAAAGCGACTGGAAAGGTATTTTAACCCATGCCAACAGGGCCTTGATTTTAACCAAGAAATTAAAGAAGTAAAAAAGGAAATGGCACTTTTAGCAGAACAGAGAAGCAAGGGGGTTATTTTAAGAAGCAAGGAAAGGGAATTAGAAGAGGGGGAGAAGTGCACAAGGTACTTTTTAAATAAAATAGTTAGTAAGGGTAGGTTAATGACTTGTTTAAAAAATAAAGATGGGGTTTTAAAAACAGATACAGAAGGAATAAAAGAAGTAGTTGAGGATTTTTATGGGGAACTGTTTGGGGTAAAAGATGTGTGCGAAGAAACAATGGGGGACCTTTTAACATACATCGACAAGACCCTACCCAATACAGACGACCTGACAAAAGACCTGACGAGGACCGAAATCGAACAAGGACTGAAACATTTTAAGAGGGGTAAATCACCGGGGGAGGACGGTCTCCCTTTGGAGTTTTATTTGACCTTTTGGGATGTTTTAGCCGACAAACTTCTGACTGTTTTTACCGATTTTGAACATCTTGACAGACTACCTGACAGTTTTAGAGTGGGGATTGTGACTCTTTTATATAAGAAAAACGACAGGACGGACCTGAAGAACTGGAGACCGATAACCCTTTTAAACTTTGATTGTAAACTTTTTACCAAGGTTTTAACACTCAGAATGTCTTCTGTTTTAGGGGAGGTGATCCACCCGGACCAAACCTGTGCCGTGCCCGGAAGGAAGATCACGGACAGCCTGATACTGATCCGAGATGCCATCTGTTATGCGAGAGACAGAAACATTTCGGCTTGTAGTCTTAAATTTAGATTTTGAAAAAGCCTTTGATCGAGTCTCGCAACAGTACCTCTTTAAGACACTGCAAAAAATGGGTTTCCCGGACAGGTTCTTAGCTTGGGTGGGACTGCTGTACGGGGACATCACCAGCAAAATCCTTGTAAATGGGCATCTGTCAAAAGCAGTGGGAGTACACTGCGGCGTCCGTCAGGGCTGTCCGTTATCTCCTCTTCTGTTCGTGGCCTGTATTGAACCACTGGCACAGGTCTTGAGAAGGGACCAAGGGATCAGTGGGGTGGGTATCCCGGGGAGTGGGGGGATGACTGCCAAGTGCGTCTTTTACATGGATGACGTCAACATTTTATGTACCAACCTTTTATCCGTCGACAGGACTCTGGATAGGACTGACTGGTACGGACGAGCCTCTGGGGCGAGACTGAACAGAGACAAGACAGAGGCCCAATTCTTCGGACCGTGGGCAGACCCAGACTTGACCAGATTACCTCTGACAGTTAAACGGTCGGACATAAGGGTACTGGGGGTAAAGTTTGACCAGGGGGGAGGAGGGAGCGGTAACTGGAGTGGAATCCTGGGGACTGTAAGACAGAGACTGGGTTTTTGGGGACTACGACAGCTGACTTTTGGGGCCATACGTCCAGCTCCAGAATTTTTTAAGAGATTTTAAACTGGAAAAAGAAACAGTCACTGTATTAACAAAACACCGCTCTCTTCTCTCTCTTGTGCAGGAGCAGGAACCAGTATGTCCAGTGCGCGGGCTCGCTATAGGTGAGCCCACAACGGTTTGGCGCAACGTGGCCCATCCTGCTCTCCTGAATCGGCATCGGGACCTGTCCTGGATGGTCGCCCACGAGATCCTCCCGGTCAGGGCCGTTATGCACTCACGGGGCATGGCGAGGACATCCGCATGCCCCCGACCAGGCTGCGGCCAAGAAGAGTCGGTGAGGCACATGCTCTGGGAGTGCAGAGCCGCCAGGGACCTGTGGAAGGAAGCAGGCCCCCTGATCACCTCGTGTCTGCCAGCAGGGGAGGACCTAACACCTCAGCTCGTGCTGTATGGGGTGGGCCGAAGGCCCATTCCATCGAAGACCTTCACCAAGCTCTGGCCCACCCTCACGTGCCTGAAGGAAGCACTGTGGTCCTCCTGTAACCTGCTGGTAGCGAAAAACGTAGAGACCACCCCCCAGGCAGTGGCCATGGTAGCCACGGAAGCCCTGGGGTGGTACGAAAGGAAGGGGGGCTCGACCCCAGGCGAAGGGTCCCCCACAACACCCTAGGTCCCGGCGGCCACGGCCTGACAGGGCTGCGGCGCCTAGGGCGAAGCGTCTAGGGGAGGGATCTCCTCTGGGCCCCGAAGGACGGGACGATGATCTATTCAGAAGAGCAGGATGAGGTAAGCTTGATAAAGACTCACCCCGCTTCTGTACAAGGGACTGAAGACAGCTTTTTAACAAAGTGGCTTCTTAACATGTTTTTCATGTGTTAAAAATGTTTTACCTTTGTTAGATCATTAGTACACATTTTAAATGGCTTTTACAGATTTGATGTTTTTACAAGGAAAGTACTTTTATTCATGGTTGTTTTCATTGGTTTTAACAACATGTACTTTTTAACAAATTTAAATGTAACGTTCAAATGCTGTGTTTTATGCTTTGTTGCCGTTTTTATGTGTGTAAATGATGTAAAAAATGTATGAGCTGTTTTTAAAGGAATTGTGCCAATAAAACTTTTCCAAAATACATTTTTTTTTGCTTCCTCAAGTTGTTGTGACAAAACTATCCGTAGAGTTGAATATGCGATGGAAACACATTCAACTATAGATTGCATTAGGTACATGTACGTTTAGCAGAAAAATTACAATTTGTGTGCACTACCACGCACTGTTTTTTCTCTGCAATAAGTCAGTTTGGTGGAAACAAACCGCTGGAGGGAAAATGCCCATATTTTCTTTATGCGGATTTGAGAACATTTACATTAAAATCTGTCGCCAATTGGATGGAAACCTACTATCTTTTAATATAATTAATCACTGATTGCTACAATGTATTTACATAAGATCGTGTCCGTAATAAAATAACCGGAAGTACTCAAACGGAAGTATCACACTTTGTGCAACACAAAACGAGTTCCCATCGACATTAGGTAAGTAACTGTCAACAATATGTCTGTCGCGATGTATGCGAGACTGTATCCCCAGAGATTTTCACACCCCCTGCGTTCACAAGGTACAGCACTGACTATTCAGAAAATACACTAAGGTTTAGTGCTAACTAACGTTAGCTGCACAACTTGACATCTCTGCCCCCTGGAAGCAAGCTAGTTAGCAAAAATGCTAGTTTCAAACTGTCTTGCTACTTGAGACATTTCAGCCAGACAAGGCTATTGCCAATGCCAGATATATTGTTATTACGTCTTACTACATGTGAGATCCCCATTTAATATAATCTGTCCAAAATTCAAAGTCAATCCTAATATCAAAGTTTGCCACGTCTTTTTTTAGACATCTTTATTATTATGAGAACTTGTTTTCAACTGGTTCTCAATTTAACTTGTTCTCAACTGGTCTACCTGGTTAAATAAAGGTTAAGTAAAAAAATATATATATTTGAACCTTTATTTTGACAGAGGGTCATGCTGAGACCAACTTTTTACAGTTGAGCCCTGTATACAGGTCTGATGTCCTTATCCCACATCAGCCGATCATCCTAGCCGGAGTAGATTCCAACCCTATGCTTGCTTACAGCTGCACTGGGGACGGACTAGCCCAAGGTGTACTCTTAAGCAGTCTACCATTATTCCTTGAGGTCAAAGGACCTTATATGTTATTTTCAGAAGTAGACTTGCTCTGGCAGCCAAAACAGCCAATTCTCCATCTAAATATGAATCGATTCTGAATTGCGATATGGTTCTAGAAACATAAAGCCCTTTACTTTCATATCACATCAAAATAATTTCACAAATGCTAAATATACACTTAGATTTTTACATTTAAATAATTTAGCAGACGCTCTTATCCAGAGCGACTTACAGTAGTGAGTGGATACATTTCCATACTTTTTCAGTACTGGTCCCCATGTTGTGTTCGACCTTGGGTTCGATTCCCGGGACCACCCATACGTAGAATGTATGCACACATGACTGACTGTAAGTCGCTTTGGATAAAAGCGTCTGCTAAATGGCATATATTATTATTATTATATTATTTGCTCTAATCCCCACCAGAAGTCAACCTTTATGACTGTTGTTCTATTTAAAAAAAAAATCTTTCTTCAGCTTTAGTTTACCTGCTTCCTGTAATACTGTTGAGTTCTGTGTGTGAGAGAGATGAGTAGTGATGAGTTGAATATGAGATTTAACAGTGTATTTATGTTGAATGTCCTTTTAGCTTTCCATATGTCGCCCCCTGCAGGTTGGCAGCTATAAAGACATCAGTGTCGAGGGCATGGCCCTTCTTCACGTGCTGGAACCTCGAATTGGTGCGACACAGTACTAGTCAAAAGTTTGGACACACCTACTCATTCCAGGGTTTTTCTCTACCACAGCATTCTGCAGAGATATGCCATCCCATCTGGTTTGCGCTTAGTGGGGCTATCATTTATTTTTCACCAGGACAATGACCCAAAACACACCTCCAGGTTGTGTAAGGGCTATTTGATCAAGAAGGAGAATGATGGAGTGCTGCATCAGATGACCTGACCTCCACAATCACCTGACCTCAACCCAATTGAGATGGTTTGGAATGAGTTGGACCTCAGAGTGAAGGAAAAACAGCCAACAAGTGCTCAGCATGTGGGAACTCCTTCAACACTGTTGGAAAAGCATTCCAGGTGAATCTGGTTGAGAGAATGCCAAGAGTATGCAAAGCTGTCATCAAGGCAAAGGGTGGCTACCTTGAAGAATCTCAAATATATTTTGATTTGTTTAACACATTTTTTTGGTTACTACATGATTCCATATGTGTTATTTTATCATTTTGTTGTCTTCACTATTATTCCACAATGTTGAAAATAGTACAAATAAAGAAAAACCCTTGAATGAGTAGGTGTCCAAACTTTTGACTGGTACTGTAATTGAATTATACTTCAGTCAAGATGACACAAATTCTGATAGACAAAAGACAAAAAATGTGATACTCAAATGTATAAATACACAACCTCATGCATGATGCAAAGACAGAAGTACATTTCCCTGGCATATACCGACAAAATAAACACAGTGAATTATAGGTCATTTGTTATAAATAGTTGAAAGTTCATACTTCAAAACTTTTTGTGAATTCCACTTCAGAGTTATGGCTATAGTGTATGTCTGTATGGTCATGATTTGTCTCATGAATGATATGTGTCCACAGAGGTTATGGTCCTGGATACAGGGGGTCAGAGTTGATTGATCCCATACTCCTGGCCCTTCTCAGGAGCAAAGGCATCACTGTGGAGGTGCAGGACACAGTAGGGACACCTGACATCTGTATACAGTATTAGGGATGTGTGGTTGTGCAATATATTTCAGTACATGAGCATTTATAGACAGGTTTACCCAAGCCTGGTTTGGAATATCCTCTTAAGAGATTTCTCTCACAGTAAGTTACTGTGTGCCACCACAGCTCTGGAAAGCTCTCCATCCATACACAGACATGGGCAGGCCCTGCCTATAGAATGTGTAGGGCAGCTATAATTTGCATTTTTCTTCTCTCTGACACTCATCGCTTCTCCTTCCTCAGCCAAACACTTGTGTAACTTCCTGAGCAGTGAAAGGTGAGTGGTGGCGGCTGGTCTGATTCTTCCTCCAATCAGCACAGAGCTAGAGTAGCCTAGCAACAACAACATCCTGAGGTATTTTTGGAATAGAGGGATTTGATGGAAAACAGGATGTTTGTTCACCACTCTAGGATGCATGATCTGGATCAATCTGTCCTTATTCAGGTGCTGAATTGCTGTATGTTTTTTTGCAATTGCAGTCTCCTTGCTCAAAGGTTGTATCATGGTTTTATGTGAACAGGGTGAGACATTTCTAGAAGTTTATGTGTGTGTGTGTGTGTGTGTGTGTGTGTATGTGTGTACGGGAAGATGAAAATGAAAACGAGAAGTGGAATGTGTTGGCAATTATGTATTTCTGAGCATTGGAGGATATGATTGGGGGGTTTTATAGTGGTTTTTATCTGTATCATTGTAAATACATATGGCATGTTACCATTGAAGCAATAAACAATAACTACAACAAATAGTTATTTTGTATTTATTTAATTGCATGTGTTGAAGATCATCACATCATTGAGCACCGTTTGCTGATTATCAGGAGAAATTTACTAAATGGAACAGAAAGACATTGATTCATATCAATAATTCAGTGAGTGAGAGCATATGGGATATACCCAAGGTGATTGTCCTTCATTTGGATTAGTGAACCTCTTTAATGTCAGTCTATCTTCTACCCTTACCTCTCCGAACCACCCATTTCTCTATCTGTCTCACAATACAACGCAATTCCACTGGCTTTGTTCTTCTCAGAGATAATCTGCAGGATACATGTATCAACTAATCATCAATTTAGTTTTGCTTCACCACACAAACACATGGACATTCATTCACACGTAATCACATACTCTCCTTTGATTTGATTTGTCACAAACACATGTTAAGCAGACGTTATTGCGGGTGTCGCGGAATGCCTGCGTTTCTAGCTCCAACAGTGCAGTAATATCTAACCATTCACAACAATACACACAACCAAAAAGTAAAAGAATGGAATTAAGAAGAGCAATGTTGGAGTGGCTTAGACTAAAATACAGTATATACATATGAGATGAGTAAAGCAAAAACATGTCAACATTTAAGTGAATAGTGTTCCATTATTAACATTTACATTTAAGTCATTTAGCAGACGCTCTTATCCAGAGCGATTTACAAATTGGGTAGAAGGGTAGATGGATTAAGTGGCCAATGATTTCAAGTCTATGTATATGGAGCAGCAGCCTGTAAGGTGCAGGGTTAAATATGGGTGGAAGCCGGGTGGAAGCCGCCTAGTGAATGCTATTTAACAGTCTGATGGCCTTGAGATAGAAGCTGTTTTTCTGTCTCTCGGTCCCAGCTTTGATGCACTTGTACTGACCTCAGCCTTCTGGATGATAGCAGAGTGAAGAGGCTGTGGCTCGGGTGGTTGTTGTCCTTGATTATATTTTTGGCCTTCCTATGACATTGGGTGATGTAGGTGTTGTTGAGGGCAGGTAGTTTGCCTCCAGTGATGCGTTGGGCAGACCGCACCACCCTCTGGAGAGGAAGCGGGTCTAGGGTGACAGGTAAGGTAGAGGTGATATGATCCTTAACTAGCCTCTCAAAGCACTTCATGATGACAGAAGTGAGTGCTACTGGGCGATAGTTATTTAGTTCAGTTACCTTTGCCTTCTTGCGTACAGGAACAATGGTGGACATCTTAAAGCGAGTGGGAACATCAGCCTGGTATAGTGAGAGATTGAATATGTCCGTAAACACTCCAGCCAGCTGCTCTGCGGACGCTCTGAGGACGCAGCTAGGGATGCCGTCTGGGCGGCAGCCTTGCGAGGGTTAACACGCTTAAATGTCGGCCACGGTCAGCCACGGAGAAGGAGAGCCCACAGTCCTTGGTAGCGGGCCGCATTGGTGGTACTGTGTTGTCCTCATAGCAAGCGAAGAACGTGTTTAGCTTGTCCGGAAGCAAGATGTCGGTGTCCACAAAGTGGCTGGTTTTCCCTTTGTAGTCCATGATTGTCTGTAGACCCTGCCATATTCATCTTGTGTCTGAGCTGTTGAATTACGACTCCACTTTGAATCTATACTCTAGAATGATGCACAGGCCACAGTCAAATTAAGTGTGGTGTTTATTAGACAGAGTATTAAATCAACAGGAAATTATTTAGCGTGCCACTCTCCAGTCTCGATACCATCAAAGAGAGTAGAAGAGCATCTACCACATGATAAATGGAACATTTACAATGACATACAGTAGCTGTCAAGCAGGGAATTCTGGGAGATACACAAGGTCAATCTAAGTGCTGCTTAAAAAACACATGACAGGCAGGGTAGCCTCGTGGTTAGAGCTTTGGACTAGTAACCGGAAGGTTGCAAGTTCAAACCCCCAAGCTGACAAGGTACAAATCTGTCGTTCTGCACCTGAACAGGCAGTCAACCCACTGTTCCTAGGCCCTCATTGAAAATAAGAATTTGTTCTTAACTAACTTGCCTAGTTAAATAAAGGTAAACCAAATATATTTTTAAAAACCCTGCAATGTAAAGTTTTTGTCATATTTGCCATTTAGCAGACACTTTTATCCAAGCATGTGCATACATTTTTGTATAGGAGACCCAAGTGGGAATCGAACCAACGTTCAAAATGGGAGGAACGCCCTTTTGTCCTCATCACGTCACCATCATCACAGTTACCAAAGATGAATTCTCATCCTGTGTTGCAAATCCCTGATGTCCTCACACTCAGTCTCAAAGTGTGTTGTGGTGTCATAGGAGCGAGACACAAAGATCTGAACAAGGGAGATGGGATCAAAATAAACAACACCGGAGTCTCCACAATTTGTAATCCTGGTACAACTCAATGGCCTAGAATAATGAAACAATTTTGATATATTATAGTGAATTCAGTGGGTATCCTCGACCGGGGCTTGAACCCAGGTCCAGCGACTGTCAACCCCTTAGCAGTTACACCAAGAGATCCAAGCCTCTCAACAAGGTTGCTAGGTGTTGGCTTAAGGTCGATACACTACCCCCTTTCTTTCAGGAGAGCGTGTTCCCATGCTTCTCTATTCCAAGTCCTTAACATGTATCGAATTAAGGGAGGATCCCCAACCAGGACCTGAAACCTGACTCGAACACCAAAAGATCTGAACCTCTTGGCTAGGTCACTAGGTGTGGGGTTAAGGACAATACAATATATTGAAGGTAGCCCCTTACCTGGCTTTTCCTTCCATCATCAATAGGGACCATCATGTTGCTGACAGAAACACATCTGTAAACCAATCACATGAATTCTTTAGTGTATTTTTTTGTGTGTGAAATTGGTTGGCCCTCGCTTCATACTCGTCGCCAAACCCACTGGCTCCATGTCATCTACAAGACCCTGCTAGGTAAAGTCCCCCCTTATCTCAGCTCGCTGGTCACCATACCATCTCCCACCTGTAGCACACGCTCCAGCAGGTATATCTCTCTAGTCACCCCCAAAACCAATTCTTTCTTTGGCCGCCTCTCCTTCCAGTTCTCTGCTGCCAATGACTGGAACGAACTACAAAAATCTCTGAAACTGGAAACACTTATCTCCCTCACTAGCTTTAAGCACCAACTGTCAGAGCATCTTACAGATTACTGCACCTGTACATAGCCCACCTATAATTTAGCCCAAACAACTACCTCTTTCCCAACTGTATTTAATTTATTTATTTATTTTGCTCCTTTGCACCCCATTATTTTTATTTCTACTTTGCACATTCTTCCATTGCAAAACTACCATTCCAGTGTTTTACTTGCTATATTGTATTTACTTTGCCACCATGGCCTTTTTTGCCTTTACCTCCCTTCTCACCTAATTTGCTCACATTGTATATAGACTTGTTTATACTGTATTATTGACTGTATGTTTGTTTTACTCCATGTGTAACTCTGTGTCGTTGTATCTGTCGAACTGCTTTGCTTTATCTTGGCCAGGTCGCAATTGTAAATGAGAACTTGTTCTCAACTTGCCTACCTGGTTAAATAAAGGTGAAATAAAATAAATTGTGTGTCATTACAATATACTGTACATATGACTCTGGATGTAACAGTAGGTTGTGTGAAACTTTTGTCTTTAAAAAAAATATATACTTTTAAGGATATTTGCTGACTCTATTGAACAGATAGAGGATGACAGTGGAGAAAGCTATAGAGAGGTTGTGTCAAAGGGCAGTAGCCGGATTCAAACGTATGCCAACACTGCAAACATTTGTGCCGGGGGCTGTGGCTAAGACTGCTAGACCACCTTAGGCCATGGTTGTGTAAAACTTACCTCTGATGAATGGGCTCCAGCAGTTCCATCCCAGGCTGCACTTACTTCTCTGGGTTACTGGTCTCTACAGTGGTGCTCACCATGGCGATATACATCCCCGATGATGCCATGTTGTGAGCGTAGTACACCATACATAGATGTCTGAAAAACAAATAGGGTCAAGTTATGATTAATCCGAAGTCTAACATATTGTATTCACATTTAACCTGTTTGATATTTGGGGTATTCCTTTGTCTAACTTCTAGTGTATTTCTTGTGCCATACCTGATTTCCTGTGGACTTTGCTTGAGGGATGATGATTTGGCAGGAGTTGGCATCATGGGTGTATTTGATTAGATGATTCAGTGAACAGATGACCTGTGTAACCTGGCCCACCTTCTTCACCCAGCACGTAGCTGGGGTGAGAGATCAAATGTATTTATATAGCCCTTCTTACATCAGCTGATATCTCAAAGTGCTGTACAGAAACCCAGCCTAGATCAGCTGTTTACAGCAAAACAGCTTGATAGAGAGAAATATTAGATTCTACTTCTACTAATTTACCCTACTGACATTCAGCCCACTTTCCTGTAATTCATGCACTACCATTTCTCACTTCATTCATCCATTAATTCCCTCTTCAACACTCTTTCTCTCTTATCCACTCTCTACCTCACCAACCACTCACTGCTCCTTCAGATTTCACTGCTACCCCTTTGCCCTTGTCCATCACAATCTCTTCCACCTTTCTGTTTAACATGTAGGTCCCTCCATGCACTTAACATGAGACATACAGGAATAGTGAGGTTACTTTGGGGACATACACAACACCATCATAAAAACACTTGATGTTAATGTATTAATGCATTATTGAGTGCCTGCATGTGTGTGTGTATTACCTGGCAAAGCCCTTGGGTAGTTACCCTAGCCCACACAATGGAAAGAGGTAGGGACTGCAGTTTTAGCGAGCCATAAACTCAGAATACAGCTTGAGCCGTCTTATGGTCTGGATGCACGGCTGGTCAAAGTAGCTGTGAAGGCAGGCACACGACCATGAAGATTCGAAAAGTTTGTATCTTGGCTTCAATTTATATTCTGTTGAGGCATATACTTTAGAGAATATGTGTGTGTGTGTGCGCGTTCCTGTCTGTTTAACATTTGTACTGACTCGCCACTGCGGTACAGGGCCAAGACATGGCCAGGGAATTCCATGTCTGGTCCCAGGTGGAACCGGCGGATCAACTCTCTCATGCTGGTCCTGTTGGGGTCCATGTCCTGGTGGGTACGCAGGTCGCCCTCCTCAAAGTTCAGGATGAACAGGAGCAGCTTCCTGAACCTGTGCTTGTCAAACAGCCCCATCAGATCTGTAACACACACCATGTTACATCCACGGCATGAGACTTTGAATGACATTATGTATTTAAAATCAAGATAATCAATTTGAGTTTACTTTGACTGCTATGTGGAAATCCTTTGATGAATCTGAAACAGAATGACCCTGACTCACAGTTAAGTTCGTTCTGAGGTGTCTGTCCTATATCTGAGTGTTATAAGATCAGGAAACCTTTGTGTGTTTTTGGTATTTTACCCCTTATTTTAGGCGCTAAACTGTCTCCATACTTCCATTCATTTTTTAAAGATTAGTTTTGTGATTATTGTGCTCATAGAACAAAACAACTGACATGTACATTACAGGCTCACTTTTCCATAGATGGATCATATTAGTGTGTAGCCCAAACTGTTTGGATGCTACAGACAGAAGTTGGCAGATCGGCTGTACTGTCCCGTGATGCTTGTGGGGGTCTTAGAACAAAACGTGAGTCTCCATCTTTCCATAATAGTTTGTAGGCTGTTTGGATGCTACAGACGTTTTCATGAGAAGACCCATTTTATGGTCTCATGGTCTGACAAACACCACTCTAGCTGTGCCTCCTTTCCCTGCAGATACAGAAGGGCGACATAGGAGGATGCAGTGGATTGAGACGTAGCCCACGCAAAAAAATACATCTCTATTATAAATTGCTGTATTTCGATGGGGATTTTGTATTATGATAATTAGAAGTGAAACACTAAGTCAGTGAATTTAGTGGAAACCTGCTCATTTGTAACAAGCATGGTAACAAGCATTCATTGTTACCCTGCTTTAATTGTGGGGCTTGCAAAGCAAGAGCCCCATCTTAGATGTTCTTTAGCACTCTATTCCTCCGACACCATTTAAGTTAGATGGAATATCCATCTACTTCTCTGCTATTCATATCTGGTCACGGAATCAAAATATTCACTAGGGATCTTACGCTACAGCTGTTTTAATAACTGCATTACCACATCTTCCAAGTTTTCACCACTTACGCAACAAGTTAGAGAAAAATGTTACAAGGTATGAAATCTTCCCCTACTTCTCTGCTTGTCAAATCCGAAATCGGATAAGAAATCGTGTGTACCAATCTATAACTAAGATCCGTTTTAGTAACCAATCGCCTTCTCTTTCTAGCTGCTGTAAATCATGTCAGAAGCCAGCAGATACATTATTTTCCACACAACAGCCATTTGGACCACTAACCCAACAAGTTAGAAAAAAATATTGCTAGGATATTCAGACACAGAGAGCAAACATGAGTGAAGAGAATAACCACAATTACAGACCCCAACAACACAAATATTGACCATTCAACAACTGAACCATAACTACAGACTAGAGCCACACTACACAACTGACCGCAAAAACAAAACTGCTTACCATATCTAGTGACCACAACCACACAAATTCTGACCACAACTGCTGACCAGAAGCACACAACTACTGACCACAACCACACAAATTCTGACCACTCATCTGACCCCAACTACACATCTAGTGACCAGAAGCACTCAACTTTTGACCACACAATTTCTAACCACAACCACACAACTAGTGTCCACAACCAAACAGCTACTGTCCACAACCACACTACTGCTAACCACATCTAGTGAGCACAAAAACACAACTACAGACCACAACCACATAACTACTGACCAAATCTACTGACTATCAATGGGAATTAAAAATGATTTCACAATTTTAATATAATCAAAGTACATTTTAAACTTTTGAAGAGCAAACCCCACAACTTTACTTGTAAAATTACCATGTAGTTACACATCACAATTTCAAGCAGTTACATATTATTACAATGTAACTATGAGGTTGTCACAGTTAACTACAACACTTGTTAGTGTAATTACACTGTAATAAGGACCCCTTACAATGAAGAGTTACAATCATGTCTTTTGTTAATTTATCCACAGTGGATTGGGTCCCTATTCTGACAACCGGTCAGCTCTTCATCCTGTGTGTCTTCCTGCTCACCATCACCTCTGGCGGGATCTTCTATCGCTCCCTGGTGGCTGTGGGGCTGATTGCAATGGCTGTGATAGTAGATCAGCACTCCTACTCAGAGATACTTCATAAATACAGCCCCAGCTCTTGCATGATAATCATGTGAAATCCATTGTCTTGTCACCTCATTTTACCAAACACTCCTAGTAGACTGTGCCATAGCCTAATGACAGACCCCCCAGGAATGTAAATATAGTGAAAATGGGCATAATGTGAGGCGAGGTACGATCCAACGATGTAAAAAGTAAAGCACACAGTACGTTACAAAAAGCTAGATTTGCACGTTGTAACAGTAGTGTTTACCAAGTCCGGCAATCACACCAAAGACCTAGAATCTAAGACCCATTTGTCTTGAGTGCTGGGAACTCGTTTTTGTTCTTTGCAATAGCAAATTATCTTTTACAAATAACTTAAAACAAACATTTACCATATGTATTTTGCTTGTATCTGTATTAACATCTGCCATCATCCAGTTCCCATTAACTGTCTCAAGAATCTTAAAGTTAGTTATTACACACATATACAACATTTCCATACATGTTAAACTAAGTGTTAAAAAATTGTCCATGTGGGTTTTTATGAATAGATGCACATGGGGTTTTATATGAAGCACATTTATTTCAACAATTTTATGCCTGTGCATAAATCAAAAATTACAAAAGAATCATAAAGACTATGGGTCACAGTGTATAGGTACCCCTCCCTGATTGGCTGTGGAAATGATCCTCAGTTCAGTGGGCAGGGCTCAAGCACTTAATTGGCAGGTATGACAACAATAGATCCCCTGGGGTGTATTCACTAAGAACCAAACAGATCAAAAACAGGGAGGGACCGACCTGAATTTGTCCATTAGAAATTAAGTTTCCATTGCAAAACGTTTTGGACTAATGATTACACACACCTCTGGCTGACTACATCAGTTACATGGCCGTACAGGTTCACAAGGGAAATGTTGATATGGCAGATTCACTCATGTACAAGTACAAAAAGCATTTCCATAACCCCCATCATCAACATTGAATACTGACAAAACCATGACTATTTAACTTGTTTTGCTTTAAGACAGAAAATTAAAAGCATTACACCTTTAGTAAAAACTGGTGAGCACAGTCTTTTTTGGAGCGAAGGGGGGAATAGACCTAATTTCTTATCTTCCATCTTTCCCCTTGTACCCAGTGGGAGGCCGTGTCCCTCACGCCTTCCCTCCTTTTACAGTAGGAGGCATTTATGTCTCTGCTTCCCCCGCCGGGCCTGTAGCGCCGCCCTCGTGGCCATCTCAAACACTTCCCTCACCCCATCCTTGCTCTTTGCGGAGCACTCCATGTAGCCGAAGGCACTGATCCGGTTCGCCATGTCACGCCCCTCCTCTGGCTTCACAGGCTCCTGAGAGGGGTGGGGGGGGGGTCAGAATGTGGAGTCAGGAAAGCCACATATTGATCTTCTGAAAATTGTGTGTGTGTGAGAGAGATTGAGAGAGAGAGACTGACTGTACCTGCTTCATCTTGGCTAGCTCTCTGCGGGTGTGCTCGTCGTTACGCAGGTCCTTTTGTTGCCCACTAGGATAATGGGAACGTTAGGGCAGAAGTGTTTGACTTCTGGAGTCCACTTCTCCGGGATGTTTTCTAAACAAGGGGGAAGGGCAGGAGTCAAGGCCAGTAGGAGTTAGCGAGAGCAAACTTCTTCAGCATACTAATCAAGGCTGTCCAGTAGGGCTGGGCGATATATATCGTGTGACGATAGAGCATAATATGAAACGATATATGTTTTTCTATCGTTTATTTCATTGTGTCGCAAATCACACTGTGAACGTGGCACAGAGACACGGAGCTCGTACCTAAAAGAGGGGCAACTTAGGTCGCATGGACGTGGTTTGAGTATGAAAAGTCTGACAGACCAGAAAACCATCCTCTGCAAAATATGGCGCAGGTCGGTCTCGACAACAGGCTCAAACGCCACTAACCTCTTTTACCACCTACGCAAGAATCATGTGAAACAGTATGGAGAAAGTCTATGGATGAGACCCAAAAAGGTACAGTTGAGTGCTCAAAACAAACCTCAGTCTCAGACGTTACAAGAGGCTTTTGCCCGCGGCACACCATATAGCAAAGAATCACGAAGATGGAAGGAGATAACAGCTGCCTTTCCAAATTACATCTGACCCAAGGTACCAAATGCAAATTGATATGTGACACGTCTTAATGCCAAAATAACATGCAAAACAGGCAAGCCCCCAAAAAAAAAAAAAAAATATATATATATATATATATATATATATATATATATATATATATTCTTTTAGGCCTATATTTATTTTGTTTGCAACTACAGTTTAATTGTTTTCTATTTACTTTGAGATTTTATACATTAATTTTTTATTACATGCTTCATTTAAAATTTGCCCAAGTTCTAAATAAAAGAATCAAATATGAGTAAGTACCTTTTTATTTGTTGAGTATAATTAAAAATGTAATAAGAAATAGGCCTCTCATATCCCGTTATCGGGATATGAGATTTTGGCCATATCACCCAGCCCTACTGTCCAGGTAAAAGTCCTCTTATTGTGGGTGTAAGTGTGCTTTGCGATTCTGTCAAAGCTCTGTCACAAAAACAAGACCCGGTGTCACAAAAACAAGACCCGGTGTCACAAAAACAAGACCCGGTGTCACAAAAACAAGTCCCGGTGTCACAAAAACAAGACCCGGTGTCACAAAAGTGAATGTGTAAGTCTGCACAGTTGTATTGATGTCTGACAGAATTGGTATGTGTGGGTGTCTGTACGCGTAGCGACATAAATACTCACCCAAACTGTCGGGGCTATCAATGGAGAAGCACATGAGGATGACATCAGTATCTGGGTAAGAGAGGGGACGGAGCCTATCATAGTCCTCCTGGCCTGCTGTATCCCATAGTGCCAACTCAACCTGACAAAGGATTTCAAGAGACATCAACCAACTGTGCCCAACTTCCCAGATAAATACTGTGTATCTGACCTATTATGAAACAATGAAGAGGCATGATGCAGAATGGCCAATCCACATTTAATCATAGGAAAAGTCAGCAATACGACATAATTACACACAGCTGGGCAACTTACTGCTTAGAAAAATCAATTGAAACAAAATGTGATATCTGCCAACATTGTCTGCCACTATTGGCGCTTACCAACTTGGGCAAGCCTCGAGTGAGGTTGCAAATTGGGAGGAGCCAGTGGTGACTGTTGGCAGATTTGAATTCTGTTAATTCTCATTGATCGTCCTGCTTTGTATGATAAATGTAATTTACAGCAAGAGAAATACAGGTTGAAAAAAAGAAAGGGAGAAGACATTACCTGTTTGCTGTCGACCTCAATGTCAGCGACATAGTTCTCGAAGACAGTGGGCACGTAGACCTCTGGGAACTGGTCTTTACTGAATACGATGAGCAGACAGGTCTTCCCGCACGCTCCGTCTCCCACTATGACCAGTTTCTTTCGGATTGCTGCCATGACTGAACAAACGAGAGAGAATGTTGAGACAGACATAAATACATTACAGATCAAAGAGTTGGAGCATGGATGGTACTGGCAACAGATGTTTTCAAGTCCTGCATGGGCCTCATATTACATAGTTAATAGTTACAGTATGTTAGCTGTAGCCCATTCATAGGCACCAACACCCTTAGTGTGCATATAGATGAAGGGATCTTCTTCCTGGGGGACTTGTTAAGAGCCTGGACACTTGCTCAAAATGTTAACACGCATCGCTTGCGGTACGGTTTTGGAAACATAATGAACATATCTTTTATAATCAGGACAAAAAATAAATAAAAAGGTTAAATTATTACACACCTTGATAGGGTTAGTGTTCCCACGTGATCATATCTCCATGTTACATAACTTGTTTACTGAAAACAGACAGAAGAGACCAGACCACCCGTGCTCCTGTGTGTAAGCATGAGGAAGTGTAGTCCTTCAACTGGAAGCACACACAGTGTATGGATCTGTGCCAATCTGCTAACACTATAGTAAGTGCATCTTTTTTTACTTGAAATATTTCCCCCCCTCGCTGACATGAAAGATAAGGGCCAAATGCAGGGCTCTGAAGTGCGCCCAATTTGGTCTCAGATGCAACTAAATATGTTTCTGTGCAACCAAGAGTTTTATTTTGGGATCACTGTGCAACTATGAAAAAAATCTCCCAGATAGTTGTAATAATGATAAGGCTTCGCTGTGCTGTTGTTTCCGAGTTCCCTAGAGAAACGAGCGAGTGCAGATCCATTGTTGCACCACCACTAAAGCGAAAACGGTTTGCTTCTAGCTCTACCAGGTCAAAAGATTGACCCATATTACTGGCGCACCATTTTCATCTTCCGAAAGCTGATCGCCAGAACCGCATTTTACATTCAGAAACAATGTCGTGGACCATTCTAAAACCACTCGAGCTTCGACGTCGTTAACCATTTGTTGAGACTTTGTTCAGTCATGTTAACTCGTTGTCTAGCTAGCTAAGAACCTGGTAACTTTATCAGTTTATCCAAACATTTGGGGGCACATAAACAAAGGAAATGGGATAGCTTCTTCAGGAGATCAATGGTAAAAGCAATGAATGAATGACAGATCTCTTGCATTTAATCATCCCAAACCTGACGTTTCTAAAGAGACAGTGTACATTTTTCAATGTAATGCATAGGGGGCTCCCGAGTGGCGCAGCAGTCTAAAGCACTGCATCTCAGTGCTTGAGGCATCACTACAGTCCCTGGTTCGAATCCAGGCTGTATCACAACCGGCCGTGATTGAGAGTCCGATATGGTGGCGCACAATTGGCCCAGCGTCATGTCCGGGTTTGGCTGGTGTAGGCCGTCATTGTAAATAACAATTTGTTCTTAATCGACTTGCCTAGTTAAACAATACATTTTAAAAATAGGACAAGAGCTTTTACATAATATAGAAACCTAATATTCCACAACTGACTTATTTACAGTATATTAGTTTCTAGGGCACAACATGTGCTTCAAAAGTAGCAAGAATTCCTTTAGCCTGTATCTCAATCAAAAAAAGTATTTTCTGGTGCGCCTAAATTTTATGTGGTACTTTTTTTAAATTGGGAAAATGTTTTCAGAAGTGTTTTCCAAGCGATGGTTATTGACTAGAGGTCGACCGATTCGGCATGGCCAATTAATTAGGGACGATTTCATGTTTTCAACAATCGGTAATCTGCATTTTTGGACACCGAATTTGGCCGATTACATGTCAATCCACAAGGAGACTGCGTTGCAGGCTGACCACCTGTTATGCGAGTGCAGCATCAAAAGGGCCCTGTGGCTGCAAGGAGCCACGGTAAGTTGCTAGCTAGCATTAAAAACTTAGCTTATAACAAAAAAACAATCAATCTTAACATAATCACTAGTTAACCTAGTAATATCATCAACCATAACTAGCTTGTCCTGCGTTGCATATAATCAAAGCGGTGCCTGTTAATTTACCATCTAATCACAGCCTGCTTCAACTTCGCCAAACAGGTGATGATTTAACAAAAGCACATTCGTAAAAATAGCACAATCATGGCACCAATGTACCTAACCATGAACATCAATGTCTTTCTTAAAATCAATACACAAGTATATTTTTTTAAACCTGCATATTTTGTTAAAATAAATGAATGTTAGCAGGCAATATTAACTAGGGAAATTGTGTCACTTCTCTTGCATTCTGTGCAAGCAGAGTCAGGGAATATGCAGCAGTTTGGGCCGCCTGGCTCGTTGCGAACTGTGTGAAGACCATTTCTTCCTAACAATGACCGTAATTAATTTGCCAGAATTTTACCCAATTTTGACATAACATTGAAGGTTGTGCAATGTAACAGCACTATTTAGACTTATGGATGACACCCGTTAGATAAAATATGGAACGGTTCCGTATTTCACTGAAAGAATAAACGTTTTGTTTTCAAAATGATAGTTTCCGGATTTGACCATATTAATGACCTAAGGCTCGTACTTCTGTGTGTTTATTATATTATAATTAAGTCTATGATTTGATATTTGATAGAGCATTCTGACTGAGCGGTGGTCGTAGGCATTCATTCAAACAGCACTTTCCTGCGTTTGCCAGCAGCTCTTTGCAATGCTTGATGCACTGTTTATGACAAGCCTATCAACTCCCGAGATTAGGCAGACTATACTATATAGTGCCTATAAGAACATCCAATAGTCAAAGGTATATGAAATACAAATAGTAGCGAGAGAAATAGTGAAATAATAACTACAACCTAGAACTTCTTAACTGGAAATAGTGAAGACTCGTGTTAAAAGGAACCACCACCTTTCACATGTTCTCATGTTCTGAGCAAGGAACTTAAGCTTTTTTAACATGGTACATATTGCACTTTTACTTTCTTCTCCAACGGTGTTTTTGCATTATTTATGTTTCATTATTTATTTGAGACTACATCGATTTAGTTATTATATTAAGTTAAAATAAGTGTTCATTGTTCATTCAGTGTTGTTGTAATTGTCATTATTACAAATATATATATAAACAACTGCCGATTAAATCGGTCTGCTTTTTTTTGTGTCTTCCAATAATCGGTATTGAAAAAAAATCATAAATCGGTCGACCTCCATTATTGACATTGCTAACACAGTGTTGAAATTATAGCTAACCGCTGAAAACCCAATGGAGAGAAGGGTTTGAGAGCTATGTTAGTGGGTAGCCCAATGTTGGATGAATGTTACTCCTTTGTCCAAGGACCTTACATGTTTTGTTAAAAGGGAGAATTGACTCCAGTAGCCAAAACAGCCAAATACTCCATACTGAAACAATTCTCAATTGCAGCACAGTTCTAGAAACATAAACCCCTCTACTTTCATATCATATCAAAATAATTTCACAAATGCAAAAAAAAAGTTGCAGCAGACAGTATTTTTCAGTGAGAACAAGTTTGTCTTTGTTTACACACAAGTGTTCAGGGACGCATATAGCTAATTAGCACAAAATAAGCGCTATAACATGGAGATATGGCCATGTGGGAACCCTAACACTATAAAAAGGTGTGTATCAATTTATTTTCGCCAATATGAAAGGATCTCATACTTCCAAAACCATACCGCAAGCGGTGTGTTACTGTTCAGACTGAACATCATTGCTCTTAACAAAACTCCCCCTACAGATGACACCTTCTTCCAGTGACTCTTAGCTACACTATATATACACAAAAGTATGTGTACACCCATTAAAATGAGTGGATTTGGCCATTTCAGCCACACCCATTGCTGACAGGTGTATAAAATCAAGCACGCGGCCATGCAATACCCATAGACAAACATTGGCAGTAGAATGGCCTTACTGAAGAACTGCAACTTTCAACGTGGCACTGTCATAGGATGCCACCTTTCCAACAAGTCAGTTCTAAAAATGTCTGCCTTGCTAGAGCTACCCTTGTAAGTGCTGTTATTGTGAAGTGGAAACTTCTAGGAGCAACAACGGCATAGACGCAAAGTGGTAGGCCACACAAGCTCACAGAACAGGACCGCCGAGTGCAGAATCACATAAAAATAGTCTGTCCTCTGTTGTAACACTCACTACCGACTTCCAAACGGCCTCTGGAAGCAACGTCAGCACAAGACCTGTTTGTCGGAAACTTCATGAAATGGGTTTCCATGGCCGAGCAGCCACACACAAAACTAAGATCACCATGCGCAATGCCAAGCGTCAGCTGGAGTGGTGTAAAGCTCGCCGCCATTAGACTCCGGAGCAGTGGGAATGTGTTCTCTGGAGTGACGACTCAAGCTTCAACATCTGGCAGTCCAATGGACGAATCTGGGTTTGGCGAATGCCAGGAGAGCACTACCTGCCCCAATGCATAGGAGGAATAATGGTCTGGGGCTGTTTTTCCTGGTTTGGGCTAGGCCCCTTAGGTCCAGTGAAGGGAAATCTAAACACCACAGCATACAATGACATTCTAGACAATTCTGTGCTTCCACATGTGGTAACAGTTTGGGGAAGTCCCTTTCCTGTTTCAGCATTAATGCCCCTGTGCACAATGTGAGGTCAATATAGAAATGGTTTGTCAAGATCAGTGTGGAAGAACTTGACTGGCCTGCACAGAGCACTGACCTCAACCCCATCAAACACCTTTGGGATAAACTGGAACACTGACTGCGAGCCAGACCTAATCACCCCAATGTACTTCCGGCGCCGACAGAGATGGCCGCCTCGCTTCGCGTTCCTAGGAAACTATGCAGTTTTTTGTTTTTTTACGTGTTATTTCTTACATTAGTACCCCAGGTCATCTTAGGTTTCATTACATACAGTCGAGAAGAACTACTGAATATAAGATCAGCGTCAACTCACCATCAGTACGACCAAGAATATGTTTTCCGCGACACGGATCCTGTGTTCTGCCTTACAAACAGGACAACGGAATGGATCGCATGGAGCGACCCAAGAAAACGACTCCGAAAAAGAGGGAAACGAGGCGGTCTTCTGGTCAGACTCAGGACACGAGCACATCGCGCACCACTCCCCAGCATTCTTCTTGCCAATGTCCAGTCTCTTGACAACAAGGTTGACGAAATCCGAGCAAGGGTGGCATTCCAGAGGGACATCAGAGACTGCAACGTTCTCTGCTTCACGGAAACATGGCTCACTGGAGAGACGCTATCCGATGCTGTGCAGCCAACGGGTTTCTCCACGCATCGCGCCGACAGAAACAAACATCTTTCTGGTAAGAAGAGTGGCGGGGGCGTATGCCTCATGACTAACAAGACATGGTGTGATGAAGGAAACATACAGGAACTCAAATCCTTCTGTTCACCTGATTTAGAATTCCTCACAATCAAATGCAGACCGCATTATCTTCCAAGAGAATTCTCTTCGATTATAATCACAGCCGTATATATCCCCCCCCAAGCAGACACATCGATGGCTCTGAACGAACTTTATTTAACTCTTTGCAAACTGGAAACCATTTATCCGGAGGCTGCATTCATTGTAGCTGGGGATTTTAACAAAGCTAATCTGAAAACAAGACTCCCTAAATTTTATCAGCATATCGATTGCGCAACCAGGGGTGGTAAAACCTTGGATCATTGTTACTCTAACTTCCGCGACGCATATAAGGCCCTGCCCCGCCCCCCTTTCGGAAAAGCTGACCACGACTCCATTTTGCTGATCCCTGCCTACAGGCAGAAACTAAAACAAGAGGCTCCCACGCTGAGGTCTGTCCAACGCTGGTCAGACCAAGCTGACTCCACACTCCAAGACTGCTTCCATCACGTGGACTGGGACATGTTTCGTATTGCGTCAGATAAAAATATTGACGAATACGCTGATTCGGTGTGCGAGTTCATTAGAACGTGCGTCGAAGATGTTGTTCCCATAGCAACGATAAAAACATTCCCTAACCAGAAACCGTGGATTGATGGCAGCATTCGCGTGAAACTGAAAGCGCGAACCACTGCTTTTAATCAGGGCAAGGTGTCTGGTAACATGTCCGAATATAAACAATGCAGCTATTCCCTCCGCAAGGCTATTAAACAAGCTAAGCATCAGTACAGAGACAAAGTGGAATCTCAATTCAATGGCTCAGACACAAGAGGCATGTGGCAGGGTCTACAGTCAATCACGGACTACAAGAAGAAACCCAGCCCAGTCACGGACCAGGATGTCTTGCTCCCAGGCAGACTAAATAACTTTTTTGCCCGCTTTGAGGACAATACCGTGCCACTGACACGGCCTGCAACGAAAACATGCGGTCTCTCCTTCACTGCAGCCGAGGTGAGTAAGACATTTAAACGTGTTAACCCTCGCAAGGCTGCAGGCCCAGACGGCATCCCCAGCCGCGCCCTCAGAGCATGCGCAGACCAGCTGGCCGGTGTGTTTACGGACATATTCAATCAATCCCTATACCAGTCTGCTGTTCCCACATGCTTCAAGAGGGCGACCATTGTTCCTGTTCCCAAGAAAGCTAAGGTAACTGAGCTAAACGACTACCGCCCCGTAGCACTCACCTCCGTCATCATGAAGTGCTTTGAGAGACTAGTCAAGGACCATATCACCTCCACCCTACCTGACACCCTAGACCCACTCCAATTTGCTTACCGCCCAAATAGGTCCACAGACGATGCAATCTCAACCACACTGCACACTGCCCTAACCCACCTGGACAAGAGGAATACCTATGTGAGAATGCTGTTCATCGACTACAGCTTGGCATTCAACACCATAGTACCCTCCAAGCTCGTCATCAAGCTCGAGACCCTGGGTCTCGACCCCGCCCTGTGCAACTGGGTACTGGACTTCCTGACGGGCCGCCCCAGGTGGTGAGGGTAGGCAACAACATCTCAACACGGGGCCCCACAAGGGTGCGTTCTGAGCCCTCTCCTGTACTCCCTGTTCACCCACGACTGCGTGGCCACGCACGCCTCCAACTCAATCATCAAGTTTGCGGACGACACAACAGTGGTAGGCTTGATTACCAACAACGACGAGACGGCCTACAGGGAGGAGGTGAGGGCCCTCGGAGTGTGGTGTCAGGAAAATAACCTCACACTCAACGTCAACAAAACTAAGGAGATGATTGTGGACTTCAGGAAACAGCAGAGGGAACACCCCCCTATCCAAATCGATAGAACAGTAGTGGAGAGGGTAGCAAGTTTTAAGTTCCTCGGCATACACATCACAGACAAACTGAATTGGTCCACTCACACTGACAGCATCGTGAAGAAGGCGCAGCAGCGCCTCTTCAACCTCAGGAGGCTGAAGAAATTCGGCTTGTCACCAAAAGCACTCACAAACTTCTACAGATGCACAATCGAGAGCATCCTGGCGGGCTGTATCACCGCCTGGTACGGCAACTGCTCCGCCCTCAACCGTAAGGCTCTCCAGAGGGTAGTGAGGTCTGCACAACGCATCACCGGGGGCAAACTACCTGCCCTCCAGGACACCTACACCACCCGATGTTACAGGAAGGCCATAAAGATCATCAAGGACATCAACCACCCGAACCACTGCGTGTTCACCCCGCTATCATCCAGAAAGAGAGGTCAGTACAGGTGCATCAAAGCTGGGACCGAGAGACTGAAAAACAGCTTCTATCTCAAGGCCATCAGACTGTTAAACAGCCACCACTAACATTGAGTGGCTGCTGCCAACACACTGTCATTGACACTGACCCAACTCCAGCCACTTTAATAATGGGAAATTATGTAAATATATCACTAGCCACTTTAAACAATGCTACCTTATATAATGTTACTTACCCTACATTATTCATCTCATATGCATACGTATATACTGTACTCTACATCATCGACTGCATCCTTATGTAATACATGTATCACTAGCCACTTTGTTTACTTTGTCTACATACTAATCTCATATGTATATACTGTACTCGATACCATCTACTGTATGCTGCTCTTAACCATCACTCATTCATATATCCTTATGTACATATTCTTTATCCCCTTACACTGTATATAAGACAGTAGTTTTGGAATTGTTAGTTAGATTACTTGTTGGTTATCACTGCATTGTCGGAACTAGAAGCACAAGCATTTCGCTACACTCGCATTAACATCTGCTAACCATGTGTATGTGACAAATAAAATTTGATTTGATTAGTGCCCAACCCCACTAATGATCTTGTGACTGAATGGAAGCAAGTCTCTCCAGCAATGTTCCAACAACTAGTGGAAAGCCTTCCAAAAAGAGTGGAAGCGGGGGACCAACGTCATATTAATGCCCAAGATTTTGGAATGAGATGTTAGATGAGCAGGTGTCCACGTACTTTTGGTCATGTAATGTAATAAGTTATGATCAGGGTCTATGTTAGCCGTAGCTATCTTTGTAGCAATGGTGGAACTGTATTTTTAAATGAAATAACGGGATGAAATAAAGGGACAGCTCTCGCTTCAAAATATGAATTTGTCAAAATCATTGATTCATTCATATGATCGAATAGGCCTCCCGTAGGATTTGTGATCTGGAACAACACAGTAAGACTGTGTCTAATGTTATGAATACACTAAGGATATTTTTCAGTTAAGGATTATTTGAATTCATTCAGGAACATAAGTCTCAGATCAAAATGTATCGATTGTGCATATTTGAATGTCAATCAGAATAACAGTAGTTGACGCAGCTAAGGAAGCTAGCTAACTGAGTGGGATATCAAAACAAGATAACGAGCAAGCTAATATATTGTAACGACCCTGGGTTTATAGGCGCGGAAATCGACTCTGCCGTTCGAACATGCTTTTGCGGCACAGTCGATGTCGCGCCGGACCTCAGGTCGAGACCTGCTCCCTGCTGTTTCATTAGTTTTATCTATCCCCCTCCTCACAACAGTAGGCTATTTTTGCTCGCTAACGGTGCAGCAAACGTAGCTAATTTACTGGCTTACCTACTTGATTAGCCACAAGATAAATAAAAAGTTAATGAATTAAACCAGGCAAGTCAGTTAAGAACCAAATTATTATTTACAATTACGGTCTACCAAAAGGCCTCCTGCGGGGACGGGGATTAAAAGTACAAATATAGGAGAAAAAAAACACTAAATAAAGAAAAACCTAAGACCACAACATAGCATGGCAGCAACCCATGACAACACTGCATGGTAGCAACTAGCTAGGCAACTAACAGAAGGGTTGTTACCCAGCAAACTAACTTTACTAACAAATAACGTTAGATAGCTAGTTCTAGCTAGCTAGCTCAACACGAAATAAAAGTTGCTAGCTCGTAGCTAATCAACACGTGTTACTAATTGATCCGGAGATGTCTGATATTGCAGGGCACGAATACCACATAAACAGCCCTAACTAACTAGTTAACGTTATCTTTGTGAAAATAACTAATTTTCCAACGATAGCTTGCTAGCGTATTAGATTAGCCTATCAGATGCGGAAGTGATAGGTGGCTAGCTCTCTAACTGGCAAGGTTGAAGAGGAAAATACATTTAGACCTGGTTAGCTTTTAATGCGCGTAAAATAACTATGTTAGTTAGCTATACTACTGCATTATTTGGTTTCTGAGTTATATTGGCAACATTCCTGTAATCCAATTAGGCTTACCTGGCCAATAGGTAGCTAGCTAGTTTGATGTTTTCTTGATAATGTCTCGGTCTCACGCTTGACTAGTTAGCTTGTGTTAGGCTAGTAGCTCCCAGCCGTGTTTGAGGGGGCGCTCTGAAACAGACCGCGAGGAGGAGGTGCTTGACTCGGACTGCGTAGGATGGGTGGTAACTGAAAAATCTTTGATGACCCGGACAGCAAAGTCTGTGTACAGTCAGGGTTTCCTCCCTCTTTATGGACACTGACTGAAGCCACACATTCCGAACATGGCTTCAACAGAGATGCCCCATCGTTCAGACTGCAACGGTGTGTTTATTTGTCACAAGAAAGATATATCTCCAGATGGACCTTGGCAAAAACACCAACAAATGAATTGATTCTCAAATAATCCATTTCCATTATGATAATTATAATTATTAATAATAATGATCATAGTTCGTTGATCATTATGATGAATGATAATTGCACTGATCGAGTATAAATGCCCCTGCTAAAAGTCCCTCCTAAGAAATGAGTAAAGGTTTGGCTGGGGTTAGCCGTCATTGTAAATAATAATTTGTTCTTAACTGACTTGCCTAGTTAAATAACATAAAAAAGCCCTTGATCATGACTCTCAGTTCCATTACATTACACCTCAATCAGTGGACAAAGGCTTCTTCTTCTTTGAGATTGGGTTGGCGGATCGCATCCAACGTTTAAGGTGTGTACACCGCCACCTACTGTACGAGAGGTTATTATTTTATTAGTCCTGTGAACCCCCCTCCCTTTAAACAGAACATGTAAGTAAGTGTAACGGATGTGAAACGGCTAGTTTAGTTAGCGATGCGCGCTAAATGGCGTTTCAATCTGTTACGTGACTTGCCCTGAGACCTTGAAGTAGTAGTTCCCCTTGCTCTGCAAGAGCCCCGGCTTTTGTGGAGCTATGGGTAACGATGCTTCGTGGGTGACTGTTGTTGATGTGTGCAGAAGGTCCCTGGTTCGCGCCCGGGTATGGGCGAGGGGATGGTTTAAAATGATACTGTTACATAAATTCCTTGGACTAAAGCTTAATGTTAGGCTCCTTTACTCCAATATTTGGCTAGAGTAAAAGACCTTCTATCAATCACCTTTTTTTATAAAGCCCTTTTTACATCGGCAGGTGTCACAAAGTTCTAATACAGAAAACCAGCCTAAAACCCCAAACAGCAAGGTGGCTAGGAAAAAATACTTAGGAAGGCAGGCTCTGAGGAGTGTCAAGCCCTTTTCTGGCTGTGTTGGGTGGAGATTATAAGAGTACATGTGTTACAGTATAGCTTCCGTCCCTCTCCTCACCCCTACCTGGGCTTGAACCAGGGACCCTCTGCACACATCGACAACAGCCACCCTCAAAGCATGGTTTACCCATCGCTCCACAAAAGCCACTGCCCTTGCAGAACAACTACTTCAGGTCTCAGAGTGAGTGACGTCACCCGATAATATATGATACCCGATTGAACCCTATTAGCGCGCACCACTGCTAACAAGCTAGCCATTTCACATGGTTACACATAACCAATAATGCAGTTTTAAGAAAATACATAAACAAAAGTAAGAGATAAGAATAACAAATAATTAAAAAGCAGCAGTAAAAACAATAGCAGGGCTATATACAGAGGGTACAAGTACAGAGTCAATTTTTATTTGACCTTTATTACACTAGGCAAGTCAGTTAAAGAACACATTCTTATTTATAATGACAGCCTAGGAACAGTGGGTCAATTGCCTTGTTCAGGAGCAGAATGACAGATGTTTACCTTGTCAGGTCAGGGATTCGATCTAGTAACCTTTTGGTTACTGACCCAATGCTCTAACCACTCAGCTACCTGCCACCCCATGTGTGTGCACCGGTGGCATTGAGGTACTTGAAGTAATATGCACAGGTAGGTAGAGTTATTAATGACTTTGAATAGATAATAACAGAGAGTAGCAGCAGTGTAGAAGAAGAGGGCAATGCAAATAATCTGGCCATTTGATTAGCTGTTCAGGAATCTTATGGCTTGGGGGAAGAAGCTTTTTAGGAGCCTCTTGGACCTCGCCTCTTGGACCTAGACTTGGCACTCTGGTACCGCTTGTTGTGCAGTAGCAGAGAGAACAGTCTATGACTAGGGTGGCTGGAGTCTTTGACAATTTTTAGGACCTGACACTGCCTGGTATAGAGGTCCTGAATGGCAGGAAGTTTGGCTCCGGTGATGTGCTGGGCCGTTCACGCACTACCCTCTGTAGTGCCTTGCGGTCGGAGACGGAGCAGTTGCCGTACCAGGCAGTGATGCAACCCATCAGGATGCTCGCAATGGTGCAGCTGAAAAAACCTTTTGAGGATCTGAGGACCCATGCCAAATATTTTCAGTCTCCTGAGGGAGAATAATCTTTGCCATGCCCTCTTCACAACTGTCTTATTGTGCTTCGACCATGTTAGTTGGTTATTGATGAGGACGGCAAGGAACTTGAAGCTCTCAACCTGCTTCCCTACAGCCCCATCGATGAGAATGGGGGAGTGCTCGGTCCTCTTTTTCCCGTAGTCCACAATCATCTCCTTTGTCTTGATGACATTGAGGGAGAGGTTGTTGTCCTTGAACCACTGCCAGGTCTCTGACCTCTTCCTTATAGGCTGTCGCATTGTTGTCGGTGATCAGACCTTCCACTGTTGTGTCATCGGCAAACTTAATGGAGTTATGGTGTTGGAGTCGTGCCTGGCCGTGCAGTCATGAGTGAACAGAGAGTACAGGAGGGGACTGAGCACACACCGCTGAGGGGCCCCCGTGTTGAGGATCAGCGTGGTGGTTTTGTTGTTACCTACCCTAGGAAGTCCAGGATCCAGTTGCAGAGGGAGGTGTTTAGTCCCAGCTTATTGATGAGCTTTGAGGGCACCATGGTACGCTGAGCTGTAGTCAATGAATAGCATTCTCACATAGGTGTTCCTTTTGTCCAGGTGTGAAATGGCAGTGTGGAGTGCAAGGAAGATTGCATCATCTGTGGATCTGTTGGGGCGTTTTGCAAATTGGAATGGGTGCTTTAATGTGTTTGGACCCCAGGAAGAGTTGCTGCTGCCTTGGCAACAGCAAATGGGGATCCATAATGAATACAAATACACCTACACATTTCGAGTCTCATAGCAAGGAGTTTAAATACCTATGTAAATAAGGTATTTCTGTTTTTATTATTTATACATTTGCAAACATTTCTAAAAACCTGTTTTCACTTTGTCATTATGGGGTATTGTGTGAAGATTGATGATAATTTTTTAAAATACATTTTAGAACAAGGCTGTAACGTGGAAAAAGTGAAAGGGTCTGAATACTTTCCGAATGTACCGTACATCATTGGTACCATAGCATACATACAAAAGATGTGATAAACTAATTTTGAATTATTGGAAACCCGCTCGCTAAACAATGGTTAACAATATGTTCAGCCTGTCTGTAATGCTTCACAATGCTATGTGTGTGTGTACATGTGTATGTTATGCACATATGTGTCTGTGTTTGTATGTGTGTCTGTTTGTATGTGTGTGTGTGTTTGTATGCCCCTCTTTGTGTGTGTGTGTGTGTGTGTGTGTGTGTGTGTGTGTGTGTGTGTGTGTGTGTGTGTGTGTGTGTGTGTGTGTGTGTGTGTGTGTGTGTGTGTGTTTATATGCCCCTCTCCCTGTGTGTGTGTGTGTGTGTGTGTGTGTGTGTGTGTGTGTGTGTGTGTGTGTGTGTGTGTGTGTGTGTGTGTGTGTGTGTGTGTGTGTGTGTGTGTGTGTGTGTGTGTGTGTGTGTGTGTGTGTGTGTGTGTGTGTGTGTACACTGTCCTCTGTTCGTGTATTAATGACCATTGCTCTGGCTCTAATCCTGATAAGAGGCTTTCTTAGCACTAGTCAAATGCCCCTCTTGGAAACCAACTCAGGCATAATGTTCCATGGAAATGCTCCCAGCAATAGCCTTAGTGCTAATCATTTTCCCATGTGACTGTTTACAAAACCTGTTTACACAAAACACAGATTTTTGATAAATAATTAAAATCGTACAATATCAAGATCACTCCGTTTTTTTCACCAGCATCCTTTCATCTGTGAAAGATGACAGGGAGTACAGCAGCAAAGTGTAAGAACAGTTTTATTATTATACCTAAAATTCCTGTTCATTCCTGCTGAGGAAATGTCTCTTTTTTTCCTGGCTACTGCTACTCTGTAATAGTCTGTTAGTGATGGTTTACAATAGATTATGGGTCAGACAAAAGACGTAGAAGCGACATTATTTGTTTTACTATAAAAGAGATTTATTTGAAACAATAGACACAAAATCCATATAATGTAATTATATTAATATTAAAGTAAACAGTATAAATGGTGTCCGGTTCAGGTGTCCGGTTCATGGATGTCTGTACGAGCAGCCCAAGTCCCAGTGAGACTTTAAAGTCCTACTCTTCCAAAGGCAACACTGCACTTTGTTTCCACGCTCTACTGTTCAGCTGAGCTGAGTCAGAGGCTATCTCTGACCCTATAAGCATAACGTCCTAACCTTTAACCCTCACTGGGAGGTCCCTGGGCCTGCTGTGTGCCCTTCTTTGGGTAAGGATGGCTGCCAGAGGACCCTCATACCTGGAAAGGGTAGTCCTGCAGGTAGTGCACCAGTGGGCGTGGCAGGGGCAGCTGGTCAATGCAGTCGATTTGGCAGTTGATGGTGAGGCGTGTGAGGTGCTGGAGAGAGGGGAAGGCCTGTGGCAGGGGACGCATCAGCTTGAGCAGTACTGCATTGTCCTTCGCTGAGGGCTGGGAAGGGCTGGGTTTGGCATTAGGTTTTGAAGGGCCCTCTGACTCCACTCTCTTGCCCTGTTGTGTCTGACCTGAGCCAACGTAGTGTTGCACCAGGCTGCAGACATCAGGGAAGGACAGCAAGTGAGGGGGGCCTGGGGAGCTGGAATCCAGCCGGAAGCGACCCCCACTGTACTCTATGCGTACGTTGGTGGGGCCACAGGCCGTCTTCACTGACAGGGTCAGCATGTAGAGAGGGTGGCTGCTGTCGCGTACCAGGAAGGTTCCCACTGACACCTTCAGTAGAGCGTCTCGAGCCTCTCTGGCTGAAATGGACCCCCAGTACCAACCTGGAGCCAGAAACAGACCCGCATGTTACTATTGTGTCCCATATTATCTCCATTACATGCTGACTTTAACGCTGAAACACACACACATGCTTACACATATAAACATACGCACATACACACATATAAACACACACACATGCTTACCCATATAAACATACACACATACACATAAGGGGGGTGGGGTGGCGGGGGTGCTAGTAGGCATACCTGAGTTCTGTAGGTTCTGGAAGGTGGTGGTGATGCAGCAGAGGTCCTCTGTAGGGTCACAGAGAGGGGCAGTCGGGTTCTGACAACACAAATCTCCTCTCTCACCATCATTCTGCTGCATGCTGCTCATCATACTGGCAATCATATCTGAAGGTGGCCCTCGCAACAGAGCCCTGAGGTAGGAGGAAAGAATCTATAATTTTGTGCCTGGATTGGATAGGCTATAGCACAGTAGTTGCTATGGAGACAGAAACATATGTCACATCCAGGGGTGGCAAAAGGATTGTGATTTCCACCCCACAATGTTGTCATATAAGGTAAAGGGGAGGGCGGAAAAAGTGCTCATGCTTTGTGTTTAATGTTTAGGGAAAATCGTGAATATCATACTACATAAATAGTCTTCAATAACTTGGCAAATGGTGGTATATGAACCCTTAGGAGGCACTTTGTTAAACTGTCAGCAGAGGCCTGAAGGCACTGATGCTGCTATAACATAAATAACATATGTGAGGAATGTGTAAAGAAGATGATTTTCCTCCTTTCTTTATCAACTTTGACTTAACCATGTGCCTTTATGTTAACCATGTGTAGTGAAAAAGAAAAGGAAAGCACCACACTCTAGGCACTCAGATGCAATCATTTAATAACCAAAGTAATAACCAATGACAGCCTTGATGTCTTCATCAGGTTGTAATGACAAACACTGTTGATAGAGTTTGAAAGGGTCTGTAATCATGGTCGGCTGTGGCTTAATTTCATTGGTTGATTTACACATATAAATAGAACATAAAAAAGCATGGATGGATAACATATGATCATAGATACAATTTGGTAACATAGGCCTACAAACATGATTTACAATGGATAGCAAAAACATAAGAATCCCAAGAATGGCTTCAGATCAAACTCTACGTTGAGACCGAATGGGTCTTTAAATTAAAGATCCAAGGTCACCCCCTCTCCTAGGGTTACCGATATAGCGAAGGCACAAAATAGAGAGTGGTTTGCTTCCAAAAAATAGCCCGCAACTGGATACGTCGAGTTTTTGCACCTAATAGGTGCTACAATGCTAAGAGATTCTTACTTTTAGTTCGCGCTTCGTTTTACCCATATACTTTTTACAACAAGGACAAGTTATAAGATAAATTACTGCCTTAGTGAAGCACGTGGCAACACCTAATAAAATAAATCATAATTATAGCGTCTCCAAAGGGGCTACACAACTAAAATAACATAAAATAACGTTTAACAAAACGTTTAGGATCAAGGATTATTGCTAACCTATTATTATTACCTATATATTATACAAACAATATATAATGTAGGTAACAAGGTCAAATCCCATGATGAATGCTTTACAAGAAATACCTTCCATTTTGCATGGAGAAAAAGACCATCCACATTCAAACTTTCAGCCTAGGCTACAACTGTCACAGGCAGACATTTTCTATAGGCCTAAATTATATTCTTCGAATATGAACTCATATAAATCCTAAACACTTCATTCTCCTGACTTTGTTCGACACTGTCTGGTACACAACGAATAAACTCTGTGCTGAATGTTCCTTAATTTCCAACATGTGATGTCAAAACGTGGCTACATTTGATTTTTTCAGCACAGCCAAATTGTGAAATTAAAATGAGTGCATGAAGCCTAATTGTGCCAACAACAAATTCAACTTACCTTTGAACACAATAAATCATAATGAATATGAATCCAGTTTAAACATTTTGGCATGTATGCTTATACAATTATCCAATAAAGCCAGTGATTATTATATATTGTAGGAACAGTCACTGAGTTGACGTTGTCATGGCGCCAATAATCCGAAAAACAAAAGTTTTTCTCAATAACTAAATAGACTTTTCAGATTTTTTTCAAAATGTAAAATAATCCTAATTTATTTTGGTCATAACTATAAAATCTCAAACGTGTCAATTTCAACCTCCGAAAAAATAGAGGGTGAAGTCCAGCGGAGTAATCCGCTCACCAGACACTGTTCTTATTCGATTCTAAGGAAAGACGGTGAGAAAACCACTCTCTGGTAAATTCAGTGTTGCGGGTTGACGGAAGTTCTAGGAATCTAATTCCAAGAATGGCTTTGTACTTCAGCGCAGCATGCGGCAGGGGCCGCGTCTGCCCAGTGCGCACCCTGTTTCGCGGAACTGCGCTGCGTTTCGATTTGCTCCGGCGTGTGCTTGAGTTTCCTTTTCAGCCTCACGCCAGGGGTATGGAAGAGGCTCAGCTGGCATCACCAGCGCCGCCTAATGCGCAGCGGATGACTTCTTAGTAGAACACTTTCCAGGAAAGCTGACTGAAATTGACCTTAGCTGACTGAGCCTCCCCCTTATAATGCTCCGCCTTCCCTCATGTTTCATAGGCTACTGTTGATTCTTTAACCTTGTGATTACCGTTTGTAAACCTATTACATTTTTAAATGAGGGTTTACAAACAAATACATCTCCAATTTTACTTCTTTAATGTATATGTTCTGTTTTACAGGGCAAACAATCAACGATATTCAAGCATATATTTTCCAGGTAGAGGCCGGGTGCCATTAAAAAAAATATTTCTCAGACATAATTTGACCTCATTCAGATTATCACTGTGGTATGTACAAACACACATTCACACACATTATTTTATTTAACACTCGATCGTCCCTTGTATCCCCTATTACCAAAACATTTAGTAAAAACAGAAGACAAATTAAATATACATCATTTTTTATTTATTGGAAGATGATGTAAAATAATGAGCATCCTGACATGATTCAACCTGTATCTGATTGAACCTTCATCTGACTGTGATCAGTCCTTTCGGGGAAGGGCAAGGTGATGTGTCTTTTACTATGGGCACCAGGGCACTGATGGTGAAACGATGGACAGAGTGGAAAAAGGGAACATACAAGTAATGTTGCATAACATAAAAAATAGACCTTGAGAGGTTGCTTTATCTTAAAATAAGCACTATCAGATCCACAAGGTAAGAATAAGACAGTTGAGGAGAAAGAGGCCAGGTTATACGTGGAGGTTTGGGTGTGAGTCTGTTCCTGTCACTCTCTAGCTCTCTTCCCCGTTCTCTCCGGCCCCCTTGACGAGGCGCTTGTTACCCCTCTTCCCCCCTGGCCCACGTGGCTTGGCGAACACCTGCTTCAGAGTGTGTTCAATGGGATGGACCTCCTCATACAGAAACTCCTCCGTCAGCCCATCCCCACCGTCAATCTCAATCTGTACACACCCACACCCACACACCCACACACACGCACGCACGCACACACACACACACACACACACACACACACACACACACACACACACACACACACACACACACACACACACACACACACACACACACACACACATACACAAATAACACAAATACACACACACACACACACACACACACACACACACACACACACACACACACACACACACACACACACACACACACACACACACACACACACACACACACACACACACACACACACACACACACACACCACATGCAAGAGAAAAAGGGAAGAGGGAGAAAGAAGGAGCATGGTTGGAAAAGATCAAGGTCAGTATACAAGCACATTGTGATATGTACATTAATGATGGGTAACTTGGAGGTTGTGTAATTGTTTAACCTTTTTGGCGATATCTAGACGGTAGTCTCTCTCCACCTCATCCAGTAGGGGGTTCTTACAGCTAGAGTACAACATCCGCTCCTTAATGCTACAGCTATACCCTGGCATGGAGTAGATGAACACTGAGAGAGAGAGAGAGAGAGAGAGAGAGAGAGAGAGAGAGAGAGAGAGAGAGAGAGAGAGAGAGAGAGAGAGAGAGAGAGAGAGAGAGAGAGAGAGAGAGAGAGAGAGAGAGAGAGAGAGAGAGAGAGAGAGAGAGAGAGAGAGAGAGAGAGAGAGAGAGAGAGAGAGAGAGAGAGAGAGAGAGAGAGAGAGAGAGAGAGAGAGATTATGGATTATTAGGATTATTAGGATTATGAAAGATTCTATAACCTTTAATTGAGTATAATGTGTGTGTGTGTGTGTGTGCACGTGAGTGCCTGTGCATGTGTGTATATGTGTGTTCGTGTGTGTGATACTGACCCAGAGCCTCCTGTTGCTGTCCTTGGTGGGAGTGTTTGAAGATGAAGAAGTGGTATCTGGGTGTGTCAGTAGGGATTCTGTAGGGAAGCTCACAAGTCTCTGTGGGGTTGGTGTGGACCAGCTCAACTGTCTCTTTCTCTGTGTCCAACTTCTGAGACACACAAAAAATCACAATACTGAGTGTGTGTATACTGAGGGTGTGTGTGTGTGTGTGTGTGTGTGTGTGTGTGTGTGTGTGTGTGTGTGTGTGTGTGTGTGTGTGTGTGTGTGTGTGTGTGTGTGTGTGTGTGTGTGTGCTTGTGCGTACCTGTGTGTGAGCAAGAGATAGAGAATGTTTGTTGCATGTTTTGTTTGACTTTGTTTTGTATGCTTGTTACGTGAGGCCTGCTCACCAGCTGTATGTAGTTGATACGTTTCTGCTTGAGTTGCTGCAGAGCGCGTTTGGCCTCCTCCTGTAGAGGGAACACCAGGCCTGTAAGAGCCTGGTGCCTTTTGTCCAAACCAAACTCCATTGTCACCTGTAGGGGCCGACATATAGCCATAAAACCACAGTCTCTGCATAACACACATCAATAATGTATTGGTACTGGTAGAACAAGGTACTGCAGATGGAAAAGTTGTTATCAACTACACAAATCAATAAAGTGATGCAGGTGAAAACAGTAGAGGCTGACCAATTATGTCCGATTTCAAGTTTTCATAACAATCAGTAATCAGCATTTTGGGACGGGATATGAATATGGCCGATTACATTGCAATCCACGAGGAGACTGCGTTGCAGGCTGACCACCTGTTACGCGAGTGCAGCATCAAAAGGACCTTGTGGCTGCAAGGAGCCACGGTAATTTGCTAGCTAACATTAAACTTATAAAAAACAATCAATCTTAACATAATCACTAGTTAACCTAGTAATATCATCAACCATAACTAGCTTGTCCTGCGTTGCATATAATCAAAGCGGTGCCTGTTAATTTACCATCTAATCGCAGCCTGCTTCAACCTCGCCAAACAGGTGATGAATTAACAAAAGCACGTTCATGAAAAAAGCACAATCTTTGCACAAATGTACCTAACCATGAACATCAATGCCTTTCTTAAAATCAATAAACAGGAGTATATGTTTTTAAACCTGCATATCTAGTTAAAATAAATGCGTGTTAGCAGGCAATATTAACTTGGGAAATTGTGACACTTCTCTTGCGTTCTGTGCAAGCAGAGTCAGGGAATATGCAGCAGTTTGGGCCGCCTGGCTCGTTGCGAACTGTGTGAAGACCATTTCTTCCTAACAATGACCGTAATTAATTTGCCAGAATTTTACATAATTATTTCATAACATTGAAGGTTCTGCAACGTAACAGCACTATTTAGACTTAGGGATGCCACCCGTTCGATAAAATACGGTACAGTTCCGTATTTCACTGAAAGAATAAACGTTTTGTTTTCAAAATGATTGTTTCCGGATTTGACCATATTAATGACCTAAGGCTCGTATTTCTGTGTGTTTATTATATTATAATTAAGTCTATGATTTGATATTTGATAGAGCATTCTGACTGAGTGGTGGTAGGCAGCAGCAGGCTCATAAGCATTCATTCAAACAGCACTTTCCTGCGTTTGCCAGCAGCTCTTCGCAATGCTTGAAGCACTGCGCTGTTTATGACTTCAAGCCTATCAACTCCCGAGATTAGGCTGGCAATACTATAGTGCCTATAAGAACATCCAATAGTCAAGGTATATGAAATACAAATGGTATAGGGAAATAGTCCTATAATTCCTATAATAACTACAACCTAAAACTTCTTAACTGGGAATATTGAAGACTCATGTTAAAAGGAACCACCAGCTTTCATATGTTCTCATGTTCTGAGCAAGGAACTTAAACGTTAGCTTTTTTACATGGCACATATTGCACTTTTACATTCTTCTCCAACACTATGTTTTGGTATTATTTAAACCAAACTGAACATATTTCATTATTTATTTGAGACATTTATTTAAAATAAAAGTGTTCATTGTTCATTCAGTATTGTTGTAATTGTCATTATTACAAATATATATATATATAAATCAGACGATTAATCGGTATCGGCTTTTTTGGTCCTCCAATAATCTGTATCGGTATTGGCGTTGAAAAATCAGAATTGGTAGACCTTTAGAAAACATAGTTATAAAATGTAGCTTAAAGATGAGGAGCAAGAGTCTTTTTAAAGACATCCTCCAGAGGATTATGTACTTTTACTGTTGAAAATACAATAAAGTAGGCACACTAAAGGATAGAAAAATATGTTTTGAGCTAAATAGTGTTTTTTCGACATAACTGCAAAGTTCAAGGAGTAGGGCATTCAAAGAGCTGGTCTGATGGGAAGTCGTGATGTCATCGGCCTCCCCCTTGCTTCAGGAACAATAGAGGAGCAACAGAGAACAAAAAAGGAAAGGCCCATCCCCCACATGTGCAATGTCATGACTTACCTGGACCACCCATTGAGATGTGCCTTTTGTTAAATGAGTTGAAAAGGAGACTGGAGTGCCACTTTTAAAGGTCTTTAGTACAGAGTTGAAGATGAGAGGGCGGGACAAACCTTTGCTCGTCCTCTAGGAGTGTTGCTTAACCTTCTACGTTCATCCTGTGGGCATATAATGGACAAACAATGTTTGATCTCTTTCTCTCTTTTTTCTCTCACACACATGCACACACAGTTTGCACACATTCATGCACTCATTGCCTACATACACCTGAACCTGAACCAGATGCTCACACACACACACACACACACATACACACACAGATACAAAATACACACGTGAGAATACTGAGAGAAGAACCCTAGCTTACCCATACAACCTTGTCCTTGATGGCACATTATAGAGACACAAACACATATGGATGACAATATGTAGTACACATCATACAAAGGTATAACAATACACATTATCTCACACTAGTAGCCTTCATCATATATGTTTGTAATATACACTGAAAATAATATACTAATTGGTGGATATATAGCACAGTCACTCCCCTTTGCTTTACCTCTGTGATTTTTATTCGCTGCAGCTCCTGCTCCGCTACTGTGAGAGGTGCAGGGGAGGAGCAGGAAGACATGTGACGCAGGTACCCCTGGAAACACAGGTCTTCCTGTGGACATAGGAACCAGGAAGTGATTCGCTGAACAAGCCCAACATACTTTATTCACAAAAAGAGGGCTCCTATCCAATTTATCATACATCATCTTAACTCTTAATTTGAGCCAGTTTCCGACAGCATGAAAATAATCTCACAGCAACAGAAAATGTGAATTATTATGTGGATTATAATAATGGAGATTTTTGTAGGGGTTGATACATGTTTCGTAGGGGGAATTTCAAAGTGGAAATGATAAACTTCAGAAGCCTTTTAAAATGCAAATACACAATAAGTTTTACATTTCCTGGATTGCCGGAACGTTGTCCTGCAACAGATTAAGATCCTACATATGTAAGGAGGTAGATGAGACCACTGAGGAAGGGTTGTGATCAGCTGTTACCATGAGCTGTCAATCACATAGTGATTCGACTGATTGGAGGCTGATATATAGACAGAAAAGGCAACTGGGTGACATCAGTCACTGACTGTAGTGTCTTCACATGATAATCTTCTGACCTAATGAGGTCAAGACCTAATTTAACCCCTCCTTCATCAACTGTCCTCTTGTGTCTAGTCTACCCAAATAGAATGTGGAACTTTGCTCTACTTTGTGGACTCTGGAGTGGGTGTTGTCTAGTAAGCATCTTAACCCCTAGCCCTGGACCTCCTGAACAGAGTAGAAACATTTGTATGCTGTGGAGTGAGTCAAATGTTCCAATATGCAGAAAATAAAGGGGGGAGAAGGGAGTTATTTCAAAGGCCAGGGATTGATAGGGTTAACCCACAAGTCAGGTAAACCAAAGTCAAATAAAAGTGTTTTGAATTTGATGATTCCAGACCACAGACCTCAACTGTGCCAAACATCTCATCCTTGATGTGGCCTCCGCCAAACTCCTTCTTTAATGTGGCACGGGTGGCAGCGTAGACCATCTTCTCCCTCACCTACAGGGGGCATAGCGGATGAGGAAAGAACACTGGGTAGTGCATTGCATGTGCATGTTTTACAGAAAATGTGTATAAACTGTATGCATGATCGAGGCAGGTAGCCTAGCGGTTAGAGCATGGCAGGTAGCCTAGCGGTTAGAGCGTTGCAGGTAGCCTAGCGGTTAGAGCATTGTAGGTAGCCTAGCGGTTAGAGCGTTGGGCCAGTAAATGAAAGGTTGCTGTTGAATACTTGAGCAGACGAGATGAAAAATCTGTTGATTTTGAGCAAGGCACTTAACACTAATTTGTTCTATGGGAGCTGTAATACGATGGCTGACCTTGTAAAACAACACATTTCACTGCACCTCTCCGGTGTATGTGACAATAAAACACAACTGTCATTTTGTTCTGGTGATTTGTATAGTATTGCAAGCTTGCATAATGTTATTCAATGTTGACTGTAAATAGAGATGTTTGGTCTTAGTATTTACGTACTGGTGATTGATCAGGTGACCAAGCGATGAAGATCCATTCATAGCCCTGTGCATTCTGGGTGTCGAGGCGGTACAGGATGTAGCAGGGCTCCTGAGCCACCAGCAGAGGAAGGAGGAAGTGATCATAGTCCTTGTCCCAGCTCTTTGCAGGTTCTCTGTATGCGCCTAGCACCAGTTCCTCTGGAAGACGGACAGAGAAATACTCATATCAAACTCTCATCTTTGAGCACAGTCCTCACATTTCAATAGTTTCCAGTCCCCAGTGGATCAGGTTTAGAAGATCCGCCAATTGGTAGATAAACAGGTACTCTTTACTCAGTTTTGGTTCTAGACTTCACATACTGTGTACATGCATCACCCATACTTACCATCTCTGATGACAATCTTTGCTATTCTGATGGTCCCTCCCCTCACCCTGGCCAGGAAGTCCTTCAGTTCATCCGATGCTTCAATGGTTTGGTAGACAAGAGAGAGATACAAGGGGGGCAGAGAGAGAGGGAGACAGAGAGAGGTATAGGGAGGCAGAGAGAAAGAGACAGGGAGGTGGAGAGATATAGAGAAAGGGAGAAAGAGAGGGAGAGAGAGGGGTGGGGTTGGAGAGGGAGACAGAGAAAGAGAAAGGGAGGTGTACAAACAGAGATAGATCAAGAGAAAGGAAGCGAAAGAGAGAGAGGGAGACGGGGAGAGAGAGGAGAGGAAGATGGAGAGAGAGAGAAAGAAAGAGAGCGAGAGAGAGAGATGGGGCAGTAAGAACTTGAGACACCGGGGAGAAAATCTGATCCCTTGCCAGACAGGGGTCACAGAGATACTGTACAGCTGACACAGAGTGAATAGAGTCTACACACAACAAGCTGATCCCAGAACAATTGATACCGGTTGGGGAAAGTCGTTCTCTTTCGAATGGACTGAGCCCATAATTTGGGTTATTACACGAAGTGAGTTTCCCACTCTTTAATAAGATTTTCTGTAGCCTCACCTCTCTCACCATGGTTACCAAACACAGCAGCAGTCTCATAAATGATGTAGGATCAGGTGAGATAAGTGAGAGAGAGGAGATGTATATGCTTCCGCCTCTAGCTCCAGTTACTCACATGCTGAAACATACGCACATAGCCAGAAACTAAACACACATTCCCATAGATACAGTACATCTCATAGGGTTTGAAATATCCCAACTGCTTTTCGGGAAGTGACAAATAATGTTTCACATTATATCTCTCATATGGGAGAAAAAATAATGGTTCTATATGGGACTAAATGTTTACACGTGTGGTATTATATAGACTCCAATGAAGATGATTATGTGAATAAGGTTAGAGGCTCCATACGCGTATTCACACAGACTGCGCCCCGAGGTGTCACTCACCATCTGAATACCACGAGCTAGCATAACATTCCCATTAAAGTAAGAATGAATTACCATCACATCAAATTACAGTGTTGTGTCGCAGAATGTCCCGAATTTTTTTGCAACACCAAATTCTTAAAACTCAGAACGGATCGGTAGGCCTACACGATTGGAGAGCTTTTACGCACAATGGCACAGGGCAAAGAGAGAGCACTGGTAATTGATAAGAATCACTTTCCCCCTCTATACAATACAACACTAGCTATCGTTCGTTCCAATGATATCATGCGCGTATAGGCCTACCCAAGACGACATTTACCATGGATTCCAGTCTGGTGCGACATCCTTTGGCAGTAAGATTTCTGCTTCAAAATCCTCTCCTCCAAGGTAGCCTTCTAGTGTGAGTCTCTACGTGTCCTCTATCTCTCTCTGTTGCTGCTCAGTTAGATCCTCCGTACTGGCAGCAGGCAGTTCGGCCTTATACCAACTTCAGCGTAAGTGACATAAAAGCCCCACCGTTGACTTGGGGGATTCCTAACGCGTGAAACCTGATCTGTGGCACTGTGGCAGGTGAGTAATAAAGCGGCTGTCAGTGGATATGCCACCTTAACGACTGCTCTAAAATTATTCGTGTATCAATGACAACCACTTTACAGCGCTTGACGGGAGTGGGACCTCTCCAACGACGCGCTTCTATACACCGCGTCAAGTGGCAACGCAGGCGCAGTAGACACGCTATCTTTCAGAACTCCGCAGGTGAAATATATTGTCCTTGGGTCTCTATCTTTTGTTGGATGTCTGTCCCTGTGTCATCAGCAATGACATATTATCTATCACTCATGCACATCGTGAACCGGATCGGTTCAACACACACGGACGCAGCAGAGATCTCAAATTCCAGCCACCTGGTCACAGAAATGCGACACCCCGCATGAAGCTAATCCCGAAGTTTCGACACTGCACCTTTGGTAGGCTACAGACTTTAATGTAATTAGACCCCGTTTAATATGTGAGAGATAAGCATTGTTCCCCTTGACTGATAAATCTCAGATACCTTTTGATGTAAAAGCGATCTATTTCCATATCCCAGCCTAATTGTTAACTAAACATTAAATGGTAAAGTAGGCTATAGGTAGACTATAGGCTTATGATATTACACACAGGCTTAGGTCTACAAAGCATTATGTCATAGGGGCAGGAATGGTGGGTTTTTTGGTCAGTACTTAAGGACCGAAACAATGGCCAGGTACAAAAACTACAACAAAGCTCTTTCATTAGCAATATGTCTGATTGTGACTGTGTGTATGAAAGAAAGATAGAGACAGAAAGACACACACACACACACACACACACACACACACACACACACACACACACACACACACACACACACACACACACACACACACACACACACACACAGAGGTGGTGAGAGAAAGATGAGTGTGTACCTGTGAGGTTACCTGTGATGGGATCATCCATAATTCAGTAAGCTCCAAGGTTCTATACATTATTCAACAGAGGCCCCCTCTCTACTATACACACAGATACACTTTATGTGCACGCACACATGAATGCACACACATGAAAAACACCAGAGTTTAAGGACATAAATGGTAGACATTAAAACATTTGAATACTTTCAGAATAAACCATACAAAAAACACTAACATTGAATTCCCAATAAAACATGTATCAGTGGGTCAAATTAACACTTGATTGAAGTTTGTCATTGTATCAAAAAGTTACAAGTTCATACATAACTCTCTACTTATTAACATTATGTGGCAGTTTCCTCAGAATCACAGTAAAAAAAAAAGATATCTAAACAAGTTTTTGGCAGTAGTATACCTCAGGTCTTCTCTACTCTTATAAAAATGTATCTCAATTGATCTGCAGGGCACAGGTGGACAATAACTACTGTAATAACTAACCACAGCTCTAGTGCTCCCCTTATGTAACCTTCCCTATTTGGCAAATCAATCAGTGTATAGAGTGACAGCTCTCCTCAGGGATAATCGACATTGGAATCCCTTTAACCAATGCCTTAGTGTGCATACAATTTTATCTGGAGCCATTAAGAGTTCACAGTGTTAAGCATTTGCATACTCAGAGCAACATGAAAGGAGAAAGCCATGCTGGGTAATGATGATGACAGTTTCTCTGTGGCCCCACTCCTTTATCAGTCTCCTACACTGGGAAGCCAAGATGCCTGCAAAGAGAGAAACAGAGAGCGTGGGGGTAGAGGTTGGCAGGGGCCAGTGAAAGACAATGTACGCGTGTCTGAGTGAGTGAGTGTTTGGCTGATGAAAGTGTTTGTGTGTGTGTCTCACCATATTGGAGCAGGTGCTGGCAAACATCATGTATTTAAATTAAACTGCAGTGTGTTGATTAGTAAAGAATGCTTCCCATCCAGAACAGCTATTTTCATCGCACTCTCTGAGGGTTAGTTAGGTGGTTATTGATGATGGATTGGGGGAAATAGTTATACAAACTTCTGGACTTATTGGAGTTCAGATAGTAATAATATCAGCTAATTGGGTCAAATGGCAAATTGATTTGGGTGACCCAAGAATTGTCTTGAGCGTCAGACTTGAAATTGTGTTGAGTTGTTCTGATATTAGATTTCCGTGGATCAGGGAGGGCTGGGTAAGACAGCCTAGTTTGCCAAGTTCTAATGTTGGGACTTGGAGGTACTGGGCTCACCAATCATGACAAACTTTGAGTCTGGGGTGAAGCAGCAGGCCTCGAGTGAAATGTTGTTGTAGCCCTACATAACACACAGGAGAGACACATGTCAAGATGCAGCCAGTCAGAAAATAACTATGTATTTACTAGAGATAATACATGGTGTGAGCTATTTGAATATTAGTAGATCCGTGTGTGAATATGTACATTAGGTCCATCAGTGCAGTGTGATAACAGTTCTCTCACTTAGAAAATGTGCAGCAAAGCTCCATTGAATGCATCTTGGATGTGAACAGCGCCCCCATTGGTAGAGCAGACCACCATAGTCCCTGTGCCCAAGAAAGCAAAGGTATCCTGCCTCCTTCCTGTTTGGCCCTGTCCGGGGGTGTCCTCGGATGGGGCCACAGTGTCTCCTGACCCCTCCTGTCTCAGCCTCCAGTATTTATGCTGCAGTAGTTTATGTGTCGGGGGGCTAGGGTCAGTTTGTTATATCTGGAGTACTTCTCCTGTCCTATTCGGTGTCCTGTGTGAATCTAAGTGTGCGTTCTCTAATTCTCTCCTTCTCTCTTTCTTTCTCTCTCTCGGAGGACCTGAGCCCTAGGACCATGCCCCAGGACTACCTGACATGATGACTCCTTGCTGTCCCCAGTCCACCTGGCCATGCTGCTGCTCCAGTTTCAACTGGCCTGGGCCCTAGGACCATGTCCCAGGACTACCTGACATGAGGACTCCTTGCTGTCCCCAGTCCACCTGGCCATGCTCCTGCTCCAGTTTCAACTGTTCTGCCTTACTATTATTCAACCATGCTGGTCATTTATGAACATTTGAACATCTTGGCCACGTTCTGTTATAATCTCCACCTGGCACAGCCAGAAGAGGACTGGCCACCCCACATATGCTCTCTCTAATTCTCTCTTTCTTTCTCTCTCTCGGAGGACCTGAGCCCTAGGACCGTGCCCCAGGACTACCTGACATGATGGCTCCTTGCTGTCCCCAGTCCACCTGACTGTGCTGCTGCTCCAGTTTCAACTGTTCTGCCTTATTATTATTCGACCATGCTGGTCATTTATGAACATTTGAACATCTTGGTCATGTTCTGTTATAATCTCTACCCGGCACAGCCAGAAGAGGACTGGCCACCCCACATAGCCCGGTTCCTCTCTAGGTTTCTTCCTAGGTTTTGGCCTTTCTAGGGAGTTTTTCCTAGCCACCGTGCTTTTACACCTGCATTGTTTGCTGTTTGGGGTTTTAGGCTGGGTTTCTGTACAGCACTTTGAGATATCAGCTGATGTACGAAGGGCTATATAAATAAATGTGATTTGATTTGATTTGATTTAAATGACTACCGCTCTGTAGCACTCACGTCAGTAGCCATGAAGTCCTTTGAAAGGCTGGTCATGGCTCATATCAACACCATCATCCCGAAAACCCTACACCCAATCCAATTCGCATACCGCCCCAACAGATCCACAGATGACCCAATATCAATCGCACTCCACACTTTCCCACATGGACAAAAGGAACACCTATGTGAGAATGCTGTTCATTGACTACATCAACACCATAGTGCCCTCAAAGCTCATCACTAAGCTAAGGACCCTGGGACTAAACACCTCCCTCTGCAACTGGATCCTGGACTTCCTGACGGGCCCCCAGGTGGTAAGGGTAGGCAACAACACATCTGCCACACTGATCCTCAGTACAGGGGCCCCTCAGGGGTGCGTGCTCAGTCCCCTCCTGTACTCCCTGTTCACTCATGACTGCACGGCCAGGCACGACTCCAACACCATTAAGTTTGTTGACGACACAACATTGGTAGGTAGGCCTGATCACTGACAACATTGAGACAGCCTATAGGGAAGAGGTCAGAGACCAGTGTGGTGCCAGGACAAACACCTCTCCCTCAACGTGAGCAAGACAAAGGAGCTAATCGTGTACTACAGGAAAAGGAGGGTCGAATAGGCCCCCATTCACATCGACGTGGCAGTAGTGGAGCGGGTGGAGAGTTTCAAGTAACTTGGTGTCCACATCACCAACAAACTATCATGGTCCAAACACACTAAGACAGTCGTGAAGAGGGCACGGCACGACAACATGTTTCCCAGATCCTCAAAAAGTTATACAGCTGCACCATCGAGAGCATCCTGACCGGTTGCATCACCACCTGGTATGGCATCTGCTTGGCATTCGACCGTAAGGCGCTACAGAGGGTAGTGCGTACGGCCCAGTACATCACTGGGGCCAAGCTTCCTGTCATCCAGGACCTATATACTAGGAGGTGTCAGAGGAAGGCCCAAAAATTATCAAAGAATCCAGTCACTGAAGTCATAGACTGTTCTCTCTGGTACCACACGGCAAGCGGTACCAGAGTGTCAAGTCTAGGTCCAAAGGGCTCCTTAACAGGTTATGTCTCCAAGCCATAAGACTGCTGAACAATTAATCAAATGGCCACCTGGACTATTTACATTGACAACCCCCCATTGTTTTTACACTGCTGCTACTTGCTGTTTATTATCTATGCATAGTCACTTTATCCCTACCTACATGTACAAATGACCTCGAATAACCTGTACCCCCGGACATTGAACGGTACCGGTACCCCCTGTATATAGCCTGATTACTTCATATTTTATTTGTTATTTTATTTGGTCAATATTTTATTAACTCTTATTTCTTTACCGCATTGTTGGTTAAGGGCTTGTAAGTAAGCATTTCACGGCAAGGTCTTCACCTCTTGTATTTGGCGCATGTGACAAATAAACATTTATTTGATTTGATTTGTCTTTTTTCCTATGCTCATCTGAAGAGCAAGATGACAGGACTGTGGTGTAATGCTCCGGGTGTCGTGGGTGTGGAGTCAAACGCAGGAGACAGAGAGTGCAATGCTGTGCGTCTTTAATAGCACCAACGCACCACAGGGTGCTCACAATAGTAACGGCCCCAAACACAGGGAATGAAAATGTACAACGGAAAAGTCACGACCAGGCACTAACACGTACCTCTACAACAGAGCCGAAGGTTACACTGAAATAATCCCGCACAACAACCAGGCTGTCTAATAAAGACAAACGAATCATACATAAACAGGTGCTACCAATAAACATACAAGGAGGGGGAGGAAAGACAATCAGTGGCAGCTAATAGGCCGGTGACGAGCGCCACTCGTGACATGTGGCTTCTAAAGCTTCTCTTACTCACCTGACAGTTGGGAGAGTGCAGGTCCCAGAGTCGTATGGTCATATCCAATGATCCCGAGATAAACGTTTCATCCACCAGTGACATAGAGAGAGCAACAACACTGACAACATCCATCCACACAGTGCAAAATCAACGTTAGTATCCAAACACCCATTAACTGTATATACTGTAGAAATAGTCTACTTTGCCTGCTTGCAAATGTGTGCTAAAAGTGGGGATATTTTATGGTATTTCTGATTATCTTAACTTACCACCATCACCAATTAACCATTACATTTTTTTTACAGAAAACCGTAGAACCACCACTTCAATATATGCCTACACTCTTACAAAAAAAGGTGCTATCTAGAACCTAAAAGGATTATTCCTCTATCCCCATATGATAACCCTTTGAAGAACACTTTTTGGTTCCAGGTAGAACCCCTTTGGTGTCTAGGTAGAACCCTTTTGGGTTCCATTCCACAGAGGGTTGGTTCTACATGCAACTCAAAAGGGTTCTTGATGGAACCAAAAAGGGCTCTCCTTTGGTGACAGCCAAACACCTCTGTTGGAACCCCTTTTTCGAAGAGTGTACTCAACAAGTTCAACCTGTTCAGTTTACACCATTTCATTCTGTACTCAAACATCTGCCTAGTATTCAAGATAACCCACAACATAGCACCACCACCTTTGAAGGTTTTTGCCAACCTTTGCTCTCACACACACACACACACACACACACAGTATTGTAGCATCTTGATGACATTTTTCACATTTTAGGCATCCAGCTGGGGCCTTGGATGGATGCTGCACTGAGATGGGCACAAGGGTATGTAAATACAGTCCTTTTCAGTGTGGTGGCAACTTAGTTGAACAGGAGAAGAGGATGGGGTTACTTGTGGAGGGAGAGCAGTGGGAGGGTGGTGGGTTGAACAGCTGAATTGAAGCTGAGTGGTTGATCTGGCTCATCATATCTTCTTGACTAGAAGAAAGAGATTTAGAAATTAGTTTGACATTGCCATAGTTCAACAGCTGAAAAGCTTGCATTAACATACTCCCAGAGATAGCAAGACATTCAGTATTCACTGAATGAAGTAGCCAACCCATCTCTACTTACAATTTCATTCATCAATTAAATAAATCATATTATAAACTGGGTGGTTCGAGCCCTGAATGCTGACTGGCTGACAGCCGTGGTATATCAGACCGTATACCACAGGCATAATAAAACATGTATTTTTAATGCCCTAATTAAATTGGTAACCAGTTTATAATAGCAATAAGGCACCTCGGGCGTTTGTGATATATGGCCAATGGATACAGCAGAGTGCTGTATCCAGGCACTCTGCGATGCGTCGTGCATAAAAACAGCCCTTAGCCATGGTATATTGGCCTTATACCACACCCCCCCGTGCCTTATTGTTTAACTATAGCACATTCAATTATGTTATTATTGTTGACTATTGGCTACTCCTGTATCTACCTTGTACAATACCATAATCATTGAATGAAGTAGCATACCCATTCACAATTTAATTGATAAATTAAATAAATAATACTAGCACATAGTTACATTATTGTAGAATAGGCTACCCCTGTAGCCACACTATAATAGGATACCGTTATGATTTAATTGGTTGTCAGGCATTATTTTAGGTCTTCAATCAAAGTTGTATGTTGTACCTTGTTTCCTTCCCTCAGGGAATAGTAGTTAATTTTGTACACTAGCCTACTACACTATCAACACAGTACATAATATTGCCTACTTGCCTTTGACAATACGTTATCAACTCAGCAAATGTTTTCAAATAATCCACATGTTCCTTCACACAATAGGCCTAAATATTTCATCCCAAGGATTCCGAATAGTACGCACCCTCTGGGAAATCCTATGAACTTGTCTCTACGACTGAAAGTAATGGACACAACTCATATGGATTTTCTGGTGTACTGGGAACTGGAAACAACAGTCTGTGATTGGCTAACGTTTAGATCTGCATACAGCGAGATAAGATAACATACCATCCCATGAGGTGTTGAGGATGTGTTTTAAAAGTGATACAAATATGACATATTGCAATAGTGGTGGGAATGCCCAACAAGGGTGTTTGAGAATAAGGTGGCCAAAGTCAGGGCTGTCCAGAGAATTTCATATGCAGCAACTGTTAAAAGGGTTGAGGGTTCGAATTGTGCTTTTGAAGAGTCCATGGTGGTGGATAGGCCTTCACTGAAGGCTGCAGGGGTTGCCATTCAACAGCAGGACACAGATACGTGGGGGCGGCAGGTCGCCTAGTGGTTAGAGCGTTGGACTAGTAACCGTAAGGTTACAAGATTGAATCCCCGAGCTGACAAGGTGAAAATCTGTCGTTCTGCCCCTGAACAAGGCTGTTAACCCACTGTTCCTAGGCAGTTAACCCGCTGTCATTGAAAATAAGAATTTGTTCTTAAATGACTTGCCTAGTTAAATAAAGGTTAAAAATGTGGCCTTTATAGCTATGGTGATTGATGGCACTGCCAAGGTGGAGAGGAAGTCCAGGAAAATAGATATCATTGTGGATGCGGCGGAATGGTTCCTGGGACTGAAAGACTTCTCAGCGGAGAAGATGCATGGAGTATTGTCACAAGCTGTACCATCTTCTCAGGTCATAGAACCTGAGAAGGGAGATAGTGAGATTTGAAGGAAGAAGTGGGAGTTTTGGTGTTTTGGTTTTTTCAATGTGTTTTTTTATTGTTTTATTTTGGGTGGATTAAGTTAGTTTCCCTATCACGTATGGGTTTTACTTTTACCTTGTTTTTTTCCAACCCCATCCAGTTGGTAGCAGTAATACATATTTTTGGGTGTAGTCTGCCATAAAACCCACAGAAGAAGAAGAAGAAGAAGAAGAAGAAGAAGAAGAAGAAGAAAATGAGGCATTGAGGGAAGCCACATTACCTATTGGGTATTATATTTTCTAGACTGTGATAACAGGAAATACACAAGCCATAGGCTACACACTATAGCTCAATGTGGTCTACATCGGAATATCGGCTTGCACGTGAAAAACTGTAAATGATAACATTTATGGTTGAGATTTAATTAATATAAATATAAATTATGCACCTCTAATTAATATAAATATATTCCATCTAGACACCGTTGCCCTAGAGCACACAAAAAACTATACATACCTTGGCCTAAACATCAGCCCCACAGGTAACTTCCACAAAGCTGTGAACGATCTGAGAGACAAGGCAAGAAGGGCATTCTATGCCATCAAAAGGAACATAAAATTCAACATACCAATTAGGATCTGGCTAAAAAATACTTGAATCAGTCATAGAACCCATTGCCCTTTATGGTTGTGAGGTCTGGGGTCCAATCACCAACCATGAATTCACAAAATGGGACAAACACCAAATTGAGACTCTGCATGCAGAATTCTGAAAAACTTTTCTCCATGTACAACGTAGAACACCAAATAATGCATGCAGAGCAGAATTAGGCCGATACCCGCTAATGATCAAAATCCAGAAAAGAGACGTTAAGAGACGTTAAATTCTACAACCATGTAAAAGCAATTCCCAAACCTTCCATAACAAAGCCATCACCTACAGAGATGAACCTGGAGAAGTGTTCCCTAAGCAAGCTGGTCCTGGGGCTCTGTTCACAAACACACCCCACAGAGCCCCAGGACAGCAACACAACTAGACCCAACCAAATCATGAGAAAACAAAAAGATAATTACTTGACACATTGGAAAGAATTAACCAAAAAACAGAGCAAACTAGAATGCTATTTGGCCCTAAACAGAGAGTACATAGTGGCAGAATACCTGACCACTGTGACTAACCCAAATTTAAGGAAAGCTATGACTATGTACAGACTCAGTGAGCATAGCCTTGCTATTGAGAAAGGCCGCCGTAGGCAGACCTGGCTCTCAAGAGAAGAGAAGACACTGCCCACAAAATTAGGTAGAAACTGAGCTGCACTTCCTAACCTCCTGCACAATGTATGACTATATTAGAGGCACATATTTCCCTCAGATTTCATAGATCCACAAAGAATTAGAAAACAAACCCAATTAGATATATCACATATCTACTGAGTGAAATAACAGTGTGCCATCACAGCAGCAAGATTTGTGACCTGTTGCCACAAGAAAAGGTCAACCAGTGAAGAACAAACACCATTGTAAATATAACCAATATTTGTGCTTATTTATTTTCCCTTTTGTACTTTAACCATTTGTACATCGTTACAACACTGTATACATACATAATATGACATTTGTAATGTCTTTATTCTTTTGGAACTTATGTGAGTGTAATGTTTACTGTTTATTTCACTTTTGTATATTATCTACCTCACTTGCTTTGGCAATGTTAACATATGTTTCCCATGCCAATAAAGCCCCTTGAATTGAATATAAACTATGACTATGACTTTCATTACAGTAACACGCAGACGTTAGTACGGCGTTGGTAACACGTTCAATGGTAGTTGACAGCCACACGGTGGTACTGTTGTCTAAACTGAATTCAAGCCTGAATCACTCCCCATCCCATTGTATGTACACCGTGTCGCTAACTAGCTAGTTCGCTTGCAAACTGTGTCATCCTAACCTCCAGTCTGCTGTCCCAGGGGGAGTGTAGAGGAGTGCTAATTCTTATGTAGGTGACATTACACTACTATAGCTGGGACAACGTATTTTCATAGTAAAACAGGTTGGGCCCCATACAGGCCACAACTCCCCTGAAGATAGGGACGCACACACATTACACACGGACTCTTGAGGACAGGACAGGGACGCATACGCTCTTACACACTGACCCCAGAAGACAGGGACGACGCACATACAGTACACACATAACTGCCGAGGACACACAGATAAGACATACACCCACACATTGGGAGGAAGAGACACAGCCTTGACTTGCAGACACAAGCACACACACACAATCTCCTTCCTAGCCGAACATTGTGTGACTGAGAACAGCCCGACGAGACCCGGAGGAACGACGGACGGCTCAACAGGACCAATCCAAGAAGACAACACCTCAACTGTGGCCAACCAAAAGACCGTGACTTCCAGACTCAACCTACTTTCTGTACTGTACATAACATGCTTGCAATCTGTTATCGGGGCTTCTTTCTGCTGGTTCCTTGTGAGCCAAATGAATGAGCCCGTATTTACGTGTACCAGATATTCTCACTCTGAATAAACTGTCGCTTGTCGTACAAATTTTACCACCTTGTCTGAATCGATCCTTAACCGGCTCACCCTCCTTCTACATATCCTTTTATCAACAGGAGGCAGGGACAACCGGTAGACAGTGTCCTTTGCACCCACATGTGTCGGGCAGGGTTTTCTCCGTATACGGGAGGCGGGGACAACACTTGTGTTTGCTTTCTATTGGAGAAAGCTAGAAATCCCCCCCTGTCACTTTCACGAGGTTAGAGTAATAACATGTTTAAATACTCAAGACCTTGGCTCGAATCTAGGTTATACCTTTAGATTTCGAGAAAATGAACAACTAAGGAATAATTGTTCACTTCTTGCTGACTTCTCAAACCGCGGACTGGTCTGCTTCACAAGCATTCCCGGAAGTCTTGAGATGTTGGGTCTCTGGTTTAGAAACTCTGTGGTAGCGAATCTGAAAAAAAGGAAGTAAATTTACATCATTTCCGGTGACGGTAACCCTAATGGAGCACTCCAGTGTTTTCAGCTTCAGAACGACATGAGATTTAACAATCTTCAAAGTAGCTAGTTATCATGAATAGCTATAGGACGGTTACATTGGCTTGTAATAATGATTTTATAAGGACATGTAGTAAAGCGGCAATTCGCTCAGGGAAAACAGGCAGTATTTGTCACATATCAAGGGGAGTAGCATCCTTGCTCACGCGAGCACATGCTTCTGTCCCGAGACGAGAGGAACCACCACCAGTGTCTGACTCTGACAAGAGACCGAATCTGAGAGCCATCGACCTTGCACGCAAAATTCGCCAGGAGAAACAGAAAGGAAATGCAACTGGTGGTGGGTCAGACGCGGCTGTCCTTAATCCGTCGGTGCCAGTGTCCCAACTGCAAAAGAGGGTCATCGAGCTGCGACAGTTCACTCAGCAGCTACAGAATGTTCACCCCAACGTTCTTGCAAAGCACCTTCACAGAGGTCTGATCCTCCCACATCCAGAGCTCGCCGTCGTTAATAAACCCTATGGAGTTTCTGTTCAAGGTAAGGTGTATGAAGTGCTTTATTGAGTCAAACACACAATTAAAGATAACGTGAGGAATAAGTCTGTTCTTTTTAATGTCCCTTCAATAACACACATCTGTGCTAGAGCAGTGGTCAAATCCACATTGATTTAAATCCCATATTCTTCCTCTTAGATGGGTCAAGCAACAAAAACAACATCTCAGACGTGCTTCCAATCCTTGCCAAGATGGTGGATGGAATAAGGGCTGGGTCTCGGCTGCACGTCTGCCTTGGATTAGACAAGGAGACGACAGGGACCCTACTGCTGGCAAGGACTGAGGAAGCACTGGACTATGTACAAAATCTTCACAAAAACCACCAAGTGGAGAGGAAATATTGGTGTGGATTTAGTTTCAAATAAGGATCCAGGCAGCACATCATTCACATTTCAAAACCATCAATTGAAGGCAGCAAATGAACATAAAATATGCCATAAAGCTATTGCAATGACCCTGCCATTAATAAGACATGACTGCTCCTTCAATGGAACTTCCCATTGGAGCAGCGGTAATGTCTTAACCTGGACGCAAGGGTTATTGAGCTTGATTCACGCCTTGCAACATCATGTTACTTTCTCCCTATTCCCCATGCAGGGTTGTTGCTGTGGGCGTGCCTGTTCCCTCTGAGGGAGTGATTGACATTCCCGTCATAGAGAAAGAGGTCACAGGGGCTCAGCCGCACTTCAAGGTAACGTAATATTTTGTAATAATATCTCTCAAACTTCTTAACCAGTGCTGCCAATAGTTCTGTTAAATTCTAGTCATTATGACCAGTATTGTCATCCAGTCAGTCTTTACTCTCATTTGTATTGGTGGCTTTCAGTATACTGTGCTGTCGTTGAGGTTTTTAGCTTGACAGTCTTATATACACCTAACCTAACTACCCATAACCCTTCTCAGATGGGCCTGAGTCCTGTGTACAGGGTGAGTGACGGGGGTGAGGGAGTGACCAAAGTGCGGGCCAATCGGCAGGCCCAGGGTGCCGTGACTCAGTACCGTGTCCTGGACAGCAGCAACGGCTGCAGCCTGGTCGAGCTCCAGCCTATCACAGGTAGAGACACTACTGAAGCTGACTCTGGGGTCGTTCCAAGTTGTTGGTTTTTGCAGTCACCCTGCACATCCCAAAAGATTGCTATATAACATGACTGCAAAATGTTATGCTGTTTTCAGATTAAACACAATATTTTACTCAAGCATTTAGAATTGATTTCAGTCATGTTGTTGAGGGGGTCTACCACATGCTAATAACACAGATTAACCTAGGTCCTAGAGGATACTATGCACCATGTTACAGTAGCACCAATAACTTTGAACCTTCATAGAAAGCTGTTCCCTCTCTCTTGCCCCATCCACCCTCTTGTGCTTCTAGGGGTGAAGCACCAGTTGAGGGTCCATATGGCATACGCTCTGGGATCTCCTATCCTCGGAGACCACAAATACTCCCACTGGACCAAACTGGCACCTCAGGTAAGGCAAACGAACATCTCCAGACTTCACAATGTAGAAGCTTTACAACAAGGTAGCCTAGCATTTAGACCTCTTTGGTGCCAATGATTGATGGGCATTATTTTTTTTAACACTTTTTTTACTTTAGAAACTGCCAGATGGAGTGTTGCGGAGGCTGGGACTTGAACAGAGCAAGGCGCGTTATCTGCCTCTCCACCTGCATGCCCGTCAGCTGACACTGCCAGAGTTCAAAGGTCAGAGTGACATTACGGTGTCTTGCCCCCTGCCAAAGTATTTCACCAGCACTTTGCGACGACTGCAGATCCCGATTCCAGATGAATGATGCTTCAGCGCAGTGCAGACAGGATACAGAAGACTTGCTTCTTGCTTATGAAATATGGTGCAGCATCACTTCAAGGGACCCTTGGCCTAATGGTTTAAGTTTGTACCTGGACTGGGAATTAACTGTGTGTGTGGCAAATAAAATAAACCATTTTTCCCCTAATTTCACATGCTAGGACCATTTCTTCATAACATGCCCCACCTTGGGACAGCAGACTGGAGGTTAGGATGACCTAACAGAGCATCTATGCAGATTTGTTTAAACAGTAAATACATTTACTGTCATACAGACCTGTAAAATGGTGAAGTGGTATTCATTGAAATATCAGTGCAAACTCTACCCACCTGAGAGACATTGCGCAGTACCAATTCTGATAAACAAATAGTTCTGGCAAGGCAAGTGACATCACTTCATGGTGTACATTGACTAAACCAGATCCTACATTTGTCCCTTCTGTTATTCTGTGGACTTTTTTTTTTTCTACCAGAGGCTCTCGTATGAGAGAAAATAGGGTTTAGATCTCACTACTATTTCAAATCACTAATTAGTAGCCCGGTTTATTACCATTACATCCCAGTCATGTGTGAAGACGGCAACATATAACCTACTGTATTGTGAACTGTTCAACATCAGAGCCAAGGCTTGACATACATAATGCATCTCAAATCACAGTACAAAAGGCATATTTGAAAACACGGGCTTTCTTTAGCCTCCAACACCATAATATCAATACATACAGGAGATCATAAATGCCAATATATATATAAAAAAGAAAGTGAGCAGAGGTCCTATTAAATGTCTGTAGGTTATCCTGCGATGTCTGGGACCTGAGAGCTTGGAGGAAAGAGGTCCGTGTGGTAAGAGTTACATGTGTATAATGTATTTAAGACTGAATTAGTCCCAATATTTCACCATCCATTTCTGCCTACTTCAGTTTTATTGGGGGGCTGCAGTGGCCTACAAGAGTAGACGAGGAGCTCCGATTTGCTGAGTTTGTCAAAATCCATTGGTCTCGTCAGTCCAGGGAAAAACATTATGGTGAAGTGAGGAGGGGTTTATGTGAAGTGGTGGGTGACGTGTGAAAAACAACATCAGTCATTCTGGACTGGGCATTGAGGGTGACATAATTGTCATTGGATGAATAAACACATGGTACTGTACTTAAAGGCCCATAAATCCACTCTGTAAACACTGTCACTCCCGTGGTTGAAAGGTGTGATGGGTAGAGACTGAGGCCACTGGAGGTCCTTAGAGTTAGACACTGAGTGAAGGAGGTACAACAAAGAGGAACACTAGAGAAGAGATGATTTCGGAGTGAAGAGTGTGCTTCAGTTCCTCCTCCCCTCCTGGCTCAGTGCATGTTGACCGACGACATTGCGATGGTCTCCTGGATCTCTCGCACCATGATGATGCGTGTGAGCATGTGCTCCACCTGCTCACTTGTAATTGGCTGAGTGGAGTACCATATGGGACTGTTTGGCGCCACGACAGGCTCTGGCGTCAGGTAGTACGCGTCGTTACGCCCCTTAGCACTCTGGGGACTGAGAGAGACAGGTGATTAGTTGTTGCTGGGCTATATGCTAACATTTTTTTCAAGTAGTAGATGTGCTCCTAAGTTGAAAAATGTAGGAGTACAAAAATAAACAGTTGATTTGATCATTAGAAATGCATAGAAAAGGGCATTCCAGTAGAAGATAAATGTGTTGTGTATTTTTTTTATCCTTTTAACACCAAGGAAAACATCACCTGTGCAATTACATTCTCTTAGCTACTAGAAATGTACTGAGAATGGGGGGCATTACTCACCATTTGAAGAGGTAAAAGTCATACAGTTTAATGGGGCATCGCAGCGGGTTCTCAGGATCCTCAGCCTGCTCCTCATACATGTCATCAGTCACTGCAAATCAAGTAACAAAGAGGTTAGAACCAGCCAGAAGTGATGGGGCATATGGAATTCATAATGTTACCAAACTCGGGGGAATGTATGAAACACAAAGCTGACTAATACAAGTTACTCAGTGACTGGGTATATGGAAATCAGGTCTGACTACAATATAAGAAGATGAATTTTCCTTGACATGAAGTAAGAGAAGATCTCACCTTTCTGCCCAGCATGGTGTGTCCCCAAAGGGCCATGGCCCTTCAGATAGCGGATACTGGTGCTCTTGTCCTTGGGGTTGGACGGGTTCTTCTTGGTGTGTCTCAGCACCTTGGAGAAGGCCACCTTTAAGTGCTGCTCTACTGTCGTCAGATGGAAATACCTAACGCAGATAGGTTTGTTTAATACCAAAACACAAACACTAGGGTTGAGCAATATATCGTATATACCAAGGTTTTTTCAAATACAGAATAGTATGACTTTCAAACCCCCGAAGCTATGTCCCCGACACAGCCTTGTGTGGATGTGTGCTACGCCACTGCTATTAACTATAAATAAATAAATTCTCTCAAGCTCAGGGCTCCAGCTATGCATTTTGCTAACTTGCTAGCTGTGGCTCGATGGGAAGATCAAGCTTCTTGGTCACAGCAGAGAATCAATTCATCACAGATCAAGATCCATACTGTCTAATGTTTGTGTGTGCAGCAAACTGTTCGTAGCCTTTAAAGATCATTGTATATGAGCTGGGTTGTCTGTCTTTGCAATTAGTTTATGTTCACTTGCACTTGCTAGCTTTTAGATAGGTGTCCGCTATGGGATTTCGCTAGTAATTATTAGCATTTGTTGGGCCCCCAACGTTTGGAAAGAAATAGCACCCCTTGTGAACACCGATGGTAATACCATATACCCTGTATGGTACAGGAACGGTATGAACATCTGGAAACATACCAACCCCCCTTCTCACACACACAATCACCTCAATTAACCTGCAGAAATAAAAAACAGCCACTAACCTATATACATTTCAATTACCTTGTGGCTAAGAAAGTACAATGACAGCACCAGAGAGAAAAAAACATGTGAGCATATGTTGGGGTAGTGAGCAACCAGGAATATTGGTTTCAAAATCATGTGTCCAGATGATTGTGTGCATGTGCTTCATTCTATAGCTAGAGGACTCCTGATATCTCCAGGATAAATCTCCAGGAGTGATAAGTATCATTCGTCTTAATTGGTTGTTGTTTACTACTGTCTTTTTGCTAGCTAGGGCCATCTACTTTAAGTGCTGCATGTCTTCCCAGTAGCCTACTTGGTCTGTGAACTGCTGACTGATCATAACTTGCAGATGATTGTTGACACATCAACAAGGATTAAGGGGCAGGGCAATTCATGACTGTTGTCATTTTTGTAATCAGTGGTTGTATTGGAGGGGGGAGTGCTTTCAGTCAGAAATTAGTATCAGGAGTTGTGCTCGTCACCTTTGCAAGGCAATTAGTACTTCAGTCTCCCTTGTTTTCTCAGCAGTGGTCTCGTCACAAGAAGGCTTTGGTAATTGAACTAAATGTCTATCGCCCCGTAGCAATGACTTCTGTCATCATGAAGTGCTTTGAGAGACTAGTCAAGGATCATATCACCTCTACCTTACACCCTAGACCCACTCCAATTTACGTACTGCCCCAATAAGTCCACAGACGATGCAATCGCCATCATAATGCACACTGCCCTAGCCCATCTAGACAAGAATACTGTTTAGACTACAGCTCAGCATTCAACACCCTAGTCCCCTCCAAGCTCACCATTAAGCTTGAGGCCCTGGGTCTCAACTCCACCCTGTGAAATTGGGTCCTGGACTTCCTGACGGGCCGTCCCCAGGTGGTGAAGGTAGGAAACAACATTTCCACTTCGATGATCCTCAACACTGGGGCCCCACAAGGGTGCGTGCTCAGCCCCCTCCTGTTCACCCATGACCGCCTGGCCATGCATGCCTCCAACTCAATCATCAAGTTTGCAGACGATACAACAGTAGTAGGCTTGATCACCAACAACGACGAGACTACAGGGAGGAGGTGAGGGCACTCGTAGTGTGGTGTCAGGAAAAAAACAGACTCCAGGATGCTGGCCTTCAAGGAAGAGTTGCAAAGAAAAATACATCTCACACTGGCCAATAAAAATAAAAGTTTAAGACATCCAAAAGAACTGCCCTGAAGGCCAGCATCCCGGAGTCACCTCTTCACTGTTGAGACTGGTGTTTTGCAGGTACTATTTAATGAAGCTGCCAGTTGAGGACTGGTGAGGCATCTGCAAATCCAATATTATTTGTTGCCTAGACTTTACTGCAAACGACACTCAAGTCTTGAGGAAAAAAAACAATACACTAATATTGCAGTTAGCCATGACAGCCTTTATAATAGAACGCTGGTGACCACACACACATTTAAAAATTGCACTTGGGGAAAAAAAAAACATCTTTAAGTAGAAACAGAATGAAACAAACAGGCATTCTATTTTTGCTCTATTATAGTGTCGACTATAGTAGACATCGATCAAGTGCACAAGGCTACATGTGTGCAAAAATAATGTTCAACGAGTAAAACGTTTAATTATCCCCCCTCACTCACACACACAAATTGTACTGTCAAGTTCAACACAAAAGCAATATCTTTGGGCTACAGTGCAGGTTATTACATTGTACACGTCCTGCCTGTTGGCATCTGTTTTACAATGTGCCAGTAGCAGAGCATGAGACCCTTTGCTGGCATAATTGATCTCTCAGGCAGAGTACACCTGGCAAACCCCTTTTATCCACTGTATTGGAAAAGTGAGAAAGAGGGAAAGTGTGTGGTGTTCCTTTCACCTCTGTCATCAAGCTTAAGCCTGGCCTAGCTACACTTTACATGTTTGTTTTTTTACCTTTAACTTGGCAAGTCAGTTAAGAACAAATTCTTATTTACAATGACGGCCTAGCCCGGCCAAACCCAGACGACATTGGGCCAATTGTGCACCAACCTATGGGACTCCCAATCACATCTGCATGTGAAACAGCCTGGATTCGAACCAGAGTGTCTGTAGTGGCGCCTCTTGCACTGAGATGCCGTGCCTTAGACCGCTGCGTCCATGTGTTACCTATTTAAATGTACTAGAATGCTAAAAGTCCGCTAAAATGTTAAATATTGGTTATCGGTATCTTTTTTTTCTAAGGAAATATTGGTATCGGCCAAAAATGTCATATCGGTGCAACACTAGCTGTAACGTTAGCTAGCTAACGTTAGCTGTCCGACTTTATTAGCCAACAAATTGTCACACCATAAACTCAGTTACTTGACCAATGTTGCTCAACATTTCGCTGGTTAGATAATGGAGAATTCGATCCAGCTAGAAAGATAGCATTGTTAAGTAACGTTAACAATACTAGTACTTGTTCCACCACACTTTCTCCCTTACCTCAAACTTTCCAAATGACCGTTTTTCGGTTACAGCTCATGAAGTACGCTTCATCACCTTCTCACCCGTCATGCTTTTCATTTTGGTTTCAAAATGGCAAATTTCGCCTTAAGGTGACTAGTTTGCAACCCTGCGGCATCCCTTCTTTGTTTCTTTCCAAAACGCATGTTGCCTCTGACCAACCTCTCTCAGAATGATCTTATTGACCCTAACCAATCAGGCTTCAAGACAGGTCTATCAACCGAGATTACTCTTCTGTGTCACAGAGGCTTTCTGCCCTGCCAAAGCTGACTCTCTCTCCTCTGTCAGCATCCTCCTAGATCTTTTCTGCTGCCTTTGACACAGTGAACCAGCAGATCCTCCTCTCCACCCTCTCAGGGCTGGGTGTCTCAGGCTCTGCACACACTTGGATTGCATCCTACCTGGCACGCCGCTCCTACCAGGTGACATGGAAAGGAACTGTGTCTGCACCACATACTCTCACTACTGGTGTCCCACAGGACTCAGTTCTACACCCTCTCTATACACCAAGTCACTCGGCTCTGTCATATTCTCAAATGGTCTCTCCTATCATTGTTATGCGGATGACACTACATTTCTCCTTCCCCCCTTCTGACACCCAGGTGGCGACACGCATTTCTGCGTGCCTGAGATATCTCAGCTTGGATGTCGGCCCACCACCTCAAGGTCAACCTCGATAAGACGGAGATGCTCTTTCCCACAGGGAAGGCCAATACCTCTCCATCACAGTTGACAACGCTACGTGTCCCCCTTCCAGAGTGCAAAGAACCTTGGCATGAGCCTAAACACTCTGCCATTCTCTGCAAACATCAAAGCATTGACCCACTCCTGCATATTCTACAACATCTATAGAGTAAAACCCTACCTCACACAGGAAGTGGCGCAGGTCCTAATCAAGGCACTTGTCATCTCCCGTCTGGTCTACTGCAACTTGTTGATGGCTGACCTCCCCACTTGTGCCATCAAACCCATCCAACTTATCCAGAATGCTGCATTCCGCGTGGTGTTCAACCTTCCCAAGTTCTCCCATGTTACCCCGCTCCTCCGCACAAGTCCATGGTACTTGCCTATAGAGCAGCAAGAGGAACTGCCCCTCCCTACCTCAAGGCTATGCTAAAACCCTACATCCCCAACCCAAGTACTCAGTTCTGCCACCTCTGGTCTCCTGGCTCTCCAAGCTCGTCTCTGTCCTGACACACTAATGGTGGAACCAACCCTCGCACCCCCTCTTGACCTGTCTTGAACTAACACTTGCACTTTACTTTCTTACCCCTACTACCTCTGACTTTGCTGATAGCTTCTGAGGTCAAATGTACTTACTATGACTGTGATATGTAGTTGTCCGACCTAGCAATCTTAAGATGAATGCACTAACTGTAAATCGCCCAGAGCTTCTGGTTGATGACTAAAATGTAAGTGTGTTAGACTCACTTAGTGTTGAAGAACATGAGTGTGGTAAGCAGTGTGGCTGGTGAATGGGCTCCTAGTTGTTTACACTCCCACAGCATCTCCTCTGTCACGTGACTGGGAATGATGTACCCTAGGAGGAGAGAGCAGCCAATCACAACACACTCTCCTCTAATGAGACCACTGCATTCTGCACAGAAATTTACTCAGGTATGGAAGTAGCGAAAATACACAACAGAATTGTGAGTTTCTCTTGCACTTAACAAAAATATATCAGACTGTGCACAGAACAATCAATGTTCCAAAGTGCTTTTACAGTTCCACCCTCAGGCCTTCAGCAGGCTTTTACCTGTACTCTCTCTTGCACTTACACACAGAAACACAAAAGACAAACACTGTGGCTCTTACCTAGTGGATGGATGCTGGGCCTCCACTCATCCAGGGCTTTGTGTAACCACTGGGAGAAGCGTGTGTAGTACTGGTCAGAGAAGATATCATCCACCCGTCCGTTTTCAAAGAGGTACTGCAAGCAGAAATACCATTTTTTAATTTCACCTTTATTTAACCAGATAGGCTAGTTGAGAACAAGTTCTCATTTGCAACTGCGACCTGGCCAAGATAAAGCATAGCAGTGTGAACAGACAACAACAGAGTTACACATGGAGTAAACAATTAACAAGTCAATAACACAGTAGAAAAAAGAAGAAAAAAAAAAAGAGTCTATATACATTGTGTGCAAAAGGCATGAGGTAGGCGAATAATTACAATTTTGCAGATTAACACTGGAGTGATAAATGATCAGATGGTCATGTACAGGTAGAGATATTGGTGTGCAAAAGAGCAGAAAAGTAAATAAATATAAACAGTATGGGGAAGAGGTAGGTAAAATTGGGTGGGCTATTTACCGATAGACTATGTACAGCTGCAGCGATCGGTTAGCTGCTCAGATAGCAGATGTTTAAAGTTGGTGAGGGAGATAAGTCTCCAACTTCAGAGATTTTTGCAATTCATTCCAGTCACAGGCAGCAGAGAACTGGAACGAAAGGCGGCCAAATGAGGTGTTGGCTTTAGGGATGATCAGTGAGATACACCTGCTGGAGCGCGTGCTACGGGTGGGTGTTGCCATTGTGACAACCTCTATCAAATGTAATACATTTCAGTCAGTATCTTGTACCATGTGTGTTTGTGGTATGATGCTATGTCAGTGACAGGGCAGGTGGGGCAAAGACCCACTGTTATTTTGGCATTAATACGTGTCACATCAGTTTGCAAACAATGTAAAAAATTATAATAATCATGGAGTTAATAAAGCCGCATACAAACACTGTCTATTTTTTTGCGGAAGGCAGTTCCAAAATGCAGGCGTTTCAGCCTAGCTCAGTGCTTTCACTGGTGGTGGGGCAGCCAGTGGAAAATATGGAGTGTTCTGTCACTCATGGGAACACTACGTCACCGCAAAATCTACGGGAGAGCTCAAAAATTCAAACCCCTTGGGTGCTGCCATAGAGTTACATTAGAAGTGCCCATCCAAGAAGGCTCAAGGTCAATGGCTACAGATAAAATGACATCAAATCACGTTATATGTACCATAGCTTTAATTTGACTGATCACGTTATACTTTCAGAATCTTAGCTAGAAAGCATCATCATTAATCAAGTCTACTGGCAAATCCTGTTCAATCCTTGTCATCTGAAGAGAAATTATAGACAAAACATATTGGTGCTCATCAGCCATTAGACAAACATTACATGTCACAAATTCAACAATGAGTGGTTTGGAAGGAATCAATGGCCTACTGTAAGCATTGCAAAGCAATCACTAGCCTGTTATTCAGTAGAGTGGGTGTGTGGTCCAAGTCTGGGTTTAAGGGTTTGTTTTCCAAGCTTAAAAAAGATAAGCATTAAACATTGGCTATGCGGTCAATCCAGCATGACTTCTACCGCGTTCGAAACAACTGGAAACTCGGAAATCTCAGACTTCAGGGAGTTCAAGACAACTGGGGACTCTGAAAGAAACAAGCTCTGACTGGGAAAATAAGTTTTGAACGTTTGTCAAACATGGGAACTCAAGCCTCTTTCTAGAACAGACGTCATGATACAACCTTGTCCCCCCCCATCAGCTATGTTTTTTAAAAAGGCAGTAAATGAGGCTGAATTACTGTAATTTCCGGACTATAAGCCGCTACTTTATTCCCACACTTTGAACCTCGCGGTTTATACAATGACGCGGCTAATTTATGGATTTTTCCCGCTTTCGCAAGATTCATGAGTCGATTATAAGACTTTGTAAACAGCAGCGTGAGGAACTGACTCAGTGCAAAAAGACAAACCTTTCAGAGGGAAGAAAAGCAGATCAAATCAAATCAAAATCAAATCAAATGTATTTATATAGCCCTTCGTACATCAGCTGATATCTCAAAGTGCTGTACAGAAACCCAGCCTAAAACCCCAAACAGCAAACAATGCAGGTGTAAAAGCAGATGGCCCAAAGTATTTGCAGCCACTCGACATCCGTGTAAATCGTGCATTTAAGGTGGCGCTCCGTGTTCAATGGGAGGCTTGAATGACAAGTGGGGAGAAATCCTTCACTAAAACGGGCTGCATGCGAAGAGCAACTTATGGTCAAGTCTGCCAGTGGGTCCTGACAGCGTGGAGCATTGTCAAAAAATCCACTATCATCAACAGGTTTCGAAAGGCTGGACTGCTGCGTGTTGAAGGGGCAGCATGAGCTCAGTGGGGTATTTGCCTCTGGATGAAAGTGACGAGAGCGACAATGAAAACGATCCAACATCGGATGAAGCAATTCTGAGGCTATTCAACTCCGACACCGAAGGAGATGGCTTCAGTGGTTTCAGTGCACAGGAGGAGGAAGTGACCAATGACTTTCTTGGTAGGCTACAGTTTTAATTTTTGTTACAAGCAGTGTTTCGTTAAAGCCATTTACATTTACATTTAAGTCATTTAGCAGACGCTCTTATCCAGAGCGACTTACAAATTGGTGCATTCACCTTATGACATCCAGTAGAACAGTCACTTTACAATAGTGCATCTAAATCTTAAAGGGGGGGGTGAGAAGGATTACTTATCCTATCCTAGGTATTCCTTAAAGAGGTGGGGTTTCAGGTGTCTCCGGAAGGTGGTGATTGACTCCGCTGTCCTGGCGTCGTGAGGGAGTTTGTTCCACCATTGGGGGGCCAGAGCAGCGAACAGTTTTGACTGGGCTGAGCGGGAACTGTACTTCCTCAGTGGTAGGGAGGCGAGCAGGCCAGAGGTGGATGAACGCAGTGCCCTTGTTTGGGTGTAGGGCCTGATCAGAGCCTGGAGGTACTGAGGTGCCGTTCCCCTCACAGCTCCGTAGGCAAGCACCATGGTCTTGTAGCGGATGCGAGCTTCAACTGGAAGCCAGTGGAGAGAGCGGAGGAGCGGGGTGACGTGAGAGAACTTGGGAAGGTTGAACACCAGACGGGCTGCGGCGTTCTGGATGAGTTGTAGGGGTTTAATGGCACAGGCAGGGAGCCCAGCCAACAGCGAGTTGCAGTAATCCAGACGGGAGATGACAAGTGCCTGGATTAGGACCTGCGCCGCTTCCTGTGTGAGGCAGGGTCGTACTCTGCGGATGTTGTAGAGCATGAACCTACAGGAACGGGCCACCGCCTTGATGTTAGTTGAGAACGACAGGGTGTTGTCCAGGATCACGCCAAGGTTCTTAGCGCTCTGGGAGGAGGACACAATGGAGTTGTCAACCGTGATGGCGAGATCATGGAACGGGCAGTCCTTCCCCGGGAGGAAGAGCAGCTCCGTCTTGCCGAGGTTCAGCTTGAGGTGGTGATCCGTCATCCACACTGATATGTCTGCCAGACATGCAGAGATGCGATTCGCCACCTGGTCATCAGAAGGGGGAAAGGAGAAGATTAATTGTGTGTCGTCTGCATAGCAATGATAGGAGAGACCATGTGAGGTTATGACAGAGCCAAGTGACTTGGTGTATAGCGAGAATAGGAGAGGGCCTAGAACAGAGCCCTGGGGACACCAGTGGTGAGAGCGCGTGGTGAGGAGACAGATTCTCGCCACGCCACCTGGTAGGAGCGACCTGTCAGGTAGGACGCAATCCAAGCGTGGGCCGCGCCGGAGATGCCCAACTCGGAGAGGGTGGAGAGGAGGATCTGATGGTTCACAGTATCGAAGGCAGCCGATAGGTCTAGAAGGATGAGAGCAGAGGAGAGAGAGTTAGCTTTAGCGGTACGGAGCGCCTCCGTGATACAGAGAAGAGCAGTCTCAGTTGAATGACTAGTCTTGAAACCTGACTGATTTGGATCGAGAAGGTCATTCAGAGAGAGATAGCGGGAGAGCTGGCCAAGGACGGCAGTTCCAGAGGCTACCGGAGACCTGGAACTCCACGTGGGTCGTGCGCGCTGGGACCACCAGATTAGGGTGGCCGCGGCCACGCGGTGTGGAGCGTTTGTATGGTCTGTGCAGAGAGGAGAGAACAGGGATAGACAGACACATAGTTGACAGGCTACAGAAGAGGCTACGCTAATGCAAAGGAGATTGGAATGACAAGTGGACTACACGTCTCGAATGTTCAGAAAGTTAAGCTTACGTAGCAAGAATCTTATTGACTAAAATGATTAAAATGATACAGTACTGCTGAAGTAGGCTAGCTGGCAGTGGCTGCGTTGTTGACACTACACTAATCAAGTCGTTCCGTTGAGTGTAATAGTTTCTGCAGTGCTGCTATTCGGGGGCTAGCTAGCAGTGTTGTTTACGTTACGTTGCGTTAAAAGAACGACAATAGCTGGCTAGCTAACCTAGAAAATCGCTCTAGACTACACAATTATCTTTGATACAAAGACGGCTATGTAGCTAGCTACGATCAAACAAATCAAACCGTTGTACTGTAATGAAATGAAAATGTGATACTACCTGTGAATGCCCATTTATTTTTGTTACAAGCCGTGTTTCGTTAAAGCCTATTTATTTTTGTTACAAGCAGTGTTTCGTTTAAAGGCTGTGTAAAGTTCATTTGTTTCAATGTACCGGTAGGCACCTGCGGCTTATAGACATGTGCAGCTTATTTATGTACAAAATACATATTTTTTAATAATTCAGTGGGTGCGGTTTATATTCAGGTGCGCTTAATAGTCCAGCAATTACGGTAACTGTTTTTTTGGGACTGCTGTTAGGACTGCTGTTGGGACAGCAGGCCCTAACAGTTTGTGCGCAGCGTTTGTCACTGTTATAGTGCAATTAATGTATTGTCTAGTGGCTTTGTTGGCATTCATCAACAACAACAGAAAAGTGTTTGCCCCACCAAGATTTACACGCCACTGGTCATGTGGTATGCATACCTTCTGTATACACAGGAAGATGTAGTAGAGGGCATCAGGCTCAAAACTTTCTCCCTCCAGCCCCTGGGCCTCCCGGGTCATGAGAGCCAGAGCCACGTTGAGCTCAGCCACCGCACTCGACACCAGGTCCTCCTGGAAGCGCAGGGCCTGCCGACCTGCACAAAGAGAGAAAATAAATATGGTAATTTAGAAGACACTTTTATCCAAACTCTGACTAATAGAACATTCATTGACATTCATTGACATATTCAGAATTAAGAACCTACAAACCTACAAGAGAAAGACAGATGCAGGAGAGAGAGAGACAGGAAGGGAGGTGAGAGTGGACGAGAAGTTCACATACTTGGCGAAGGCAATTTAATGAGTTTGTTGACACTCACGTCCAATGGGTGCCAGCTTGTTCTGCTCGTCCTTGTCCAGCTCTGCGTTCTTGCGCTGGACCCAGAGGCGCCACACATCCAGGCCCTCCTCAGGCTTCAGGGAGATGGGCATCAGTAGCTCCTGGGGGGCTTCCACCTGGGACTCTGACTCCACGTGACCCTGCAGGGGGACACATTAGAAGTGAAACGTTAGAAGAGAAACATGCACACTACATGCTTTGGTCATTTGTGGTGCAGGGAATTAAATATTTCCTAAAATGCCTTCAAGGGGAGAAAGACAGCACAGGGGACATAAAACTGGAGACAGGGAATAGGTGTTCATTAATTGAAATAATCATATCCTGCTTAACTGGGGGAGAGTACTGACTTAATCTACAACATAATCTAACAGTCCAACATGTTAATTATTGATTAATCCAACATATGTCATAAAGCACAAATCTATATTAATGTTGTGGAAAACCTTGAAATTGGAGGCAAGGACAAAGTCAGGGTCACCCAAGAGGTGATGGTCCTGTTCTGACCTGTAGGTGGAGCTGGTGCTCCTGGTGTTCCTGCTGCTGCTGGGGGTCCCAGATGTGAAGCTGCTGCGTGCTATTGTAAGCCCCGCCCACTGTCTGCACCACCACTGGGCAGTGTATGTTCCCGTTCATGAACTGTGTTGGGAACAGCGTCTGCACAACTTCCTCATTCGTCGTCCCGGACACCGACACGGTGCCCCCCGACTGGACGGACAAGGCACCAGACGATGAGGAGTGGGCCACTCCATTGTCCTTGTTGTCGTGGTGATTGGAGGACACCTGCATCGTGCTGTATGCCTCCTGGGGAATGGCAATATGATGCACGCCCCCTTGCTGCCCCCCAGAGTACACAGGGATGGTCCAGGTCTCCCCGGCAGGGCCTGTGATGGTACCCGTGGTGCTGTACAGGTGGGTGCTGTCCACAGTGAGCAGGTCTGGCCGGATGGACAAGTACTGCTGCTGCTGCCCCTGCCCTTGGGGGAGGGCCAGAACCACCTGCTGGCCCTGCTGGCTCTGAGGGAGGGCATAGGACACCTGGATGGGGACATCCATCTTGCGCTTCTTGGCAGGTTGGAGGACGCCAGCTCTCCTCTCTGGCTCTCGGGGAGAGCCCTGCTGCTGCTGAGGAGACATGGCCTCCACCGTCTGTATCTGGATCTGCTGGCCTCCCTGTAGTTGAATATGTTGACCGCCTGGTAGCTGAATGTGCTGGATTTGTTGCCCACCTTGCAGTTGGATTTGTTGACCGCCCGGCAGTTGGATTTGTTGACCGCAAGGTAGCTGGATTTGTTGACCGCCCGGCAGCTGGATTTGTTGTCCGCCCGGCAGCTGGATTTGTTGTCCGCCCGGCAGCTGGATTTGTTGACCACCCTGTAAGTCCCCTTGAAGCTGGATGTGTTGACCTCCTTGGAGCTGAATTTGCTGACCCCCTTGTAGTTGAATATGCTGGATTTGTTGACCGCCTGACACTGCTGCCACCAACTGGGCCTGGATCTGAATGAGACAGAACAAACACCTGAGCATGGTGTATCCACTTACTGGGTGAGGAGAGTACATGGATGGGGTGGGTGTGTATTTAATAATGCAGCATGGTGTGTGTGTGTGCACCTGTTGGTGCTGCTCCTCTGTGAGCTCTCCTTGCTGGACCAGCTGCGCTGCTGTGGGAATGCCCTGGAGGTCCACCGTCTGGTCCTGCTGCCCCTGGATCTGCACCTGATCACAGAGAATGAGAATGCACAGTGCACCACCATACATCACATGCCACATGTCTGAGGGTGGTGGGGTTCTGTGTTTCCCTGACCACTGTATTTTCATTTGAACATTTTGGTTACAGGCCCTGGATGTCAATAAAGAGGCTTATCGGTCCAGTCTGGAGAATAATTGAGTGTAAACACTGCTTATAGTGTAATAGGTAGGGTGAGTGAGGGAAGGTCTCACCTGTACTTGTATCAGCTGTTCAGACCCCTGGTGCACACCAGAAGCCATCTGGGGTGAGATCTGTGCAGAGGTCACCTGCACCTGTTGAACCACAAGAGAATGAATCAATCGCAGAGTAAAAGTAGCAATGATAGTGACAATAAGACAGGTGCTGCCAGTGTTGAAGGATGAGTTGGGCTTTACTCTCAATTTGGTCAATTGGATCAGTTTTTTTTATTATTATTATTATTATTTTTTTTTACATATATAGACTAGATAAGGGCAAAGGGCACTCGGCAGCCTGAGGTGTATTCAAAAGAACGGAACAACTGAAGGAACCACGTAAGGAGGTCTCTCCTCTTACCGGACAGGCCAGCTCCAGCAGTGAGCCAGCTACCTCTGTGCTGTCTGTGTATACACAGTTGCCCCCCTGCTGGTAAACCATGGTGGTGGTAGTGGCGGCGTCGCCCTGCTGTCTGAAGTCCTGCAGCGTCTCAGGGCCTTTGTTGGCCAGGGACTCCAGGAACTCCTTCATACGGTGCTGGGGCACACTGCGGGCCTTCTGACGCACGTATTCGTCAAATGAGACCACACCACTCTCTACGGGCTCGTTCATGACAATTCACTCTGCCCTCCACAGCACCTGGTGGGGAAAGAAAGGACATAGTTAACACACATGTCCAGCATCACAGGTCAAGAACTGGGCAGCAATATCACATCCTTTAACTCTGGTGTCAATAGACTGCAGCCACGGTCACCAATACAACCTCACACACTTCAGTGCCACATTCAGTAGCCTCGAACATTGCAGACAAATGTCATGGCTGAATGAGCCCCAGTGTCTATTAGACATTTAAAGGCCCAGGTACACAATGGTTTGCATAGAGAGAAATAGTAATAGTATATTTTTGTAGGCACTAACTCCACCATGGTTCATAGCCTATGGAGATAAATGCTGAAAATAAGTTCTGGTAAATAGAGGCGTTTTATTCTATGAGATCATCTTAAATCAGCTAACGCCACTTTGTGGATTCTGATGCATTTATGTAATACATTTTTTTTTTTTAAGCTCATAACTGACTGATTATCTCATAGAACAAAGCGTATAAAATCCCCTAAGCCTGCGTTAACCTCAGACCTTATTTTCGGGGTTTATTCCAAAACCCTATTAATTCCCAATTCATTTTCCCCATAGGGATTGATAAACGAACCAGAGGTGACTAATTTCCGGGTTTTGGCGAGCTGTATTGGAGGGGAAAGTAAAGCCAATTAGGGCAAAGTGCACTGGCAAACCCCTTTCTATGATGAACTTTGAACCAATTATTCCGCCATCTGAACACTTGACACTATGTTCTGTATACTGCATTAGGCCGTTGTGGTATTCATTATTTGTCTTTGAAAAAATATGGTAGTATTATTATCATGATGCTAAGATTTGCTTGCTAGCTACATTTACTACAGGGGCAGTGTAAAGAGCCACCAGCCTCTGTGCATCCTTAGCCATTTATCACATGATGGCTTTTTCTTATTAATTATATTCATGCTGCCTAGTTTAACTACTAAAATCCCACAATCTGAATGAAGTTAACATTTGAAAAATAATAGTGTACTTGAGTGATAAACATACGTGCAACTTCTGCAAAGCATTCTACAACAATACCTAGCTAACTAGTTGCTAACGTTGTCTGGCTAGCTAACTAACTAGCTAGCAGTACATCTTCCCATGCTACCTTAAATAAAAACCAAAACCCCTCGGTTCAGCCAAGGCACGGCGTTCAAAAGTAATTCGATAAACCCCAAGACATTTGTTTTCCACATGCCATTTCTTAGTATTCATTGTATAGCGTGCAATGAATTACAATAATTTAAATGTAACAGTTAGCTAGCCAACTAAACAATATCACAATTAGCTAACTAGCTTGCTAGCCAGCTACGTGACGTGTGCTTATTTCTGAGATATTTACCCTCGTTTCGAATAGAACAATGTGGGAAATCCACACGAAGAATTTGGCTCGCGTACAAGTTTATCCAATACAATTCCGAGCGTTTGTGGAAAATATTTGTCTAACTGTAAAATGTTACTATTAAGAGAACATTATTTAATCGATACATAGAAAACTACGGAAGTAAGCCCGGTGGAACAACGTGAATCCCGGACTGCTGACAAGCAACGGCCGCATCAGACATGGCGAGGAGTCGGAGATCCTTTACAGCAAATTCCACTTGTAAAGGCGAGGCAACAACCATATACAGTCATTGGCAACAACACATTTCATTTTTACGGGAACGAGCATGGCGTGCACCCGATAGACCAGGGGACCCTAAATTGGTGCCAGTCCAGCGAACTATTTTCTTATTGCAAGAAATACATTTGACTGTAAAGGTTCGTATTTCAATTAAATAAATATGTCAACAGACACTGATACGATTAAACTGTTTGTGTCTATACAGTCAATGAGTGTGTTGTGATAATGCATTGTAAATATGTTTGGACATGCCTTGTAATTATTCAAACTATTAATTATCTGCATTTTCTGTAGATTTGGACGGTGATACCCCCGCAGCACCTGATTTCGAGGCCAGCTCGCCCCCGCGTCCACATGTATCTTGCGCATGTACGCGAACAGGACTCCGATGTGCATTGCACGGGCGATAGTGTTGTGGTACAGACGCTGAGATATAATAAGAACTCCCACCCCATATCCCTTGTATTCTGATCTAACGGTCTTTTCTGTTACTATTTAAATTATGATGTGTCTTGAAGGTCCTCTTAGGCCCAGCTTTTGTATATTCTATTAATAATTAGCACTTTTCTTTCAATACTTCCTACACAGTTGTTGGAAGGCGCCATTTTACATTCAGTTCAAATGGGCACGTATTCTCGCGAGTACTCGCTTGGAAAGTGTCACGATTAAGGCATGCATGCTAGTAGCAGAAAGGATACTTGTCTTTGAGGTTAAATACAATTATTAAATTATAGGACTATTTTATTATATTCAAAGAATCAGGAAGTTGTGGAATGGCAATGAAATATTTGATATGAATCACATCTATCTTTGTTTTTTTCACTGTACATTCTGAAACTTACCAAATACCTTTCAAGGATCGAATACAACACTGGTTCCTAAAGCACTGTTTGAAATGGGAAAAAAAGAAAAAAGTTATAATTAAAAAATAAACACAGGCTACAATAACATTTTCTCAGTTGGCCTATTGTTGGGCAAAAAAACATCCATATATTAATTCCTAATGTTTTAATATAAAAGTGAGTGTTAAACTGACTGTTACGTTTAAGGAAACCTCATTTTGACCCTTGCACCCTGTTTTCTAAGTAAAGGTTAATTTTGTTCAGAAGTTAATATTCAAGGTCCGTCTGAATGTATACACTTTTGTGTGTGTATGTGCCTTTAAACAGGAATACAACTGCCCCAGTCTGCCTTAAAGAGCCAGGCATGTGCTGGTGAGGCTCTCCCCACAACAGGCTGCCTCTCTGCTCTCTTAAGGTGGACCAGAAGAGATGTGTTGTGTGTGTCTAGTACCTTGCAGTAACAATGGACGGGAAAGAGTTAATTCCCACGGTCTCTCCTCTAGCCTCTTTGTGATCTCATGGAAGGCTGTCCAGTGGATATGAGGATCACTCTCTTCCCCAGAACACTTCTTATACACCGCATCTCATCTAATAATAGGGTACACACACACACACAACACCCCTCCAACACCCCTCATACAAAGGTAAATTCATATGAGGTGTGTATGATGAGAGGTGGGACTGATCCCAAGCTGTACAATACATGACAACCTGTTATGACTTGTTGACAGCATACACAACACATGGCTCTATGTTACAATTGTGGAATGAATGAGAGGCCCTCACATAGGCTATTGCTGCTCCAAGTGCTTTATTCTTGCACCCAAATACACTACGTTTCTACTTCACAGAAGATTTTGTCCGGTGTATATTACGATTGACCTAAACCTATTTACATATTATAGTAATCCTCATCACTTACTGTATCATGTTAGCTACATGAATGTGTTTTGTGTATGTCACTGTATAAAAATGTATCTTAAGTTTTTTGTAGGCTAGTCTGTGTTTGTCTGTTGACAGTACCACCTGTCCTCCTTAGCTCAGTGTCTGCCTGAGGTTAGTCCCAGCATACTGGCAATAATCCATGAACTTGGCGTCAAAACAATAGGTATGTTGTACACACCTACACAATACACACACTTACACAATACACACATCTACCAGAATACACACATCCACCTATTCCTATTCTAACTAATTTCCTTTATGCATTTGTAAATCTTTGTCTCTGTGAGGTGTGTCTGTGTGTGTGTTCTTTCTCTACTGTCCTCGTGCACTGCTGGTATCTTTGCGCCACTCTAATGATCTTAAAGTAATCCTTGACTGATGAGATTACAGAACACAGTGTGATAAGGTATGTAGAGGAGAGACTGAGCATCACTATAACAGATCCACTCAGTGAAAACAGGACAACTACAAAATGGCTACACTTGACCCATGAGACCAACGGGAGAAAATGGAAAGCCAGTGTGTTACTCAACAACACGACAAATGTGAAGCAGAAGTCTAAACGATCAGAGGTATATATTGAAAGAGCAGCCTTTTTTATTGCTTTTGATGGAAATTCAATTGGTTTATTGAAGCATCTGTTACTTTGCCTTAAAGTTACTGAAAGAGGAATTATGTCTAAATGTTCTCAGAGAACAGAACAGGCATACCATGCATTGAGGTAGAGATGCTGCAAGTGCAGAGAGGAAAAGAGTGTGTGAAGTATCTTAATAAAATGGTGTACGTTTTGCTAATTTTTGCCAATTTAAAAGGTAATGTTTTCAACTTTTAATTTGATAACAGATAGACCATAGTAAATTATATGAAGATACATAAGACAGGAAAATATTTGCTTGGAAATATAATTATAATGTGCTGTAGTGTGTGTGTATACACACACTCTGCATATGCCTGATACCAATCACAATGAAATTAGGTATCATATTGTATGATGGTGTCTGATTGTATCAAGGAAACACTAATCTTGTGCACCAGACACTTCCTACGCAAGCTGTGTGCAATAGCTTGGGGACAAAGTTAAGGAAACAGACAGGCATGTGACAAAAAGGGCACACCTCCAAACTCTCAGAGATAAGACTGCTTGCAGCAGTAGGATGTTGTATTTTGCCTAGTTCACCCACAGGTGTAAGCATGCTTGCATGTCACATGTCTCTCACTCACACACACAGACACACTTGAAAATGCAGATTAATGATCAGCAGGGAAGCTGTTTGACACATTACCCCCAGCTCACATCTTTACAAGCTGATACTTAATCATCAGCAGCTGTTCACCCTGACAAAGTGTTATTAAACTCTGGAAACCATATTACCTACAGTGCCTTCAGAAAGTATTCACTCTTACTTTTTCCACATTTGGTTCTGTTACAGCCTGAATTTATTGTCACTGGCCTATACACAATATCTCAATGTCAAAGTGGAATTAAGTTTTTCAAAATGTTTACAAATGAATGTTTTGAGCCAATAAGTATTCAAACCCTTTGCTATGGCAAGCCTAAATAAGTTCAGGAGTAAAGATGTGCAAGATATGCAACAAGTCAAAGTAAGGTGCATGTACTCACTGTGTGAGTGTTTATTAACATGATTTTTGAATGACTACCTCATCTCTGTACCCCAAACATACAATTAAAGGTCCCTCAGTTGAGCAGTGAATTTCAGACAGAGATTCAACCAAAGACCAGGGAGGTTTTCCAATGCCTCGCAAAGAAAGGCACCTATTGGTAGATGGGTAAAAAAAAGCAGACATTGAATATCCCTTTGCATGGTGAAGTTAAATTACACCCAGTCACTACAAAGATACAGGCGTCATTCCTAATCCAGTTGCCAGAGAGGAAGGAAACCGCTCAGAGATTTCACCATGAGGCCAATAGTACTTTCAAACAGTTAGTTTAATGGCTGTGATAGAAGGTAACTGAGGGTGGATCAACAACCTTGTAGTTAGTTGATAATACTGACCTAATTGACAGAGTGAAAAGGAGGAAGCCTGTGCAGAATAAAATGATTACAAAATATGCATTCTGTTTGCAAGGCACTAAAGTAATTCTATACAAAAATGTGTCAAAGCAATTCCCTTTTTGTCCTGAATACAAAGTGTTATACTGTTACACAAACTTTAGACCACCCCCTCACCCATACCCGGGCGCTAACCGCTAACTAGCTATTTCACATCCGTTACATTTGTGGAAAATCCAATACAACAGAGTACCACTCCATATTTAAGTATAATGGTGGATGCATCGCGTTATGGGTATGCTTGCAATTGTTAAGGACTGGAGTTTTTCCCAGATAAAAAGAAACAGAATAGAGCTAAGCACAGGCAAAATCTTAGAGGAAAACCTGTTTGTCTGCTTTCCACCAGAAACTGGGAGATGACTTCACTTTTCAGCAGGACAATAACCCAAAACACAAGGCCAAATCTACACTGAAGTTGCTTACCAAGAAGACAGTGAATGTTCCGGAGTGGCTGAGTTACAGTTTTGACTAAAATCTGCTTGAAAATCTATGGCAAGACCTGAAAATGGTTGTCTAGCAATGGTCAATATATCAGGTTTCAGGTATGACCCAGATGCAGACAGTGCCGATGAAAAAAATGTCACGATCGTCGTTGGAATGACGTGAGGACCAAAGTGCAGCGTGGTAAGTGTTCATCATATGTATTTATTAATCCAAGAACACTAAACAAAATAATGGAGATACTAAAGTTCTGAAAGGTGACATACACAACAGAATATAATCACCCACGAAACAGTTGGTAAAAGCCTACCTAAGTATGATTCTCAATCAGAGACAACTAAGGACACCTGCCTCTGAGAACCATACTAGGCCAAACAGAAATACCAAATCATAGAAAACGCACCTACACTGCCCACCCCAAGTCACACCCTGACCATACTAAAACAAAGACAAAACAAAGGAACTAAGATCAGAACGTGACAACAAATGTTTATAATAATATATTTCTAGTACAGCGCAGGCAAACTACAGAGCAAAGGCAGGCAGAGGTCAGTAATCCAGAGAGGGTGCAAAAGGTCCAGAACAGCAGGCAGGGTCAGGGCAGGCAGGGGTCAATAATCCAGAGAGGGTGCAAAAGGTCCAGAACAGCAGGCAGGGTCAGGGCAGAAAGGGGTCAGTAATCCAGAGAGGGTGCAAAAGGTCCAGAACAGCAGGCAGGGTCAGGGCAGGCAGGGGTCAGTAATCCAGAGAGGGTGCAAAAGGTCCAGAACAGCAGGCAGGGTCAGGGCAGAAAGGGGTCAGTAATCCAGAGAGGGTGCAAAAGGTCCAGAACAGCAGGCAGGGTCAGGGCAGAAAGGGGTCAGTAATCCAGAGAGGGTGCAAAAGGTCCAGAACAACAGGCAGGGTCAGGGAAGGCAGGGGTCAATAATCCAGTGAGGTGGGGCAGAGGTATAGAACGGCAGGCAGAACGGTGAAAAAAAAGAAAAGGACTAGAAAACAGGCGCAAGACCAGACAGACCCAGGGGAACAAACGTTGCAAAACTGGCAACAGACAAACAGAAAACTCAGGTATATGCCCAGTATATTTATACTGGGCATAATTGGGAAGATGGGCAACACCTGGAGGGGGTGTAGACAATCACAAAGACAGGTGAAACAGATCAGTGTGTGACACAACCACCGATTTGACAGAGCTTGAAGAATTTTTAAAAGAATAATAGGCAAATGTTGCACAATCCAGGCGAGATTTTTCCAGAAAGACTCACAGCTGTAATTGCTGCCAATGGTGCTTCTACAAAGTATTGATTCAGGGGTGTGAATACTTATGTAAATGAGATATTTCTGTATTTCTTTTTTAATAAATGAGTAAAAATGTCTAAGAAGTTGTCTTCACTTTATCATTATGGGGTACTGTGTGTAGATGGGTAGTTTTTAAAAATCAAGAAGGACTGATCTTTATAATATATAAACAACTTTTGGAAAGCTTATATTCTGAGCTAGCCATTAAAAAAATATAGTCCACAGATGTAAATATATATAAACAACCTTTTAACTGGAACAGAATATGGAAAAATATGACCTTGGCATCCTGTAATCTGAACCATCAGTTTATACTTAATTTTACACCAAGGAAACATTTTACGATGAAATTGGCCCCAACTGCCAACTGTTCACTGTGTCCCCTAAATCCGGTACGGATCCGGTGCATCCGTTTCTGCGTTTCGCCTTCCAAGGGGTGACGTACGAGTATGTGACGATGCTATTTGGGTTCGCCCTGGCACCTCACACCTTTTCCAAATGTGTGGAGGCGGCAAATGAACCATTGAGTCGTCAGTGGATAAGGGTCTTGGCCCACCTAGATGACCTACAGGTTCTCACCCCATCAGTAGAGCTGGCGATAACACACGACACAGACAGTGATTCATCTCACGATTCTGGGGTTTGCTGTGAATTTGGAAAAGAGCACACCTTGGCCCAGTCATCGGATTGTCTACCTGGGATTGCAGCTAGATACTGTGACTATGAAGGCTCAAATTTCGTATCCTCGGCAGGCTGCCCTGTTGCTTGCCCTACGAAGGTTTCTTCCGAATAACATAATGACGGGCGCATTCGGTCATGACACTCTTGGGTCTCATGTTGTCTGCCAACTCCGTGGTTCCGATGGGACTTCTGCACATGCACAAAACACAGCGATGGTTCGCCCAACTACGACCAGACCCAGTGCGGCATTGTCGTCAGTTGTTGGTGATTCCCCTTTCACTCAGAGCAGACCTGAACTATTGGAGGGGCCCGTGCGTTCTGACGCAAGGGGTCCCAATAGGCAGAGTGTCCTCCTACACTCCAGTATTTACAGACGCTTGTCTGACTGGATGGGGAAGGACATGTCAGACTTGGGCGATCGGAGTTGTGTGGCCTCCCTCGGGACGTCACATCAACCTACTAGAGTTGGAGACAGTTCTACTGGTTCTGACCCACTTCACGCCTTCCCTGCAGGGTCACGATGTTCTGGTCTGGTCGGAAACAACCGAACCACAGTAGCCTACATAAATTGCCAAGGAGGAGTCAGGTCTCCTGTACTCCACCGGCTGGCAGAGGAATTGTGGCTGTGGGCTACCAAGCACCTTAGTTCATTGAGTGCAGCACACATTCCAGGCTATCAGAACGTCGGAGCAGACCTCATATCTCGAGGGGGTCCCCGAGATGACGAATGTCATCTGCACCCTTACATTGTTCTCCAAATATGGGAACGGTTTGGGAGAGCCGAGGTGGACCTTTTCACATTACGCATGGACTGGCAATGCGAGTCTGGTTCTCTCTTTGAGCCCAGGACGAACCGCCACTACGGCGGGAGGAAAAGATGAAGGGCCATTGGATATGGTTCCGATTAGACCCACTCTTTTATAATATAATAATATAATAATATATAATAATATAATCTTCTCTTTTTAATCACTCTTTTCTATTGAGACTGACTGACTGATATTCAGTACAGTAGAGAATATGTGTTTTTTGACACGCCCACCAGTGTATCACTGAGTTGGGGCGTAAGGAAATAGTTATGTAACTATTAGACCGGTCATTGAATATTGATGGGATATTGAGGTATCATCTATCTGCTAGGCCCATGTTCTGTCTATCTGCCCACAAATCATTGGCTTGTCCTCTAGATTGAGTGTGGCGGATTTACTGAGAAATCAGTATGACCATGGTTCAGTCTGTACTCAGCATAGCTGATGGGAAGACTTGAACTAAGTGGAAAAAATGCAGGACCTATGGACTAGTTTCCTTCAGGTCCGCTTTTTACTGTTAGCCACTCTACGTGACATGACTCCTCACTGAGGGATCAGAACAGTAGAGGTCATGTATTCTAACCTGCCCACAAGTCTATGACTATGTTTGGGCGGAAGGATGAAGGAAATAGTTTCTGTAACTAGTATTACAATGCTATGAGACCAATCATTGAATATTGACAGGATATTGAAGCATCATCTATCTGCTGGTTCAGATTAGTATGGCTCATATTCTCTTTATCTGCCCACTAGCCATTGACTATGTCTCTGAACTGAGTGGGGTGGATTGTACTGAGGACACAATATATTGTGACACAGTGTGTCAAAGTACTGTGGGACTTGGTAGCAGCCATGGCTGGGCTGACCTTTTCACTTGGTGGGAAGTGTTAGGCTTGGCAGGGAGTACATTTTGGAGAGTTGCACTCCGCCTTAAACCACTAGGAGCAGAGCTCCCCTATGGGGCGGAGCTCCACGATATAGAACGATAATTACCGGAGTTGTAGCTCCAGTTCTTTGAGTGATGCGAAGCCCCATAGGACTTAAAGCCCTGCCAATCCCCAGTCCGGCTGAATATATTTTTTGGGGAGACTAATTGAGGGGAAGCGTCCATTGGCTACAGGTGTGTGCATAATTTTCTATCAGGTTAGTTGCTGCTTTGGCAGCAGGGTGAACCACTAGGAACAGAGCTCCCCTATGGGGCTCCACTCCACTCATGAAACTGGAGTTACAACTCCGGTAACTATCTTTACGTAATCGGATGGAAGCCAGCTAGTGATGGCTATTTAACAGTCTGATGGCCTTGAGATAGAAGCTGTTTTTCAGTCTCTCGGTCCCAGCTTTGATACACCTGTACTGACCTCGCCTTCTCGATGATAGCGGGGTAAATAGGCTATGGCTTGGGTGGTTAATATCCTTGATGATGTTTTTGGCCTTCCCGTGACATCGGGTGCTGTAGGTGTCCTGGAGGGCAGGTAGTTTGCCCCCGGTGATGCGTTGGGCAGACCACACCACCCTCTGGAGAGCCCTGCAGTTGTGGGCGGTGCTGTTTATGTACCAGGTGGTGATACAGCCCAACAGGATGCTCTCAATTATGCACCTCTAAAAGTTTGTGAGTGTTTTGTGAGGGTTTAAGGGGCCAAGACAAATTTCTTCAACCTCCTGTTTCCTGAAGTCCATGATCAGCTCCTTTGTTTGTTGACGTTGAGTGAGAGGTTATTTTTCCTGGCACCACTCTCCCAGGGTCAGCCCCTAAGCTCACCACAATACAACAGCCAGGGACAGACATCCTTCTGCCCACCGGCAGGATGCAGGATGCAGGTGGCAGGAAACAAGAGGACCAGTATAGAAGACTTAGCTCCGGGCTAAGGGCAGCCGAGCGGAAATGGAGGAAAACTCGCCTCCCTGCGGACCTGGCATCCTTTCACTCCCTCCTCTCTACATTTTCCTCCTCTGTCTCTGCTGCTAAAGCCACTTTCTACCATTCTAAATTCCAAGCATCTGCCTCTAACCCTAGGAAGCTCTTTGCCACCTTCTCCTCCCTCCTGAATCCTCCCCCCCCTCCTCCCTCTCTGCAGATGACTTCGTCAACCATTTTGAAAAGAAGGTCGACGACATCCGATCCTCGTTTGCTAAGTCAAACGACACCGCTGGTTCTGCTCACACTGCCCTACCCTATGCTCTGACCTCTTTCTCCCCTCTCTCCAGATGAAATCTCGCGTCTTGTGACGGCCGGCCGCCCAACAACCTGCCCGCTTGACCCTATCCCCTCCTCTCTTCTCCAGACCATTTCCGGAGACCTTCTCCCTTACCTCACCTCGCTCATCAACTCATCCCTGACCGCTGGCTACGTCCCTCCCGTCTTCAAGAGAGCGAGAGTTGCACCCCTTCTGAAAAAACCTACACTCGATCCCTCCGATGTCAACAACTACAGACCAGTATCCCTTCTCTCTTTTCTCTCCAAAACTCTTGAGCGTGCCGTCCTTGGCCAGCTCTACCGCTATCTCTCTCAGAATGACCTTCTTGATCCAAATCAGTCAGGTTTCAAGACTAGTCATTCAACTGAGACTGCTCTTCTCTGTATCACGGAGGCGCTCCGCACTGCTAAAGCTAACTCTCTCTCCTCTGCTCTCATCCTTCTAGACCTGTCGGCTGCCTTCGATACTGTGAACCATCAGATCCTCCTCTCCACCCTCTCCGAGTTGGGCATCTCCGGCGCGGCCCACGCTTGGATTGCGTCCTACCTGACAGGTCGCTCCTACCAGGTGGCGTGGCGAGAATCTGTCTCCTCACCACGCGCTCTCACCACTGGTGTCCCCCAGGGCTCTGTTCTAGGCCCTCTCTTATTCTCGCTATACACCAAGTCACTTGGCTCTGTCATAACCTCACATGGTCTCTCCTATCATTGCTATGCAGACGACACACAATTAATCTTCTCCTTTCCCCCTTCTGATGACCAGGTGGCGAATCGCATCTCTGCATGTCTGGCAGACATATCAGTGTGGATGACGGATCACCACCTCAAGCTGAACCTCAGCAAGACGGAGCTCCTCTTCCTCCCGGGAAGGACTGCCCGTTCCATGATCTCGCCATCACGGTTGACAACTCCATTGTGTCCTCCTCCCAGAGCGCTAAGAACCTTGGCGTGATCCTGGACAACACCCTGACGTTCTCAACTAACATCAAGGCGGTGTCCCGTTCCTGTAGGTTCATGCTCTACAACATCCGCAGAGTACGACCCTGCCTCACACAGGAAGCGGCGCAGGTCCTAATCCAGGCACTTGTCATCTCCCGTCTTGATTACTGCAACTCGCTGTTGGCTGGGCTCCCTGCCTGTGCCATTAAACCCCTACAACTCATCCAGAACGCCGCAGCCCGTCTGGTGTTCAACCTTCCCAAGTTCTCTCACGTCACCCCGCTCCTCCGCTCTCTCCACTGGCTTCCAGTTGAAGCTCGCATCCGCTACAAGACCATGGTGCTTGCCTACGGAGCTGTGAGGGGAACGGCACCTCAGTACCTCCAGGCTCTGATCAGGCCCTACACCCAAACAAGGGCACTGCGTTCATCCACCTCTGGCCTGCTCGCCTCCGTACCACTGAGGAAGTACAGTTCCCGCTCAGCCCAGTCAAAACTGTTCGCTGCTCTGGCCCCCCAATGGTGGAACAAACTCCCTCACGACGCCAGGACAGCGGAGTCAATCACCACCTTCCGGAGACACCTGAAACCCCACCTCTTCAAGGAATACCTAGGATAGGGTAAGTAAGGGTAAGTAATCCTTCTCACCCCCCAAAAAAAAGATTTAGATGCAAGTGGCTGTTCCACTGGATGTCATAAGGTGTATGCACCAATTTGTAAGTCGCTCTGGATAAGAGCGTCTGCTAAATGACTTAAATGTAATGTAAATGTAGCTAGGGCATTGATTGGCACATCATATGGCAGTGAAGAGTGTATGGATGGCAGTGAACCTGGAGACGTGTATATAATAGAAGGTAAACAAGAGACCAAGCCACCTGCCAGCACACTTAATTTCTGTGCCTGGAAAAGAGGAGAATAAAGCAGGGGAACTTGATGTGCACTCCTCCGCCCCAACTTCTCCCCCACTCCCTCCTTTGCCCCAAAAAAAGACCCAATAAAGTGTCAGCACAGCAGAACCAGTTGGCTCACAAATGTGAGAGGATGTACGTTCACAAGCCAAGATCACACTTATAGCAAGATCTAGAATAGATTTGTATCCTGTAGGTAACAGATCTAGAATAGATTGTCTCCCATAGGTAACGAAGACAGTGGACTCAAACTTGAACCTGAGTATTCTACTGTAGAGATCTCTGAACAAATGGAGCTAACTGTGAACTCGACACTTGCTATTTTTATTTATCCAAACTCATTCACAGCTTCCACCAATCTCCTAAACCCACAATTACAGAGGCCACTGCCGAAGAAGGGCTCAGAGTACTGGAGGAGAATGAGGAAGACCTTTTTGTGATTGACTCAATGGTTCCTTTAAGAAGCAACATACGTGCAAAACAGTCCCACTCCTCCTCCTTGTCATCTGCCATTGTGACAGAACAGTTTCAAACAGGTAACTGAGAGTAAAGCAGTTAACAACACAATCTTATTTTGTTTTATTATAATTGTTCACAAAACATCTAAGCATTTCCTCTTCCATGTGCTTGCTCTTTTTTCTTCAGACAGGGAACAAACTCAATCCATTCCTGACATGCAAACAACTGAGTCGTTGGCAGCATCATCCCCTGACATGAACAAAACAATCGATCAACACGTAAAAAAATGGTAAATAACAATTTTTGTAGTGCTTTTAGTGTCTATTAATATATCTTAGTGTAACGATGCTTAGGCCTACTGTATCATTAACTGAGAGAATAATTTCACACTCTCTTGCTCTCTCTGACTCTGTCAGAAAAGGGTAAGCTCTGGCCTGCGCTCCCTGTCCGCTATGGTGTGTTTGGCACCATAACACATCAGAACCTGAATGGAGGCCCCTGTGTGCTGGGCCTGGGCCCCTGGGTGGAGCTCATGCCAAACAACTGGGTTGGGCAGCATCACTCAAAAGCAGCTCCATATGCCGTGTCTATGATGACCCCCCTCCACCACAACAGACAGTCTGAGAAACCATGTCATCATAAGGGTGGAGGAGGACTCACTGCCAGCAGCATCTCTCCCCTACTGTGGCAGTGAGCATCCTCTCCTTCATAGAGTTCGACATGTGTCCTCTGTCACAATCAACCTCCGCATCGACAACGTGCTCCACCGTGACCATGGACACCTGCTAGGGGTGGGCAGCCACTTCACAGCCCCACCCCCTTCTTCCTGGACACACCAAGCTGGAGCTGACCTCTCACTGCAGGACAGTGAGATCACAACCATCTCTCACACCTCTGGTGGCTATGGCTGGATGCTGCAACTCCTGACAATTTCAGAGCCAAGGAGCAACCACAGCCAAAGCCAGAGGCTCATTCAGTCATTGCAGGCGTCTGATCAGATCCTTCAGCCATCTTCAACCCCTGAGCACCAAGAGGAGGAATTTCCAATGATGTACACATGTCTATGGTTCCAGACAAGGTGAATGAGCCAGGGGTCACTCAGGAGGGTCCAGTATGGGCAGCAGTGACTTTTTACATTTTTTTATTTAACTAGGCAAGTCTTTTAAGAACAAATTCGTATTTACAATGATGGCCTACCAAGGAGAAGTGGGTTAACTGCCTTGTTCAGGGGCTGCCTTTCAGTTACTGGCCCAACACTCTAACCACTAGGCTATCTGCCACCCCATAGACGTTACAGACCTATAAGCTGACATCTTCACCTCATCACCTCAGCCAATGCCCATGTCACTTCACATCAGTACTTCCAATCCACACTGTTGACAAGGGAACTGCTCCACACAAGTTCTCCACTTGTTTGCTTTGAATAAAGTCATAATATGCTATGTTAGAATCCCCATGGGACAACTAGTGTAGTAGATGATTGGCGATTCGCTAGGTTATTTGAAAGATACAAAAATATTCTGTATTCTTTTTTAGATATTTTTGTTATATACACTGACTTTACTTCAACAATTCTCTCTTCATTATTGTGGAAGGACCACCAGAGGGCAGGCTGGGCTCATGGATAGTAGCCCAACAAGGCATGGGAGACAAGGTAACCAGAGGCAATTAAGCACAGCTGACGGTACTAATGACATACTCACCTTCCCCTATAAGAGAGAGAATGGAACCAGCAGAGAAGTGGGGGGGGGGGGGGGGATATAGCTATCAGGAAGAACCACTAAGATGGTGACAATCCCGTGACTTTTTGGTGTAGTTTAAAGATAAGCCTATTGTGTTCCTGTTTCATCTGGAGAAGATGTATGTTGTTCCTTGGAAGATTTTCATTGATTATGTTGGAGTGTTTGTGTTGACTAAATGCCCTCAATAGAGAACTGTGTTCAATCAAGAAAACCTACTCCTGACTCGTTTATTCCACCTTCCCGCTTTAGAGTGATGCCCAATTACTTGGTCCGCTCACATTATTTTCATGAAATAGAAATACATGATCAAGATCAAATGTTTTTTTGTTTTTTTCCGGTATGGAGTAATGTTCATTGGGATGATTTTACAATTTTATTAATTTCAGTGGACAATATGACACAATGATTAATAAAACTAAGTTGACCATACAGTGGGGCAAAAAAGTATTTAGTCAGGCACCAATTGTGCAAGTTCTCCCACTTAAAAAGATGAGAGGCCTGTAATTTTCATCATAGGTACACTTCAACTATGACAGACAAAATGAGAAAAAAAATCCAGAAAATCACATTGTAGGATTTTTAATGAATTTATTTGCAAATTATGGTGGAAAATAGGTAATTGGTCAATAACAAAAGTTTATCTCAATACTTTGTTATATACCCTTTGTTGGCAATGACAGAGGTCAAATGTTTAAATAATTTTTTGCCCCACTGTATATATCATGTTATGTTTCTGATTAAATAAATAAAAATTAAATCCTGACTCCTGAGTGTTATTGCAATTATTGTGGTTTATTATAAAGGCTAGTTTATATCCCTGCTCTAATAAGAGCAGAGATTAACAGTTTGTACAGTCTATAACTGGAAAGATAGCCTACATAAAGAGGACACAATAACAATTATAGTTAAAAATCAAAAGTTGATGTGCCATACTAATTGATTAACTAGCCTCTGATTGATTTAGACCAGCTAACAGTGCTTCAGGAGGTTCTGTGAGTCGAGAACGGTAGAGAAATGCACTGTGAACAGACATACTTTATAGTCAATGACTATTTGTTTAGCACTTTTGAAATGTATAGCGACAGAATTCAGAACACGGGCCATTCTTACAGTGTTCTCTCTGTAACATCAAGTTAGCAGCCTAGGATAAATAAAGGGTTCTTTAAAGCAGACAATGAAAGCTCTTAAAATATTAGCGGGCCTCCAAGTTAACAGTTGTTTTGAGTGAGGCACAAATCATGCTTCATTGACAGCATGGCCAATGTTGAATGTTTATCATTTTAAACTTGGAAAAGAGCCCCTTAATTCCAGGTTTGTGATCACACTCATTGAATTGGCAATTTCCAACTTGTTGTGTAATGTCCAATGGCCGATGAGCACCAATACTTCTTATCTATAATTTCTCTTCATTATTTATCTTCATATGACAAGGATTAAAAAGGATTTGCCAGTAGATTGTCAACTTGATTCATGATGATGACTGCTAGCTAAGATTTTGAAAGTATGATGTTGACATGATCAGCTCAATTTAAGCTAATGTACATATAACATGATTTGACTTCATTTTATCTGTGGTCAATGACCTTGAGCCATCTTGGATGGGCACTTCTATGGCAGCAGCCGAAGGGCTAGAATGTTCAATGTCTCTCTTACACTTCGCAGTGATGTCAAATAAAATTAGATTTGATTTGATTTGAAGTCCCCATGAGGGACAGAACTCTGAGGCAATCACGGCACAACGCTCTGTATTTTCTACTGGCTTGCCCCACCACCACAGAAAGCACTGAGCTAGGCTGAAAACCTGCATTTTGGAGTTGCCTTTCTCAAGAAAAGAAAGAAGAGACCATATTTGTATGCGTCTTTATTAACTAAATTATATTTTTTAAATGTTTGCAAACTGTTATGTGACACGTATTAATGCCAAAATAACATTCAAAACAGGCAAGCCCTCTCCAAAAAACAATATGTGGGGCTCAGCCCCACCTGCCCTGAATGACGGGTCGCGACTGCTGTCAAGTACAGGGGTGATGTTTGGCACGGGCACCTCAATTGGCCTGCATTTCTATCTTCAACTTAACCGGGAACGCTAATAAGTCGTGTAAAAAAATGTCACCAGCCGAGCTAAATTCTGATTGGTCTTTCAATTAGGCAAGCCGTTTAAATTTGGTGCAACTTCTACCAGAGACCTCAGTGAACTCGCGTATAGGCGCAATTGCACAGACTTTTGTGTGTATCACCATGCGAAAAACGATTAGAGATGTGATGTCGTGTAAACATCCTATATTGTATTTTACGGTGATGGCAACGATTATCTCTGTGTTAACCCCTTGCTATGGCCAGATTCCAGACGCAAGCATTTCAATGCCAAATGCCAAAATTCATCCGACGATTGTCCGATCCGGGAGGCTTGTAGTTGGGAATAAATTGGTCCAACTGAGAAGGGTGGGTTTCGAAGTAACCAATGATGAATCCGCCGCTTCTGACCGCATCAAGACTCAAAACGGATCTCTTGCATTTGAGGCTGGTAATCGGGCTGGACAGCCTGCATCACAAGGTAAGCCACCAGGCCTCCCTTTTTTTCCAGTTGTTAAATCATGTAGCGGTAACCTAATAGTGAAATGCTATATTGCTTCAACGCATCGTTGGTCAGTCTTTGCATCCACAGCTGAATTCTGACTTAGTGGATACATTGGTTTAGCCCAATTCTAGCTACAGATAGTAACACCAGCTAATGTGATTTAACCAACACATTTGACCATTTTATACTAGTAGTTACATGTGTGGCTATACAACACGTTCCTCTGTGTTAATGTTCTCAAATGTCTCCAGTTGCAGGGTGTCTGTTTTGAATTGTAGGTTTCTGCAAAAAATGTATTTTTAATTAATCCAATGATGTGTACACCTCATCTTGTCTTCTCATTGATTGAAATGGGTGTATGCCTTTAAATGTGGCTGGTGGTTCTCCCCAAGGTGTCTTAATTGGTGATTTGAAATGGGTAAGATGCCTGTGTTCACTGTTGGACTACTTCATGGACCACAACATTTAGCTTAAAGGCTGTGTTTTCTAAATTCAGATGGACCCCCTGCAACTGCCTAGACTTTAGACTGCTGTTTTGCTGAATGGAGGACTAAAATGTTAGAGGCCTTTGTTTTGAATCCCAGATTTCCCCTTAAAGGTGGCACATGTTTGAGCCTTTGCAAATCCTGTTAATTCATTCCCTCTCCCAGAATGGCACAAGTTGGATGCTAAACTCCAGCACATGGGGCCATCAGTACAGTGTAGCAATGAAACAATGACTCTTCGGGTCAAAGGGGGAAGAGCTCCACATTTTCTGGTCGACGGCGGTAAGTAGAATGTGCCTACTAAGTAAGCTAAAAATATTAAACACTGATGCTGCTTATGCATGTAAGTTGCGTAGTCCTATATGAGTTTGTTTAGCCTGAGGTATTTCTGTCTTGTGCAGGTGATGGGTCTCCTGTTCTTCCCCTGTCCCGAATGCCAACTCACTGTGGCTTCTCTGTGAAGCGGTCACGCAGGGATGTGTTCTTTGTCGCACCATACCAAGGCTGCCATGTCACTCAAGAGGTGATATTTCCTCCATGGAGGCTTTCCCTTAATAAAAAATGTTAAAATTAACTCTTGAATAATCTTGTACTGCTAAATGTTGATTTGAGCCTCTATTCACATGTTGGCTATTAAAGCACAATTACATGGGTTGCATCATGATACTGTTTTCCTTCATACAGGGGGGTAACTATGTTCTACCACTCCGTCTGTGGGGGGCTCCCATGACCATGTCTTGTCCTGTTGCACCACCCCCCCCTCCCTCTGTCTCTTGCTATTTATCTGGCATGGTGGTGAAGCTTTCCATGGCAGCGAATGCTCTTCAAGTCAAAGGTGGGTAATTCTTTGACATTGTTTCAGTGCAAATGGTATATTTGGTCATATGAAATGTATTCATTTGAACCTATGGTGGATGAATGCTGATCCAAAAGGAATTAATTTCTATGAATGGTTGACAGTAGACTGATGTATGCCTACAGCCTATTCTGTTGCTCACACTGAAATTGTTTTTCAGTGTCTGGTGTGTGGGAGCCACTTCTCGCAATCACCCAGCAATGTGGCTTAACTATTGAGCCATTCTTTGGAGGGGTGGTGATCACTGCACCATATACAGGACCCTGTGTGGCATTGGAGGTAGTTCTTAATGTCATCTTGTGGTCATGAAAGTGATCAAATGGTCGCTTTTTTTTTTTTTTTTTTTGGTTTGGTTATTTCCTGACTTTTGTATACCTTTTTTTAAATTCAGGATGATGAGCGTTTGCTTTTTATGCTCTCGGTTGCTGGGGAGCTCACCCTCTCCTGTCCTGCAGGCCTCCCTCAAACTGAACCTGTTACGTCTGGATACCCTCTGTTCCACCAGTGGTCCCAGTACCATTTCCCTCCGTATCCCCCCCAACCACCCTCGTCCCCAACAGTAGCCACTACCATGTCTAAACAAACACATTCCCCTAAACCTTCTAGCCAGGCCATGCATATGCCACGTAAAGGAGACCCCCAGGTCCCACAAACACCTGAATTCCACCCGTTTCACCCATACCATTTTCCTCCATATCCCCCTCAACAACACTATTTCCCAACATCAGCCCCCACTACCTCACCTAAACACACACAATCCCCTCAACCTGTCACCCAGGTCCTGCATATGCCACCTCAAGGAGACCCCCAGGTCCCACAAACACCTGAATTCCACCCGTTTCACCCATACCATTTTCCTCCATATCCCCCTCAACAACACTATTTCCCAACATCAGCCCCAACTACCTCACCTAAACACACACAATCTCCTCAACCTGTCACCCAGGTCCTGCATATGCCACCTAAAGGAGACCCCCAGGTCCCACAAATGCCTGAATTCCACCCGTTTCACCCGTACCATTTTCCTCCGTATCCCCCTCGACGCTATTTCCCAACATCAGCCCCCACTACCTCACCTAAACACACACATTCCCCTCAACCTGTCACCCAGGTCCTGCATATGCCACCTAAAGGAGACCCCCAGGTCCCACAAATGCCTGAATTCCACCCGTTTCACCCATACTATTTTCCTCCATATCCCCCTCAGCAACACTATTTCCCAACATCAGCCCCCACTACCTCACCTAAACACACACAATCCCCTCAACCTCCATATCCCCCTCAACAACACTATTTCCCAACATCAGCCCCCACTACCTCACCTAAACACACACAATCCCCTCAACCTGTCACCCAGGTCCTGCATATGCCACCTAAAGGAGACCCCCAGGTCCCACAAACACCTGAATTCCACCCATTTCACCCGTACCATTTTCCTCCGTATCCCCCTCGACGCTATTTCCCAACATCAGCCCCCACTACCTCACCTAAACACACACATTCCCCTCAACCTGTCACCCAGGTCCTGCATATGCCACCTAAAGGAGACCCCCAGGTCCCACAAATGCCTGAATTCCACCCGTTTCACCCATACTATTTTCCTCCATATCCCCCTCAACAACACTATTTCCCAACATCAGCCCCCACTACCTCACCTAAACACACACAATCCCCTCAACCTCCATATCCCCCTCAACAACACTATTTCCCAACATCAACCCACACTACCTCACCTAAACACACACAATCCCCTCAACCTGTCACCCAGGTCCTGCATATGCCACCTAAAGGAGACCCCCAGGTCCCACAAACACCTGAATTCCACCCGTTTCACCCGTACCATTTCCCTCCGTATCCCCCTCAGCAACACTATTTCCCAACATCAGCCCCCACTACCTCACCTAAACACACACATTTCCCTCAACCTGCCACCCAAGCCCTGCATATGCCACCTAAAGGATACCCCCAGGTCCCACAAATGCCTGACTTCAAAATGTTTTACCCGTACCATTTTACTACACATCTCCCTCAACCTTATTTCCCATCAGCCTCTACAACCACACCAAAACAAACAAATCAGGCCCTGCATATGCCACCTAAAGGATACCCTCAGGTCCCACTGAGTTACCAGTTCCCCCAATACAATTTCCCAGGGTTTTTCCCTCAACGCTCTGTCCCAAGAGCACCCCCCATAGCCAGGCAACTGAATAACCCCCAGAAATATCATTACTCAGATTCCTCCTACCGTCAAAAGTCAGCCACTCCTTCAGTAACTGCTAGCACTATCCCTGGCACCACACCCCAGGCCCAACCCAAGCAGCCCTTCATGCAATATGACCAGTACCCGATGGTTCGCAGCTGGAATCCGTATGCTTCTGCTCTGTTCCCACCCCATTATGGAACGGCGCCGTATCATTATCAAGGGCCTAGGGAGTAACTTATGGTAAGGCATAATTATCACAAATGTAATTAAGTTTAAATATATAATGTACTATTTGCAATTGAAGTTTAATCACATTACTTTCAACAGGTGGAATCTACAGTTTCCAGCCATTACTTGTGAAGTGTAAAATAAATTCACTAAATGTACTGCTTGAGTTTGTTTTTACTTGACAGTTGGAACAGTGGTACTGTTGGCCAGGGAAGTAGCAGGATAGACTAGCAGAATCCAGTAAGATCAGGGGTGGTGTCACCCCTTCTGGTCTTCAATGCAGGGCTGACATAAGTTCCTTACATTTTCCCTCCATCTTTTTGCGGCAATGCTGCAATTAGTTGGTTGTTATTTTGGGTAGAGCAGACATTTTCATATATTTATATAATATAAATAGTATAACCACCATATTTGTATTAATGTTCCTTTTTTTCGGGTGGATTAAATTTAAATTGCAACACTTTCTATGGCTTGTTTTAAAAATAGTGAAAAATGGGAGAATTTCAGTTTCAAATAACTGAGTGTGAGGTTGTAATTTGAATAAAGGTTAAAAGGCCATTCTTAAACATGGGGTGAGAAATTCTTACTAATTTGCTGGAGAACCAGTTCGGCTTTAAGTATAACTTTTGTGTGACTGCATTTAGTGAGGTCTAATGCTTTAATATTTAATCATTTCTGCCCTCAATTCATATTCATTATATAAATAGGACTGAATTGTCTGGCTTGCCGTTCCAAATAAAATGTTTTTTCCTCATATAATTTAAAGAACTTCACTAGGTGTAGGAAAGACCATAAGCAAATAGGTAAACTGGGATATGACTAAGTTAATCAGGATGCTTTTCCACAAATAGACAGTTCCTTTCCATGGTAGCAAGATATTCTCTATTTTTGCTAACTTTCTATGAAAATGCATTAGCGTGATATTTATTTCAGTGTGTGTATATATATACTGCGTTTCTTCATTTGACATCAGATCATTTTATTGGTATACTACACAGTAATGTAAATGGTGTACTTTTTTTGTGATCAATACGTAATATCATTTGCATTACAACCAGAGGATAGAAAAAGTATCTTATTGTGGATTTAAAAGAAAATGAATCATCAGCGTACAATGACATCTTTGTTTTTAAGCCCTGGATTTTTAACCCCTTTATTGTTGGAACATTTCACATGGCCATAATAAATATGCCGATAGTGGACAAACTTTTACTCCTCGACAGTTAACTGAAGTAGCCGTTATTTACTATTGTACACCTAGGTTTACTATACATGACTTCAACCCATTTTTATAAGAGATTCTCATTGTTCCAGATATGTATATACTTAATCAAAAGCCTTTTCAAAATCAGCTATGAATCGCAAGCCTGGTTTCCCAGATTTTTCAGTCTTCGATTGTTTCCAGTACATATCTTATCTCCAAGTTATTGTCCATGTGAAAAAAAAAAAAAAGTTTACCTAACTGGTAAGCCATCCAGCCCTGGAGTTTTCCAGGACTTAAATGTAATTGATGCAATTAATGCCGTTAACTAGGCAAGTCAGTTTAAAAAAACAATCTTATTTACAAAAAGCCTGTACCGATGCTGGGCCAATTGCGCACCGCCCTATGGGACTCCCAATCACGGCTGGATGTGATGCAGCCTGGATTCGAACCAGGTACTGCAGTGACGCCTCTTGCACAGTAATGCAGTATCTTAGACCGATGTGCCACTCCTCCTCTGTAATTTGGCCTTCTAGGGGCAGCAGGTAGCCTAGTGGTTAGAGCGTTGGACTAGTATCCGAAAGGTTGCATGATCGAATCGTCGAGCTGACAAGATAAAAAATCTGGCGTTAACCCGCTGTTCCTAGGCCGTCATTGACAATAAGAATTTGTTCTTAACTGACTTGCCTAGTATTTCTGTATAGCTATTAAATTATACATTATTAATAGAAAAAATTAGTTGTGATTTAAATGAACAAAATCCCCACCCACATGGAAAGTCAGTAAGTGTAAGTCCTTGTATATGCCAATTATCTCATGGTCTGACCGCATTCTGTCCCCTATCATTCTGTCCCCCTTGTTTTGCTTTTGGTGCCACAGAGAATGACAAAGTAATCAAGATGACTAGCTTGATTAAGCCTCCGCCATGTATATCTCACTTGGTCAGGATATTTAAGCCTCCATATATCTACTAGTTCCTATATATACACTGCTCAAAAAAATAAAGGGAACACTTAAACAACACAATGTAACTCCAAGTCAATCACACTTCTGTGAAATCAAACTGTCCACTTAGGAAGCAACACTGATTGAGAAATGTCACATGCTGTTATGCAAATGGAATAGACAACAGGTGGAAATTATAGGCAATTAGCAAGACACCCCCAATAAAGGAGTTGTTCTGCAGGTGGTGACCACAGACCACTTCTCAGTTCCTATGCTTCCTGGCTGATGTTTTGGTCACTTTTGAATGCTGGAGGTGCGTTCACTCTAGTGATAGCATGAGACGGAGTCTACAACCCACACAAGTGGCTCAGGTAGTGCAGCTCATCCAGGATGGCACATCAATGCGAGTTGTGGCAAGAAGGTTTGCTGTGTCTGTCCGTGTAGTGTCCAGAGCATGGAGGTGCTACCAGGAGACAGGCCAGTACATCAGGAGACGTGGAGGAGGACGTAGGAGGGCAACAGCCCAGCAGCAGGACCGCTACCTCCGCCTTTTTGCAAGGAGGAGCAGGAGGAGCACTGCCAGAGCCCTGCAAAATGACCTCCAGCAGGCCACAAATGTGCATGTGTCTGCTCAAACGGTCAGAAACAGACTTCATGAAGGTGGTATGAGGGCCTGACGTCCATAGGTGGGGGTTGTGCTTACAGACCAACACCGTGCAGGATGTTTGGCATTTGCCAGAGAACACCAAGATTGGCAAATTCATCACTGGCGCCCTGCACTCTTCACAGATGAATGCAGGTACACACTGAGCACATGTGACAGTCTGGAGACACCGTGGAGAACATTCTGCTGCCTGCAACATCCTCCAGCATGACCGGTTTGGCGGTGGGTCAGTCATGGTGGGGGGTGGCATTTCTTTGGGGGGCCGCACAGCCCTCCATGTGCTCGCCAGAGGTAGCCTGACTGCCATTGGGTACCGAGATGAGATCCTCAGACCATTTGTGAGACCATATGCTGGTGCGGGTGGCCCTGTGTTCCTCCTAATGCAAGACAATGCTAGACCTCATGTGGCTGGAGTGTGTCAGCAGTTCCTGCAAGAGGAAGGCATTGATGCTATGGACTGGCCCGCCCGTTCCCCAGACCTGAATCCAATTGAGCACATCTGGGACATCATGTCTCGCTCCATCCACCAACGACATGTTGCACCACAGACTGTCCAGGAGTTGGCGGATGCTTTAGTCCAGGTCTGGGAGGAGATCCCTCAGGAGACCATCCGCCACCTCATCAGGAGCATGCCCAGGTGTTGTAGGGAGGTCATACAGGCACGTGGAGGCCATACACACTACTGAGCCTCATTTTTGACTTGTTTTAAGGACATTACATCAGTTGGATCAGCCTGTAGTGTGGTTTTCCACTTTAATTTTGAGTGTGACTCCAAATCCAGACCTCCATGGGTTGATAAATTTGATTTCCATTGATCATTTTTGTGTGATTTTGTTGTCAGCACATTCAACGATGTAAAGAAAAAAGTATTTGAGAATATTTCATTCATTCAGATCTAAGATGTTATTTTAGTGTTCCCTTAATTTTTTTGAGCAGTGTATATATAATAAATTAAGAACTTTCTTCATAAACTCGTCAGTCTATTCTTGTTTTGAGAAATGAAGGCTATTCCATGCGAGAAATTGCCATCTGGTACAACGCCGTGTACTACTCCCTTCACATTACAGCGCAAACTGTCTCTAACCAGAAAAGAAAGAGTGGGAGGCCCCGATGCACAACTGAGCAAGAGAACAAGTACATTAGAGTGTGTCTGTTTCTCAAACTAGACCTCACAAGTCCTCAACTGGCAGCATCATTAAATAGTATCCGCAAAACACCAGTCTCAACGTCAACAGTGAAGAGGCAACTCTGGGATGCTGGCCTAGAGTAGTTCCCTCTATTATAATAAAAAGTCATGTATAGGCTTACAGTTTTTTTCTTGGGACCAATGAAATGGGTGGAGCAGAAAGTGTTGTTAGGTATTTAGACCACAGTCCCCCGAGAAGATAGGCACCTGAATTTGACTGAGACATTGCAGGCTCTTCATCCTCGCTCATTTGTTCTACTTGTTTGCATTTATCCCGGCAGTGATTACATTGTCCATATACTTTATCCTCTTTGGGTTCATTTCTCTGACACCATGTAATTATGTATATGTGAATAACTCACGTCGGAGAGTTTGGTAAAAATTCAAGCATAATAATTTACTCAGGTGTTACAGGTCACGACATCCTAATTAGACACTTATAATGCACTTGTTTATATATCCTACTGTAGATAAGTGCCCCACTATCACAATCTCTGGGTTGGCATTATGACCATTATTTTAACTGGAGGAAAGTAGTGTTCAGTGTTGACAATGTCCTTTTTTTTTACCTTGTGGGAGTACAGTTTGTTAATGAGAAGCAGTTGATGCATTACCAATCTTGAAGAATCCATTTGAAATATCCAAACTAATGTAGAGTGCTGTGTCAAGTGAACGCTGTGAAGATCGCGAGACAGACTTGTCAGGCTCTCGAGTGGCGCAGCGGTCTAAAATTGCATCTCAGTGCTCGAGGCGTCACTACAGACACTCTGGTTTGATTCCAGGCTGTATCACGACTGGCCGTGATTGGTAGTCCCATAGGGCGGGGCACAATTGGCCCAGCGTCGGTCGAGTTTGGCCGGCAAATCCACTTTTTGGGGTTGTTGTCCGAAGAAGATTTCTTGAACACGCTCTTTGACGTCATCGTGGCAATGCTGTTCCATCCGGAGAAATGAACTGGCATCATCAGCACAATCCTCTCAGCGCCTATGTAAGTTGAAGCCTGTAAATGCATAATATATCATATAGTTTGATTTACGAACTATAGTGTCATTGTGGTGTGAAGAACGTCTATGTTTGTAGTAAATTTCCTCAAGAGGTATTGTTTATGAACTTGTGTTCAACCTGATGCTAGCTCGATGTGGTAGCTAGCTAATGTTAGCTGGCTAACGTTACCCCCAACCAACCTGTTCTATCTCGCTAGCATTAGCTAAGCCAGATAGCCTGTAGCTTGTTAGTGTTGCTGTCTGGGTGCAAGCAATTTACGATTACTTTACTGTCTGGGCATGGAATAGCTAGCTAGCTACACGGCTTGCTTGGGTGTGTCATACAGCATTCAAATGTGATCAACCCCTCCGTTATCACATTTCCAGTGAGCAGATGTTACCTTCATTGTCATTAAACTAACGAGTTATCTATTAATCTTGGCTAAGTAATTAGCTAGCTAATTAATGTTGAAGTTATTATGTGTAGTGTGAGGGTCTGCCAGGTAGGGAGTAACACGAAAGCCACTCAGCCGGTGGCGCATCGTCGGGATGTGCTGCGGTTTAAATCCACTGTCAAAAACTACAGCGTACACACACACCAGATGGGTCAATGTGTTCAGCATGTCTGTGAGATCATTAGCCATACACAACATGCAACAGACAAAAAGGAGTTGTGCATTTTTTCATGGTATTTGTCAATTGTCGGGTTTTCATTTTAACTTGGCCTGTGCGCAGTAGTACTAGTGGATGTAACATTGGCGATTCAAATCCACACATGCTAACTAACCAGCCGGCTAACGTAAACTAACCCCATTCCGTACAAATGTGCTCAACTGCAACATTCAAACGAGGCTACAAAGAAAACTAATGGGACTATGTTGACGTCAATCGGGGGTGTGAACTAGGTTTCTATTCAAGTGTTGATCGACATGGTAATGGCTCTATAGTATTGGAGAACATTTAAAAAAACGGACCCTCGGTTACATCTGGATGTGTCATGTCCTAACGTTCAGCACTCATAAAGCAACTATTTCTGTCTTACAATCTCTCTCCACCTGGTGTAGCACTACTCTCATCCTTTAAAAACAAGAAATGGACAGTGACTGGGTAAGGGGGGATATCTAGTAATTTTTTTTCATCATTGCACGCAATCATCATTCTCAAAGCTGCTGTTTATTTCTAAGATCACTTTAGCACTGTCCTAAAAACCTGATTTCAAATTCGACAAACCTTCAAATAGGTATGTAATGACACATTATATAAACTCTTTATAGTGTTTTATTTACATTTTAGAGGCGATAAGTTGGACAGATCGAGTGGAGAAAAAAAGCAATTTTCCCACATCTCTCAGTCTCACTATCACGCATTAGTTTCGCTTCCCCACCCGCCATTTTTAAAAAGGCCTGACTGGGCTCATTGCCTGCTTGAATTATGCCAAAACGGGCAGTGTTTAGGTCATGTAATTGATTCTGTTGGAAAGGGGAGAAATTGTACTTTACAATGGTATTGACATTACAGTTGATCTGGAAGTATTACGTTTTGGGGGTGCTAAAATAATGGCAATTGTACGGACCAAGGCGATGTAAGAGTTTACGTTAGCGGGCTCATTCTGATATTGATGGTGGTTTTGTTTGGCCACTGATAGCTGCACAACTTATTTTCAATGCTTGCCAAAAGATAGCGAGCTTACCTTTACGCTGAGTTACACTGGGTTCAGAACGCAATCGTGGTTACTTTAAGACACCATGGAGCCGGTGCGAGATATGGGTCTGAAAACATACCTCAATGCATGGATGGGATATGCCACTACTCCAAAAATGACCTTTATCCACCCTGCTCCATCAAAAATATTGAAGTACTGCTTGTTTTCCCAGAAAACTGGTATTTTTGTCATCATGCTAGCTATCAGTAGCCACAGCAGCCATTATGGAATGGCATGTCTGCATTGAACAATAAAGGAGCTCAAATCAAATGAAAGTTATTGGTTGCATACACAGTTTTGTTTATGTTATTGCAGGTGCAGCAAAATACTTGTTTCTAGATCCAACAGTGCAGTAATACCTAGCAATAATAAAATAAACACATATAATCCAGAATATCAGAAAGAGCAATGTCAGATCCCAGAAAATATCGGTGTGCCTTTCCAAATCATGTCCAATCAATTGAATTTACCACAGGTGGACCCCAATCAAGTTGTAGAAACATCAAGGATGATCAATGGAAACAGGATGCACCTGAGCTCAATTTCGGGTCTCATAACAAAGGGTCTGAATGTAAATAAGGTATTTCTGTTTTTTATTTTGTAAAAAATTAGCAAAAATGTCTAAATCTCTTTTCGCTTTGTCATTGTGGGGTATTGTGTGTAGATTGAGAATTTATTTATTTAATCCATTCTAGAATAAAACAGTAAACTAACAATATGTGGAAAAAGTCAAGGGGCCTGATACTTTCCGAAGGCACTGTACATTTTAAAGTTGGTTAAAGAGTATCTAAACATTTATTGTCCAGTGTTCAATGACTATGTATATAGAGCAGCAGTCTCTAAGGTACTGAGCGGAGGCCGGCTAGTGGTGACTGTTTAACAGTCTGATGGCTTGGAGATGAAAGCTGTTTCTCAGTCTCTCGGTCCCAGCTTGGATGCACCTGTACTGTCTCCGCCTTCTAGTCTCATCGTTGTTGGTAATCAGGCCTACCACTGTCGTCAGCAAACGTGATAATTTGAGTTGGAGACGTGCATGGCCATACAGTCATGGGTGAACAGGGAGTACAGGAGCGGGCTGAGCACACCCCTGTGGGCCCCCGTGTTGAGGGTCAGCGTGGGGGAGGTCTTGTTGCCTACCTTCACCATTTGGGGTTGGGAGTTCAGGATCCAGTTGCACGGGGAGGGGTTCATACCCGAGGCCCTGAGCTTAGTGACGAGCTTGGAGGACACTAGGGTGTTGAAGGCTGAGCTGTAGTCGATGAATAGCATTCTTACTAGAGGTCGACCGATTTAATTAGGGCCGACTTCAAGTTTTCATAACACCGATCATGGCCGATTATATTGCACTCCACGAGGAGACTGCGAAGCAGGCTGACTACCTGTTATGCGAGTGCAGCAAGGAGCCATGGTAAGGTGCTAGCAAGCATTTCAACTCTCCCAACTCGTCAACTCTCCCAACTCGGTTTCAACTCGCCAAACATGCCTACAAAGTATCTAAGTTACCTGTAAACTTGGTCCAAACATTTCAAACATCTTTCCTATTCCAACCTTAGGTATCCTAAAATGTAAATAATCAATACAATTTTTAAGACGGTATAAACTGTGTTCAATACTGGACAAAAACTAAGTGAAGCACGTTCCAGGCCCGCACCAAAAGACTTGAGTCCCTCTGAGTGACACATGTAAATGTAAATAACAGGGCTACTTCTTCATTTCTCAAAAGAAAAACATCAACCAATTTCTAGATTCCAAGAACACAGGATGAGATGTTACTATCCTTTGTGCAAGCACTTCCAAGAGTTAATGAACAGTGAGCGTGGTGAAATTTGGGGAGCGCATCGTCAGTAGTGTACCTTTGGTTCCTAGGGTGTTTCGGCCTTTCACACTATACACCCTCCCCAAAGGCGGCCAGCGACAGGGTGATCAATCCTACGCTTGCGTCCCATTCCCAATTAGTCATAGGAGTTGCCTTGTTGTTGATAGCCAACATCCCATGGGACTATGCATGGCAGGGGCGTCCTCCTCCCTGAGTCAAGCATTGTTGACCGCATACCTCCTGGCCCTCTCACTTCGGGGCCCAGCTGGGGTCTTTCCTCTTCATCCAGAGCCACTGACTGCTGCCTTCTGCCGCCTCTGATACAGCTTTGATTGCCGAACGCTGGCTCTGGCCCTTAATTCCCAGGTCTCTAAGCAGTCTGGTTGTAGATGTTGCCACAAAACCTCTGCAGCCCACCTCCACTGGTCGGACTTCTGTGTTCCAGCCATGATGCCGTGCTTCGGCAGCTAGATCAGCATAGCGCAGATGTTTTCGCTCATAAGCCTCATCTACTGAGTTTTCCCAGGGTACTGTGAGCTCAATGATGAAGACCTTATTGAGTGAACGGGACCAGAGCACCATGTCAGGTTTTAGGGTGGTGGTTGCGATCTCCGGAGGAAACACAAGTTGCCGGCCAATGTCAGCTAGCATTTTCCAGTCGCGGGCCAAGCGCAGCTGGTCTCGCTCTAATGGTGTAGAGCCGCTCTTCGGTGGTTTAGCCCCTTCGCGGACAAAGTTTGTCCGTAAGGAGTGTGATGCTGCTGTGGGTGGTAGGGAGTTGGTGGCAGCTCGCTTGTCCTCCAGGGCGGATGCAAGGTTTTTAAGGACTTGGTTGTGACGCCAAGTGTAGCGTCCTTGGGTGAGGCTTGTTTTACACCCTGTGAGAATGTGCCTGAGGTTGGCTGGCATGGAACAGAGGGCACAGTCCGGATCTTCACCATACCATTGGTGAAGATTAACTGGTGTTGGAAGGACGTCATATGTTGCTCTGATGGAAAAGCTCAACCGCCTTGCTTCCATGGCCCACAGATCCTTCCAGCTGATCTTCCTCTTCTCCACACTGTCCCATCGAGTCCACTGTCCCTGTTTGGCAAGAGAGACTGCCTTGGCCCACCTTGCAGCCTCCTCCTGATGGCGTACTTCCTGCACTACCATCTTCCGCCGCTCTGGTGCAGTGGCCTTACTCCAAGCAGCACGGCTAGTTAGCCCAAGGCCTCCTCTCCCTTGCTGAACATGACCCACAATGTCAGCATGTCTGAGGGCTGCTGTTGCCTCCTGGACTGCTTTTCCTGGCCTCCATTTGCGCCCAGTTGCCAAGGTCGGCGCGTTGTTGCTCACCACTGGGTCTTGAGATTCATTCAGTGTCATCTGGAGCCTGGTTTTTGCACACTTGAATTCCTCTGTTAGACTGGTGAGGGGCAGCTTGAGGACACCATCTCCATAGAGGCCTATGGTGGTAAGGCATCGTGGAACTCCGAGCCACTTCTTTAAGTAGCCTGTGACTCCTCTTTCCATCTTCTCCACTGTTGAGATTGGAACCTCATACAGTGCTAAGGGCCACAACACCCGGGGTAGGAGACCAAACTGCAGACACCAGGCCTTTAACTTTCCAGGTAGCTGGGTGTTGTCGATGGACTGTAGGCTACTACTGATGTCTTTGTGCAGCTGTTGCACCTGGTCTTTATCCTTCAGGCTTGCATCATACCACCTTCCAAGGCTTTTTACCGGCTGCTCAGACACTGTTGGGATTTGGTCATCTCCGATGAAGAATTTCAGGTCAGAGAGTACTCCCTTCACAATCGAGATGCTGCGTGACTTGGATGGTTTAATCTTCATACGGGCCCAGCTGATGTTCTCCTCGAGTTTTCTGAGCAGTCTCCTGGTGCATGGGACAGTGGTGGTCAATGTTGTAATGTCGTCCATGTAGGCTCTGAGTGGAGGGAGGCGGAAACCAGAGTCGACTCGCTGTCCACCAACAACCCATTTTGAGGATCTGATGATAACCTCCATTGCCATTGTGAATGCCAACGGAGAAATGGTACATCCCGCCATTATACCTACATTCAGGCACTGCCATGAGGTGGTGAACTCTGAGGTGGTGAAGCAGAACTGCAGATCCTGGAAGTACGACTTCACCAGGTTTGTGATGGTGTCCGGTATGTGGAAAAATCTGAAGGCAGACCACAGGAGTTCATGGGGCACAGAGCCAAATGCATTGGCGAGGTCGAGGAAGACTACATGGAGGTCCCTTTTCTCCACCTTGGCTATGTGGATCTGGTGCCAGATCATGCTGGAATGTTCCAAGCAGCCAGAGAACCCTGATATTCCTGCCTTTTGTACAGATGTATCGACGTACACATTCCTTTGCAGGTACTCGGCCATCCTCTGGGCAATGACCCTAAAGAAGATTTTACCCTCGACATTCAGTAAGGAGATTGGGCGGAATTGGCTGATGTTCACTGCATCCTTCTCCTTAGGGATCAGGACCCCGCCTGCCCTACGCCACACTTTGGGTATTATCTTCTTCTGCCAAGCTGTTCTCATAAGCCCCCAGAGGAACCTCAGGACGTCTGGTGCGTTCTTATACACTTTGTACGGGACTCCATTTGGCCCCGGGGCTGATGCTGTTCTTGCCCGTCGAACTGTGTTTTCCACCTCTTTCCATGTCGGAGGGCTGGTCTCAATATGATGTTCCGGGGGTTCAATAGGTGGGATATCTGATGGGATGGCCAGATGTTCATGTCGCTTTGAGTCAAAGTTTGTTGTTCTCAGGTGCTCCTCTAGGTCTTTCTTTGTTGTTTTTAGAGCTCCACTTTTTTCCTTTGTGAAGAGACTTTTAAGGAACTTGAAGGGATCTTTATAGAATCGAGTTCTAGTTTGTTCTTTCTTCCTTCTGCGTTTCCGTAGGTTCTCTGCTCTACGGAGGGATGCCAAACGGGTTTTGATGTCAGCCTGAAGTGCCTCTATGCCCTCCTTTTCCACTCTAAAGACTGTTGATATCTAGTGGAAGCCATAGGAACTGCAAGCAAATTCCTATTAAAAAGAGCTTCCCATAGAAATCAAATAGAAAACACATTGACCTCAACAACAACAAAATTCCCTGGATGGATTGTGCTCGGGTTTTCGCCTGCCAAATCAGTTCTGTTATGCTCAGACATTATTCAAACAGTTTTTTAGAAACGTCAGTGTTTTCTATCCAAATCTACTAATAATATGCAAATCCTAGCTTCTGGGCTTGAGTAGCAGGCACTTTACTTTGAGAACGCTTTTCATCCGGATGGCAAAATACTGCCCCCTAGCCTTAATTTTTTTTTAACTACACATGGTTGAGGAAATTACGAGTTTATCTAGCTTGTCCTGCGTTGCATACAATCGATGCGGTGCCTGTTAATTTATAATTGAATCATAGTCTACTTCGCCAAACGGGTGATTTAACAAGCGCATTCGTGAAAAAAGCAAAATCTTTGCACCAATGTGTACCTAACCATAAACATCAACGCCTTTCTTAAAATGAATACACAAGTATATATTTTTAAACCTGCATATTTAGTTAAATCCAGGTTAGCAGGCCATATAAAACTAGGGAAATTGTCACTTCTCTTGCGTTCATTGCACAGTCAGGGTATATGCAGCAGTTTGGGCCTCCTGGATCGTTGCAAACTAATTTGTCAGAATTTGACATAATTATGACATAACATTGAAGGTTGTGCAATGTAACAGGAATATTGAGACTTATGGATGCCACCCATTAGATAAAATATGGTACGGTTCCGTATTTCACAGAAAGCATAAACGGATTTGACCATATTAATGACCTACGGCTCGTATTTCTGTGTGTTATGTTATCATTAAGTACATGATTTGATAGAGCAGTCTGACTGAGCGATGGTAGGCAGCAGCAGGCTCGTAAGCATTCATTCAAACAGCACTTGTGCGTTTGCCAGCAGCTCTTCGCTGTGGTTCAAGCATTGAGCTGTTTATGACTTCAAGCCTATCAACTCTCGAGCTAGTTAGCGGGGTGTGCGCTAATAGCGTTTCAATCAGTGACGTCACTCGCTCTGAGACCTTTGAAGTAGTTGTTCCACTTGCTCTGCAAGGGCCGCAGCTTTTGTGGAGCGATGGGTAACGATGCTTCGAGGGTAGCTGTTGTCGATGTGTTCCTGGTTCGAGCCCAGGTAGGGGCGAGTGCCTATAAGAATATCCAATAGTCAAAGGTGTATGAAATACAAATGGTATAGAGAGAAATGGTCCTATAATAACTACAACCTAAAACGTATTACCTGGGAATATTGAAGACTCATGTTAAAAGGAACCACCATCTTTCATATGTTCTCATGTTCTGAGCAAGGAACTTAAACGCTAGCTTTTTTACATGGCACATATTGGATTTTTACTTTCTTCTCCAACACTTTGTTTTTGCATTATTTATTTGAGGCTAAATTAATTTTATTGATGTATTAAGTTAAACTAAAATGTTCATTTAGTATTGTTGTAATTGTCATTATTACAAATACATTTTTAAAAAAAGTTTTTAAATTGGCCGATTTGAATCGGTATCGGCTTTTTTTTGGTCCTCCAATCTGTATCGGCGTTGAAAAATCATAATCGGTCGACCTCTAATTCTTACATTTCTCTCTTCCAGATGGGATAAGTCAGTGTGCAGTGCAATGGTGATTGCATCATCTGTAGATATGTGAATTGTAGCGGGGTCTAGGGTGTTTGTTTGATGTAGGTGATATGGTCCTCTTAAAGCACTTCATGATGATTGGCTGACACTGCCGTTCCAAAATGGCTGCTGTGGCTACTTCTAGAAAAGGGCAGTTTTCTGCTGCCGTGGCTACTGCTAGCTAACAAAAAGGGCAGTTTTCTGGGAAAATGAGCAGTATTTAGATCTTCTCTATGGAGCAGTGTGGATAAAGGCAAAGTGGCATATCCCATTCCTGCATTGAGGTACGATTTCCAACCCATATCTTGAGTCTGCTCTTCCGTGTCTTAATGTAAGCATGATTGAGTTCTGACCCCAGTGCAGCTCAGTGTACACGAGTAACGGTAGGGTCCGTATGTTCTGGCTGAAACAAATGGGATAGGATAAATATGTAGTCAATTTCTTAGCGGGTAGCTTAACATTAGATTGAAGTGTGATTGCAATTAACTTGTGTCTTTTTGGCAAGTAATACATCAGACTGATGCTTCTGGTTACACAGTCTGTGGTTAAAGACATGCTCTGGAACTTTGGTGACTTAAGTGTTTTTTTTTTTTAAACCTTCACTTTTGGGCTGGATATGTCAATGTGTAGTTTATGCACACGTAATCTATGAGCAAAATTGCTATCTTAACCAAGAAATCCCTAGTTTAAAAGTTTCCTGGAAGCTGTGCAGCTCCATATCCCCTACATTTTCCCCCACATGGGCCAGCCCCCTAGCAATTTGAGTTCAATCAATGAGGTTCAGCCCCTTGCCATTTGAGTAACATCTAATAAGAGGCACATCATGCACACACAGCAGAGCAAGAGAGGGCAATGACGTGGTGCACACATTTGCACATATGTGATGTATTACGCAATTTTCAGGGAACCACTTTTGGCTCGTGAGCACTACTTTCAAAACTCCTGGCTAAAAAGCATAGGCTACAAAAGTACCATCCCCACAAGCCAGAATGTTGAATCAAATTCCATTTGAACTTACTGTACCTGTTGTCTGTGCGGTATTAAACCAACTTTCCCAAACACTGGTACCACTGAGATTTGGCACATGCGCAAAACCATGTAAACACCTGGTATGCATGCATTGCGTGCATGTACTTCCGTCTTGTATTGCGCACAAGATAGAAGTAAATGCACTGTGTATGCTTCAGGAAAAGAGCAACATAGAGACCTCATTTTGAAGTCTGTTTAATAATATTCCCTGTGGATATTTTGTCTCAAATTTCAACCCACAAGGACAATCGGGTAGTGTGAATGAATGAAATTATATTTTTGTCAAATCGCTAATTGGCAACACTTCCCTTACGGGATTAATTGACACATGTTACAAATGAGTAAGTTCAAATATAATTATATTAAACATTTGCAACATAACGAATGTATAGGTTTTCGTCAATACGAAGGTATGTGAATCTGTCTAGAGGTAGACCAAATAATCGGAATGGCCGATTTCAAGTTTTCATAACAATCTGCATTTTTGGACACCGATTATAGCCGATTACATTGCACTCCACGAGGAGACTGCGTGGTAGGCTGACTACCTTTTACACGTGTGCAGCAAGAGCCAAGGTAAGTTGCTAGCTAGCATTAAACTTATATTCTAAAAAAAACAATCTGAACATAATCACTAGTTAACTACACATGGTTGAGGAAGTTACTAGTTTATCTAGCTTGTCCTGCGTTGCATATAATCGATGCGGTACCCGTTAATTTATCATCAAATCACAGCCTACTTCGGCAAACGGGTGATGATTTAACAAGCGCATTCATGAAAAAAGCACTGTCGTTGCACCAATGTGTACCTAACCATAAACAATAACGCCTTTTTAAAAAATCAATACACAAGTATATATTTTTAAACCTGCATATTTAGTTAATATTGCCTGCTTACATTAATTTCTTTCAGTTAGGGAAATTGTGTTTTCTCTTGCGTGCTGTGCAAGCACAGTCAGGGTATATGCAGCAGTTTGGGCCGCCTGGCTCCTAGCGAACTATGTGAAGACCATTTCATCCTAACAAAGACCGTAATTCATTTGCTGGAATTGTACATAATTATGACATAACATTGAAGGTTGTGCAATGTAACAGCACTATTTAGACTTATGGATGCCACCCGTTAGATAAAATATGGAACGGTTCCGTATTTCACTGAAAGAATAAACATTTTGTTTTCGAAATAATAGTTTCTGGAGTTGACCATATTAATGACCTAGGGCTCGTATTTCTGTGTGTTATATTATAATTAAGTCTATGATTTGATATTTGATAGAGCAGTCTGACTGAGCGGTGGTAGGCAGCAGCAGGCTCGTAAGCATTCACTCAAACAGCACTTTCCTGCATTTGCCAGCAGCTCTTTGATGTGCTTCAAGCATTGCGCTGTTTATGACTTCAAGCCTATCAACTCCCGAGATTAGGCTGGCAATACTATAGTGCCTATAAGAATATCCAACAGTCAAAGGTATATGAAATACTAATGGTATAGAGAGTCCTATAATAACTTCAACCTAAAACTTCTTACCTGTGAATATTGAAGACTCATTTTAAAAGGAACCACCAGCTTTCATATGTTCTCATGTTCTGAGCAAGGAACTTAAACGTTAGGTGTTTTTACATGGCACATATTGCACTTTTACTTTCTTCTCCAACACTTTGTTTTTGCATTAAATAAACCAAATTGAAAATGTTTCATTATTTATTTGAGACTAAATAGATTTTATTGATGTATTAAGTTAAAATAAGTGTCTATTCAGTATTGTTGTCATTTATATAGACATGTATGTCTGATTAACGTTTATCAGATTAATTGAGCTAACAGCTCTGTTTAGCTCGAAGTCAACTGCCTCCTATTGTAAAAACAAACGTACCACACACATTCCATTTTGGAAAATCTATCAGTCACATCACTCCAACTAACGTTAGCTAGTTACACAACAATTCCTCCCCGGGCGCGGCAGCTCCCTGCATCTCCCGAAACCAGTGTATGTGTGTCTTTCACAGGGGTTGGGTTAAAAGCGGAAGTCACATTTTGTTTACCTTATGCGCAATTGACCAATAAAGTGATCTTGATTAGCTAAGAAATATCACGCTCCCATACATACAGTGCCTTTAGAAAATATTCACACCTTGACTTATTCCACATTTTTGTTGTTACAGCCTGATTTTTAAAAATGGATTCAATTTAGATTTTGTGTCACTGGCCTACACACAATACCCCATAATGTCAAAGTGGAATTGTTTTTCAAAATGTGTACACTTTAATTACAAATCAAAAGCTGAAATGTCTTTAATCAATAAGTATTGAGTATGAATACTTTCTGAAGGCTCTGTTAGCTACTCAGATGAGACAGTTGGCAATGGTTTGCCTGTCCCAGGGCAGAGTTTGCACCTGTTTGGTCCTAGTATTCATGACAGCTCACTGGATTAGCCAGAATGATATACAGTGCAATAGCTTATTGAATCTGGAGCGCATACTGTATTGAGTCTTGATAAACCACACATTAAATGAGCGAATCGCATGTATTTGGGTTGAGTCTGAAAGTACAGTGTTGAACTGCGGTGAGTTTGTCAAAAGCATAAAGATCACATTTACCAGTCAGCTCATCTAAAGTCAATGGACAAACCATGGTCTTAATGGTCTTAATGGTAAATGTTTATCTTTATACCCCTGGTGATTTTGGAAACCTGCCCTGACATTTCTCCACTCTTTCCATTGCAGCATGTGATATTCCTCAACATCACTGGATACCGTTGACTGAAGAGGAAAGGACATCAGAATGAAGAATAGCTTATGGTAGATGAACAGTGGAAAAAAATAGATCAGAAGATCAATGATCAGCAGGCTGACACAGCACATTGAAGGGGAATGGAAACACTTTTTAGGACATATAGCAATGCAACAAGTTGTATTCAATCCACTAACACTAAACAGGTGTAAAGCCTAGTGTTTCCCTTCCCCTTTAAAGCTGGAAACATTAATGGTGAAACTGCCATGTCCTTTTGGGATATTACAACAACAAAGAAGTTACTGCAAACAGCAAACTCTGTTTTTTACCCTCTGACGACATTGCATACGCGATAGAACAGCAGAATATGTACTGTGTTGCTCGAAGCATCTCGCCTCCATTAGGTCCACAAAATAATAAGAGTTGCTGGGGCGGACAGGGGCGCTTTCCCCCCTATTGCGGATTCAATCTTTAAGATGTTGTCATCTTGCTGGGCCTTGCTGTAGATGCCGTGTGAAAGTAGACTGTTACAGTGAATGGACACAAGTACAAATGTGGTAGATACATTTGCATGCAGCATCTTATCTCTGTAGGCACAGGCAGTATAGACTGTAGACATACGCACACTGGTGTGACCTTGGAAGTCTGAATGCTCGAGGCGGCGGGGGAGAGTGATAAGCGAGTGTTGGCCAACCCTCTTAAGTCAGAAAATGTAGCGGACTAGAGGAGGAAGAGAGACTGGGTGTCATGGTGTGTAATGATGTGTAATAGTGTCATGGTGTGTGTGTGTCACTGTGAATGCTTGCTACTATGCTCATCTATGTACTTAGCTGTGGATGCATGTTGGACTGCATCTGTGGTGGTAGGTAGTCTGATATTATAGCATTAGGCCTTGTGTTCCATTAGCCTTTCTGCTTGTGGCACAGGTGTTTTATCTATAGTGTTTTTGGATATGTTGGATGTGCCTGCTTGTTGACAGTGACACACAATATCTGTGCTGAGCCACTCCTATGTTTGTCTGCTTAATAATGTATGAACAATACCGTTACTCACTTATCACTCTGTATTACCTTCAGGACACAATGGAACATACACGTCTCTGTGTGTGGAACATGCACGTCTCTGTGTGTGTGGAACATGCACGTCTCTGTGTGTGTGGAACATGCACGTCTCTGTGTGTGTGGAACATGCACGTCTCTGTGTGTGTGGAACATGCACGTCGCTGTGTGTGTGGAACATGCACGTCGCTGTGTGGGTGGAACATGCACGTCTCTGTGTGGGTGGAACATGCACGTCTCTGTGTGGGTGGAACATGCACGTCGCTGTGTATCTGCTCAAATGTTGGCCACAGCGTCCCCTCATTGAAATCGGGCCTGCCTATAGATGGCCATACCTTTCAGTCTGGATTGCAATAAGTCGAACGTGGGGTGAAATGAGGAGGGGAATGGACAAACGCATTAGGGGACTTTCAGTGACAGACGAGGAGGATGCTGATATGACTGTTGTTGACACTTTGTTTCAGGTCAGTTGTTAGTTAGAGCAAGGGTTTGCTCTGGTGAGATTAGCCATGGTGGTACACCAGTGTTGGGTTAATGTTACAGGGTTAGTGTTATAGTTATGAGGAAGGGACTTTGCTTCATTTGAGAATCTCCTATCCATTTGGGATACTTTCCCTCCATGCTAGTAGTGTTTTCTCTATGCTGTTCCTGCATAGCACAACCTCATAATGTGAGGGAAATACAGGTGATGTATCATAATTTCAGAGTGAGTAGGGGCGGTAGGGGGGCTTGTGTGGGTAGGGGGTTGTCAGTGGTGCCAGTAAACTGGTGGTGACTGAATTTTTCACCTTTTTTAGTTTTGTGCTGATTAGGCAAATGCTGCCCCACAGGCCAGTAATTGGTGGGGTTGAGAGGCACTGACGGGCACTGTGTGTACGTGCCAAACAGCAGCCTAATTTCCTATAGTGCACTACTTTTGACCAGAGCCCAAATGCTGGAAAGGGTAGTGCACTATTGTACGGAACAGGGTGTCATTTGGGATGCTGCCAGTGACTAAGCAACAGGCTCTTAGCTCACTACATGAAAGACACTATTAGGTTATTGACATTGTCTGCTAGTCAGTGTCTCTCAAGCTTTGTGTCCCTCATTTACTTACATTATTTACAGTACCACTCATGATGCATCAATGTATCAGAGACCTCTACTGCTCTGCTCTCTGAGTAATCTGGATGGAGTCATCACTGTGTTCCACACATCTTCATGTCATAGTTTCACATTTTGAGTGTGCACTGGGCAGTGATGATAAGGACTGCTCCTCCTTCTAGAATACATTTTTAGAAGTAACTGAATAGCCTCAGTGTGTGTTTGTGCACATACAGGTCTCTTTGATTCTGTGCAGTTTATACATGGCTGATTGAGTGTGAGTCAGTGTGCTGCCATACCAGCATAATTTATTTGAATCTCTTCGTTTGTTCCAATTTGATAGTGATTTTCCTCTCATGTTGACCACCTCCTCCGCAGCAGCCAACCCTGAGCTGTGAGTCAGAAGAGAAGCTGGACGGATGGTAAGCTTTTTTTCTCGCTCCATTTCTCCTCAATTTCTTGCCAACTGTTTCTCCTTTTCCCTCTCGCTTTCATCCTCCATATCTCTCTCCCTCCCTTTATGTCCCTCTCTCTTTCAATCTTTATATGCTGTTGATAAGTGAAAGATAGTCTTTATATAATGTGCTCTCCATGAACTCTCAGATGCTGTAGATTAGCCATAGACGGCCCCGCTAACAACTCCATGTTTGATTCTGAGGCCAAAGTTCTCTACAGGGAGAACATGGTGCAACTCTGGGTGCCTCTGGCAGATAAGACCACCTGATAAAACTATATTAATTAATATTTTAGTGCTCACTCACCATCCTTTTCATATTATTTAGCTACAATAATTTGAAATCCTAAAAGGATATATGGTTTCTTTCACCCATTTGGTAAAGAAATTGTTCCTGAAATGCTGTGTCTTGTATTTAGACGACAATGTAAAAGGACAGTAAAAGGACCTACTGTCTGAGTGTCACTTAGGCCTACTGTCTGTGTGTCACTTAGGCCTACTGTCTGAGTGTCACTTAGGCCTACTGTCTGAGTGTCACTTAGGCCTACTGTCTGAGTGTCACTTAGGCCTACTGTCTGAGTGTCACTTAGGCCTACTGTCTGAGTGTCACTTAGGCCTACTGTCTGAGTGTCACTTAGGCCTACTGTCTGAGTGTCACTTAGGCCTACTGTCTGAGTGTCACTTAGGCCTACTGTCTGAGTGTCACTTAGGCCTACTGTCTGAGTGAATAATTAAGGCAATGTTTGTTTGGCTCTGCCTGACTAGGGAACCACAAAGATTAGGCTAGTTAACCCAGGTCCTGTGACACACTTCCGTCCTCTAAAAGTGAATTTACAATTTGATATGGTCACTGTGGCACTTTAGTGTATCTATGGAAACTACAATGAACCCCATTTCAGAAATGTAATATACACATTTTTTTTTAAATAAAAAAATGTTTAGCATGACACCCATGTAGATTAGGTTTGTGCAGTAGATTTATTTTGTAAGTGGGTTTAGACATATCAGACATTATTTTGCTTATATGGATTTCTCTGAGAACATTTACTATTAATTGCCATTAAGAATATTTGGACATAAAAAAAAACAACATTTTGACTCAACTAATAACTCAAGTCTCAAAGCCGACCCTAGTACGACTGTATGCTCCTTTGTGTAATCAGTTTGAATTCTGCTACTTTTTTTGTCCCGTCCACTCACTGCTGCATGTCATAATCCATTTTATTTTCCTTCTTGTGTTAGACGAGCATGACTTTGAGCCAATCCGCAGATGCATGCATGTGCACAGGGCCCAGTGCCATCCCCCCTGCTTCCCGGCTTTGAAGCTGCCTCTGAGAGGGGGTGTGGTGTCGGGACATAGCTAGACCCTCGCACCCCCAGTGTTGGCCCTGTGGCTGAGTGTCAGCCTGGCGCCCCCTGATGGATCAGGCTAGCAGTGAGCAGAGTCCTGAGGAGCCGGAGGTGGGCCGAAGGGCGTCTGAGTCAGAGCACGGCATGTCCAAAATCACCCACAATGCACTGGAAAACATGGGCGCGCTGGGTCACGGCCTGAAGCAGCTCTTCCAGCCGCAGCGCCGCCGCTCGTCTGTCTCCCCGCACGACGCCGCCACCTCCTTCTCTATGGGTGGGCCCGCCCCTGAGCCCCCGGACGGTGGGGGTACAGAGGTTGGGGACTCTCCCGCCCCCGGTCCGGATTCTGACCCCCACGCTACTTCCTCCGCTCCCCCTGCAGCTCTGAGCCGTGTTCTGCAGCAGATCAGAAGCGCACCCCCGATGATAAAGCGAGGGACCAGCCTGCAGAGCCGCCGCAGCAAGACTGGGGGGACTGGGGACCCCCCCCAGAAAGGCAGCCCCCAGATCCACCGGAGGAGTACCCAGGAGGTGATGCTGCTGCAGGATGGCCGCCCGCGCTCCTCCTCCACCACGGACACGCTCACCAGCCCCACCCTGGCCGACATGCTGCTCACATCCGGATACCACTCCACTGAGGAGCCTGACCAGGTGAGTTTAACCCCAACCGACATGCTGCTCACATCGGGGTACCATTCCACTGAGTAGACAGACCAGGTGAGTTTAACCCCAACCGACATGCTGCTCACATCCGGGTACCATTCCACTGAGTAGACTGACTGTGTAAGATTAAACTAGGGGACCTACTCACTGGGACAGACAAGCCACTGCAAAGCTTTTTGTCCTACACTAGTTCAAAAGTTTGGGGTCACTAGAAGGCCAGCATCCCGGAGTCGCCTCTTCACTGTTGACGTTGAGACTGGTGTTTTGCGGGTACTATTTAATGAAGCTGCCAGTTGAGGACTTGTGAGGTAACTGTTTCTCTAACTAGACACTAATGTACACTCTTTATATTCTGGTTAGAGACAGTTTGCGCTGTTCTGTGAAGTTTCTTGGCAATTTCTTGCATGGAATAGCCTTCATTTCTCAGAACAAGAATTGACTGTGTTTCAGAAGAAAGTTATTTGTTTCTGGCCAGATATTCAACTAGTCTAAAGAAGGCCAGTTTTATTACTTTAATCAGAACAACAGTTTTCAGCTGTGCTAATAACATCAATGCAAAAGGGTTTTCTAATGATCAATGATAAACTTGGATTAGCTAACACAATATGCCATTGGAACACAGGAGTAATGGTTGCTGATAATGGGCCTCTGTACGACTGATATTCCATAAAAAATCAGCCGTTTCCAGCTACAATAGTCATGCAGAATGTCTACGTAGTATTTCTGATCAATTTGATATTTTAAATGGACAAAAGAAATAGCTTTTCTTTCAAAAACAAGGACATTTCTAAGTGACCCCGAACTTTTGAATGGTAGTGTAAATTTAAGAAGCTGCTACTACTAGAGAAACAGAAGATTCATGACTTCTTGTGCTGTTAGATTAAATTGGTCAGATTTCAGCCAACTGGTTTGCCGGCCTCTCGATGTTCTTTGATGAAGGAGTGAAAGGAACTGTCAGTGCTGATAGGTCAGAGAGAAATATTGTGTGTGTGCGTAGGTGTGCTCTAAGCTTTTCTATATTTAGCTGTGGCCTGTGGCTGCCTCTAAGTGTACTTCAGGTCAGCCAGAGAACGCTTGCCTTGCAGGCCAAAACGAGCTCAAACTTTACATCATTGACACTGTTCTATAGCCCCCAAGATCTAAAATGTTCCTCACTGGAATTTCTCACATCCATTGAAATGTGTAGTACACTGTTTGAATACTGGCTTGTAGCAGGTAAATGATAAAATCCTTTACATTGTTAAAATTGAGCGTTGAACTCCTAGACAACTAGTAAAGCTGGCGCTTCATTGTGTCTGATGTATACCAATCAAGCACAGTGCATATCCTTGGCAGTTATCTCACAATGCTTGATGACACCACCAAGCCTTTTGAGAAGTACTGTATGAATCTGACTGTTAGATGGATAAGGCTAAGCTGTCTGTTGCACCAACAGACAGTGATCACCCTGTGTGTACTGCAATGAACTGTCCTTACAAGAGCAGCTATCGGACTAGGGTCTAACTAGCATCGAGACATGGCTGTGGTTGAGGGACTCAGTTGACAGTCTGTCATTCTTAGAAAGAGCAACAACTGTCCTGTCCACTGCCTCTTTTACACAAGCTGTCTGAGCTGACAGTGATGGAAAGGGGGATGTACCCGCAACCCCACTGTGGTGGCCTACGTCTTTCCCAACTCCCAAGAACAGCACAGAATCCCTCTCTGCACAAAGTTAATTCTCTTCTGACCTCTAACACTTCCGTTCCAGAATCTGTTTATAGCAAATTGATTTCAGAACCTAGTGCCTTCAGAAAGTATTCACACCCCTTTACTTTTCCCACATTTTGTTACAGCCTGCATTTAAAAATGATTACATTTAAATGTGTCCCTGATCTACACACAATACCCCATAATGTCAAAGTGGAATTTTGTTTGTATAACATTTTAGAAATTAATAAAAAATGTAAAGTTGAAATGTCTTGTCAATAAGTATTCAAACCCTTTATGCCAAGCCTAAATAAGTTTAGGAATACAAATGTGCTTAACAAGTCACATAAGTTGCATGGACTCATTCAGTGTTTAATAAAAGTGGTTAACATTATTGTTTTCATAACAACCACATCGGTGTACCCTATACATATAATTATCTTAATCAATTAGTGAATTTCAAGCACAGATTCAACCACAAACACCAGGTTTTTCAATGCCTCACTAAAAATGTCAATGAAGATGTGTTAAAAAAACAAACAGATGCTGAATATCCCTTTGAGCATGGTGAAGTTATTAATTAGGCTTTGGGTGGTGTTACTACTACTTCCTAACTCGGTTGCCGGAGAGGAAGGGAACTGCTCAGGGATTTCACCATGAGGCCAATTGTGATTTTAAAACAGAGTTTTTAATGGTTGTGATTTGAGAACTGAGGATGGATCAACAGCATTGTAGTTACTCCACAATACTAACCCAAATGACAGTGTGAAAAGGAAGCCAAAACAAGTATCCTGTTTGCAACAAAGCACTTAAGTAATATTGCAAAAGATGTGGCTAAGAAATTAACTTTTTGTCATGAGTACAAAGCGTTATGTTTGGGGAAAACACATCACTGAGTACCACTCGTCATATTTTCAAGCCTTGTGGTGGCTGCAATCATGTTATTGGTATGCTTGTTATCGGTAAGAACTAGGGAGGTATTTAGGATATAAATAAACGGAATACAGCTATAAGCACAGGCAAAATTCTAGAAACTTTGTTCAGTCTGCTTTCCAACAGACACAATTCACCTTTCAGCAGGACAATAACCAAATCTACACTGGAGTTGCTTACCAATACATTAAATGTTCCTGAGTGGCCTAGTTACAGTTTTGACATAATTTATCTTGAAAATCTATAACAAGACTTTAAAATGGCTGTCTAGCAACAATCAATTTGAGAGCTTAAATAATTTTTAAAAAATCATAATTGGCAAATATTGTACAATCCAGGTGTGTAAAGCTCTTAGATTTACCCAGCTCTTAAAGACTCTCAGCTGTAATCTCCGCCAAAGGTGCTTCTACAAAAAATGAATTATGTTTTCACATTGTAATAATGGGGTATTGTGTGTAAACATGCGAGACATTTGTTTGTATTTAATACATTCTGAATGTAGGCTGTAACACAAAATGTGGAATAAGTTGTCGGTGTGTGAATACTTTAAGGCACTAACATTTTATTTTTCTGGTTGAGCCTTAAGCTTCTTCAGAGTTATGAATGAGGTGGCACACAGTCTTTATGGCATCCCTGTCTGATGGATTACTGCTCAGATTATACACATGGATTCCTCTGTGTTAATATATGAAAGGTATGGCCCAGCTGTTTTACACATTATAGGAAAACAGTCTGAGTATAATGATAGGTAACAGGTAGCCTTATGATTATAGGGTGTTGGTATTGGCTGGTTTATTATGTTAGTGCTATAGTTTCATATACATAAAGGTCTGATGTAGGATGAAGACATGTTTCTTCACCACATCAAATAGTGACCATAGCAACTGGAGGAAGCTTGTGGTAACTGTTTTGCAGCTGAATGATCATGATAGTTTATGAAATGATGAAACTCAATATTGCCCCTGTTGATATAATAGGCCTTCCCCTTCCAGTTCAATTTAGTTATTTTTACATTCTCCCTCAATCTCACATGTCAGTCTGATCTCTTATTTCCATCTTCCATTTATCTTCTCTTCCTCATTACACTCTCCCTTTCCTTGGTCAGCTGGATCGTCTGGACGGCTCTGGCCCGGCCATATCGCCCAACGCTATTTCCTATGGAGCCGACAGCTACGGGCTGGACTCGGTGGACAGCACCCCAGACCCCCAGCGCACAAAACAGGCCATCGCCCAGCTGCAGCAGAAGATACTCAAGCTCACAGAGCAAATCAAACTCGAGCAGAGGGCCAGAGACGACAATGTGGCAGAGTACCTGAAGCTAGCTAACAACGCAGACAAGCAGCAGAGTGCCCGCATTAAACAGGTGTTTGAGAAGAAGAACCAGAAATCAGCCCAGACCATCCAGCAGCTGCAGAGGAAGTTGGAGCGCTATCAGCGCAAGCTGAAAGAGGTGGAGCACAACGGGATCCCCCGTCAGCCCAAAGACGTGCTCCGAGACATGCACCAAGGCCTCAAGGACGTGGGCGCCAAGGTCAGGGCTGTTATGAACATTTTTAATCACATTTACTTTCCCTGTGAGCTGTTTTGTTAGGCATCTCATGTATTTTTCACCACTGTCATACTAATTCCTGCCAGTGTAGTGCGCCGCTGCATCTGCTAATGTGAGTAGTACCACCACAAATGTACAATTTGTCTGGTCTTAGCCACCTGTCCTTGACTTCTTTGCAGAGTGGTTAGCAGTACACAGCTTCTAACAGAGTCCTATACAACACATGTAGAATAAGTATCTCTCAGACCTGGGTTCAAAATTACTATTTGAAATCATTTATAATACTTTAGCTGGGCTTGATTGGCACAATGGAACCATTAGAATAGTTGCAAAACATCATACCTGGCTTATCTGGCACTCCAGGCAGACTAAAGGAATAGCTAAAAATATTTGAACCCAGATCTAGTATATCTATGTCCCTGTCCATTAAGTAAGGGATAAACAGACATTCTGTAGATTATCTTGGAAATAATGGATGACTTTGCAGAGTAAATTTATCCAATGCATATTTACCGGTAGAAATGACTTTTTTTGTTTATTTACTTATCTTTTAAATGCTAGGGACTCGACCCAGTTGTTCATTCTATATGGTCTGTTGCCATGCTCGCTGGCTAACACAGGCATGACCTCTGCAGCCAGAATAACAAGAAAGTAGCTGCATTTGCATTTATTTAAGCTGTTTTCTATCAACATCCATTAAGATAACAATGAGCTGATGGTGCAAGATTTTGCTTGGCATAGCTAGAAATGTTAATTTCTGGCATATATTCAAATAAAAAAATACCTGATGCTGAAAACAGATGGTAAAACTAGAAACATGGGAGGATTTGACAGCATAGTGCCACTTGCGTAAGGACTAGAGAAATTCATCATTGCAAGGTGTCCTGACTTTATATTTTCAAACTGACCTCTTATCTGGTTTTAATGTCCATTCTAGAGCCCTTCTAGCCAATCACGAACAAGTATTCAACAATGCTGTGGTCACAATCTCCTTTAATTCACACTTTAGTCCCACCCCAGTTAGTATCTATCTGTCCTTCCCTACAGGTGACCGGTGGCCTCTCCAGCTTCTCTCATGCCACTCACTCTGCAGCTGGGGCCGTGGTGTCCAAACCCCGAGAGATCGCCTCCCTCATCCGCAACAAGTTTGGCAGCGCCGACAACATTTCGTCCCTGAGGGACTCCCTCGACGAACCCCAGGAGGATGGTCACGGTCTGGGGAGGGCTTCCAGCCCAAAGTACGGCAGTGAGGATGACTGCTCTAGTGCCAGCTCCGGCTCGGCAGGGGTCAACAGCGTCCCCGGGGGCCCGCCCAGCTCTAAGGGTCTTAACACCCTGGAGCCCGGCCAATCATTGGGCTTGGACACGCTGCTCCACGAGGTTCAGGAGCTCCGGGACAACCAGGGTCGGCTGGATGAGTCGTTCAACAGCCTGAAGAGTCACTACCAGAGAGACTACACCATGATCATACAGGCCCTGCAGGAGGAGAGATACAGGTAACCAGTCACTGCCACACACAACCTCGCAGGTACTATATACACTTTACGGAGTCCTAATTTACACGGACTGTCACTAATACTTATGTGATAACCTGAAATCTGCATGTTTTACCACCCCTCCCTGAACTTGCTCATAATTGCAAATCGGTCTTGTTATTAAACACTTTTTTTACGTTCAAAAGAATGTATTATTCTCACTCGTCAACAGAACATCTCCTCCGCCTTTATGAAAGGAAGCGTTTGTGATCGGTACCTGACCTCTGTGTGTCTCTAGGTGTGAGCGTCTGGAGGAGCAGCTCAACGACTTAACAGAGCTCCACCAGAATGAGATCCTCAACCTGAAGCAGGAGCTGGCCAGCATGGAGGAGAAGATCGCCTATCAGTCCTACGAGAGAGCTAGAGACATTCAGGTAGGTTGTTTCTCCAGTACTTGAAAGAAGGATTATGGAATGATTTATATTTGACTTTTAGCTCCAAAGGGCCTCAACAGTGCGTCTCCAGTGAACCCAAGGCGTATTCTTAGTCTGGGACATTTTTTGTATTATTATCATGGTACAGTAGTTGTCTAGATGTTTGTGCTGAATTGTGAAAGTATTTCACACGGTGATCCATGGTCTTCTCAATGACCCCCCCGGTATGTGGTACTGTAGTTATGTCGAGCCATGTTTGTGACAAAGTGTGTTGTTGACATTCCACACTGTGTGAACCATGGCCGTCTGATAACCCTGTCTCTCCCCTTCCCCTGTAGGAGGCACTGGAGGCATGCCAGACACGGATCTCTAAGATGGAGCTGCAGCAGCAGCAGCAGCAGGTGGTCCAGCTGGAAGGCCTGGAGAACGCCACGGCCCGCACCTTGCTGGGCAAGCTCATCAACGTGCTGCTAGCCGTCATGGCCGTGCTCCTGGTGTTCGTATCCACTGTGGCCAACTGCGTGGTGCCCTTGATGAAGACGCGTAGCCGCACCTTCTCAACGCTGCTCCTTGTTGTCCTCCTCGCCTTCCTCTGGAGGAACTGGGAGGTCATCTCCCAGTACTTGGACCGCTTCCTGTTGTCCCCGAGTTGATCTGCAGGGGGGCCTCAATGAACGACAACAGAGGTGCGGGGCTCTCATGGCGACGCAGGGCCTGGCGGGACGAGAGGGGACTAACTAACCCATGCATTGCCTCTGATGCAACTGTAGTGGTGCCAGGCCAGCCCAGTGGGTGGGGCTTAATGGAAAGGAGGAGGAGCCAAGATACCTTTCTCTCTCCAAGGAGTGAATTTGTTTACATGTGGAAGATGTTTATTGCATTAGAATTGATTCAAGTGGTATTGAATTTGTTTCTTGATATTGCTATCATTAATGCAGATGATTGAGGGCTTTCTCGTGGCTGGATTTGGATAATGAACAGCTGGCATTTTGCTGATCTACATGGCTAGTGTTGTCTTTCTCAATTCCTTTTCTCTTTCTAAGCCTAAAATCTCTCCCTTTTTCTTACTCTGATGTCTCTCTTCTCAATCACCCCAGTCTGCTTGTCTTTCTGGGAGGATTTATAGACTAACTACAGTACACGGTTGTGGACTAAATCTATCTGGATCAAGCAATTGATGGGTTCTCGAGCAGTGTGTTTTATATGGACAAGCTGAACGCAATGATGGGCCAAGGATGCTGAGTTGGAATATGCTCAGCCCTATTGGTCCTGCCCCCTGCAGATATGAACATACTTGAAGAGCTGTAAAAATGCTCAGACTGTGCTTCCATACTGTTTCTATTAGTGACAAATAAAATACGACTTGTTTAAAAAAAAAAAAGATGGACTGGTCCTTGAGTCAAACTATGACTGGGTGATGTTTGTTTCCTTTCTCAAATCCAGGTTCACAGCACTGTTTTATAGATCTCCTGGCTGACTTGAGAATTTGATCAAACTTCCAGGGAAAAAAGAACCAGCAGCACCCCAACGCCTTGATCACCTAGTGTCACTGCCCAAAATGGTACACAGCATCTGGATGCGCAACATTCACTTACCATTTAATGCATACTTTATAAATGCAATGGAAATGCAGCATTCGACTGGAAATGATTGAGCTGTCGAGGTGCTCAATGGGTAAGGCTATGGTTGGAGTACCCCACAGAACATTTGGTATGATCAGTTTAAGCTCAATGTGTCCTTGCACACCCTTGGAGAAGAGGTGCATTTTGTTCACTTATGACCCATGGCAAATGTATCGTTAATCCTGACTAGAGCGAACACCAACCTTGTATAACCACTCATTAGTGGTAATCCAAGGCTGGGAGAACCCACTTTGGCGTCAAACAGGATGTAATAATGCAATTAACCTGGCAGAAGAGGCTACCTCTGAACAGGTCTAAATGGCTATACCAATTTTGGACTCATGAAGAACTTAAATGCCCCTATTTCAACTACTGTACCTCTGTTAAGGCCATTTAAATTCCTACCCGAAAGCTTGTTTTACTCCAATCTTTGGAAATGTAGAACGACAGCCTCAGTCAATTTGAGTAGTTAATTTCTCCAGCCCCCAAGAGTTAACTGCCACAAGCATTAAGTTTGAGTCATACTTGAATCAGTGCATTTAAAAAAAATATAAAATGGGCCCCCGTGCCCTATAAGGACCGATTTAGACCTGGGACACCAGGTGGGTGCAATGAATTATCACAGGGGGGAATATATTAACACAAACACTCCAGCCTACCCTGCTGCTCAGGTGTTCATATGGCACACCGTTGCCTTGTATCATTGTTTCAGGTCAAAGTTGAATTATCAGCTACAACAATCGTTGGTAGATTTGAATTTCCCAGGGGAGACAAATCCACAATTGTTTTTTTGCTGAGGTAAAACTCAGCAAAAAAAGAAACATTTCTTCAGTAGTCTTTCAAAGAACTCATAAAAATCCAAATACTGTCACAGATCGTGGAATGGTCGTTAAGACACGCACAGCTTACAGACGGTAGGCAATTAAGGTCACAATTATGAGAACTTAACAAAAAGAGGCCTTGACAGACTGAAAGAAAAAGATGCCCAGGGTCCCTGCTCATCTGGATGAATATGCCTTAGGCATGGTGCAAGGAGGATTGAGGACTGCAGATGTGGCCAGGGCAATAAATTGCAATGTCTGTACTGTGAGACGCCTAAGACAGCGCTACAGGTCGGACAGCTGATCGTCCTCGCAGTGGCAGACCACGTGTAAATATTTACACATGTTAAGTTTCCTGAAAACAAACACTTGACAGTGAGAGGACATTTTTGTTGCCGAGTTTAGTATGCAGGTCTACACTAAAGGATACCGCAACAACTTCAAAAAAATAAGCTTTATTCAAAAACATACTGAATCTTTAAAACCCACATTTGGATGAAAGGAGATCACTCAGCTGCTCCATTCTTGCCTCGTTTCCCTGTGGTTCTAGCAGCAGGAGCCCCCTCGCCCTTCTTGGCTGCCCCCTCGCCCTTCTTGGCTGCCCCCTCGCCCTTCTTGGCTGCCCCCTCGCCCTTCTTGGCTGCCCCCTCGCCCTTCTTGGCTGCCCCCTCGCCCTTCTTGGCTGCCCCCTCGCCCTTCTTGGCTGCCCCCTCGCCCTTCTTGGCTGCCCCCTCGCCCTTCTTGGCTGCCCCCTCGCCCTTCTTGGCTGCTCCCTCGCCCTTCTTGGCTGCTTTGGTAGTCTTCAGTGCTTTGGGCTGGTCCCCAGTCCCTCCTTCCACTGCAGGCCTCGTCGCCTTGGGCTTCTTCGTAGGGGCCACCTTGGAGCCACCAGGAGCCTTCTTGGGTTTTGCATCCTTGAACATGAAATTGACTGTCAGATTTGCCATTCAATCACCCATTGATTACAGCTAACATTTTGCCATGATAAAGCCCAAACGGAACAGTACCCATTATGACCACGGTACATAAACTGCTTACCCACCAAAACCACTTGAACTATGCCAATAGTCATAAGAAACAAAACTTGCCTCTGAAGTCTTCTCCTTTTTGGCTGTAGTTCTCTCAGAAACTAGTGATGTAAATGGAGCGACATGCAATCATGGACACCACAAAAAGGAGAAGTGAGATACGAATAAAAGTCATGAATGAGCATTGTTCTGACAAAGAAATGTTACTGCGATATTATACCAATACCTAGACTCAAAGTAGCAATTATTTTCTCTAGGTAGCGCATTGTTCATCCTATAGCTTGTGCGCCATCTGTTTAATTAGCGAACCAATAGGTTTCAGCACATTTCCATGGCTGATTAAAACTAATTTCTCATGCTCTACAGCAGACATTAGTGAGCAATATGCTCCCAGATAGCACAAATACATCTGCCCAAAGTCCTGCAGATTAATTTAGAATGCCTAAATTCTTCACTATAACATCAGTTAGACAAACATCTTCCCAATGTGCAAACGTCCTCCAAAGGACACATTCCCCATGCAATTTCATAGGTCAGCTCGTTATCTGGGTTTGGAACATCAGCACCTAAGTATGTGATAACTCCTCAAGGTCCCTGGCAATTCCCAGCCCTCCATTGCAATGTGTTGCTCAATAAGCAACAATTATCCCAACCAATTGGGCAGATGGGTTTAGACATAACCCTAAGGACTGATGATCACAATAGATTCAGTTTACCTGCTTCCTTCTCCTTGGTCTTCTTGGCTCCAGCCTTGGAGGCCTTCGCCACATTGGGATCAGTGTTCTCAGTGGCCTTAAGCTTGGGCTCCTTCAATTTACCCCTGACTGCAAGCTGGAAAGGGAGGGTGACGACGCACTACATTTTAGAAACAGCAAACCCATATTCAACGCAATGTTTTGATGTAACAACTTGTATAATAAACACTGATTCTCAAAATGTGCATTCAAAAGGTGGTACCAAATCCAATAAGCACATTTGGCAGGTACGCTACCACACAGGAACGTATTTAATTGGTTGATATCTGGAGTCCTAGTTAATTATCCTAACAAAAAAAAAATATAGTTATGGGTCACTTACCCGAAACCTCCCCTGTGCGCCGCTTGCAGTGGAGTTAGGTGGCCTCGCTAATACCCCGCTCTCGATTCCTTTGTTCAGGGCCTTGCGCATCATGTACTTCAACCTCACCTGGTCCAAAGATGGATATTTCTCTGTTATATAACTACGAATGGCCTGCGAGGAAACACCCTTTCGAGAGTCCAATTCCTTCAGCGCTTCTTTGACCATTATCATCGTTGGTGGATGAAGGTGGGTTTTCCTTGCCACATCAGGTGCTTTGCTGGACTCTTAACAAAATGAAAAAGAACAATTCATAACCGTAAACTAACAAAATATCAGTAATTTTAGGATACCCTTATTGGTTAAAACACATGGGTTACAAACCGGATTTAGCTTTTTCCGACACTTTCTCATCTTTATTGGATGATTTAGAAGATGCGATTCCTTCTTCGGAGGCTACCGTTTTTTTAGGTGCCATTTTTTAACGATAAATCTTAAATTAACTTAAAAACAGAACGCCTATTTTCTCACCTTTAAAATCGGAATGGATTCCAATTTTATGCACTCCAAACAACTCAGCCGCAAACCACGTGGTTCATCAAACAGGTGCTCACAGTTATTAGGTAGGCTACCACTCAGGACACATCCCACTCGTGTGAAGTCGATTCCTTTCCTCGCCTCTGTTCCTTCTTTGCATCCTTTCCTTTATTGCTCTGATCAGCTGCTTACATGTACTGTTCTGGCATATTAAACACGATTCAACAAACATAAATAAAATATGAAAACATTTATGCTTCGATCATACTGACTGTTATTGCATTTTGGTACACCAGAAGTACATTCATTTCCAATGAAACATTGCATTTGCCTTGCAGCATTGTGTTGCGGAGGCAGTTGCTGTGTGTTCTGTGTGGTGCATATGTTGGATTTATCGAACTGTATGCTTAGACGGTTTGAAGGAAATGGTAGCAGAAGGTGAATGTTGAACTTTTGTTGCACAAATATCCAGAGGATGTTGCATACCATTTTGCATAATAACACGATAGGTGTGATTAAGACGTTACACCTAGATCACACGGACTGAGTCATTGCGTTTTGGTTACACCAGAAGTACATTAATTTCCAATGGAATGTTGTGTTTGCCTTGCAGCGGCAGTTGCAATGCATTCTGTGTGGTCCATATGTTGGATTTATCAAACATATGTATCGAACGAATGCATCAAATTGTATGCCTAGACTTGACAGAAAGTAGCAAACTGTGAATGTTGAACTTCACACATATCTAGTAAAAAATATTGTGGGATTACATCATTTAAAAAAAGTGTGACTTGAATTTTTTATAAAAATGATTTACAAAGTAAAAAACATTATTTATTCGATGATATCTACACATTTGTGACAGCCTACAATATAATTTACCTTAAAAATGCATAGTTGGAGGAAATTACAATAATAAATAGTCAAGATAGTAGAGAGTAGGCTCTTTCAACAGTGAGACCAATGTTGTGCAAGCTGGTCTTGATTGTGCTGTTGGACTGGGACCAGCCCCCCCGAAAGCGCTGGTCTGTGTGGGTCCAGGGATGGTTGAAGTCCCAAAAGCAGGCAGGGGAGTTCCACCGTCTCATTCAAGAGTTTTGACTGTTTGCAAAGAAATTCCAAAGCTACTTTTGTCTGGACCGAAGCCAGTTCGATCACCTGCTCCAGATGGTTGGAGACAGGATCGCCCGGATGGATACCATCTACCGGGAGTCCATCAGCCCAATTGAACGCCTGGCAATTTGTCTAGAGTAAGGAAAATTCAAATGACTTTTAAAGCCTTTGATACCGTAATTATATTAGATATACAGTGCATTCGGAAAGTATTCAGACCCCTTCACATTTTGTTACCTTACAGCCTTATTTTAAAATGTATTAAACACAAAAACAGGTTTAGAATTTTTGGCAAATTTATACAAAATAAAAAACTGCAATATCACATTTACATAAGTATTCAGATCCTTTACTCAGTACTTTGTTGAAGCACCTTTGGCAGTGATTACAGCATCGAGTCTTCTTGGATATGACGCTACAAGCTTGGCATACCTGTATATTGGGAGTTTCTCCCATTTTTCTCTAAAAATCCTCTGAAGCTCTGTCAGGTTGGATGGGGAGCGTCGTTGCTCAGCTAATTTTAGATCTCTCCAGAGATGTTCTACTGGGATCAAGTCCAGGTTCTGGCTGGGCCACTCAAGGACATTCAGAGACTTGTCCCGAAACCACTTCTGTGTTGTCTTGGCTGTGTGTTTAGGGTCATTGTCCTGTTGAAAGGTGAACCGTCGCCCCAGTCTGAGGTCCTGAGCGCTCTGGAGCAGGTTTTCATCAAGGATCTCTCTGTACTTTGCCCCGTTCATCTTTCCATCAATCCTGACTAGTCTCCCAGACCCCGCCGCTAAAAAACATCCCCACAGCATGATGCTGTCCCCACCATGCTTCACCATAGGGATGATGCCAGATTTCCTCCGGACGTGACGCTTGGCATTCAGGCCAAAGAGTTCCATCTTGGTTCAGAGAATCTTGTTTGTCATGGTCTGAGAGTCCTTTAGATGCCTTTTGGCAAACTCCAAGCCGGCTGTCATGTGCCTTTTCCTGAGGAGTGGCTTCCGTCTGACCACTCTACCATAAAGGCCTGATTGGTGGAGTGCTGCGGAGATGGTTGTCCTTCTGGATGGTTCTCCCATTTCCACAGATGAACTCTCGAGCTCTGTCAGAGCGACCATCGGGTTTTTGGTCACCTCCCTGCCCAAGTCCATTCTCACTTAATTGCTCAGTTTGGCCAGGTGGACAGTTGTAGGAAGAGTCTCAGTGGTTCCAAACGTCTTCCATTTAAGAATGATGGAGGCCACTGTGTTCTTGGACCCTTCCCCAGATCTGTGCCTTTACACAATCCTGTCCCGGAGCTCTACGAACAATTCCTTCGACCTTATGGCTTGGTTTTTTCTCTGACATGTACTGTCAACTGTGGGGCCTTGTATAGACAGGCGTGTGCCTTTCCAAATCATGTCCAATCAATTGAATTTACCACAGGTGGACTCCAATCAAGTTGTAGAAACATCTCAAGGATGATCAATGGAGACAGGATGCCCCTGAGCTCATTTTCGAGTCTCATAGCAAGGCTCAAAATACTTACGTAAGTAAGGTTTATTTTATTAATGTGCAAACATTTCTAAAAATCTGTTTTTTGCTTTGTCATTATAGGGTATTGTGTGTAGATTGATGATGGAAAAAAAGATTTACTCAATTTTAGAATAGGGCTGTAACGTAACAAAATGTGGAAAAAGTCAGGGGGTCTGAATAGTTTCTGAATGCACTGTATTTTATGCTAGTGTTGGAGGAAATTATAGTTGAAATGATTAATTATGTATACATTTTTAATTAGAACCATTTATTCTAATACTATTATGTTATGGTATGAAATGTATGGGTTCTTGGTTAAGCTGTTACTGAAAATGTAAGTAAAACGAATTAATTGTCTGTACCTTGCGGGTTTAAGGGAGAAGGATGATGTATCTTTTCAGACAGATAAGAATGTTTGTTTTGTGTTCCATTAGTGGAGAAAAGTATATCTTTTAGACAGTTTGGAATGTAGTTTTATGAGGGGAGTAGAAGAAGATCTCCAGACCTGAAGACACTGCGCTATTGTGGGGATCGGAGAGAGTGTGTGAAACTGATGACGTCATTTTATATTTTATGTTCTCACTTTAAAATGTAATGTTCTTTGTATTTTGGGTCAGTACTCATCAAGAATATATGCTGAACTTGTTCTTAAGACTGGTACCTTTCTATTTCATGCAAATGATACATTTACAACTTATTATGAAATAGATAGAGTGTGAATTTGGTTTTGGCTACAAAACATATAGGAATTTAGAATTCCTCTATCAGCTAGCTAAAGGGCTCTCTAGTTAATAGCCCCTATGTGATATCAGATGTACTTTTACAGAATGTTCATTAGGTCTATTACTTTTCCCAAAGTTAGTTTAAAATCCCCTTTTAATGATTAAATGAAAATAATGTTGGGGTGCCTTCTGCCCTGATGAAGGTAGGCTAGTCTTCTCCAGGACCACTTGTTCAAGACAGTTACAGTCATTCATTGCATTCTTATTGGAATCATGTACACTTTTAGAAAAAAGGGTTCCAAAAGGGTTCTTCGGCTGTTCCCGTAAGATACCCCTTTTTGGTTCCAGGTAGAACTGTTTTGGCTTCCATGCCTGTCCCCAAGGAGGAAGACTGGAGGGACATCACTGCTGAGATCCTTGTTACCCAAACTGTTATAGACCTACATGTATATCCGTCCTGCCCTGCCTTTCTAAAATCAGCTGTCAGAGCAGCTTACAGATCACTGTACCTGTACACAGCCAATCTGTAAATAGCAGACCCAACTACCTCATCCCCATGTTGTTATTTATCCTCTTGCTCTTTTGTACACCAGTATCTCTACTTGCACATTATCATCTGCACATCTATCACCCCAGTGTTAATGCTAAATTGTAATTATTGTGGCTCTATGGCCTATTTATTGCCTTACCTCCCTATTTTTCTACATTTTCACACACTGTAGATTTTTCTATTGTGCTATTGACTGTACGTTTGTTTATGTGTAACTCTGTGTTGTTGTTTTTGTCGCACTGCTTAACTTTTTCTTGACCAGGTCGCAGTTGTAAATGAGAACTTGTTCTCAACTGGCCTACCTCGTTTAATAAAGGTGAAATAAATTCAATAAAACCGTTGACATTGCATGTCACATCAAAAACCAAGCTATGAGGTTGAATGAATTGTCTGTAGAGCTCCGAGATAGGATTGTGTCGGCACAGATCTGGGGAAGTGTACCAAAAAATGTCTGCAGCATTGAATGTCCCCAAGAACACAATGACCTCCATCATTCTTAAATGGAAGAAGTTTGGAATCACCAAGACTCTTCCTAGAGCTGGCCGCCGGGCCAAATTGAGCAATCAGGGGAGAAGGGCCTTGGTCAGGGAAGTGACCAAGAATCCGATGGTCACTCTGACACTTCTCCCATCTGTAGAGATGGGAGAACCTTTCAGAAGGACAACCATCTCTGCAGCACTCCACCAATCAGGCCTTTATGGTAGAGTGGCCAGACGGAAGCCACTCCTTAGTAAAAGGCACATGACAGCCCGCTTGGAGTTTGCCAAAAGGCTCCTAAACACTCTCAGACCATGAGAAACAAGATCCCTCTGGTCTGATGAAACCAAGATTAAATTCTATGGCCTGAATGCCTAGCATTTGAAGGAAACATGGAACCATCCCTAAGGTGAGGCATGGTGATGGCAGCATCATGCTGTGGGGATGTTTATCAGCGGCAGGGACTGGGAGACTAGTCAGGATCAAGGCAAAGATGAAAGGAGCAAAGTATAGAGAGATTCCTGATGAAAACCTGCTCCAGAGCGCTTAGACTGGGGCGATGGTCCATCTTCCAACCAGACAACGACCCTAAGCACACAGCCAAGACAACACAGGAGTGAGCTTTGGGACAAGTCTCTGAATGTCTTTGAGTGGCACAGCCAGAGCACGGACTTGAACCCAATCGAACATCTCTTGAGAGACCTGAAAATAGATGTGCAGCAATGTTCCCCATCCAACCTGACAAAGCTTTAGAGGATCTGCAGAAAAGAAGGGGATAAACTCTTCAAATAGAGGTGTACCAAGCTTTTAGCGTCATACCCAAGAAGTAAAGGGTCTGAATACTTACAGTTTAAGTCTGAAGTTTACATACACTTAGGTTGGAGTCATTGAAATTTGTTTTTCAACCCCTCCAATAATTTCTTGTTCACAAACTATAGTTTTGGCAAGTCGGTTAGGAAATGTAGTTTGTGAATGACACAGGTAATTTTTCCAACTATTGTTTAAAGACAGATTCTCTTATAATTCACTGTATCACAATTCCAGTGGGTCAGAAGATTACATACACTAAGTTGGCTGTGCCTTTAAACAGCTTGGAAAATTCCAGAAAATTATGTCATGGCTTTAGAAGCTTCTGATAGGCTAATTGACATCATTTGAGTCAATTGGACGTGTACCTGTGGATGTATTTCAATGCCTACCTTCAAACTCAGTGTCTCTTTGCTTGACATCATGGGAAAATCAAAAGAAATCAGCCAAGACCTCGTAAATAAATTGTAGACCTCCACAAGTCTGGTTCATCCTTGGGAGCAATTTCCAAATGCCTGAAGGCACCACATTCATCTGTACAAACAACAGTACGCAAGTATAAACACCATGGGACCACGCAGCTGTCATATCGCTCAAGAAGGAGACGTGTTCTGTCTCCTAGAGATGAACGTACTTTGGTGCGGAAAGTGCAAATCAATCCCAGAACAGCAAAGGACCTTGTGAAGATGCTGGAAGAAACAGGTACAAAAGTATCTATATCCACAATAAAACGAGTCCTATATTGACATAACCTGAAAGGCCGCTCAGCAAGGAAGAAGCCACTGCTCCAAAACCGCCATAAAAAAGCCAGACTTTGGTTTTTAACTGCACATGGGGACAAAGATTGTACTTTTTGGAGAAATGTCCTCTGGTCTGATGAAACAAAAATAGAATTGTTGGCCATAATGACCATCGTTATGTTTGGAGGAAAAAGGGGGAGGCTTGCAAGCAGAAGAACCCCATCCCAACCGCGAAGAACGGGGGTGGCAGCATCATGTTGTGGGGGTGCTTTACTGCTGGAGGGACTGGTGCACTTCACAAAATAGATGGCATCATGAGTGAGGAAAATTTGGTGGATATATTGAAGCAACATCTCAAGACATCAGTTACGAAGGTAAAGCTTGGTTCCAAATGGGTCTTCCAAATGCACAATGACCCCAAGCGTTCTAAGTTGTGGCACAATGGCTTATGGACAACAAAGTCAAGGTATTGGAAGTGGCCATCACAAAGCCCTGACCTCAATCATATTGAAAATTTGTGGACAGAATTGATCACGTGTGTGCGAGCAAGGAAGCCTACAAACCTGACTCAGTTTTTTTTAACCTTTATTTAACTAGGCAAGTCAGTTAAGAACAAATTCTTATTTTCAATGACAGCCTAGGAACAGGGGCAGAACAACAGATTTGTATCTTGTCAGCTCAGGGATTTGTAACCTTTCGGTTACTAGTCCAACGCTATAACCAATAGGCTACCCTGGTTACCCCAGCTCTGTCAGGAGGAATCGGCCAAAATTCACCAAACCTATTGTGGGAAGTTTGTGGAAGGCTACCAAAAATGTTTGACCCAAGTCAAACAATTTAAAGGCAATGCTACCAAATACTAATCGAGTGTATGTAAACTTCTGACCCACTGGGAATGTGATGAAAGAAATGAAAGCTGAAATCATTCTCTCTGCTATTTATCTGACATTTCACATTCTTAAAATAAAGTGGTGATCCTAACTGACATAAGACAGGGGATTTTTACTAGGATCAAATGTCAGGAATTGTGAAAAACTGAGTTTAAATGTATTTGGCTAAGGAGTATGCAAACTTCAACTATATGTAAATGTCATAGTTCTGTTTTTTTTTTTTATGTTTTGCTTTATCATTATGAGGTATTGTGTGTAGATTGATGAGGGGGGAAAAAACAATTTAATCACTTTTAGAATAAGGCTGTAACAAAATGTGGGAAAAGTCAAGGGGCCTGAATATTTTCCGAAGGTACTGGAGAACAAGCTTACTACTATACTGACCTGGCAATCCTACTATCGTGGATACTTGTCTCCAAGCAGCATTTTTTGTGTTTATGTCCCTGTAGCTGTCAGCAGTTATGTCAAAAAGGCACTGTTTTGAGGATACTGCGAAAATGATTATTCCCTCAATGTGTCCAACAACCGCATGCGACCGTCTGCAACACCTGTGTAGGTACATGCAGTCAGTATAGTTGCATTGCTGCACAAAATGTTATGCAGCATTGATGCAAAGACGCTGTCGGTGTGATCAAGGCGTTACACTTTAGAGACTGTTTTTTGGGGGGGGGGGGGTCAATGTAAATACACTGGGTGGCAATTTTATTAATTGTTCAGCAGTCTTATGGCTTGGGGGTATATCTGTTAAGGAGCCTTTTGGACCTAGACCTAGACTTGTTGGTGATACCAACGAACTTGAAACTCTCGACCCGCTCCACTACTGCCCTGTCGATGTTAATGGGGGCCTGTTCGGCCCTCATTTTCTTGTCGTCCACGATCATCTCCTTTGTCTTGCTCACATTGAGGGAGAGGTTGTTGTCCTGGCACCACACCTCCAGGTCTCTGACCTCCTTCCCGAAAGGCTGTCTCATCGCTGTCGGTGATCAGGTTGTTGTTTCATCAGCAAACTTAATGATGATGTTGGTCGTGCTTGGCCAAGCAGTCATGGGTGAACAGGGTGTACAGGAAAAGTTTAAGCACACACCCCTTAGGGGCCCCACTGTTGAGGATCAGCGTGGCAGATGTGTTGGCAGATGTGTTGTTGGCAGATGTGTTGTTGCCTACCCTTACCACCTAGGGGCAGTCCATCAGGAAGTCCAGGATTCAGTTGCAGAGGGAGGTGTTTAGTCCCAGGGTTCTTAGCTTAGTGATGAGCTTTGTGGGAACTATGGTGTTGAACACTGAGCTGTAGTCAATGAACACCATTCTCACATAGGTGTTCCTTTTGTCCAAGTGGGAAAGGGCAGTGTGGAGTGTGATTGAGATTGCGTCATCTGTGGATTTGTTGGGGCGGTATGTGAATTGTAGTGGGTCTAGGGTTTCCGGGATGATGATGTTGATGTGAGCCATATCCTGTTCAAATGCACTTAAATATTTTGTCTTGCCCATTCACCCTCGGATTTGCACACATACACAATCCTTGTCTCAATTGCCTTAAAAAAAATCATTTTTCCTCCCTTTCATTTGCACTGATTGAATTGTACTGTATTTAACAAGTGACATCAATAAGGGATCAAAGCATTCACCTGGTCAGTCTATGTCATGGAAAGAGCAGGTGTTCTTAATGTTTTCTTCACAGTGTATATGACTGAGACATTATTCTGATTGTTCAGATGCCATGTCCTCCGCAACATTTGCCCACACTTGCTGCATGAGCCTGGTTTTTGCTCTCTGTGGGTTTCCTGTGCACATGCTCCACATCTACTTCTCCATTCAAACACTCCCACTGTCTCAGTCACATACACCCTACCTTGTGAAATCATACTTACAGTCTGAAACACTCTGTATAATCACAATGTTCATCCCTGATATGGCAGCTGGTCGTCTGTTTTTGGCCATCGTCCTTCTATGTGAGTAATTCCTTTGATCCAAATGACATGATCTGTTTTTGCTACAGGTTTCTCTCTTTTCATCTTTTACTTTATTTGAATCTTTTACTTTAGGAACGCTTGACATTTCTGAATTTCATGGCTATAATAAGTGTGTCTTATTTCATTGATTATCCTACTGATTTATTTTTCTAGATCAGTATTGTACGTTTTGTTCAGATAAGAATAACCACTGCTTGATAACATAGCCATGAATGCATTTACAGCAGGGGTGTCAAACTCATTCCACAGAGGACCGAGTGTCTACTGGTCTTTTGTTTTTTCCTTTCAATTAAGACCTAGTCAACCTAGTCAACCAGGAGTTCCTACTAATTAGTGACCGTAATTCATCAATCAAGTACAACGGTGGAGCAAAAACCCTGCAGACACTCTGCCCTCCATGGAATGAGTTTTACATGTTTATTTCAGGCTTTTCAACTTTACCGACTTGTGCCAGTCTCATGTCTTCTCATTTTTTAGAATGGCAAAATGTGCATGATAATGACTAATTTGATTATTTATAGATACCTATCAATACATCAAAGCCCAAGGTCAGTATCATTATTATGATTTAAACTGCTACTATTTTCAGTTTTTCCAATTTAGTTAACTATTTTAACGAAATAATATTACACAGTACCATCAATCTAAATGATATTTTTCCAATGTAAATCAAATGCAACTTTGTATCTCTAATTATCATGTTAACCTCAAATACATATTTTAGAAGCTCTGTTACTAACAGATAACAGTGACTGAATAGTTATTTTTTCTGATTTGATTTGATTTTGAATAGAACTTTATAGTTTTTTTCTTTCAAACTGATATACAGTGCTTTCAGAAAGTATTCCCTCTTCTTAACCAATTCCACATTTATTTTTTTTACAAAGTGGGATTAAAATGGATTTAATTGCCATTTTTTGGCAACAATCTACACAAAATACTCTAATGTTAAAGTGGAATAAAAATGTGAATATTTGCAAACAATTAATGAAATTTAAAACACTAACTTGATTAGATAAGTATTCAACCTCATGAGTCAACAATACATGTTAGAATCACCTTCGGCAGCGATTACAGCTGTGAGTCTCTCTGGGTAAGTCTATAACAGCTTTTTTTAAACCTGGATTGTGCAATTATTGTACAAATATGGGGCAGGTCATGATCTGCCACTGAGCTCAAAGTGAGCTGTATCTACTATGCAGCAGGGAGGTCTAACCCATCTCCTCTCAGTGACATTGTCAGTGCGATCTCCTCTCAGTGACACTTTTCAAGGTAAGCAGGTGGTTTATAGTAGGCAGGTCAAAGTTCACCTGCTGAAGAGATCCCAGAAGAGACACACTTTCCATCGACATACATTGAACCTGTCTCTTACGAGTCTGGGTACGAGATTATTATTTAAATGAATACACTGATCTGATTGGCTAATTGTAACCAGAATTACTTTTTAAACATCTTCAGCTGGCACCATAAAACAATACATTTATCATTATTTCAATAATTTATAAAGAGGTGTGTATTATTATTTTTATGCTACTGGATAGACAGAATATTGCTGCTTTCTCCTCTCAAGTGAACTAAAGAAACCAGAGATTGGTGTCAATGACATGACATCACCGTCATCTGTGTACTTCCTGAGTCTGTCAGTGATGGTAGCAGCTGTAACCTGTACACTGGAGACTGGCTCAGCCTTACAAAGAGGCTCAGGCCGCGAGGATGATGTGGAAGTCAACCATAAGATTACTCTGTAGCTTCAATGTGACTAAGATTGAATACAAATTTGACATTTTAGCCACAACACATTAATGGGTATGTATCAGGGGTTAGAACTGGTTCAGTGAACAGAACAGAAAACTGGGAAATAACAAAAAATTTTGAGGAACAGAATCAGAACTGGGAATGAAAATGATCTTTACTGTTCCGGAACAGAAATGTTACGCTGAAAGCAATGGAACCGGTTAATAACATTATTTTACGTTCCAGGCATTTTTTTCAGTCACGCAAAAAAACGCAACAAGGCGCTTATTGTAAATGAGAACTTGCTTACCTGGTTAAATAAAGGTGAAATAAAACATTTAAAAAATAAAAAAGCCCTAACTTTTTCAATGCTAATTAAGGATACTATAGTTATCACGGTTCACATCGGATTTATTAACTACAAAAAGGTTAGATGTGTTTTTAATTCTGGTGCCGCTCTGCACACACATGCTTGTTAGCTCGCTAGCGCTGGTCCAACATTAAGTCAACTCAGAAGTTCAAAGACATTCAGTTCCTCAATATAAGCCGCTCATCGGTAGGTATAATTAAGTTGACCAGATAATGCATGTCATAACAAGACGCCCAGCGCTTCAAGCCACCCTCTCCTGTTCTCTCCCCACCTGCAAAATTTCAGTCACATCTCGTTCCCTACACTTGTCTGACCATCGCACATGTAAACATCTATAGCTTGCCCTCACCATAGCAAGCTCCTCTAACCACACTGATTGGTGAAGTCATTTAATGTTGAGCTAATGTACATTATATTGAAAAAAATAGCTTTTTCTGAGGTTTAAAATACTTTTATATTTTTTCAGATTTTTATAGAAACCATATATCCATAATGTTTTATGAAAATCTGCATTTTATGTTTTGTTGTGAAAATGGAACTTATAAAATAGTAAACAGAATGATATGCATAGAAGTGTGTTCTACTTCACAGTTCAGAAACCAATGATTAGTACCAGTCATAATGAGGAGGATTTCATCATCACCTGTTTGATTCCTGGACCTGCTGGTAGAGACACCACCTGTAACCTGTATATTGGAGAGAAGAATAAGCCATTCTTGAAAACACAGATATGGAAAAAGAAAACCCAAAAAACCAAGCAATGGTACTGTACATTCTCTGTGACCGAAGACGATCTGATCAGACATCTACAGTCAGTGAGGAGTAAGGAGGTGAGCTGTGACTACAGAGTGAGCTCAGGACCAAACTCTCTCTCTCCACGTAGTGATGGGTACAGCTTTACAGGTGAGTCATGATTTATACAAATCTATCAGTGCTGCAGGTCTTCATGATCTGACTTCCCTTTGATTTTACAATCTTCTTAGTATTACTGTATTCATTCTGACCCACAAACTAAAAACCGTATTTACTGTAAATCCCAAATACTTTAAGATCTGGTGGAAGTTCACATCAGTGATCCAACAACTATTACAGCAGGTAGGCCTAAAAATATTGTTTTGTTTATTTTAACAACAAAAAAATGATTGAGGCGCTGCTGTTATTTTATAGCAGAGTGGGTTTCAGTAGCAAGATACAGTATAATAGCTGATGTTATTTTATAGCAGAGTGGGTTTCAGTAGCAAGATACAGTATAATAGCTGATGTTATTTTATAGCAGAGTGGGTTTCAGTAGCAAGATACAGTATAATAGCTGATGTTATTTTATAGCAGAGTGGGTTTCAGTAGCAAGATACAGTATAATAGCTGATGTTATTTTATAGCAGAGTGGGTTTCAGTAGCAAGATACAGTATAATAGCTGATGTTATTTTGTAGCAAAACACATTTCAGCATTAAAAAAGATCCTACTTTGCTTCTGAGCAGAACAGTGAGTCCTACAACAGACTACCTTTTCAAATAGTTTCCAATTATACATTCATTCAAGGATTTAGGTTTTAACAATAACATGCCATCTTTCTACTGACTGAGTTGTGTTGTTAATACCTTTATTCTTTGGTAATCAGATACAGAATCAACTTTTATTGCTTCCCAGCAGGTTTGACTGATAGTTCTACTTTGACCCTCCAAAACGTTTGACTTTGTTTGCAATTAAAATATTTTTCTCATATTTATTTACTAATGCTCGGACTGGCTTTGCAGTAATATACCTATTCATAGATGCTTGTCATTTTATTTCAGATTTTTTAAACTTTTACATCTGATTTGTAGGGAATGTATAGTGTAATTATCTCTTTCTGCGTAATGGATAACCTTAGACATTAACACATGTACATTTGCTCTTGTATAATATGAGTTCTCTCTTCTCACAAGGATTGACCTCTCCTTTGACCCCCAGCACAGCAGTGAATCCTACGTCAGGTGTGTTGGACATCTTTATCTAGATCATGGTTTCCCAAACTCAGTCCTGGGCCCCCCCCTGGGTGCACGTTATGTTTATTTGCCATAGCACTACACAGATAATTAAATTAATCAACTAATCATTGAGATCCCATTTAGAAACCTTTATTCTTGTATAATTAGATCTAATTACTTTTCTGTGCACCAGGTTGGACTGTTCTTTCTACTTTGACCAGTGACACCGCAAAGATTTCAACTGAAGGTAAGTATGGCCGCTAGATTTTGCATAGTATTCTAAGTTGTGTTGTGTGTTAACTGTTAGTAAGCTGTCTCTCTCTGGCATGTGCACAGGAGGTCAAAGCTACACAGAAAGTGAGGTTTTTTCAAACAGTCAAGAAAGCGTCACAGGTATGCATCCTTCTCTAGGTACCTAACTGTTTTTTCTCACACAAACGAGACAATCGAGACATGTAATGCCACATTTTCTGAGATCACATCATGAGATGAAGTATTGACCCTGGGAATAGAAGCTAATGACCTCTCCCAATGTCACCAAACAGCTGAGTAACTGTGGCAGGCAGCAGTAGTTGTGGCTTCTAGAGGGGGCGTGCAAATAATAGTCCTCATTTCCCGATTTTATACTCAACAAAAATATATGTGCAATATGCAACCATTAGAGTTCATATAAGGACATCAGTCAATTTAAATACATACATTCATTAGGCCCTAATCTATGGATTTCACATGACTGGGAATAAAGATATGTGTCTGTTGGTCACAGATGCCTTAAAAAATACCATAACCCGACCGCCACCATGGGGCACTCTGTTCACAACATTGACATCAGCAAACCGCTCACCCACAGAACGCCATACACGTGGTCTGCGGTTGTGAGACCGGTTGGACGTACTGTCACATTCTCTAAAACGACAGTGGAGTTGGCTTAAAGTAGAGAAATTTACATTAGATTCTCTGCAAGCTCCCTCAAAACTTAGAGACATTTGTGGCATTGTGCTGTGTGACAAAACTGCACATTTTAGTGTGGCTTTTTATTGTCCCCAGCACAACGTGCACCTGTGTAATGACCATGCTGTTTAATCAGATTCTTGATATGGCTCAGGTGGTTGTTGTCCTTGATGATCTTTTTGGCTTTCCTGTGACATCGGGTCATGTGCTTTGAGTTTTGCGCGAAAGCTGCCATCTATCCACGGTTCCTCTCTACTGACTGAGTTGTGGTGTGTATTGAAATAAATAATTAATACATTTATTATTGTGTAATCATATTGCTTCCCAGCATGTTCAACTGTTGCTTCTACTTTGACCCTTGACATCACAGTGAGACCAACTACCAGTAAGTAGGTCCTAAGTTTAGCTTAGTTTGCAATTACAATACTTTTGTACACATTAATTCAATAAAACTCCAACTGGTTTACTAGAGTAATAGATATATTAATAGCTGCTTGTGTAATATGACTTCTCTCTTCTCCCCAGGTTTGACCTCTCCTTTGACCCCCAGCACAGCAGTGACTCCTACATCAGGTGTGTTGGACATCTTTATCCAGTTAGTAGATACAACTGAAACAAATAGACTAGCTTTTTTCCATCACAAATTTGCGTCATTACAAAAAGAGATTGATTTGATTGATTAAATCATCCCAGTTAGATACCTTTATTCTTGTATAATCAGATCCAATGACTTTGCATTGCACCAGGTTCGACTGTTCGTTCAACTTTGACTACTGACACCACACTGAGTCCAACGGAAGGTGAGTATGGCCACTATATTTTTGTTTAGTGGTTTAACTTTTCTCAAACAATTTGTCACATTATAGAAGATGTGAACATGTTATCACTCTATACTGATTTGTGTTGAGTGTTAAGCATTAAAGGTCCAATGCAGCAGTTAAAAAAAAAATCTCAATCTCAAATAATTTCTGGGTAACAATTAAGTACCTTACTGATTTTTTTTATATTAAAATTGTCAGAAATAAACCAAAATAGCTTCTTAGCATAATTTCTCAAGCAATAATTTTGCTAGGACTGTCTGGGAGTGGTCTGAGAGGAGCTCTTATTGGCAGGGAGAGGGCAAACTCTCCTTTTTATTAGTCTATTAAACTTACACCGCCTGGTGATGTCACTAGGTAGTCCAAAAAACCACCTAGCTAAACAAGCTGAAATTTGAGGCAGTCTTTTCAAACAGCTCCTACACTAAAAGTGCATTATCCACATTTTTCACAATTTCACAGTATTATTCCAACCTCAGTGTGAAAAAACTGTATATGTATATACAACCCAGGAAAATCATATCTTTGACTGCTCTCTCTCTCTTGCATGTGCACAGGAAAAAGCTCCACAGAAAGTATTCTGTGTATGTATCCTTCTCGAGCTGACTACCTTTCTTTTAAAATACATATGAAAACAAACAAATGTATCAGACAAATAATAATGTGGTCTTTAAAACCTAGTCTTGATGTACTGATCCTGGGTAATAACCCCTCCTACTGTTCCCAAACAGCGGGGCAGGTTTGGCAGGCAGCAGTGGCTGTGGTTTCTGGAGTGTGTGTGTTCCTGGTGGGATTGACCGCTTTCTGTCTCTGCAGGAGCACCAGTAAGTACTCCTGATTCTAAATAACAAATAATTAACACATTTACCTTCCTCACATTAATGTAAGTGCATTTGACATTGGTCATCTATCAACTCCTTTTGGTCATATTGTATAGATCAGGCTATATTCAATATAATGAATTAAGCGTACATTTTTTTCAGAGAAAAACAATTCTCAGAGGTAAGTATTCCCCTTATTTTTGATATTTGACAGTATGATGCTGTTTCTATCAACCTTTAGTTGTGTGTTGTCATGACGAGGTCTTACCACAACCGTTTTGTTGTCCTTTTCTTTTCCTCTAGACCTACAGCCAGACAGGATGATGACAACCAATGTATGTTCCAAACACAATACATAAAACACCACTACACTACTAACACAACGACACACATGCATGTACAAACACATTGTAATTACATTTACATTTGGTTTCTGTTGTAGATGATTTGGTGTTGGGAGCCATGAGCAGGGCAGCCATGGTGGATTCTGGGGAAGCTGGGATATACAGTCTGATCACCTCTGTTTCGGCCACGTTTTTGCCCTCAGGTGAGTCCATTCTGTTCATAACAAAATGTCTTCTGTCCCTATCTTCCCGACCTTAGATGTGATTTCGGCATCCGCAGAGTAACCACACTCAATGTCAACTGTATTAACTTAAAGCAGAAAAGAATGTGCCAGTCAGAGCATCTGGGTAGCATGAGAAAAGAGCTGTAAGTTAAACTCATTCCACGAGTCTCAAACTTATTCCACGGAGGACTGGGTGTCTGCAGGTTTTCGCTTTTCCCTTCACATAATTGATGAATTAAGGTCACTAATTAGTAAGGAAGTCCCCTCACCTGGTTGTTTAGGTCTTAATTTAAAGGCAAAAACAAAAATCCTCAGACACTAGGCCCTCCATGGAGTGAGTTTGAAACCCCTGGTCTACAGGATGGTTTGAGTAAGGAGGAGAAGTGTGAAGTGACATTATTACATGTTACTTTCACTTCTGTTCTGCTGTTACTAATGCACTGGGGCAAATTTGGCAAAGTATTGTACACATGAACCCAATACCCCCCACGCACACATGTATAAGTCCATGCTCCTCTCCCCACCCGTATATAAACCCATGCTCTTCTCCCCACCCGTATATAAACCCATGCTCCTCTCCCCACCCGTATATAAACCCATGCTCCTCTCCCCACCCGTATATAGACCCATGCTCCTCTCCCCACCCGTATATAAACCCATGCTCTTCTCCCCACCCGTATATAAACCCATGCTCTTCTCCCCACCCGTATATAAACCCATGCTCTTCTCCCTACCCGTATATAAACCCATGCTCCTCTCCCCACCCGTACATAGACCCATGCTCCTCTCCCCACCCGTATATAAACCCATGCTCCTCTCCCCACCCGTATATAAACCCATGCTCTTCTCCCCACCCATATATAAACCCATGCTCTTCTCCCCACCCGTATATAAACCCATGCTCCTCTCCCCACCCGTATATAAACCCATGCTCTTCTCCCCACCCGTATATAAACCCATGCTCTTCTCCCCACCCGTATATAAACCCATGCTCTTCTCCCCACCCGTATATAAACCCATGCTCTTCTCCCCACCCGTATATAAACCCATGCTCCTCTCCCCACCCGTATATAAACCCATGCTCCTCTCCCCACCCGTATATAAACCCATGCTCCTCTCCCCACCCGTATATAAACCCATGCTCTTCTCCCCACCCGTATATAAACCCATGCTCTTCTCCCCACCCGTATATAAACCCATGCTCTTCTCCCCACCCGTATATAAACCCATGCTCCTCTCCCCACCCGTATATAAACCCATGCTCTTCTCCCCACCCGTATATAAACCCATGCTCCTCTCCCCACCCGTATATAAACCCATGCTCTTCTCCCCACCCGTATATAAACCCATGCTCTTCTCCCCACCCGTATATAAACCCATGCTCCTCTCCCCACCCGTATATAAACCCATGCTCTTCTCCCCACCCGTATATAAACCCATGCTCTTCTCCCCACCCGTATATAAACCCATGCTCCTCTCCCCACCCGTATATAAACCCATGCTCTTCTCCCCACTCGTATATAAACCCATGCTCTTCTCCCCACCCGTATATAAACCCATGCTCTTCTCCCCACCCGTATATAAACCCATGCTCCTCTCCCCACCCGTATATAAACCCATGCTCCTCTCCCCACCCGTATATAAACCCATGCTCCTCTCCCCACCCGTATATAAACCCATGCTCCTCTCCCCACCTGTATATAAACCCATGCTCTTCTCCCCACCCGTATATAAACCCATGCTCTTCTCCCCACCCGTATATAAACCCATGCTCTTCTCCCCACCCGTATATAAACCCATGCTCCTCTCCCCACCCGTATATAAACCCATGCTCCTCTCCTCACCCTTTTGCGCATACACACAACCTTTTACTTGTGGCTTTATCTGTCTCTGATGTGAAGGTCCTGTGCACATGAAGATGTAAGTACAGCACAGATAATCACATTGGATATAGATACATACTTGTTTACACAGACAGACAGAGAGGGATAATATGGATCTCTGTCCTCCAGGTCGATTCAGGGAATACAGGGATCTATAGGCTGATCACTGCACCACGCACATCTATACCTTCAGGTTGTCCCAATACCAAATCATTGGATTCATAATACAGTTTGGCAAAAAAGTATTTAGTCAGCCACCAATTGTGCAAGTTCTCCCACTTAAAAAGATGAGAGAGGCCTGTAATTTTCATCATAGGTACACTTCAACTATTACAGACAAAATGAGGAAAAAAAATCCAGAAAATCACATTGTAGGATCTGTCCTCCACTCGTTACCTGTATTAATGGCACCTGTTTGAACTTGTTATCAGTATAAAAGACACCTGTCCACAACCTCAAACAGTCACACTCCAAACTCCACCATAATTGGCAAATAAATTAATTAAAAATCCTACAATGTGATTTTCTGGATTTTTTTTCTAATTTTGTCTGTCATAGTTGAAGTGTACCTATGATGAAAATTACAGGCCTCTCTCATCTTTTTAGGTGGGAGAACTTGCACAATTGGTGGCTGACTAAATACTTTTTTGCCCCACTGTATATATTGTTTTTTTATAGGACATAAAGTTGTTTATGCCTGGATTTAGTTCTGAATGTAGTCATATCAGCAAGCATGTATTATAAGTTATACATACATCAGAACATGTGTTAGTCTGAGCATCTTGAAAGTGTTTGAAACAGAGCTGTAAGTCTTCAGGGTGGTTTGACTCTGGAGGAAAAGTGTAAAGTGACATCAAGCACAGCAAAGAAACACAGCCACAACAACAACTGGAGGCACGCACACACATTCTCACTCAGGCTCTCTCTGTGTTGTACAGGCCCTATCGAAGAGAATGGACAATTTGAAAACTACACAGTAAGTAGAATCACCAACTGTGTTATGTGTGTGACTTTCAGTTTCAGATATGTGTTACATCCATAAAATATGCATATTCCCAGAGGATTAGTTTTACAGCACTGTAGATTTAAAGGTCTAAAGTGAAACTGTTTCTTTTCTCTAGACTGATACGTACCACATGTACTGCTCAATCCCTGACAAACTAGCAAACTCAGCCCATCCGGATGGGTTGTACAGTCTTCTACAGGCACACTGAAACTACACCACTGGCTGTCTGTAGCTATGTCTCACACAAATATCCTCTTTGTCCCATGATGTGCTTTGTTTATTACATATCAAGTTACTGAGCGTATCCATAACATCTGTTACTGTGTTAGTAGTTTTATTTTGGAGGGGTCTGGTGGCATACTCCTGAGTATTTGTCTGATTTTGTTCTCGTAGTAAACACAAAATCTACTGTGTATCTATTCTTTCAGCTGTGTCCTTCCATAACGGTCAGATCAAAATCAACAAATACGGACATTTCAAAATGATATCAATAAATGTGTAGCATATTAACACAATGCTACCATGCAACAACGCAAATAGTAAATGAAGTGACATTCATTGAAATTAAGAACAAAAGAGTAGTATCTTAAAGAAAAATAACACAAATTCCCCAATATACAACAATCTTACATTTTCCTTTGTGAAATGAATCTTGCCACTAACATTAAAATATGCTTATTAGCTAGATGCTAGATGCACCAAAAAAGCTTGGGAAAAGTAATAGACTTTTCCTTTTATATTTATATGCCATTTAGCAGACGCTTTTATCCAAAGCGACTTACAGTCATGTGTGCATACATTCTACGTATGGGTGGTCCCGGGAATCGAACCCACTACCCTGGCGTTACAAGCGCCATGCTCTACCAACTGTGCTACATACATGTTGCTTCCAGCTACAAATTATATTTCAACTTTAAAATGTTTACGTTGTTGGCAACAGATCATAAAAATGGAAAATATAGATTTCCTAAATGCTACTCAAATATACCCATCTGCCCACATGTACCTGTTATTTAATTTCCCAGTTTAAATTCAACTTACTCTGCCTCCCCTTCAATGTGCAGTGTTGTAGATACATTCTAGCTTTTTAGTTCAATGACCTCTGAGCAGTTAAGATGTAAATGGTGTTGGTGCCATAACTTTGATGACAATTTATTTTCAAACTAAAATGGGGAGGGGGATTAGCCTCATTCGACCATTCTTATCTTCTTATCTCTAGTTTACATTCTATTTCGCTGCACACGAGAGTTCAGAGGGGGGGTCACGATCGTCGTATGAAGGAGACCAAGGTGCAGCGTGGTATACGTACATTCTCTTTATTAGAAGAATGAACACCGAACAAACTAACAAATGAAACGTGAAGCTATACAATAGAGTGCTGAAAGGCAACTGCACATAGTCAAGATCCCACACTAGAAAGTGTGAAAAAAGGCCTGTCTAAATATGATACCCAATCAGAGACTATGATAAACAGCTGTCTCTGATTGGGAACCATATCAGGCCAATATAGACATACATAATCTCTAGACATACAGTGGGGAGAACAAGTATTTGATACACTGCTGATTTGGCAGGTTTTCCTACTTACAAAGCATGTAGATGTCTGTAATTTTTATCATAGGTACACTTCAACTGTGAGAGACGGAATCTAAAACAAAAATCCCTAAAATCACATTGTATGATTTTTAAGTAATTAATTTGCATTTTATTGCGTGACTTAAGTATTTGATCACCTACCAACCAGTAAGAATTCCGGCTCTCACAGACCTGTTAGTTTTTCTTTAAGAAGCCCTCCTGTTCTCCACTCATTACCTGTATTAACTGCACCTGTTTGAACTCGTTACCTGTATAAAAGACATCTGTCCACACACTCAATCAAACAGACTCCAACCTCTCCACAATGGCCAAGACCAGAGAGCTGTGTAAGGACATCAGGGATAAAATTGTAGGCCTGCACATGGCTGGGATGGGCTACAGGACAATAGGCAAGCAGCTTGGTGAGAAGGCAACAACTGTTGGTGCAATTATTAGAAAATGGAAGAAGTTCAAGATGATGGTCAATCACCCTCGGTCTGGGGCTCCAAGCAAGATCTCACCTCGTGGGGCATCAATGCTCATGAGGAAGGTGAGGGATCAGCCCAGAACTACACGGCAGGACCTGGTCAATGACCTGAAGAGAGCTGGGACCACAGTCTCAAAGAAAACCATTAGTAACACACTACGCCGTCATGGATTAAAATCCTGCAGCGCACGCAAGGTCCCCCTGCTCAAGCCAGCGCATGTCCAGGCCCGTCTGAAGTTTGCCAATGACCATCTGGATGATCCAGAGGAGGAATGGGAGAAGGTTGTGTGGTCTGATGAGACAAAAATAGAGCTTTATGGTCTAAACTCCACTCGCAGTGTTTGGAGGAAGAAGAAGGATGAGTACAACCCCAAGAACACCATCCCAACCATGAAGCATGGAGGTGGAAACATTAGTATTTGGGGATGCTTTTCTGCAAAGGGGACAGGATGACTGCACCGTATTTAGAGGATGATGGATGGGGCCATGTATCGCGAGATCTTGGCCAACAACCTCCTTCCCTCAGTAAGAGCATTGAAGATGGGTGGTGGCTTCCAGCATGACAACGACCCGAAACACACAGCCACTAAGGAGTGGCTCCGTAAGAAGCATCTCAAGGTCCTGGAGTGGCCTAGCCAGTCTCCAGACCTGAACTCAATAGAAAATCTTTGGAGGGAGCTGAAAGTCCGTATTGCCCAGCGACAGCCCCGAAACCTGAAGGATCTGGAGATGGTCTGTATGGAGGAGTGGGCCAAAATCCCTGCTGCAGTGAGTGCGAACCTGGTCAAGAACTCCAGGAAACGTATGATCTCTGTGTTTGCAAACAAAGGTTTCTGTACCAAATATGAAGTTCTGCTTTTCTGATGTATCAAATACTTATGTCATGCAATAAAATGCAAATTAATTACTTAAAAATCATACAATGTGATTTTCTGGACTTTTGTTTTAGATTCCGTCTCTCACAGTTGAAGTGTACCTATGATAAAAAATGATAGACCTCCACATGCTTTGTGAGTAGGAAAACCTGCAAAATCGACAGTGTATCAAATACTTGTTCTCCCCACTGTACATAAACCCCTAGACATACAAAAACCTAGAGTACCCACCCTAGTCACACCCTGACCAAACCAAAATATATAGAAAACAGAGATATCTAAGGTCAGGGCGTGATAGGGGGTGGCTTTTAGGAAAAAGGGGTGGCTCCCCTTCTTTTATAAGCCCCTCCTCTATAAAACCTTTGTGGTACAGTAAATACAACGTCCTATGCTTTTTTTTGTTGCTCTGTATGAAATGCTCTCTTCTGTAAAAAGAAAAACCAAACAGAATAAATGGACTTCAACCTTTGGCAACACTGGGTGTTATTGACTACAAGTAGTCACAGACATTGATATTTTGCTCTTGTATCCAGGTTCTGTGTTGTAGTCAGTGCTACTGTGAGGGGGGCAGAGAGGCCTGCATTCTCCAACAGCAGTCAGACAGTCTACAGGTCACATACCGGTACATGGACTGTATGCTGCCACTTATCCACACAAACAGGTGCACCAGTGTAGATGTGCACACACAGCAGGATGGAGAGGATGACATGAGTCAGGTCGCTTCCTGTCCATATGATACTTCAGCCTATCACATTTCAGACACTCGTTGTGTTCAGAGGGGTTAAGGATGGAAATGCAGATTAACCAAAATTCAGATACATTCAATCACATACAATATTTACCAGATTTGAGCAAAACCCAATTCACCCTCCAAAAATACTAATATGAGCAATGTATTAAGGCATCTGACAATTACTGTAATTGTCACAGTTTAGGGTGAGCCCCTTGATACTCCACCAACACATGACTGTTTTCAGCACACCCCCAACACAGACCAGGACAGGTAAGTATGCCCAGGGTACGTTTTTATTTTAAATTCATGGGTTACCATGTATCGGGCCCTGTTTCCCTACCCCCAATGGCAGACTGCACAATTTTACCAGACTGTGTCCCCCTGGCTCCCTCAGGTAGGTTACACTCCCCTGGCTCCCTCAGGTAGGTTACCCTCCCCCTGACTCCCTCAGGTAGGTTACACTCTCCCTGGCTCCCTCAGGTAGGTTACCCTCCCCCTGACTCCCTCAGGTAGGTTACCCTCCCCCTGACTCCCTCAGGTAGGTTACCCTCCCCCTGACTCCCTCAGGTAGGTTACCCTCCCCCTGACACCCTCAGGTAGGTTACCCTCCCCTGACACCCTCAGGTAGGTTACCCTCCCCCTGACTCCCTCAGGTAGGTTACCCTCCCCCTGACTCCCTCAGGTAGGTTACCCTCCCCCTGACTCCCTCAGGTAGGTTACCCTCCCCCTGACTCCCTCAGGTAGGTTACCCTCCCCCTGACTCCCTCAGGTAGGTTACCCTCCCCCTGACTCCCTCAGGTAGGTTACCCTCCCCCTGACTCCCTCAGGTAGGTTACCCTCCCCCTGACTCCCTCAGGTAGGTTACCCTCCCCCTGACTCCCTCAGGTAGGTTACACTCTCCCTGACTCCCTCAGGTAAATAGTGGGCATGCAATCGTAACACTGCAACACACTGCACACTGAATTGTTCTGATATGGCACTGAATCAAGATAGTTATTGTCAGTGGCAACCTGTCATTGCCTGTTTTGCATGTTATCTTGGCATTAATACGTGTCACATATCAGTTTGCAAACAATGTACAAAATCAATAAATAATAATTTACTTAATAAAGCCGCATACAAACAAGGTCTTTTTTAATTTCTTGAGTAAGGCAGCTCCAAAATGTGGGTGTTTCTGCCTTGCTCGGTGCTTTCTGTGGTTGTGGGGCAGCCAGTGGAAAATACAGACCGTATAAATTGGTAATGCTCTCTAGTTGTGCCGTGATTGGCTCTGTGTTCTGTCACTCATGGGGACACTAGTCACCCTAAATTCAAGGCCCTTGGTTGCTGCCATAGAGTTACATTAGAAGTGCCTGTCCAAGAAGGCTCAAGGTCATTGGCCACAAATAAAACGATGTCAATTCATGTTATATCTACAGTAGCTTTGATTGGACCGAGCATCTCAACCTCGTACTTGCAAAATCTTAGCTAGAAAGCTAGCAGTCATCATCATGAATCAAGTCGACAATCTACTGGCAAATCCTTTTCAATCCTTGTTATATGAAGATAAATAATAAAGAGAAGTTATAGATAAAACGTATTGGTGCTCATCGGCCGTTGGATATTAACATTACACAGCAAGTTGGAAATCGCAAATTCAACAATGAGTGGTTTGGAAGGAATCAGAGGCTAACTGCAAGCATTGCAAAGCCATCACTAGCCTGCTTGTCAGTTGAGTGGGTGTGTGGTCCCAAATCTGGGTTTAATGGTCTCTTTTCCAAGATTAAAAGGATAATCATTCAACATTGGCCACTCCAACTGGGAAAATACCTTTTGAATGGTCATCCAACTCGGAGTTGCAAGTCGGGAACTCGGGCCTCTTTCTAGAGCTCTGACCTGAAAATCATCAAGATTCGACCTTGTTCTTTTCTGAGTTCTCAGTTGTCTTGGATAAACAACGATCCAGAGAATGCCAGACATTAATGACAACATTTTCTCATGACGGACCACCGCACCACCTTTCTGTTTAAGTGAGCACAGCAAAACAAGGTGAGTCCAAACATGTTTTGTATGCTGCTGCATAAATTATGTAATATGCCAGGAGATATGTATACTGTAGCCAAGAAAGTAATATTAAGTGTATTAAGCAAGATGGCAGGTAAGCTGTTAGCAGCCCATGTGCCTCACCCTAATAATTTAGTCCCTTTTCCACACTTAATTTCACCTACTTTTCTGACTTGGTGGTGCACATGTAGCCTATAGCCTGTTTTAGATAAATGTAATCATTGACCATGGTAAGCGCTTTCATTGTCTGCTTATATGCCCAATTAACTGAAAGGTTGCTGGATTGAATCCCCAAGCTGACAAGGTAAAAATTTGTCGTTCTGCCCATGAACAAGGCAGTCAACTCACTGTTCCCCGATAGGCCATCATTGTAAATAAGAATTTGTTCTTAACTGACTTGCATAGGTAAATAAAAAAGGAATGATAATTCATCCTATGGTTCTGACTTGGTGTACAGGGAGAACACTGTAAGAACGGTCCATGTTCTGAATTCTGTCGCTGTACATTTCAAAAGTGCTGAACAAATAGTTATATTGACTTCGTCCATCCTAGCTCGCTCATTGTCTTAATCGGAATTACAGATTGCCTCTTATCCGCTCGTCATCCTCTTATGCCATAGTTTGTACATCTCAATTGTCAGTAGAAACCACATTTGTTTAAGCAAGTCAGCCATGTCAGCTATGTTTTTTTTTAAAGGCAGTAAATGAGGCTGAATAAACTGTATTGCTGATAGCCAGGTGTAGCAGTGGTAAGGTGTTGGGTTTGCTGTTGGGACTCTGCTGTTGGGACAGCTTTATTTAGGCCCTAACAGTTTGTGGGCACCGTTTTTCACTTTTATAGTGTATTTTATAATGTATTGTTTAGTGTTGTGTTGTGTAGTGGCTTTGCTGGCATGCATCTAAAAAACATGTTTTGGGGTTTGCCCCACCAAGATTTACATGCTAAAACCACCACTGATAATTCTAAGGGAAGGCACTGCAAACAATATGGTGAAAGGCACTACAATCTCGCTCTGGTGCTGCACACAATATGAGACCCATCCTTGACCCTGCTCTACTCTGCCAACCCCTCTAAAGGACTACTGCTATGGGACAAATAGAGAGGGGGAAAGACACACAAGAGAACATATAGAAAGGGTGGGGAAAGGTTCTAGATTTCTAGGGTCCGATGAGAACCATTTCCCCACAAAATCAAATAAACGTCTCCTTGTTCTGGAACGTGCCCGGTCTGAGACTGCTTGCCGATGTCACCGATAGCCCCGCCTCCGGTGCTAAACGAGAGGAAGACAGATGGCAGGGAAACCTGCCGACAATAGTGGCTTCTAGTGGATTGGCAAAACAGCCCAGAGAGAGTAGTGTGAGGGGACCACAGGAAGAATCACATCCCTTACTTGGTGGAGCTAAAGCTCCTAGATGTCCTTTATACCAATGCCTCTCTCGGTCCATTGCTCTCCAATCACCACGCAGCTCCACAGCCCCAGTTCGTCGTCAACTCAGACGCCCACTTCCTCACTCAAATTCGCCAGTAAGACTTCTCGTCCCACATATACTGGTCCAGTGCGATCACCACAAACAAGACATGGACACTTGCATGGGAGACTGATCCCCACAGAGAGACATTCTCTGCTCAACTCTCAGCCCCGAACACCACAAAACACAAGGCTTTTAAAGGAAATTACAGACAATCCTCAGCTACCTGTCTGATTAGCTAATCCGCTGCAGGTGGGTCTGATCACACCAGCCCCGCCACCCTCTCCCCCCCTTTCTCTACAGTCGTCCTGACTATCCTGAACTAGCCAACTGTGCCCAGTACGTGTCTACCCATCTAGGGGCCCAACCACCTTACCTCTAGCATCCTGAACCGCTGGGGGAGCAGCAGCCTCTTCTCTGTCCAGAGGAACGGCAGTGCGCCTGACTGGGTACCATGTGTAGTTGTGCCAGTCCGGCCTAGGGACCTGGCTCAGCTGAACATTGTTTGATTGGCTAGTTGGGGGGAGAGTTGAATCTGGGTGCGGCCTGATGGTTGGGTAGGGGCAAGGCCGCACATGGTTCCTATGAATTGTCACTATTGGTCCCCTTCCCTCTGGTCAGACATGAAGGACTGGCAGTCCAGGCCGAAGGTGTCCTAGAATGACAAAAGGCTGCGTTTGCCATTGGGGGGCTAGTTCGCTCTGGATAAGAGCGTCTGCTAAATGACTTAAATGTAAATGTAAATGTAGTTTACCCTGATCACATTGTGTATGTGAATTGAAGGGGGTTTAAGGTTTCTGGGATGATGGAAACCCTAGACCCTGGGGCAGGCTTGGCAGGCAGCAGTGGGTGTGGCTTCTGGAGTGGGCGTGTTCCTGATAATTTGCAAACATTTACTTTTCTCATATTAATGTGTCTTTGACATGGGATAATCTATCAACTCCTTTTGGTCATATTATATACACCAGGCTATATTCAATATAATTAATTTAGCCTATTTTGTTTTTCGGAGAAAAACATTTCTCAAAGGTAAAAATTCCCCATGTGGATATTTTATGATGCATCATGACAAGGTCTTACCAGAACCTTTTTCTCTTACCAGAACCCTTTTGTTCTCTTTTCATAGACCTACAGCCAGTAAGTTCTTGTCAACACCACCACACTACTAACACAACTACACACATGTACAAACACATTTTGTAATTATCTTTTCATTGTGTTTCTGTTGTAGATAACTTGGTGATTGGAGCTGTGAACAGTGGAGGCATGGTGGATTCTAGGGATGCTGGGATGTATTCTCTGAGCATCTCTGTACCGTCCACATTTTTGGCCTTAGGTAAGTCCATTCTGTTTCTAAATAAACGTCTTCTGTCCATGTCTTCCCGACCTGGAATGTGAATTTGAGACCCTCAGCACAACAAAACTTTGTCACTCAATATCAACAGTACTAACTTTTAACAGAAAATGATGTGTTAGTCAGAGCATCTGGGTAGCGTGAGAACAGAACTGTAAGTCTACAGGGTGGTTTGAGGAGGAGAAGTGACATTATCACATCATGCTTTCACTTCTTCTGTTCTGCTGTTATCAATGCACTGGGGCAAAACTTGGTAAAGTAACACACACATGACCCGACCAGCAGTCACAACCTCTTAATCATGGCATTGTCTCTCTGTGATGTATAGGACCTGTTGGTGTGGATACACAGGGATCTGCAAATTAAGATATAAGTACAACAAATATAATTATATTACTTTGTCTAAATAATTGTTTGCGAACAGACAGCCGAGGAGGATAAAAGGTCTCTCTCTCTCTGTACCAATTACATTCATGCTCACAGGTGAGGTAATTCTGACTGCTTATACATTATTAATAATAATATATTGAATTCATATAGCTCAAGTTGTACTTAAAACAGGAAGGAATATGTCAGAACATCTTGGGAGTGTGAGAACCGAGCTGTACACGCCAGTGGTTTGATGTCATGAGGAGAAGAGTGAAGTGACATGACATCAGACCTTACTTTCACTTCTGTTCTGATGTAATGCACTGTCACTCACTCACTCACTCACTCACTCACTCACTCACTCACTCACTCACTCACTCACTCAGGCTCCCTCTGTGTTGTTCAGGCCTTGTTAAAGCCAATCGACAGTCACCTGAAAACAACGTAAATTCATAATCTGTAGCTTTGTCTCACACGTCTCACAAATACCCTCACACATGATGTCCACATGATGTCCTTTGTTTAACCATAACATCACCGGGGGCAAACTACCAGCCCTCCAGGACACCTACAGCACCCAATGTCACAGGAAGACCAAATATCATCAAGGACATCAACCACACGAGCCAAGGCCTATACACCCCGCTACCATCCAGAAGGCGAGGTCAGTACAGGTGCATCAAAGCTGGGGCTGAAAATCAGCTTCTATCTCAAGGCCATCAATCACTTTGGCACTAATTTCAGAACCTTGATGTCATTTTTCAAAACTCTAGACACAAAACTCACATCCGATGATCAAAATGCAAATTTTTCAAAACTCTTAACACGTTTTCCAATTGCTTGGATACAATACACATAAAGCTAAGATCATTTGTTCATTGAACTAAAATCACCTGTTCAGAATGACACATCTTAAAACATCAAAGTATTACCATTTTAAAATGCAATTCACACATTACATCTGAAATGACTGTCTATTAATTTCATTACAATGATCTAACTATCAATTGATACAACTGCTCAAAATGATAAGTAACTGTTGCATTACTCATAATGCATAGTTTTATGGAAACTGAAGAACAATATTCCATGTTTAGATCATGAACATTTCCGGATAACGAGATACATTGACACCAATTAACGTGGAACATGAATGAACCAATTGGACTTCATTATGTATGGATGTAATGTTTCATCATCATTCTTTATCGGACACTGTTCTAATATCCATTTAACACTTTTCCAGACCATGTTTTCAGGTTTGACATTACTGTACACTCACCGGCCACTTTATTAGGTACACCTATCTAGTACTGGGTAGGACCCACTTTTAACTCAACAGCCTGAATTATTCACGGTGTTGTACGTTAAGAGATGCCCTTCTCCACACCACTGTTTTAAACAGATATTATTTGAGCATGTGGCCTTTCTGTTAGCTTGAATGAGTCTGGACATTCTCCTCTGACCTCTCTCATTAACAAGGTGTTTTTGCCCACAGAACTGCCGCTCACTGAATGTGTCTTGTTTATCGCACCATTCTCTGTAAACTCTAGAGACTGTAGTGCGTAAAAATCCCAGGAAGGCAGCTGTTTCTGAGATTCTGGAATCACCATGTGTGGCATCAACAATCATACCACGGTCAAAGTTGCTTAGATTACTCATCTTGCCCATTCTAATGTTTGGTCGAACAACAACTAAAGCTCTATACTCTATATAATCTATATGTTGAGTTGCAGGCTGCCACATGATTCTCTGTTCAAAGGAGCAGGCTATTTGGATTAACACGCAAGTGGCCAGTGAGTGTATGTATGCAGGCCCTTGTAATTGCTTTTCCAATACTGACAACTTGTTACTGATGATTGATTTCACATTGTGGTACGAGTATATATATATATATATATATAGTGAAATGAGTGGTATTCACCTACAACAACATAGCAATAACATGGAGCCGGCAGGTAATCCAGGTCACAACAGAGGTGAAAAATTCCCCAAAAATTCTACATCATTGGAATTATCTTTCCAAAATGTATTTCTAGAGGGTGATGGAGCTGGATGCTGATGAAAACTTTCACAAATTCCTCTTTTTGGATGAAGCAGGCTTCAACCTGGCCAAGACAAGGAGGAGAGGTTGGAATTTCATTGGCCAGCGGGCAACCAACCAAGTACCTGGACAACATGGGGCCAACATCACCATGTGTGCGGCTATATCGGAAGACGGTGTGGTGGGACGCAGACCTCGTATTGGATCATATAAAGCAGCTCTCCTTGTGTAACCTACTTGATGAGATAAATCAGGTCTGTAGAGCTGATGTCGTGGTGGGACGCAGACCTCGTATTGGATCATATAAAGCAGCTCTCCTTGTGTAACCTACTTGATGAGATAAATCAGGTCTGTAGAGCTGATGTCGTGGTGGGACGCAGACCTCGTATTGGATCATATAAAGCAGCTCTCCTTGTGTAACCTACTTGATGAGATAAATCAGGTCTGTAGAGCTGTCGTGGTGGGACGCAGACCTCGTGTAACCTTCTTGATGAGATAAATCGGGTCTGTAGAGCTGATGTCGTGACCTATGTCATTGCGTGGGATAATGTCAGGTTCTACCATGCTCAAATGGTGCAAGCACGGTTTCAGGCCCATCCACATTTTATCACCCTGTACTTACCCCTATACTCTCCTTTCCTTAACTCGATTGAGACATTTTTCTCCAAGTGGAGGTGAAAGGTATATGATAGGCGCCCTCAAGAACAAGCCGCCCTTCTCCAGGTCATGAATGATGTATGCAATGACATCACGGCAGACCAGTGTCAGGCCTGGATTCGCTTGAAGATTCTTCCCAAGATTTTTGGCCAATGAAAACATCCATTGTGATGTGGATGAGAACCTTTGGCCAAATCCACAAGACACAGGTTGGATGGAAATATAGAAGTACAGTAATCAACCCTTTGTTTTTTTTACAGTAAGTCAAGTGAGGAACACTGCAGCTGACATTTTACTGTAGTGTTTTTCTTTTTTGAAGCGAATTATTTTTGCTTTGATTCAAGGAGACCTGACCTATGTTGTGATTTTATTGTATTTCATCAATACCTTTCCGATTTTGTTCAATGATTCCAATGTGTCTGTAGTATTCTCTTTGCTAGTCATTTTACAGTGATGTATTACGTGTAGTACCATAATGAAACACGTATCACATATTTTGTACTACAGTATTTAATGATTGTATGAACAACTACACAGTGAAGCTATCGGTATATTGTGTGTGGGTGATCTAAATGAATGTTCCTATGGTATTTCATGATGAAATAGTTATTTGAACCAGTGCAAGGTTTCTTTAAAGATATGAATGCACAATACATTGTTTTGAACATTGGACAGCCTGTGTAACAAGTGATGATCGTTTTCAGTTTTGTGTCTAGAGTTTTGAAAAATGACCACAAGATTCTGAAATTAGTGGAATGGAACACTAGTCACTTTAATAATGTTTACATACTGCTTTACTCATCTCATATGTATATACTGTATTCTATTCTACTGTATTTTAGTCAATGCCACTCCAACATTGCTCAATCTAATAATTATATATTTCTTAATGACATTCTTTTACTTTTAGATGAGGGTATATTGTTGTGAATTGTTAGATATGACTTTACTCTTGGAGCTAGAAACACAAGCCTTTCTCTACATACCCTTTCTCTGATATGTTTCACCTGTCTTGTGCTTGTCTCCACCCCCCACCAGGTGTCTCCCATTTGTCCCCATTACCTCACTGTGTATTTATACACTATGAAGTACCTCAGAAAACAAACGTTCACTTACAAAACCCATCTACTCACAAAAAAAAACACCCAACCCCTTTTACAAAAAAAAAACAAAAAAAAAAACACATCGGGCTAGTCACACTTGTTGTCGAGAGAGAGAGAGAGAGAGAGAGAGGTTCCAAGTAACTGACACAGCCCTCACAGTCGATGCTGCCTGTGGTCTCTTTGATGGTACGCTCAGAGACGAAGGCAGGGTAGGTACTCCGGGTCACATTGTACCACCATGGTCTTTCCCCTCAAGCTTCGGGCTGGAAATGGGACATGTACATGTTAACATTCTAAAAACACAAGAATTTGCTACTGTTAAATAAATAAATAAAGCTGAAAGACAGATGATGGAAAATAGGTCTGTGTTTATTTGACATTTTAGCAGCCTTCTTAAAGGAAGGGGGTTTGTGTTCAAGGGTAGGGGTCAGCATTAGGGGTTATAGTCAAGGTAACAATAACATTCTTAAAACAGGCAAATGTTCATATTTCAGTTTGCAGCCAGAGCTCTGAACTTGATTCCTTTCATGGAACTTAAGTATGTTTGTTTTTATCCATCACATGCATCTTTTTACTCTGTATGAAATGTTCACTGCTGTAAAAATGAAAAGCAGGCTAAATAAATTGACTTCAACCATCCTGTAATCTCTTACTTCACATGATCCCTGTCATATCCCAAATACAGAATTAGATTCTCCAAGATAATGCTACATATATTTAGCTCAAAAAATAAAACAATTGCGGATCTATGGTATCATTTTTAGCAGTTTCTTTTCAATTGTAAAGATGTCACCACAAAATGTGACATTTTTTTCTAGTTCTTTCATAACTACCTTGACATAAAAGGTCTTATTTTCTACAGTGCAGGTAAAGTACACAGGGATATTGGTTTCTTTGCTCTGTAATGCTCTCAGAATGTCATCATTGCATCACAATGCTTTCTCATAGTTTATTTCTCAGTCTGATGTCCATGTGGTTTCCCTTTTGGAACAGTGTTCTATTTATCTTGAACAATGCCTTCTTATTCGTTATTTCTCTGCTGGTTAGCGATAAGCAACTCAGTTAGTTATGAGCAAGTTCTTCTGGTTGGCGAGGCTCCCTGCACTTTGTCAGCATTTGATGGTGTGTTAAAGCCGGTCTATCAGTCTCTCCAGTGTTGGGTCCAGTGTTGGGTCCAGTGTGGTGGGCTTCGGCGGCGGTATGGTCATCTGGTGAAGAGAGTGGCCAGCAGGGGGAGCAGTGCTCCTGTGAGGGGGGCAGACAGGCCTGCTGCTCCTCCACACTCCATGGCATTCTCCTGCAGCAGACACAGGGGGCATCAAAACAGAGATACTATAATTAATATATACACTATGTATCTATGGTTCAGACAATATACAGATGGTCACATAAGTGCTAACTGTCACATTATTACTCAACCAAAAACAGGTGTTCATGTTCATTTTCATGTCATCACAGAGCAAATACATACTACGTACCTCAGGGTGGAAAGGATGACATGATTCTGGCCGCTTCCTGTCCTTCTGAAACTTCAGCCTATCACATTTCAGAGATTCGTTGTGTTCAGAGGGGTTAAGGATGGAAATACGGATGAACCAAACCTCAGATATGCATTTAACTGACACTGTGGTGTCCGTTTCTGCAACATCATTGTAGCTTGATGAGAAACGCAAACCATATTGCACGCTTCAAAAAGACCTACATGTATGAGAAATGTATTAATACCTCTGACTATGAAGTAACTCAGAAGCTGTTGATGTTCTCAGAAGACAAATGTTTGAGTTCACTTACAAAAGCTCACTCAAAAACCCTTCCTAGTAAAAACACACAAAACCTTTTTTACTAAAAAAAACACACTTAATATTCCCAAACTTCACAAGGATATACATAATCTCAATGGGGTCCATGGAAACTGGAAGGGTGGAGCTACAGTCACACTTGTTGTCCACGACAACCATGAATAGGTTACTGCTGGGAATCTGCTGAATAACAAAAGATCTGAAGACAGACAGACAGACAGACAGACAGACAGACAGACAGACAGACAGACAGACAGACAGACAGACAGACAGACAGACAGACAGACAGACAGACAGACAGACAGAGAGAGAGACAGACAGAGAGCGAGACAGAGAGCGAGACAGATAGAGAGAGATGAGTCGATTCAGTTGCTGCTTGTAATATTATCCCACTAAGGCATGATCCTGTAAACACTATCAACACAGGTTAAGTGAGTTAATAAGTGCTTAACGCAAAGGTAACTGTATTCCCAGTACCTGACACAGCCCTCACAGTCAATGTTGCCCGTGGTCTCTTTGATGGTACGCTCAGAGACAAAGGCAGGGTACTCAGTATCACATGGCACCAACATGGTCTTTCCCCTCGAGTTTTGCGCTACAAATGAGACATGTAAATGTTAACATACTAAAAACACACATGACTCACACACACACACACACACACACACACACACACACACACACACACACACACACACACACACACACACACACACACACACACACACACACACACACACACACACACACACACACACACACACATTCATGCATGTGCACACACTTGAGCACACACACACACATACTGACCTTTGACAGAGAGGTCAACATGCCACCAGCTGTACAGGTTGAATTCCAGCAGGAACCTGACGAGGAAGACACAAACATACACATTCAAAATATACATTTATATAACAAACCATTTCTATGTGGTTGATAATCAGTGGATCTTTAATCATTTTACTATATCATGGTGATAGTATTATTCTCACATTACTAGTTCAGTCAGGAGCCATTTCACAATGGAGAAGGGCTGGAAGAGAATCAATTAAACATTTGCATTAAGTGGATTTAACATTGACTTGATGTAAGGCTAGTGAATCATTTAGGGGTGGAACTTACATGTGATAAACAGTGTCCACTGTCACTGCTGCCGGCATACTCTCTACAGAGAGCCTGGTAGTCATACAGATTGATCCTACAGGGACGAGACACTAGGACATTAGTGTGTGTATGTGTGCGCACCAATGTGTATAGACCATGGCGGTGTGTGTTCGACTGTGTAGGACAGAGACATTGTATGTATGATGATTGTAATATTGTTGCTTCTCTAACCTCTTGAAGGAGCCAATGAGGAGCAGCTTGGTCATAACAGCAGCCTCCACCTCGCCAAAGAACTCCCCTGTCTGAGGAAGAAGATATGGTTTATTTAAATGCAGATACTAAGACCTAGGAGAGCAACAGGCCAAGTAAGTGGTACCTGAGAGTAGTCTTCTGTGACCAGAATAAAGCCGTTGTTGTCTATGAGGTAACACTTGATGTCCTGAGAATAGAGAAGATACGAAGATACACATCATCAGCACAGGACATAATACAGCAATTCAATAGCGTGTGGGAACAGAGAAAGGTCAGAAACGGTACAGATGGGAAGTGGGAAAGATAAGTCAAAAAGAGAGAGGCCCAGAAACCAGAAGTAGAATGAGGGGAGTTTCAGACAGGGACTGTTCTGTTCTTACCTCATTATCACAGCTGATTGTGCACTTCCCATCCAGAGCAGCACACTGTATCAAATCAATATGATGAATCATTTCATTCAATAATAAATACATCATGTCACTGGAGTTTGAATGAGTCAATGTGTGTGTGTGAATTTGTGTGTGTGTGTCTACCTGTCTGCTAGCGGTCCAGAACTTCCTCTGAAAGAAATTCAAGTTCATTTGAATCCCAACGGCTATAAGTGGATTTGAGAAAAACAGAACTGTCAGCACACTGTACATCTAGTAGAGGAATTTATGTGAATTGTGTCAATTCTTTATCTATATATTCTGTCTGTACATTCTGTTTATTGTGGTCAACACTATTTCACCAGGTGTAATTCCTAGTACGTGTACATGTAATTGGTGAATAAAGGTGATTCTGATAAAGGGGTCTCTTGAAATGTCTTCAATGGGCATTTATATAGAGAATATGACAGTTAAGAAGTTTATGACAGGAAAACCTTACAGTACTCTAAATGAGGGATTAGTGAATTTACATGCAACAATGGGTGACTTCCTGTCATCCAGCAGCTGTATGGCGGTGCTGGCTAAAACCACACTCTTATTCTCATTTCCTGAGGAGAAACAGGAACACAGAAGAACACAGACATTAGCAGACATTTAACAGAAAAAATGGCATAAAAATTTACCAAAAAGTATTTATCAGTAGTTAGGTTCCATCCAATTGGCAACAGATTTTAATGTGAATATTCTAAAATCTGCATAAAAACAACATGCACATTTTCTCACCAGAGATGTGTTTCCATCAAATTACTTCCCTACATCAAACATGTCTAACAAAACACAGGTTTAAACAAGAAAATACACACCATATATATATACACATATATAGTGGCTTGTGAAAGTATTCACCCCCCTGGAATTTTCCTACCGCCTTACAACCTGGAATTAAAATACTTTTTTTTGTTGGTATCATTTGATTTACACAACATGCCTACCACTTTGAAGATCCACAATATTTTTTATTGTGAAACAAACAAGAAATAAGACAAAAAAACAGAAAACTTGAGCGTGCATAACTATTTATCCCCCCAAAGTCAATATGTTGTAGAGCCACTTTTTTGCAGCAATTATTGCAAGTCTCTTGGAGTACGTCTCTATAACGTGCCCATTCTTCAAGGCAAAACTGCTCCAGCTCCATCAAGTTGGATGGGTTCCGCTGATGTACAGTAATCTTTAAGTCATACCAAAGATTCTCAATTTAATTGAGGTCTGGGCTTTGACTAGGACATTCCAAGACATTTACATTTTTCTCCTTAAACCACTCAAGTGTTGCTTTAGCAGTATGCTTAGGGTCATTGTCTTGCTGAAAGGTGAACCTCCGTCCCAGTCTCAAATCTCTGGAAGACTGAAACAGGTTTCCCTCAATAATTTCCCTGTATTTAGCGGCATCCATCATTCCTTCAATTCTGACCAGTTTCCCAGTCCCTGCTGATGAAAAACATGGATGGTGTTCTTGGGGTGATGGGAGGTGTTGGGTTTGCCGCCAGACATAACGTTTTCCTTGATGGCCAAAATGTCACTCCCTGACCTGAGAGACCCTTTTAATGTCTCTATTTTGGGTTGGTCAGGGTGTGATTTTGGTGGGCATTCTATGTTTTGTTTTCTATGTTTCTATGTTTTGGCCGGGTATGGTTCTCAATCAGTGACAGCTGTCTATCGTTGTCTCTGATTGGGAATCATACTTAGGTAGCCCTTTTTCCCTCCTTTCAGTGTGGGTAGTTGACTTTTGTTAGTGGCACTATAGCCCTGTAAGCTTCACGGTTGTTTCTTTGTTTGTTGTTTTGTTGGCGACATTTTAAATTAAACAAACATGTACGCTAACCACGCTCCACTTCTTTCGACGGCTGTGACACAAAAAGCTAAATTTGAGTCTCATCTGACCAGATTACCTTCTTCCCTATGTTTGGGGAGTCTCCCACATGCTTTGTGGCGAACACCAAACGTGTTTTCTTATTTTTTTTCTTTAAGCAATGGCTTTTTTTCTGGCCACTCTTCCATTAAGCCCAGCTCTGTGGAGTGTAGGAATTTATTTCCTTCTTAATGTGTTTGAGCCAATCAGTTGTGTTGTGTCAAGGTAGGGGTGGTATACAGAAGATGCCCTATTTGATAAAAGACCAAGTCCATATTATGGTAAGAACAGCTCCAATAAGCAAAGAGAAACAACAGTCCATCATTACTTTAAATCATGAAGGTCAGTCAATACGGAACATTTCAAGAACTTTGAAAATTTCTTCAAGTGCAGTCGCAAAAACTATCAAGCGCTGTGATGAAACTGGCTCTCATGACGACTTTTGACTTTTGACCAGTAGTGTATGCATATATATATATATATATACCAAAATAAATCATTACAAAACATATGACAATTCTAGTGCAATTGTATTCACTCAGAAAAAAAATGTAATTATAATAAATCAGGAAGATGTTAATATTTTTGTTATTATCAAATTGACTTGTTGCAGATAAAAAGCTTTACGTGATGACATAGTGCACATAAAAATACCTTTTCCAGTTAAGTTCCCATGTACCGAATACAAAATACAAGTTCAATGGGTTTCCATCATAGTTTCAACTCCACTGATGGTTTACTCACGAAACAAATGTACCTACTCTGGTATTGGCACTGGGCTCAGCTCATATATAACCTACATGGTGAGATTATGGACAAAAAGATCAAGATTATTTGTATTTGTTTTATTTCGCAGCTAAGCATCGACGACAATGTCACCTAAATAAGACCCAAGATATTTATTGGGAATGAGCATCAAGCTCCTCACCTTGCACTTTCACCACTCATTTATTTCATCAGTATCCTAATAAGCCCAATGAGTTGTAGTGGGAGGACCACACAACATGGCAGAGCGTGACTCCAGGTTTTCTTCAATATGATGATTATTACCAACATATTGTCTCAAGGCTTAAACATCCTTCTTTAACCCGTCTCCTCCCATTCTTCATAGCTTTCACCTGGTCAGTCTATATCATTGAAAAAGCAGGTGTTCCTAATGTTTTGTACACTCAGTGTCCATCAACCCTTGAACAAATCACATACATTTGAGTGATACACCTTATCTAGCTTGAAGAAAGAGAGAGAGAGAGAGAGAGAGAGAGAGAGAGAGACAGAGAGAGAGAGGAGGGTGAGAGAGAGAGAGGAGAGAGGAGAGAGATAGAGAGAGAGGAGAGAGAGAGGAGAGAGAGAGGAGAGAGAGAGAGAGAGAGAGAGGAGAGAGAGGAGAGAGAGAGAGAGAGAGAGAGAGAGAGAGAGAGAGAGAGAGAGAGAGAGAGAGAGAGAGAGAGAGAGAGAGAGAGAGAGAGAGAGAGAGAGAGAGAGAGAGAGAGAGGAGAGGGAGATAATAAAGAGAGAGAGAGAGAGAGAGAGACAGGAGAGAGATAGAGAGAGAGGAGAGAGAGAGGAGAGAGAGAGGAGAGAGAGAGGAGAGAGAGAGGAGAGAAGAGAGAAGAGAGAAGAGAGAAGAGAGAAGAGAGAAGAGAGAAGAGAGAGGAGAGAGAGAGAGAGAGAGAGAGAGAGAGAGAGAGAGAGAGAGAGAGAGAGAGAGAGAGAGAGAGAGAGATAATAAAGAGAGAGAGAAGAGAGGAGAGAAGAGAAGAGAGAGAGGAGAGAAGAGAGAGAGGAGAGGAGAGAGAGAAGAGAGAAGAGCGAGAGAAGAAAGGAAAGAGGAGAAAGAAGAGAAGAGAGAGGGAAGAGAGAGATAGAGAGGGATAGAGAGAAGAGAGGAGAGATAGAGGAGTGAGCAATAGAGAGAGGAGAGAGAGGAGAGAGAGAGAGAGAAGAGAGAGAGGAGAAAGGAGAGAGGAGAGAGGAGAGAGAGAGAAAAGAGGAGAGAGGAGAGAGAGGAGAGAGAGAGAAAAGAGGAGAGAGGAGAGAGGAGAGGGGAGAGAGGAGAGAGGAGAGGAGAGAGAGGAGAGAGGAGAGGAGAGAGAGGAGAGAGGAGAGAGGAGAGGAGAGAGAGAGGAGAGAGGAGAGAGGAGAGAGGAGAGAGGAGAGAGGAGAGACAGACAGATAAAAATAGGTAGAGCAGGTAAAGAGGGAACAGTATGATTGTGATCTGATTCTACCTCTCCTCTCTTGCTATCAGTGGGGGGAAAGTGAGGTACATTAATTACACACAGGAGTTAGAGAGGTGAGCTGTACAGTATACCCTATCAGAGACACAGATACACAGTCTCCATGACAAACCTATCAGAGACACAGATACACAGTCTCCATGACAACCCTATCAGAGACACAGATACACAGTCTCCATGACAAACCTATCAGAGACACAGATACACAGTCTCCATGACAACCCTATCAGAGACACAGATACACAGTCTCCATGACAAACCTATCAGAGACACAGATACACAGTCTCCATGACAACCCTATCAGAGACACAGATACACAGTCTCCATGACAAACCTATCAGAGACACAGATACACAGTCTCCATGACAAACCTATCAGAGACACAGAATCCCCACAGAAATGCAGAGATACATACAACAAGGTAAACTATAAAGAACCATTGAGTGTGAGAATGCACTACAGATGGTATTGCATTAGAGTGTTGGGAGAGTGAGCTACTGTATATTAGAGAAACTGAAGAATGATTAAAAAGTCAACTTAAAAAAACGACACAACACACAAAATAGTATTTTAAAGGCAACAACAACCACACAATGGAAACACAGAACGAGCGATGGATGTATGGCCGTATAAAAACGTTTGTTAAACTTTGAGGTCGAGTAAAGATGTATATAGTGGGTGTGTGATTTCTGGATGTAGCAAAGGTACATATAGTGTCAGTGTCTCCTTACCTCCAAAGGGGATGGAGTAGACAAAGGTGCCAGGGACCTGCTCTGCTGCTCTCTTATACCACAGAGGGAAGTGGTCAGCGTTAAACACCCCCTCCTTATCCTCCGCTGTCAGGAAGTCTCTGATGGAACACAGGAAGTCATGAAGGAGTCAAAGGAGAAACTACAAGTGACTGCTGAAACTACAAGTCATTGCTGTAATGCTTTGTCTTAGTGTTAATTTCACTAATTCATCAGATGCTCAGTATAGTGCTCACTGATTGGATAGATCCTCTTGCACAACAAACAGGTTGGTTCTAGAGAGGCCAGTGCGTGTGCCCAGGTAAGCAATCTCCACACCTTTATCTGAATTCCTGTAGACATGATGGAAGCAAACAAGTGTAAAGTAAGAATATAATAAGGGGAGATAATCTGCATATTTGTTATGACATCACAGAGTACAGAGGACAGTACGCTGGCGATGACAGGAGACACTTTGCTACATACAGTACCTGTGGTAATACAACAGGTGTAGGACAGTGGCAACGTCAGTTGAGAAGAAGTTAGTTCAGTTTAGGAGTTAGTCAGTAAGACTCACTCTGACTTGTTGAGGGCCAGGCCTGTCCAGTAGGCCTCCAGTGGGGCTGTGACCACAGCATCAAACAGAACCTCCTGGATCAGCTCCCTGTCACCTGCAACAGAAAGGAGTTGTTCTGGTTCACTACAGGAACCTATACAGACAGGACTGAGTCATCCCTCACTATCAATCATGACTAGATAACAGTACATTCTATTTTGACTAACCACATCATTATAATTAATTCCTGTCTTCTGAAGCAGATGGGATATTCAGTCCAGGAAACACATGGCCAAGTCCTCTACAGACAGGGTATAGGGTTAGGGTTAAGGGTGAGGCTAGGGTTAAGCCTAAGGGTTAGGGTATAGTGTTAAGGCTGAGGGTTAGGGTATAGTTGAGGGTCAGGGTATAGGGTTAATGCTGAGGGTCAGGGTACAGGGTTAAGGCTGAGGGTTAGGGTATAGGGCTAAGGCTGAGGGTCAGGGTACAGGGTTAAGGCTGAGGGTCAGGGTACAGGGTTAATGCTGAGGGTCAGGGTATAGGGTTAAGGCTGAGGGTCAGGGTACAGGGTTAAGGCTGAGGGTTAGGGTATAGGGTTAAGGCTGAGGGTCAGGGTACAGGGTTAAGGCTGAGGGTTAGGGTATAGGGCTAAGGCTGAGGGTCAGGGTACAGGGTTAAGGCTGAGGGTCAGGGTACAGGGTTAAGGCTGAGGGTTAGGGTATTATTATTATTATTATAGGGTTAAGGCTGAGGGATAGGGTATAGGGCTAAGGCTGAGGGTCAGGGTACAGGGTTAAGGCTGAGGGTCAGGGTACAGGGTTAAGGCTGAGGGTTAGGGTATAGGGCTAAGGCTGAGGGTTAGAGTATAAGGTTACGGCTGAGGGTCAGGGTACAGGGTTAAGGCTGAGGGTTAGGGTTATAGTTAGTAGGCCTATAGATCCCAGTGAGGTGGGGCTCACATTTGATGAGTGGTTTGCGTCCGGTCAGGTAGAGTTTAATAGCCTGGATCTGGGAGAGAGAACGGTGCTCATAGTACTCGTCTGTGTTGCAGTACGTCCTGTCAAATGAACAGGTAGAAACACACCCCAAAAATATATACTGAAGAAAGTCATACACTGTCTAAATACTACCAAACACTTAATGAAAAGTACCAACATTTTGGCCATAACATACCAGACACATGTGCTGTTATGTCACATGACTCAACATAACATGCCTTCTGAGATTTACAGAGAGCAGTAGCCCTCTGATTTTTTCAAATTTTGTTGTGTTACAAAGTGGGATGGAAATGTATTTAATTGTAATTTTTTTTGGTCATAGATACTCCATAATGTGAAAGTGAAAATAAAAATTCTACACATTTTTACAAATGAAAAATGTAATAAATAATATAGTAATTTAATAAGTATTCACTCCCTTTGTTTAAGCAAGCCTAAATTAGTTCAGGTGTCAAATTTGACTTAACAAATCACATAATAAGTGACATGGACTGAAATAATAGGAGTTAAGTTCTCTCACGTCACCCCGCTCCTCCGCTCTCTCCACTGGCTTCCAGTTGAAGCTCGCATCCGCTACAAGACCATGGTGCTTGCCTACGGAGCTGTGAGGGGAACGGCACCTCAGTACCTCCAGGCTCTGATCAGGCCCTACACCCAAACAAGGGCACTGCGTTCATCCACCTCTGGCCTGCTCGCCTCCCTACCACTGAGGAAGTACAGTTCCCGCTCAGCCCAGTCAAAACTGTTCGCTGCTCTGGCCCCCCAATGGTGGAACCAACTCCCTCACGACGCCAGGACAGCGGAGTCAATCACCACCTTCCGGAGACACCTGAAACCCCACCTCTTTAAGGAATACCTAGGATAGGATAAAGTAATCCTTCTCACCCCCCCCTTAAAAGATTTAGATGCACTATTGTAAAGTGGCTGTTCCACTGGATGTCATAAGGTGAATGCACCAATTTGTAAGTCGCTCTGGATAAGAGCGTCTGCTAAATGACTTAAATGTAAATGTAAATGTGAGTTGACATGATTTCAGAATGACTAACCCTTCCTCTATCCCCCATACATCCATCTGTAAGGTCCCTCAGTCAAGTATTGCATTTCAAGCACAGATTCAACTACAAAGACCAGGGAGCTGTTCAAAATCCTCACAAAGAAGGGCAGTGATCGGTAGATGGGGCACAAGACATTTAATATCTCTTTATTCATGGTCAAGTTAATAATTATGCCGAGCCTGTGGATGATGTATAAAAAAAACAGACACATATAGAGTAGTTCTCCTGAAATGAACTGAGCTGCAGGACAGGAAGGAAACAGCTCAGGGATGTCCCCAATAAGGTCATTAGCGATTTTAAAACAATGGCTCAAAGGCTGTGATGGGAGAAAACTGAGGCAACAACATTTTAGTGACTCAACAATAATGACCTAAAGACAGAGTGAAAAGAAGAATAGAAGCATTCCAAAATATTCATCCTGTATGTGACAAGCCACTAAAGTCATCCTGGAGAGAAGAAAACATGGCAAAGAATACACTTTCTGGCATAAATGTCAAGCATGGTGGTGGCTGCATCATGGTATGGGTATGCTTGACATCGACAAAGACTGGGGAGTTTTCAGGATAAAAAGGAATTCACCTTTCAGCAATAACCTGTAGCAGCAGGCCAAATCTACACTGAAGTTGCTTACCAAGAAGACAGTGAATGTTCCTAAGTGGAAGGGTTACAAGTTTTGACTGAAATCTGCTTGAAAATCTATAGCAAGACTTGAAAATTGCTGTCTCATTATGAGCGCCAACACCATGACGAAGCTTGAAGAATTTTGAAAAGAACAATGGGCGAATATTGCACAATCCAGGTGTGAAAAGCTCTTGGAGACTTACTCAAGAAGACTCACAGCTGTAATCTCTGCCAAAGGTGTTTCTAACATGCATTGACTCAGGGGATGAAATGTTATCAAATCAAGATATATCAGTGTTTTATTTTTAATTCATATAAAAATAAATACAAATTCTTACCCTTACAGAGAATGATGTGTTGATCATTGACAAAAAAATTAGAAATAAATCAATTTTAATCCCACTTTGTAACACAATATAATGTGAAGAAATCCAAGGCGGGTGAATACTTATGACACCCACTGTATATAATGCTTGTCTGACCAAGCTCAAGCCTTTAACTCAACATTACCCATAACCTCCTGCATTACCATTCATCTGCCAGCGCAACATCTGGCTGTTCCAGGTCATGAAGCCCTGAAAAACACATGAGATCAGTGACGCTCCAGCAGGGCCAGGCTCAGTGGGCTGATACATGGCCTTATGAAAAGGCAGACTACAGGTACAGAATACACAGATCCTATGTGAAATGATGACGCACTGGTAGTTTGTTGAGTGAGTGTAGGATAGAAGGAGTGGGAGAGTGAATGACAAGAGTAGAGTGACACTTACCTGCTTCTACGGAGACGTTTCCTCTGAAGAAGAATTTGCCATGGCCTCTGGACAAAGCCACACCGACACTGAACACAGGAATAATATAAACACACACACACACACACACACACACACACACACACACACACACACACACACACACACACACACACACACACACACACACACACACACACAGTAGGGTGAACCGCAGAGATAGTCAACAGTTACATTCACATGTCATTCACTCACTGAACCAGCCCATCATGTCAAGTCACAGAAGAACATCAAGAGAATTGATCAAGATAAATGGATAAATCAATAAATGTACTGAAAAGCTAAAGAAGCATAGTGCACCCTACTCTCCTCTGCTCAACGTGAATGATATCTCCACTCACCTGAACCCAGTAGTGACGGACTACAGTGCATTCGGGAAAGTATTCAGACACCTTGACTTTTTCCACATTTTGTTACGTTACAACCTTATTCTGAAATGGATGACATTTTTTTCCCTCATCAATCTACACACAATACCAAGTAATAACAAAGAAAAAACTGTTTTATTTAGAAACGATTGCAAATGTATTTAAAAAAAAACTGAAATATCACATTTACATAAATATTCAGACCCTTATTCAGTACTTTGTTGAAGCAGCTTTGGCAGCGACTACAGCCTTCAGTCTTCTTGGGTATGATGCTACAAGCTTAGCACACCTGTATTTGGAGAGTTTCTCACATTCTTCTCTGCAGATCCTCTCAAGCTCTGTCAGGTTGGATGGGGAGAGTCGCTGCACAGCTATTTTCAGTTCTCTCCAGAGATGTTTGATTGGGTTCAAGTCCAGGCTCTGGCTGGGCCACTCAAAGACATTCAGAGACTTGTCCCAAAGCCACTCCTGCGTTGTCTTGGCTGTGTTCTTAGGGTCGTTGTTCTGTTGGAAGCTGAACCGTGGCCACAGTCTGAGGTTCTGAGTGCTCTGGAACAGGTTTTCATCAAGGATCTTGCAGTACTTTGCTCCGTTCATCTTTCCTGACTAGTCTCCCCATCCCTGCCGCTGAAAAACATCCCCACAGCATGATGCTGCCACCACCATGCGTCACCAGCTCTAGGAAAAGTCTTGGTGGTTCCAAACTTCTTCCATTTAAGAATGATTAAGAATGATGGTAGCCACTGTTTTCTTGGGGACCTTCAATGCTGCAGACATTTTTTGGTACCCTTCCCCAGATCCGTGCCTCGACACAAACTTGTCTCGGAGCTCTACAGACAATTCCTTCAAGCTCATGTCTTGGTTTTAGCTCTGACATGCACTGTCAACTGTGGGACTTTATATAGACAGGTGTGCTTTTCCAAATAATGTCCAATCAAATGAATTTTCCACAGGTGGACTCCATTCAAGTTGTATAACTATCTAAAGCAGGTATTCCCAATGCCGTCAGGGGTATGCCAAATAAAAATGTGATTCACATAAATAAATAATCATTTTCAAGCAGTATCTTTATATTTTCCAACAGGGCTAAACATTTGGGTGAGGTTTGTTTTCTCACCTGAGTAGCCTCGTTTCACTGCCAAAATAAAATTAAACCATCTAGTGTTCAGAGAAATAACAACACAATGTCAAATACAGGGGGCCTAGTCAAATAATTAACATCCATCACATTAACCATCACTCTCACAGGAAACCTTCACTCCTGTAAAGACATTTAGAAACTTAACAACCATTTGAAAAATAAACCACAAGAGTTTTTTGAGAAGCGTCTTATACGGTGAGCTACCGAGCTACCGAGTGGCTAGGACAGGCAAGCCCCATACTATTGTGGAGGACTTAATTCTTCCTGCTGCCACGGATATGGCTGGGACAATGCTGGGGGAAAAGGCCCAAAATAACAATACAGACAATGCCTTCATCAAACAACACTGTTTCATGATGCATCAGTGACATGGCAAGAGATGTTTTTAAACAATTTCTGCTTTGCATACAAGCCAATGAATTATATGCGTTACAGCTGGATGATTCAACAGATGTGACGGGCCTGGCACAGCTCCTGGTATATGTCTGTTACAGCTGGATGAGTCAACAGATGTGGCGGGCCTGGCACAGCTCCTGGTATATGTCTGTTACAGCTGGATGATTCAACAGATGTGGCGGGCCTGGCACAGCTCCTGGTATATGTCTGTTACAGCTGGATGATTCAACAGATGTGGCAGGCCTGGCACAGCTCCTGGTATATGTCTGTTACAGCTGGATGATTCAACAGATGTGACGGGCCTGGCACAGCTCCTGGTATATGTCTGTTACAGCTGGATGATTCAACAGATGTGGCGGGCCTGGCACAGCTCCTGGTATATGTCTGTTACAGCTGGATGATTCAACAGATGTGACGGGCCTGGCACAGCTCCTGGTATATGTCTGTTACAGCTGGATGATTCAACAGATGTGGCGGGCCTGGCACAGCTCCTGGTATATGTCTGTTACAGCTGGATGATTCAACAGATGTGACGGGCCTGGCACAGCTCCTGGTATATGTCTGTTACAGCTGGATGATTCAACAGATCTGTCCTGGTACAGCTGGATGATTCAACAGATGTGACGGGCCTGGCACAGCTCCTGGTATATGTCTGTTACAGCTGGATGATTCAACAGATGTGACGGGCCTGGCACAGCTCCTGGTATATGTCTGTTACAGCTGGATGATTCAACAGATGTGACGGGCCTGGCACAGCTCCTGGTATATGTCTGTTACAGCTGGATGATTCAACAGATGTGACGGGCCTGGCACAGCTCCTGGTATATGTCTGTTACAGCTGGATGATTCAACAGATGTGACGGGCCTGGCACAGCTCCTGGTATATGTCTGTTACAGCTGGATGATTCAACAGATGTGACGGGCCTGGCACAGCTCCTGGTATATGTCTGTTACAGCTGGATGATTCAACAGATGTGGCGGGCCTGGCACAGCTCCTGGTATATGTCCGTTAAGGTTTATGGGGGTTAATTAAGGAAGACATCCTCTTCTGCAAACCACTGGAAACCAGGACAACATGAGAGGATATGTTTAAAGTATTGGACATCTGTCACGGTTTTCTAATGGTGAAGGAGAGATCCATGTTTATTTACACAACGTAACACGAATCCAAAACACAAACTCTACAAAACAATAAACGTAGTGAAAACCGAAACAGCCTTAACTGGTGCAAACTAACACAGACTAAGGACATCAAGACACTCAGGACAATCACCCACAATACAACCAAAGAATATGGCTGCCTAAATATGGCTCCCAATCAGAGACAACGAAAAACACCTGCCTCTGATTGAGAACCACTTCAGACAGCCATAGACTCTCCTAGAACACCCCACTAAGCTACAATCCCACTAAGCTACACACCACATACAAAAACCCATGTCACACCCTGGCCTGACCAAATACATAAAGAAAAACACAAAATACTTCGACCAGGGCGTGACAACATCTTTGTGACATCAAATGGACTTTGGTGGTCAAGATGTGTTGGTATCTGTACTGATGGTGCAAAAGCCATGACAGGGAGACGTAGTGGAGTGGTAACGCGCCTGCAAGTAGTTGCTCCCAACGCCACTTGGGTACACTGCAGCATCCACCGAGAGGCTTTTGCAGCCAAGGGAATGCCTGACAGCTTGAAAGACGTTTTGGACACTACAGTGAAATTGGTTAACTTTGTTAAAGCAAGACCCCTGAACTCTCGTGTATTTTCAGCATTATGCAATGACATGGGCAGCGACCACGTAACGCATTTACAACATACAGAAGTTTGCTGGTTATCAAGGGGCAAAGTATTGACATGTTTTTTTTTAAATTGAGAGACGAGCTTAATGTTTTCTTTGCTGACCATGATTTTCACTTGTCTAACCATTTGCATGATGAAGAGTTTCTCACACGACTGGCCTATCTGGGTGGTGTTTTTTCTCGCCTGAATGATCTGAATCTAGGATTACAGAGACTCTCCGCAACTATATTCCATGTGCGGGACAAAATTGAGGCTATGATTAAGAAGTTGGAGCTCTTTTCTGTCAGCATTAACAAGGACAACACACAGGTCTTTCCATCATTGTATGATTTTTTGTGTGCAAATGAACTCAAATGTGATATAGCGAAGCACTTGAGTTTAAAAATATATATATATATTTTACCTTTATTTAACTAGGCAAGTCAGTTAAGAACAAATTCTTATTTTCAATGACAGCCTAGGAACAGTGGGTTAACTGCCTGTTCAGGGGCAGAACGACAGATTTGTACCTTGTCAGCTCGGGGGTTTGAATTCTCAACCTTCTGGTTACTAGTCCAACACTCTAACCACTAGGCTACCCTGCCGCCCTAGTAAGCTGGGTGCGCAATTACGCAGGTACTTTCTCGTAACGGACTACACAAACAACTGGATTCGTTATCCCTTTCATGCCCTGCCTCCAGTCCATTTAACGATATCTGAACAAGAGAACCTCATCGAAATTGCAACAAGCGGTTCTGTGAAAATGGAATTTAATCAGAAGCCACTGACAGATTTCTGGATTGAGCTGCACTCAGAGTTTCTTGCCTTGGCAAATCACGCAGCTAAGACACTGATGCCCTTTGCAATCACGTACCTGTGTGAGAGTGGATTCTCGACCCTCACTAGCATGAAAACTAAATACAGGCACAGACTGTGTGGAAAATGATTTAAGACAGACTCTCTCCAATACAACCTAACATTGCAGAGTTATGTGCATCCTTTCAAAAAAAAGTTTGGGAATCACTGATCTAAAGGATGATCAATGGAAACAGGATGCACCTGAGCTCAATTTCGAGTCTCATAGCAAAGGGTCTGAATGTGGAAAAAGTCAAGGGGTCTGAATACTTGCCGAATGCACTGTACATTAAACATTAGAGAATGTATCAAGATAAATAGGAAACTGCGCAAACCTGAAGGGAGTTCCCTTGACCTCAGTGTAGTAGTAGTCATTGTGCATCTTCAGCAGACGTTTCTGATAGCACAGAGGAAAGCACGAAGCATGAGGACTCATCCACTGATTTCATTACAGTCCACAGTCTTTGATATACAGTAACTGTAAGGGTCATCCTCCTCCTCCTGTCTCACCCCTTTGTCCACTGTCTTCTTCACTTCCATGGAGAAAGTCCCTGTCTTCCTGTTGACCATGGCATTACGCAGCTGAAACAGAAAAACAAGCTGTAAGGGGACTGTGCAGTTCTGGTGTCATCATTACTAGACACCAGGAGGTGTTATATTTGTTCAGTTTGATCAGACCAGCATTCAATGAGAGGCGCGTTACAGAGTAACACACTGGACAGCCGATAATGCCCCTTTTAAAGGTAATTTACGCTTGAGCCGACATCCGCAGCGTTTACCATGAATGTGATTTCCACGAATGTCTGGGACATTGCTTTTAAAAGGCACCTTGTTGGCTGTCCAGTGTGCTACTATATAACACGCCTTGGATTGAATACTGTCAATAGTATTATTATTTAAAATGAAACCAGTCTGTCTGTATTAGGAATCAGATGTGTGTATAAAGTTTGTTATATATATATATATATATATATATGCCATTTATCAGACGCTTTTATCCAAAGCGACTTACAGTCATGTGTGCATACATTCTACGTATGGGTTATGTCAGGGTTTAGACGTACAAAGTCATCCTTGTCCTCCCACTCCACCTCAGACAGGTCCACACTGCTGTAGTTGGGTTTCCTCCTCTTCTGGCCCTTCTGGTACTGAGGCACAGAGGAACACACATTTGAGGGAAACAGTTTCAGATTTTGGTTGCACTGTGGATGTTCTGTGTAAACAGCACGTTTCAGGCCTCCCAAGTGGTGCAGTGGTCTAACACACTGAATCGTAGTTGCAAGCTGTGCCACTAGAGATCCTGATTCGAGTCCAGGCTCTGTCGCAGCCGGCTGTGACCGGGAGACCGAAGGGGCGGCGCACAATTGTCCCAACGTCGTCTGGGTTAGGGGAGAGTTTGGCCGGCAGGGATGTCCTTGTCACTTCACGCTCTAACGACTCCTGTGGCGGGCCGGGCACATGCACGCTGACACGGTCGCCAGGTGTACAATGTTTCCTCCGACACATTGGTGTGGCTGGCTTCCGGGTTAAGTGGGCATTGTGTCAAGAAGCAGTGCGGCTTGGTTGAGTTGTATTTTGGAGGACGCATGGCTCTCTACCTTCGCCTCTGCCGAGTCCGTACGGGAGTTGCAGGGACGAGACAAGACTGTAACTACCAATTGGATACCACGAAATTGGGGAGAAAAAGGGGTACAAGTTTTAAAAAATTCTAATAAAATTAAACACATTTCAGAGTGAACCTTTTATAAGGCCTCACTAACACTGTTTTGCTTAAAACCAGAACACTCCTAGCCTGATAAAGCAGACTGACTCACTGCACAGAATGTTGACCGCTCAAACAGAATGTTGACCGCTCAAACAGAATGTTGACCGCTCAAACAGAATGTTGACCGCTCAAACAGAATGTTGACCGCTCAAACAGAATGTTGACCGCTCAAACAGAATGTTGACCGCTCAAACAGAATGTTGACTGCTCAAACAGAATGTTGACCGCTCAAACAGAATGTTGAGCTATAGTGTCATCAGGCTGGTTCCACCAGGTTAGAAGTCCCCAGTTCAATAACGCCTAATTGATCAGTTCATTCAACAACCAATAACATAAAAACATCCAGTCCAATCGAGTCTGGTTCAAGATCAGAATACACCACCCACAGTCACATCACAGTCTACGACACAGAAAAACCCACACGGGGGCGCTAATATTACACAGACACTGTTACACACAAATCCACTAGAACATGTTTCCAGTGGGAACCCAAGCAGGATCCCAGAGAGTAAAGTGTCTATGGTCTAGTCTACAGTTACAGGTGAGTGTCTATGGTGCAGTCTATGCATAGGACAGTTACAGGACAGGAGGGTTACCTCAGGGTTACTGTTAGCTCAGTTAGCCAGGGCCAGCCAGACCTACAGTACTATCAATGGTCTGTATCCCTCCCTATATCAAAGGAAAAGGTGAGGATTATAGATTGCTACCGAGCAAGTTGGGAGGCTCACTCACTCAAACTGGTTCTGTTTTTAAAAACACTCATATTCATTGGTGGCATTATATGTATTAACAATTCAATGAACCGCTCTCCTGCTTTCTATATAGTCCAAGGTGTAGGTGCAGGTGCAGGTTAGGGCTAATGCAATGTTGTGGCAAGGTTACAGTTAAGGTTAGGGGACAAGTGTGTTTAGGAGACAGTGTATTACCAGTGGCCTCAGGTCTGGATGGGTCAGGATGTAGCCGTTGTTAGTGATGGCAAACGCGTAACCGTGGATACCCAGCTGAAGGCACACAAATAATATAGAGATAATTGATTACATGAAGTAGAGTGTATGAGAACAGTAAATGACAATGCATCATAACTTTGGGTTATTAGACACTGTACCAGGTGTTTAGGGATGATCTTCATAAGTTCCTGTAGGGGAATGTCCGTGCCCACTACCCCTAGGAGAATACCCTGGTTCTTCTGTACAGAGAGGAGAAACAGACCAGACTCAATGACAGAGAGAGAGACAGACTCAATGAGTATCACACAGACAATCAGATGGACAGAAAGAAAGAAAAATACAGACTGACAGACAGACACCCACAAAGACACACACACTTACCGTCTCGTTCTTGGTGCTGAACACAGGCATGGCCACAGTGGTCATCAGGCTGGGGCCCTTCTTGTTTCTGGACTAAGACAGAACACAGTGTCAGAGACCATGTCTACTGAGATTCCTTATGTTTTAACTATCATAGGCTGTTGCTACAGTATTCTCTTTCTGACTGATGCTAAATGCTAATCTGAGTCAACAGAGGAATATAAGCAACAATATCCATCCGTGCCAAGTTTTCACCAAAATAGATTTCACCAAACAGACATGTTTATACAAAATAAACATGTCTGGCGGGCGGCAGGTAGCCTAGTGGTTAGAGACAGGTAGCCTAGTGGTTAGAGACAGGTAGCCTAGTGGTTAGAGACAGGTAGCCTAGTGGTTAGAGACAGGTAGCCTAGTGGTTAGAGACAGGTAGCCTAGTGGTTAGAGACAGGTAGCCTAGTGGTTAGAGACAGGTAGCGTAGTGGTTAGAGACAGGTAGCCTAGTGGTTAGAGACAGGTAGCCTAGTGGTTAGAGACAGGTAGCCTAGTGGTTAGAGCGTTGGACGAGTAAATGAATGGTTGCAGGAACAAATCCCTGAGGTAAAAAATCAGTCGTTCTGCCCCTGAACAAGGCAGTTAACCCACTGTTCCTAGGCCCTCATTGAAAATAATAATTTGTTCTTAACTGACTTGCCTAGTTAAATAAAGGTAAAATAAAAAATAAATAAAATAGAAGACAGTCTCAGAGCTCCGAACTCTCGTGCATTGGCTGTGAGACACGTATTTGACCCTCTTGTCACACTCACACGCCACACCTCTTATATCTCACGCAGTGAAAAGTACTGTATTTATTTTTCTAATTAGTCCATTGTATAGTCAGTGTGTTACCTTTTCAACTATACTCCAAATATTTTTGAAATCGTAGCATTTGCGCCTACAACTTAACATCATGAGCAGAACCTCTATCATTGTCCTGTTTTACCACAGCACTGTGAACCGCGGCACATTGAAGCATATGATTGGTCTATTTATGTAAGGGATCAAGGGAATTGGATGAGCATTTCAAAGAAACACCCCTCAAGATTAGGAGAGTTGAGCTGAATGGAGAGAGAGAACGTTCTCAGCTGAGTTTATCAAACTGTAAAAAGAGCAGCATGGTAGCTGTTTTATTTACACTGTTGTCAACAAAATTACAATATGTTTTAGCAGGGAACTTTAGTAGGGTGACCTGATTTGTAACTATGAAAATAATTTTGTCAAACATATTGTGAACCCCAAAGTGTACGTTTGATTCTAGAGGAGGGACAATAAATATTACAGTCATTTGGTTATGGCGTAGAGGCAGATTAATTTAAATTTGTCTTCAGGAGATTTTATTATATATTTACTTTATTTAGTCTGATCAGTGGAACAATTTTCATTCTTAACAATGGGCTAACATCTAGGGTAATTAGTGTGCTTGCCAGTAGAAGCACTACTGTTATTCCCAACACTTACTTTATTATTCCACTTCTTGTACATTTTGCCAGTGTAATCTGATTAGCCTACTTGTGTTCTTTGAAAATTGATAATATGGGGCTATGTATTTTTGCAGCCATTCATGGACAGTTTTGAATAAGTCATACAAATAAGCATTGGATATTAAATGCTCCAAGCCTCAAGTATAATTTTGGAAATGTTATTATTGTGCACAAGCTAGGCAGAGATGGTAGATGGACTCACAACTCATAAACACATCACATAATGTCTATGTAGAGTAAGAGAATGACAATGATCTTCAACCAGTAGACATAAACCACCTGAATATTGATATTCATTAGATTTTTCTTGAAGATTGGATGATTGAGAAATTAATTGTTATAACAAATACATTATAACAATAACACCCAGTACTTTCTTCCAGTCCTATTTTAAAAAGCTCACCCAACTTACAAAATCTTTGTGTGCTTACCTTGAAAACAATCTATGGACAAGGAGACTGCGATCTATGATTTGCTTACCCACTGCCATCAACCATTAATATAAACATTTCCTGTACAGAGCCTTGGTGTGGTGGTAAAACTCCCCACACATATTGCATATAACTTTCAACCTGAGAACAGGGATCAATCCCTGCTTCCTACCCTTCCCATCTCATTACTGTCTGAAGGAAGTGTCAAACCACCTAAAAAGTAACAAAGTCATCACATTTTGAGTGTCCATTTAATGTTCAAAGTATCCTGAATACACCTGACCTGTGGTGTATTTGTTTTTAATGTTCCACCCTGGCCATAGCCCTAACTAAATCCATGTCAAAATGCATAGAATTGTGGGAAATTAGCTTTAAAACAGTACCATTTTACAACCCCCCCCCATCTAGGGGTTGTGCCAGGGAGCAATGAAATTATCATATTACATCTCACTCCAAGTTTTCTTCAAAAGTTGGAAGCACTGAAGTCTGGACTATAACACTATGGTTAATGTTGCTCGTAGTTTGTGGCTTTACAGTACATTTATAGTGAAGCTCCGGTTTAGAGCAATCCCCAGCATTTCTTGTTTGGCTGAGAGTGGGGCTATGCTCAGCAGAATGAGAAGTGACTTGACTAAACACATGAGCTGTCACGTTGGCATGAAGGATTGGGAGACAGATGCAAGAATGCATAATCGTTTTTTAAATTAAACCCAAATTACGGCGTGCCGTGTAAAGGCACGGGGACGAAGACAAAACAAATCCGTAACAAAACACAGGGTAGAAACCCAAAACAAAAGAGCGAGGAGTACCTCGAATAAATAACACACGCGCACAATGATTAACTCACAGGACGAGACCCGTAATCATCTGCGCAATCCACAAGGGCACGAAAGCCAAAACACACAGCACAGGTACTCACACGCGACAACGGACATTGTAACAATAATGGACAGTCCAATGGATACCAAAGGGCACACTTATACAAGTACTAATCAGTGGGAATAGGGGACAGGTGTGCGCAATGAAAGTTCCGGAGGCATCCGTGACATGAGCTCACTGAAACTAGGTCTGCTATTCCCTCACAGGCTCATGGACACAGCTGTGACTGTGTGTGATTGTGTGGCTATTTGTGTGTGGGAGTTTGCCTAAAAGAGAAGGAGTGTGTGTGAGTGTGCGTGTACTGTGTATATATATGTATGTGGCTGTTTGTGTGTATTGCAAAAAAGAGTGTGTCCATGTATAGTACAGAACATGTGTTGGAAAGAGGTAGTGAACTGTGTAGGGTACTAAGGTACTGGATTACTAAGGTACTAGGGTACTAGGCTACAAAGGTGCTAGGGTATTAGGGTACTAAGGTAGTCTCTGTATGGTACTAGGGTACTAAGGTACTAGAGTACTAGGGTACAAAGGTAATAGGGTATTAGGTACTAAGGTACTAGGGTACTAAGGTAGTCTCTGTATGGTACTAGGGTACTAGGGTACGAAGGTACCAAGGTGCCAGGGTACTAAGATAGTACCCCAGTACCAAACAGAGGCTATCTTAGTACCCTAGCACCTTGGTACCTTTGTACCCTAGTACTTTAGAACCCCAGTACCATACAGAGGCTAAAGTACTAGGGTACTAGGGTACTAAGGTAGTCTCTGTATGGTACTAGGGGACTAGGGGACTAAGGTAGTAAGGTGGGAGAATGTTTCCTTGTTGACTCAACAAAATTATTAATGGACGGTTTCACCATCGACCACCCTCTCCCTCCCAGAGCAGCAGCCCACACTGGGAATAGAAGGGTTCAGTACAGACACACTAGGAATAGAAGGGTGCAGTACAGACACACTAGGAATAGAAGGGTGCAGTACAGACACACTGGGAATAGAAGGGTGCAGTACAGACACACTGGGAATAGAAGGGTTTAGCATAGACCAACTGGGAATAGAAGGGTTCATGTCAGACACACTAGGAATAGAAGGGTTCAGTACAGACACCCTGTGAATAGAAGGGTGCAGTACAGACACACAGGGACTAGAAGGGCTTAATACAGACACCCTGGGAATAGAAGGGTTCAGTACAGATACATAGGGAATAGAAGGTTTTAGTATAGACACAATGGGAATAGAAAGGTTTAATACAGACACACTAGGAATAGATGGATTCAGTACAGACACACCGGGAATATAAAAGTTCAGTACAGACACACTAGGAATAGAAGGGTTTAGTACAGACACACTTGGAATAGAAGGGTTCAGTACAGACACATAGGGAATAGAAAGGTTTAGTACAGACACACCGGGAATATAAATGTTCAGTACAGACACACAGGGAATAAAAGGGTTTAGTACAGACACACTTGGAATAGAAGGGTTCAGTACAGACACACAGGGAATAGAAAGGTTTAGTACAGACACACAGGGAATATAAATGTTCAGTACAGACACACTAGGAATAGAAGAGCTTAATACAGACATACTTGGAATAGAAGGGTTCAGTACAGACACACTTGGAATAGAAGGGTTCAGTGCAGACACACAGGGAATAGAAGGGTTCAGTACAGACACACCGGGAATATAAATGTTCAGTACAGACACACTAGGAATAGAAGAGCTTAATACAGACACACTTGGAATAGAAGGGTTCAGTACAGACACAATAGGAATAGAAGAGCTTAATACAGACACACTTGGAATAGAAGGGTTCAGTACAGACACACAGGGAATAGAAGGGTTCAGTACAGACACAAAGGGAATAGAAGGGTTCAGTACAGACACACAGGGAATAGAAGGGTTCAGTACAGACTCACAGGGAATAGAAGGGTTCAGTACAGACACACAGGGAATAGAAAGGTTTAGTACAGACACACTAGGAATAGAAGGGTTCAGTACAGACACACAGGGAATAGAAGGGTTCAGTACAGACACACAGGGAATAGAAGGGTTCAGTACAGACACACAGGGAATAGAAGGGTTCAGTACAGACACACAGGGAATAGAAGGGTTCAGTACAGACACACTGGGAATAAAAGGGTTCAGTACAGACACACTGGGAATATTCTGCAGCAGTCAGCAGAAGCTAGACACAAGATCTTTCTGGGAAATGACCTTGTGATATCCTTCTGCCCCCCGTCCGCCGTTCCCCGTCCCCCTGTTCCCCTGTCCCCCGTCCCCCTGGTCCCCGTCCCCCTGGTCCCCGTCCCCTGTTCCCCGTCCCCTGTTCCCCGTCCCCCGCCCCCTGTTCCCGTCCCCCTGTTCCCCCCGTCCCCCCCCCCTTCCCCCTGTTCCCCGTCCCCCTGCCCCCCGTCCCCCGTCCCCCTGTTCCCCGTCCCCCTGCTCCCCTGTCCCCTCTCCTTCTTTCTCTGTCTCTCTCCGCTCCAATGTCAGTTTTATTACAGGCTTTAGGAGATAAAAGGCAATGATCCACAGAATGATCAATGGTGTGTCTCTGTGGCTGAGATATAGCAGAATACACTCTAGAGGACAATCCCCCTACTAACCCAACCCTCACCTCTGTCACCACTGTGTGTGCGTGCGTGCGTGCGGTGTGATCTAGTTTTTGCACGAGTGCGCTGTGTGTTTGTTTGTGTACATGAGTTTATGTGTGTGTGTGCATGTACTTACACAATACACATTCAATCTCTAAATGACAAGGAAATTAGTTTCAAGCAGTTCTAGTCAGAGAGACTGATTTTTATCAGAGAGAGAAAGAGAGCGAGAGAGAGAGAGAGAAAGAAGAGAAAGAAATAGAGATAAATGTAGATAAACTTGAATTTTTTCGGAAGGACATACAGGATAGTAACAGCAGTAAAACCTGCTATATTAACCAGACCATCCCCTGGCACAGTGCTATATTAACACACACCATCCCCTGGCCTGGCACAGTGCTATATTAACCAGACCATCCCCTGGCACAGTGCTATATTAACCAGACCATCCCCTGGCACAGTGCTATATTAACCAGACCATCCCCTGGCACAGTGCTATATTAACACAGACCATCCCCTGGCCTGGCACAGTGCTATATTAACACACACCATCCCCTGGCACAGTGCTATATTAACCAGACCATCCCCTGGCCTGGCACAGTGCTATATTAACACACACCATCCCCTGGCCTCCGCTCCAATGTCAGTTTTATTACAGGCTTTAGGAGATAAAAGGCAATGATCCACAGAATGATCAATGGTGTGTCTCTGTGGCTGAGATATAGCAGAATACACTCTAGGGACAATGCCCCTACTAACCCAACCCTCACCTCTGTCACCACTGTGTGTGCGTCCGTGGCGTGGCACAGTGATCTATTTTTGCACAGACCATGCGCTGTGTGTTTGTTTGTGTACATGAGTTTATGTGTGTGTGTGCATGTACTTACACAACCATCACATTCAATCTCTAAATGTCAAGGAAATTAGTTTCAAGCAGTTCTAGCCTCAGAGAGACTGATTTTTATCAGAGAGAGAAAGAGAGCAGAGAGAGAGAGAGAAAGAAGAGAAAGAAATAGAGATAAATGTAGATAAACTTGAATTTTTTCGGAAGGACATACAGGATATATATATATAGTAACAGCAGTAAAACCTGCTATATTAACCAGACCATCCCCTGGCCTGGCACAGTGCTATATTAACACACACCATCCCCTGGCCTGGCACAGTGCTATATTAACACACACCATCCCTGGCCTGGCACAGTGCTATATTAACACAGACCATCCCCTGGCACAGTGCTATATTAACCAGACCATCCCCTGGCACAGTGCTATATTAACACAGACCATCCCCTGGCCTGGCACAGTGCTATATTAACACACACCATCCCCTGGCACAGTGCTATATTAACGAGACCATCCCCTGGCCTGGCACAGTGCTATATTAACACACACCATCCCCTGGCCTGGCACAGTGCTATATTAACACAGACCATCCCCTGGCCTGGCACAGTGCTATATTAACCAGACCATCCCCTGGCCTGGCACAGTGCTATATTAACACACACCATCCCCTGGCCTGGCACAGTGCTATATTAACACAGACCATCCCCTGGCCTGGCACAGTGCTATATTAACACACACCATCCCCTGGCCTGACACAGTGCTATATTAACACAGACCATCCCCTGGCCTGGCACAGTGCTATATTAACACACACCATCCCCTGGCCTGGCACAGTGCTATATTAACACAGACCATCCCCTGGCCTGGCACAGTGCTATATTAACACAGACCATCCCCTGGCCTGGCACAGTGCTATATTAACACAGACCATCCTCCTGGCCTGGCACAGTGCTATATTAACACAGACCATCCCCTGGCCTGGCACAGTGCTATATTAACACACACCATCCCCTGGCCTGGCACAGTGCTATATTAACACAGACCATCCCCTGGCCTGGCACAGTGCTATATTAACACAGACCATCCCCTGGCCTGGCACAGTGCTATATTAACAAGACCATCCCCTGGCCTGGCACAGTGCTATATTAACACACACCATCCCGGCCTGGCACAGTGCTATATTAACACAGACCATCCCCTGGCCTGGCACAGTGCTATATTAACACACACCATCCCCTGGCCTGGCACAGTGCTATATTAACACAGACCATCCCCTGGCCTGGCACAGTGCTATATTAACACACACCATCCCCTGGCCTGGCACAGTGCTATATTAACACACACCATCCCCTGGCCTGACACAGTGCTATATTAGCACAGACCATCCCCTGGCCTGGCACAGTGCTATATTAACACAGACCATCCCCTGGCCTGGCACAGTGCTATATTAACCAGACCATCCCCTGGCCTGGCACAGTGCTATATTAACACAGACCATCCCCTGGCCTGGCACAGTGCTATATTAACACAGACCATCCCCTGGCCTGGCACAGTGCTATATTAACCAGGCCATCCCCTGGCCTGGCACAGTGCTATATTAACACAGACCATCCCCTGGCCTGGCACAGTGCTATATTAACACACACCATTCCCTGGCCTGGCACAGTGCTATATTAACCAGACCATCCCCTGGCCTGGCACAGTGCTATATTAACACAGACCATCCCCTGGCCTGGCACAGTGCTATATTAACACACACCATCCCCTGGCCTGGCACAGTGCTATATTAACACAGACCATCCCCTGGCCTGGCACAGTGCTATATTAACCAGACCATCCCCTGGCCTGGCACAGTGCTATATTAACACAGACCATCCCCTGGCCTGGCACAGTGCTATATTAACACAGACCATCCCCTGGCCTGGCACAGTGCTATATTAACACAGACCATCCCCTGGCCTGGCACAGTGCTATATTAACCAGACCATCCCCTGGCCTGGCACAGTGCTATATTAACACACACCATCCCCTGGCCTGGCACAGTGCTATATTAACACAGACCATCCCCTGGCCTGGCACAGTGCTATATTAACACACACCATCCCCTGGCCTGGCACAGTGCTATATTAACACAGACCATCCCCTGGCCTGGCACAGTGCTATATTAACACACACCATCCCCTGGCCTGGCACAGTGCTATATTAACACAGACCATCCCCTGGCCTGGCACAGTGCTATATTAACACAGACCATCCCCTGGCCTGGCACAGTGCTATATTAACACAGACCATCCCCTGGCCTGGCACAGTGCTATATTAACACAGACCATCCCCTGGCCTGGCACAGTGCTATATTAACACAGACCATCCCCTGGCCTGGCACAGTGCTATATTAACCAGACCATCCCCTGGCCTGGCACAGTGCTATATTAACACAGACCATCCCCTGGCCTGGCACAGTGCTATATTAACACAGACCATCCCCTGGCCTGGCACAGTGCTATATTAACCAGACCATCCCCTGGCCTGGCACAGTGCTATATTAACACAGACCATCCCCTGGCCTGGCACAGTGCTATATTAACACACACCATCCCCTGGCCTGGCACAGTGCTATATTAACACAGACCATCCCCTGGCCTGGCACAGTGTTATATTAACACAGACCATCCCCTGGCCTGGCACAGTGCTATATTAACACAGACCATCCCCTGGCCTGGCACAGTGCTATATTAACCAGACCATCCCCTGGCCTGGCACAGTGCTATATTAACACAGACCATCCCCTGGCCTGGCACAGTGCTATATTAACACACACCATCCCCTGGCCTGGCACAGTGCTATATTAACACAGACCATCCCCTGGCCTGGCACAGTGCTATATTAACCAGACCATCCCCTGGCCTGGCACAGTGCTATATTAACACACACCATTCCCTGGCCTGGCACAGTGCTATATTAACACAGACCATCCCCTGGCCTGGCACAGTGCTATATTAACACAGACCATCCCCTGGCCTGGCACAGTGCTATATTAACACAGACCATCCCCTGGCCTGGCACAGTGCTATATTAACACACACCATCACCTGGCCTGGCACAGTGCTATATTATCACAGACCATCCCCTGGCCTGGCACAGTGCTATATTAACACACACCATCCCCTGGCCTGGCACAGTGCTATATTAACACAGACCATTCCCTGGCCTGGCACAGTGCTATATTAACACACACCATCCCCTGGCATGGCACAGTGCTATATTAACACACACCATCCCCTGGCATGGCACAGTGCTATATTAACACACACCATCCCCTGGCCTGGCACAGTGCTATATTAACACACACCATCCCCTGGCCTGGCACAGTGCTATATTAACACACACCATCCCCTGGCCTGGCACAGTGCTATATTAACACACACCATCCCCTGGCCTGGCACAGTGCTATATTAACACACACCATCCCCTGGCCTGGCACAGTGCTATATTAACACACACCATCCCCTGGCCTGGCACAGTGCTATATTAACACACACCATCCCCTGGCCTGGCACAGTGCTATATTAACACACACCATCCCCTGGCCTGGCACAGTGCTATATTAACACAGACCATTCCCTGGCCTGGCACAGTGCTATATTAACACACACCATCCCCTGGCCTGGCACAGTGCTATATTAACACAGACCATCCCCTGGCCTGGCACAGTGCTATATTAACACACACCATCCCCTGGCCTGGCACAGTGCTATATTAACACACACCATCCTGGCCTGGCACAGTGCTATATTAACACACACCATCCCCTGGCCTGGCACAGTGCTATATTAACACAGACCATCCCCTGGCCTGGCACAGTGCTATATTAACACAGACCATCCCCTGGCCTGGCACAGTGCTATATTAACACAGACCATCCCCTGGCCTGGCACAGTGCTATATTAACCAGACCATCCCCTGGCCTGACACAGTGCTATATTAACACACACCATTCCCTGGCCTGGCACAGTGCTATATTAACACAGACCATCCCCTGGCCTGGCACAGTGCTATATTAACCAGACCATCCCCTGGCCTGGCACAGTGCTATATTAACACACACCATCCTGGCCTGGCACAGTGCTATATTAACACAGACCATCCCCTGGCCTGGCACAGTGCTATATTAACCAGACCATCCCCTGGCCTGGCACAGTGCTATATTAACACACACCATTCCCTGGCCTGGCACAGTGCTATATTAACACAGACCATCCCCTGGCCTGGCACAGTGCTATATTAACCAGACCATCCCCTGGCCTGGCACAGTGCTATATTAACACAGACCATCCCCTGGCCTGGCACAGTGCTATATTAACACACACCATCACCTGGCCTGGCACAGTGCTATATTATCACAGACCATCCCCTGGCCTGGCACAGTGCTATATTAACACACACCATCCCCTGGCCTGGCACAGTGCTATATTAACACAGACCATCCCCTGGCCTGGCACAGTGCTATATTAACACAGACCATCCCCTGGCCTGGCACAGTGCTATATTAACCAGACCATCCCCTGGCCTGGCACAGTGCTATATTAACACACACCATTCCCTGGCCTGGCACAGTGCTATATTAACACAGACCATCCCCTGGCCTGGCACAGTGCTATATTAACACACACCATCCCTGGCCTCACCTGGCCTGGCACAGTGCTATATTATCACAGACCATCCCCTGGCCTGGCACAGTGCTATATTAACACACACCATCCCCTGGCCTGGCACAGTGCTATATTAACACACACCATCCCCTGGCCTGGCACAGTGCTATATTAACACACACCATCCTGGCCTGGCACAGTGCTATATTAACACACACCATCCCCTGGCCTGGCACAGTGCTATATTAACACACACCATCCCCTGGCATGGCACAGTGCTATATTAACACACACCATCCCCTGGCCTGGCACAGTGCTATATTAACACACACCATCCCCTGGCCTGGCACAGTGCTATATTAACACACACCATCCTGGCCTGGCACAGTGCTATATTAACACACACCATCCCCTGGCCTGGCACAGTGCTATATTAACACACACCATCCTGGCCCGGCACAGTGCTATATTAACACAGACCATCCCCTGGCCTGGCACAGTGCTATATTAACCAGACCATCCCCTGGCCTGGCACAGTGCTATATTAACACACACCATTCCCTGGCCTGGCACAGTGCTATATTAACCAGACCATCCCCTGGCCTGGCACAGTGCTATATCCCCCATCCTGAGTGAGTCTGATCACACCTCTTCAAACTATCCTGCAGACGAGGATAGTCACCCCCCCCCCCCTAGTGCTGAACACACCCAGGTCCCACAGCAGTAGATGAAGGCAACAGCACTCAAAGGAGTGATTGAAAAAGTTTCTTCCACTTTACCTAACACACGAGTGGTCATCTCCACTAATTTGGTATAGAGCAGACCTAACCCACTCTATTAAATGAGTCAAAACAGGGACATTTTACATCTGTCGAGAAATTAATAAGGAAATGATCTCAACAGAGAAAAATGTCCTCATGTGTGCTACCTATATCCCCCCAATGGAATCCCCATACTTTAACAATGACAGCTTCTCCATCCTAGTGGGTGAGATCAACAATTTCCAGGCCCAGGGACATGTACTAATCTGTGGCAACCTAAATGCCAAAACTGGACAAGAATCCAACCCTCTCAGCACACAGGGGGACAAACACCTACCTGGAGGTGACAGCATTCCCTTCCCCATATGCCTCCCTAGACACAACTATGACAACATAACCAACAAAAACGGGTCACAACTCCTGCAGCTCTGTCAGGTGCTGGGTACGTACATAGTCAATGGTAGGCTTCGAGGGGACTCCTATGGTAGGTATAACTATAACTCATCACTTGGCAGTAGTACTGTAGATTACTTTATCACTGACCTCAACCCAGAGTCTCTTAGAGCATTCACAGTCAGTCCACTGACACCCCTATCAGATCACAGCAAAATCACACTCTACTTGAACAGAGCTATGCTCAATCATGAGGCATCAAACCCAAAGGAACTGAAAAATATTAAGAAGTGCTTTAGATGGAAGGAAAATTGTGTGGAAATCTACCAAAAAACAATTAGGCAACAACAAATTCAATCCCTTCTAGACAAAAGGTTTCACTGTAATAGTGAAGGTGTAAATTTGGCAGTGTCATGACGTTGCCCTCTTTGGGTACAGCAAGCCCGTCCCCCTCTCCCTGTCTCCTACACCCAGGCTGCTGTGGTCAGAGAGAGGTCGTAAATTCCTGGAGGAGATTATCTCCTCATGGCCACAGTATAGAGATAGAGTGAATTTTCATAGAGAACAAAGGAATTTCTTCCACCTCATAGGACTGTAGAACCGAACATCATTTATGTTCTGGAGAAGGTATAAAAGTTTGGTGAAGAATCCAGCTACGAACTGGTCCGTTTAGTACAATTTGGTGAAACTCATGGAAGACAATATGGCCACATTACCATAACCCTGTTTATATAATAGCCTCAGATATAAGGTTTACATCTAATTGTTGTATAAGATGAATGAGTGAAGATGATACTGTTTGTAAAATTGTCTAATGTGATTTTGGACTGTTTAATGAAGGAAACTCCAATTCCCTTAATGAGTTTAACTAAATCAGAGGACCGCCCATGAGCCCAGTTCGGACCTGGTGAGACAGCCTTTTTCTGCTCTCCCGAATAAAACCCCCACGTTGAGAATTTCTCAACAGACATGTTTCCCACAATTATGAGAAGACAAAGGTTGCAGACCAGCTTACCTCGATAACGAGAGGGCCAAGGTTTGAGACCAGACTGCTGAATCTTTTAACCATCCCACGTGGTTAAACTCTTAGACTATCGATACCGACAGAATAAGAACAAGTCTTTGATATTAATTACTAGTCTGCAGCTAGGAATTCGGTATCTTTGAATGTGAAGACCGACAACTGCCAAAACATCTATCCATAATGACATGAATGAATGTCACTCTGAACTATCCATTCTAACCGCGACAGAGAGGGCAAACTCTCCAACAGAAACAAACTTTTCAACAGAGACCCCGACGACACACTGAGCGTAAATATATACAGTATGTTGATTGCAATTGTTCACAAATGAGTGAGCGTTCATGTGCAAAGGATTAGCATTTCAATTGTTATAATTATCAACTGTGTGTTGTCTTATCTCAGTCGACCCCCACTTCCCTTTTGTACACCAAGCCGCGATGCCAGTTTATCCCATTAGGGAAACTCCGTTATCATTTCCTTGTAACTATCTACTGTTTGTTTATGCATTTCTGTGAATTATTTAGTTAGTAAATAAATTATTTAAGACAATTGATGTATGGATGACTCATAATAAAGACGGGGTTCGTAACCAATAATTTACAACGTTTGGAATAAGACTAACGTGAGGTAAAATAAATAATTCATCAATTCAGAAAACTATTGATCAGATATGAAAATATCTGAAAAGTTATATTAGGAAAATTATCTGAATATTTTCCTTGACGCCCCCGACTTCCTAGTTAATTACAGTTACATGATTACTCAGTCTAATCGCGTAATAATAATTACAGACAATCTTTGATAAAAACTACAAGTCTTCATTTAATGATAGTAAAGACACGACAGCAGTAGAAAACCTAAACAGTATATTTGACCTCTCAGCTTCCCTATCAAATCTAAAAATGTCAAACAGACAACCTAAGAAAATGGACAACAATGACAAATGTTTTGATGAAGAATGTCACGACTTCCGCCGAAGTCGGTCCCTCTCCTTGTTCGGGTGGTTTTTCGGCGGTCGACGTCACCGGCCTTCTAGCCATCGCCCATCCACTTTTCATTTTCCATTTGTTTTGTCTTTGTTTTAAACACCTGGTTTCAATCCCCCAATTACTTGTTCATTATTTAACCCTCTGTTCCCCCATTGTTTTTGTGAGTGATTGTTTGTATGTTTATGGTCCGTTATTGTGGGATAGTTTATTGTGTTGTATATATTTGTATTCTTGAGTAAAGTACGTTCATTACTCATATCTGCTGTCCTGCACCTGACTCCTCCTTACCAGCTACACACAGACCGATTATAAAGAATGCAAAAACCTAAGAAAGAAATTGAGAAACTTATCCAACCAAAAACATAGAGACCCAGAAAACCTGAGCCTACGCTTTCACTATGGTGAAGCACTAAAACAAAACAGAAATACTGTACACTACGGAAAAATAAGTTGTAGCACATCAGAAATCAGCTCAATGTAATTGAAGAGTCCATAGAATCTAACCACTTCTGAGAAAATTGGAAAACTCTAAACAAACAACGGCATGAAGAGTTATCTATCCAAAACAGAGACAGTGCCTTGCGAAAGTATTCGGCCCCCTTGAACTTTGCGACCTTTTGCCACATTTCAGGCTTCAAACATAAAGATATAAAACTGTATTTTTTTGTGAAGAATCAACAACAAGTGGGACACAATCATGAAGTGGAACGACATTTATTGGATATTTCAAACTTTTTTAACAAATCAAAAACTGAAGAAATGGGCGTGCAAAATTATTCAGCCCCTTTACTTTCAGTGCAGCAAACTCTCTCCAGAAGTTCAGTGAGGATCTCTGAATGATCCAATGTTGACCTAAATGACTAATGATGATAAATACAATCCACCTGTGTGTAATCAAGTCTCCGTATAAATGCACCTGCACTGTGATAGTCTCAGAGGTCCGTTAAGAGCGCAGAGAGCATCATGAAGAACAAGGAACACACCAGGCAGGTCCGAGATACTGTTGTGAAGAAGTTTAAAGCCGGATTTGGATACAAAAAGATTTCCCAAGCTTTAAACATCCCAAGGAGCACTGTGCAAGCGATAATATTGAAATGGAAGGAGTATCAGACCACTGCAAATCTACCAAGACCTGGCCGTCCCTCTAAACTTTCAGCTCATACAAGGAGAAGACTGATCAGAGATGCAGCCAAGAGACCCATGATCACTCTGGATGAACTGCAGAGATCTACAGCTGAGGTGGGAGACTCTGTCCATAGGACAACAATCAGTCGTATATTGCACAAATCTGGCCTTTATGGAAGAGTGGCAAGAAGAAAGCCATTTCTTAAAGATATCCATAAAAAGTGTCGTTTAAAGTTTGCCACAAGCCACCTGGGAGACACACCACACACGTGGAAGAAGGTGCTCTGGTCAGATGAAACCAAAATTGAACTTTTTGGCAACAATGCAAAACGTTATGTTTGGCGTAAAAGCAACACATCTCATCACCCTGAATACAACATCCCCACTGTCAAACATGGTGGTGGCAGCATCATGGTTTGGGCCTGCTTTTCTTCAGCAGGGACAGGGAAGATGGTTAAAATTGATGGGAAGATGGATGGAGCCAAATACAGGACCATTCTGGAAGAAAACCTGATTGAGTCTGCAAAAGACCTGAGACTGGGACGGAGATTTGTCTTCCAACAAGACAATGATCCAAAACATAAAGCAAAATCTACAATGGAATGGTTAAAAAATAAACATATCCAGGTGTTAGAATGGCCAAGTCAAAGTCCAGACCTGAATCCAATCGAGAATCTGTGGAAAGAACTGAAAACTGCTGTTCACAAATGCTCTCCATCCAACCTCACTGAGCTCGAGCTGTTTTGCAAGGAGGAATGGGAAAAAATGTCAGTCTCTCGATGTGCAAAACTGATAGAGATATACCCCAAGCGACTTACAGCTGTAATCGCAGCAAAAGGTGGCGCTACAAAGTATTAACTTAAGGGGGCTGAATAATTTTGCACGCCCAATTTTTCAGTTTTTGATTTGTTAAAAAAGTTTGAAATATCCAATAAATGTCGTTCCACTTCATGATTGTGTCCCACTTGTTGTTGATTCTTCACAAAAAAATACAGTTTTATATCTTTATGTTTGAAGCCTGAAATGTGGCAAAAGGTCGCAAAGTTCAAGGGGGCCGAATACTTTCGCAAGGCACTGGATGTATGGATAAACCACTTATCCAATCTTTTTGGCTCTATAACAAAGAACAAACAGCAAAAATATATACACGATCAGATACAAATCGTAGAATCAACTATTAAAGACTACCAGAACCCATTGGATTCTCCAATTACATTGAATGAACTACAGGACAAAATACAAACCCTCCAACCCAAAAAGGTCTGTGGGGTTGATGGTATCCTAAATTTAATGACAAAATATACAGACCAATTGGTTATACTTAAACTCTTTAACATAATCCTCAACTCTGGCATCTTGCCTGGTTTTTGGAACCAATGACTGATCACCACAATCCAAAAAAGTGTAGACAAATTTGACCCCAATAACTACCGGGGTTCATGCGTCAACAGCAACCTTAGGAAAACCCTCTGCATTATCATTAACAGCAGATTTTACCCCAGCGAAAACAATGTACTGAGAAAATGTCAAATTGGCTTTTAACCAAATTACGGTATGACAGACCACGTATTCACCCTGCACACCCCCTAATTGACGAACAAACAAATCAAAAGTCTTCTCATTCTTTGTTGATTTCAAAAAAGCTTTAGACTCAATTTGGCATGGGGGACTGCTATACAAATTGATGGAAAGTGGTTCTGGGGGAAAACATACATTGTAAAATCCATGTACATTAACAAGTGTGCAGTTAAAATTGGCAAAAAAAAACACACATTTCTTTCCACAGTGCCAGGGGGTGACACAGGGATGCAGCTTAAGCCTCACACTCTTCAACATATAACCTGTAACGCTCGTCGAATTGGGTAGACCAAGGCGCAGCGTGATTTGGGTTCATCATAATTTATTAGAATGTGAACCAGTAACAAAAACAATAAAGACAAACAAACAAACAAACAAACGTACAGCCTTGTAGGGCTCAAAAGCAACAATACAAAAGAAGATACAACAAGTGGAAAAAGGCTGCCTAAGTATGATCCCCAATCAGAGACGATAGACAGCTGCCTCTGATTGGGAGCTCTGGACTGGGATCTGTCACCGGAAGCTCTGGACTGGGAACTGTCGCCGGAAGCTCCGGAGGCCATATGCGTGGGACCAGTACAGGTGGCACGGGGCTGATGACACGTACCTCAGGGCGAGGAGGTATACTGGAGACCAGGAGTGCTGAGCCGGCACAACCCGTCCTGGCTGGATGCTCACTTTTGCACGGTAAGTTTGAGAAGCTAGCACAGAACGCACCGGGCTGTGGATGTGCACTGGACACACATTTACATTTACATTTAAGTCATTTAGCAGACGCTCTTATCCATTGCGTATCTCCGCAAAACATGGTGCCTGACTGGTCCCACGCTCCTCACGGCGACTGTCTTGCTCCAGACACCAAACCATCCACTCTACCTCATCACTCCCCTCAACTATCTCACAATACTCCTCGCTCAGGCTTTGCCGACCAACCCGTGTGCCTCTCGGGCTCCTGTTGTGGTCGTGAACCCCGGTGTTGTCGTTGTTCCTCCTTCACTGCCGTCGCCTGCTTCCATGCCACAATCTCATCCCATGTCCAGGATGTCCTCCATTCCTGGCTTTCCTCCAATGCACGCTGCTTGGTCCGTTGTTGGTGGGATCTTCTGTAATGCTCGTCAAAATGGGTAGACCAAGGCGCAGGGTGATTTGGGTTCATCATAATTTATTAGAATGTGAACCAGCAACAAAAACAAGAAAGGGAACCAAACAAACGAACGTACAGCCTTGTAGGGCTCAAAAGCAACAATACAAAAACAAGATCCAACAAACAACAAATGGAAAAGGCTGCCTAAGTATGATCCCCAATCAGAGACAACGATAAACAGCTCCCTCTGATTGGGAACCATACCTGGCCAACAAAGAAATAGAAAACATAGAATACACATAGAAATAATAAACTAGAACACCCCCCAGTCACGCCCTGACCTACTCCACCATAGAAAATTAAGGCTTTCTATGGTCAGGACATGACAATACCAACAAATTGGCAAGGGCACTAGAACAGTCTGCAGCACCCTACTACAATCTGAAGTCTTATGTCTACTGTTTCCTGATGATCTGGTGCTTCTGTCCCCAACCAAGGAGGGCCTGCAGCAGCCACTGGATCTTCTGCACAGATTCTGTCAGACTTGGGCCCTGACTGTAAATCTCAGTAAGACAAAAAAAATGTGTTCCAAAAAAGGGCCAGTTGCTGGGACACCGAATACAAATTTCATCTAGACACCGTTGCCCTAGAGCACACGAAAATGTATACATAACTCGGGCTAAACATCAGCACCACAGGTAACTTCCACAAAGCTGTGAATAGTCTGAGAGACAAGGCAAGAAGGGCCTTCCATGCCACCAAAAGGAACATAAAATTTGACATACATAAAATTTGAAATACTTGAATCAGTTATTGAACCCATGAACCGGTATGGTTGTGAGGTTTGGGGTCCGCTCACCAACCAAGAATTCACAAAATGGTACAAAAATCAAATTGAGACTGTATGCAGAATTTTGCAAAAATATCCTCTTTGTACAATGTAAAACACCAAATAATGCATGCAGAGCAGAATTAGGCCGATACCCGTTAATTATCAAAACCCAGAAAAGAGCTGATAAATTCTACAACCACTTAAAAGGAAGCGATTCCCAAACCCTCCATAACAAAGCCATCACCTACAGAGAAATTAACCTGGAGAAGAGCCCCTAAGCAAGCTATTGAGAAAGGCCGCCAAAGACTTTCAAGAGAAGACAGGCTATGTACATACTGCCCACAAAATGAGGTGGAAAATGAGTGCACTTCCTAACCTCCTGCCAAATGTATGACGATTTTAGAGACACATATTTCCCTCAGATTACACAGACCCACAAAGAATTCAAAAACTCCCATATAAACTCCCATATATATTGGGTGAAATACTACAGTGTGCAATCACAACAGCAAGATTTATGACCTGTTGCCACAAGAAAAGGGCGACCAGTGAAGAACAAACACCATTGTAAATACAACATATATTTATTTTCCCTTTTGTACTTGAACTATTTGCACATCATTACAACACTGTATATAGACATAATAGGACATTTGTAATGTCTTTATTGTTTTGGAACTTTTGGAAGTGTAGTGTTTACTGTTAATTTTTATTGTTTATTTCACTTTTGTTGATTATCTACAGTGGGGCAAAAAAGTATTTCGTCAGCCACCAATTGTGCAAGTTCTCCCACTTAAAAAGATGAGAGCGGCCTGTAATTTTCATCATAGGTACACTTCTACTATGACAGACAAAATGAGAAAAAAAATCCAGAAAATCACATTGTAGGATTTTTTATGGATTTATTTGCAAATTATGGTGGAATTTTTTTTTTGTTGGTCAATAACAAAAGTTTATCTCAATACTTTGTTATATAATAATAATAATAATAATTATATACCCTTTGTTGGCAATGACAGAGGTCAAACGTTTTCTGTAAGTCTTCACAAGATTTTCACACACTGTTGCTGGTATTTTGGCCCATTCCTCCATGGAGATCTCCTCTAGAGCAGTGATGTTTTGGGGCTGTTGCTGGGCAACACGGACTTTCAACCCCCTCCAAAATGTTTCTATGGGGTTGAGATATGGAGACTGGTTAGGCCACTCCAGGACCTTGAAATGCTTCTTACGAAGCCACTCCTTCGTTGCCCGGGCGGTGTGTTTGGGATCATTGTCATGCTGAAAGATGCAGCCACATTTCATCTTCAACGCCCTTGCTGATGGAAGGAGGTTTTCACTCAAAATCTCACGATACATGGCCCCATTCATTCTTTCCTTTGCACGGATCAGTCGTCCTGGTCCCTTTGCAGAAAAACAGCCCCAAAGCATGATGTTTCCACCCCCATGCTTCACAGTAGGTATGGTGTTCTTTGGATGCAACTCAGCATTCTTTGTCCTCCAAACACGACAAGTTGAGTTTTTACCAAAAAGTTATATTTTGGTTTCATCTGACCATATGACACTCTCCCAATCTTCTTCTGGATCATCCAAATGCTCTCTAGCAAACTTCAGACGGGCCTGGACATGTACTGGCTTAAGCAGGGGGACACGTCTGGCACTGCAGGATTTGAGTCCCTGGCGGCGTAGTGTGTTACTGATGGTAGGCTTGTTACTTTGGTCCCAGCTATCTGCAGGTCATTCACTAGGTCCCACTGTGTGGTTCTGGGATTTTTGCTCACTGTTCTTGTGATCATTTTGACCCCACGGGGTGAGATCTTGCGTGGAGCCCCAGATCGAGGGAGATTATCAGTGGTCTTGTATGTCTTCCATTTCCTAATAATTGCTCCCACAGTTGATTTCTTCAAACAAAGCTGCTTACCTATTGCAGATGCAGTCTTCCCAGCCTGGTGCAGGTCTACAATTTTGTTTCTGGTTTCCTTTGACAGCTCTTTGGTCTTGGCCATAGTGGAGTTTGGAGTGTGACTGTTTGAGGTTGTGGACAGGGTGTCTTTTATACTGATAACAAGTTCAAACAGGTGCCATTAATACAGGTAACGAGTGAAGGACAGAGGAGCCTCTTAAAATAAGAAGTTCCAGGTCTGTGAGAGCCATAAATCTTGCTTGTTTGTAGGTGACCAAATATTTATTTTCCACCATAATTTGCAAATAAATTCATTAGAAATCCTATAATGTGTTTTTCTGGATTTTTTTTCTCATTTTGTTTGTCATAGTTGAAGTGTACCTATGATGAAAATTACAGGCGTCTCCCATCTTTTTAAGTGGAAGAACTTGCACAATTGGTGGCTGACTAAATACTTTTTTGCCCCACTGTATTTCACTAGCCGTGGCAATATGTTTCCCATGCCAATAAAGCCTTTACATTGAAATTTAACTGAGAGAGAGAAAGGCTTTACCTTGTGTGCCTGGGAGAGCTGCAGGAGACAGAAAAATTACATATGAGGATTGACAGACAGACACTCAGTCAGACAGACAGTCAGTAAGTCAGATAGACAAAGACAGACAGACAGACAGACAGACAGACAGACAGACAGACAGACAGACAGACAGACAGACAGACAGACAGACAGACAGACAGACACTCAACAGACAGTCATCCAGACAGACAGCATATCATCATTCTGCACACAGAAGAGCAGAACAAGTCAAACTGGAAAATCCAGTCAAATGAATGAAGCTCATAATGAGGAATCCCTCGTGTAGCATGAAGAGGACTGATCAGAGAGGACACACACACACACACACACACACACACACACACACACACACACACACACACACACACACACACACACACACACGCACATACACATATGCGCACACATTCAGTACATTATGTACACACATGTACACTCATGCCCTTTTCTACTCACTATGATACTCCCAGTGCTGTCCATGTAGGCCTCTGTCCAGACCGTGTCATGTTCATGATCGATGACTTTAGGACGACTCATAACATGAAGATACCTCATCACATTTTCCTGTACATCAGCCAGTGTGGAGATCTGACTGAAATACCCTGTGGCAACACACACAAGCACGCACGCACGCACACACAGACACACACACAAACACACACGCACGCACGTGCAAATGCACACACAATGTATCACACTAGGGGTATTTCCCAGTAAGTGTGTGTTACTGTGAGTGTCAGAATAAAGTTAGAGTAGCTGGGCTGTGTAATCCCACAGTGATCACTTTTCCTGACTGTGACTTTGTAGCCATAAGCGGCAGGTGGCCAGGGGGAAAGTCTCTGACAGAAAGAGGGATTAGGCAGGTATGGCTCCTGAGTCCTGTGTCTCCACTAACACTCCATTCTGCACACATCAGCACAGCCAATCTACCCAACACACACTCACGCCCACATATTATATCCTTCCTGTTTGGCCCTGTCCGGGGGTGTCCTCGGATGGAGCCACAGTGTCTCCTGACCCCTCCTGTCTCAGCCTCCAGTATTTATGCTGCAGTAGTTAATGTGTCGCGGGGCTAGGGTTAGTTTGTTATATCTGGAGTACTTCTCCTGTCCTATCCGGTGTCCTGTGTGAATTTAAGTATGCTCTCTCTAATTCTCTCTTTCTCTCTTTCTTTCTCTCTCTTGGAGGACCTGAGCCCTAGGACCATGCCCCAGGACTACCTGACATGATGACTCCTTGCTGTCCCCAGTCCCGGCCGTGCTGCTGCTCCAGTTTCAACTGTTCTGCCTGTGATTATTATTATTTGACCATGCTGGTCATTTATGAACATTTGAACATCTTGGCCATGTTCTGTTACAATCTCCACCCGGCACAGCCAGAAGAGGACTGGCCGCCCCACATAGACTGGTTCCTCTCTAGGTTTCTTCCTAGGTTTTGGCCTTTCTAGGGAGTCTTTCCTAGCCACCGTGCTTCTACACCTGCACTGCTTGCTGTTTGGGGTTTTAGGTTGGGTTTCTGTACAGCACTTTGAGATATCAGCTGATGTACGAAGGGCTATATAAATAAATTTGATTTGATATTCACACACAGCCAATCTACCCAACACACACTCACACATTCACACACAGCCAATCTACCAACCACGCCCACACATTCACACACAGACAATCTACCCAACACACACTCATACCCGCACATTCAACATACCATCACAGTAATAGTATACATGTGCTGTGTAGTGTGTTTGGTACATAGTGTATGTGGTTATTATACCATTTTTAAGAAAAGACAAACCTTTATTAGCACAGGCCATCCATTTCATGTTATCAGCAAAGGCAGACTCTCGGCCAATCAGGTAAGGGAATATGCGCACCTATTTGAAGAAGAAAGGGACATCAGCCATTTACAGTGTGGTGATTTAAATAGAGAATACATAAACATGTGCAGTGATGGAATCACATGGTGCTCCATTTTCCTGACAGGAGAGGAGTGGAGATGAGATGAGAGGAGGATGAAAGTATAGTCTACTACCGAAGAGAGGAGAGGAGTGGAGATGACAGGAGGGTGGATAGATGTATAGTCTACTACTGAAGAGAGGAGAGGAGTGGAGATGAGATGAGATAAGAGGGGGGTGGATAGATGTATAGACTACTACCAAAGAGGAGAGGAGTGGATATGAGAGGAGAGGATGGATGTATAGTCTACTTCCTCTGTCGTGGCCAAAAGTTTTGAGAATGACACAAATATAAATGTTCACGTAGTCAGCTACCTCAGTTTGTATGATGGCAATTTGCGTATAGTGCAGAATGTTATGAAGCGTGATCAGATGAATCGCAATTAATTGCAAAGTCCCTCTTTACCATGCAAATTAACTGAATCCCCAAAAGTGAGCCACTGCATTTCAGCCTTGCAACAAAAGGACCAGCTGCCATCATGTCAGTGATTCTCTCGTTAACACAGGTGTGAGTGTTGACGAGGACAAGGCTGGAGATCACTCAGTCATGCTGATTGAGTTTGAATAACAGACTGGAAGCTTCAAAAGGAGGGTGGTGCTTGGAATCATTGTTCTTCCTCTGTCAACCATGGTTACCTGCAAGGAAACATGTGCCGTCATCATTGCTTTGCACAAAAAGGGCTTCACAGGCAAGGAAATTGCTGCCAGTAAGATTGCACCTAAATCAATCATCTATCGGATCATCAAGAACTTCAAGGAAAGCGGTTCAATTGTTGTGAAGAAGGCTTCAGGGTGCCCAAGAAAGTCCAGCAATCACCAGGACCATCTCTTAAAGTTGATTCAGCGTTGTGATTGGGGCACCACCAGTACAGAGCTCGCTCAGGAATGGCAGCAGGCAGGTGTGAGTGCATCTGCACGCACAGTGAGGGGAAGACTTTTGGAGGATGGCCTGGTGTCAAGAATGGCAGCAAAGAAGCCACTTCTCTCCAGGAAAAACATCAGGGACAAACTGATATTCTGCAAAAGGTGCAGGGATTGGACTGCTGAGGACTGGGGTAAAGTCATTTTCTCTGATGAATCCCCTTTCCGATTGTTTGGGGCATCTGGAAAAAAGCTTGTCCGGAGAAGACAAGGTGAGCACTACCATCAGTCTTGTGTCATGCCAACAGTAAAGCATCCTGAGACCATTCATGTGTGGGGTTGCTTCTCAGCCAAGTGAGTGGACTCACTCACAATTTTGCCTAAGAACACAGCCATGAATAAAGAATGGTACCAACATATCCTCCGGGAGCAACTTCTCCCAACCATCCAGGAACAGTTTGGTGATGAACAATGCCTTTTCCAGCATGATGGAGCACCTTGCCATAAGGCAAAAGTGATAACTAAAACATCGATATTTTGGGTCCATGGCCAACTCCCCAGACCTTAATCCCATTGAGAACTTGTGTTCAATCCTCAAGAAGCTGGTGGACAAACAAAAACCCACACATTCTGATAAACTCCCAGCATTGATTATGCAAGAATGGGCTGCCATCAGTCAGGATGTGGCCCAGAAGTTCATTGACTGCATGCCAGGGCAGACGGCAAAGGTCTTGAAAAACAAGGGTCAACACTGCAAATATTGACTCTTTGCATCAACTTCATGTAATTGTCAATAAAAGCATTAGACACTTATGAAATGCTTGCAATTATACTTCAGTATTCCATAGTAACATCTGACAAAAATATCTAAAGACACTGAAGCAGCAAATTAATATTTGTCTCATTCTCAAAACTTTTGGCCACGACTGTATAGTCTACTACTGAAGAGAGCAGAGGAGAGGAGAGGAGAGGAGGGTGGATGTATAATCTACTACCGAAGAGAGGAGAGGAGATGAGAGGAGAGGAGGGTGGATGTATAATCTACTACTGAACGGAAATTAGAGGAGCGGAGAGGAGAGGAGGGTGGATGTATAATCTACTACCGAAGAGAGGAGAGGAGATGAGAGGAGATGAGAGGAGAGGAGGGTGGATGTATAATCTACTACCGAAGAGAGGAGAGGAGATGAGAGGAGAGGAGGGTGGATGTATAATCTACTACCGAAGAGAGGAGGGGAGATGAGAGGAGAGGAGGGTGGATGTATAATCTACTACCGAATAGAGGAGAGGAGATGAGATGAGAGGAGAGGTGGGTGGATGTATAATCTACTACCGAAGAGAGGAGAGGAGATGAGAGGAGATGAGAGGGGGGTGGATGTATAATCTACTACCGAAGAGAGGAGAGGAGAGGAGATGAGAGGAGAGGGGGGTGGATGTATAATCTACTACCGAAGAGAGGAGAGGAGAGGAGATGAGAGGAGGGTGGATGTATAATCTACTACTGAACGGAAATTAGAGGAGTGGAGAGGAGGGGATGATGTATCGTCTACCACCAAAGAGAGGAGAGGTGGAGATGAGGAAAAAGGAAGGTAGAGGAGAGGAAAGTAGAGGAGAGAAGGGGGATGTATAGTCTACCACTGAAGAGAGGAGAGGAGAGGGTGGATGTATGGACTACTACAGTACTGTTTGTGCCTCACAATGAAAGACCCAGCACTCAGTATAGCTCTCTGTCTTTCTTCTTTTCCTTGCTTTTCCTTTCCCTTCCCTTCATCTCTGCTCTTCTCTCTCCTCTCCTGCATCCTCTTCCCATTTTCATTATGTTTCCTTCCTCTTGCTCTCTTTCTTGCTCATCCACATGATCTGCATGTCTGCGCTTAATTAGATCTGTGTGTATAAACCAAGGTTGACAGCACGGAGAAACAAGAGACAGTTAGAATTTTCTCTGTGGCATCCGCCAGCCACGGCTCAGAGTGAACGGCTGCCAAATACTGCCCCTCCGGGTATGTGGGGGGATGGAGGTTACACTGCCAGATACTGCTCCTTTGTGCCGAGTCTACCGACACACACATGCTTGATAGGACTGGACAAAAGGGCCCCAAGGTGTTGTTTTTATTGCACTGTGAATAGTACAGCAGCCCATTTAATTTCAATTGCATTTGTTTAACGTTTTCACCAAGTCGTTTGTCACAGTGTGGCATCCTGCCAGAAGGACCCTCCAATAGAGAGCCAGCCTGGGGCGACAGAGGCAGAGACTGAGAGGCAGAAGCAGGGAGAAGAGTATGTTGGTGCTATGAGGAGGAGAGGGACTCTCGTCCGTATGTAGTCAGTCTGGGGCAGAGGCAGAGGAAAGGCTGAGGATAGTTACATGAGGAGAGAGGAGATCTACCATATGGAGAGACGGCATCGGGCAGTATAGATTAGCAACGCGCATGCCCCACCTTGGATCTGTCTTTTTCAGCCATCTACTTTCTGTGTCTGAATAGTGCCAAATCCACCTGTCACTTAAATCTCATTGGATTGATTGCTTTCATTTTACTAATGCAACTGTTTCAAACTCTTGTGCCTGTCCTTTTTCGACCGCGGAAATCAAATCAAATCAAACTGTATTTGTCACATGCGCCGAATACAACATGTGTAGACCTTACCGTGAAATGCGTACTTACATGCCCTTAACCAACAGTGCAGTTCAAGAAGAGTTAAGAAAATATTTACCAGAAAAACGAAAGTAAAAAATTATAAAAAGTAACACAATAAAATAACAATAACGAGGCTATATACAGGGGGTACCGGTGCCGAGTCAGTGTGCGGGGGTACAGGTTAGTTGAGGTAATTTGTACATGTAGGTAGGGGGGAAGTGACTATGCATTGATAACAAACAGTGAGTAGCAGCAGTGTACAAAACAATGTAATTGTTCAGCAGTCTTATGGCTTGGGGGTAGAAGCTGTTGTAGAGCCTTTTGGTCCTAGACTAGATTTTGGTGAGGAAAAACAACACCCAGATAGGCCAGTCGTGTGAGAAACTCGTCATCATGCAAGCGGTCAGACAAGTGAAAATTATGGTCAGTAAAGACAACTTTAAGCTTGTCTCTCAATTAAAAAAAAAACATGTCAATACTTTGTCTCTTGATAACCAGCGCACTTCTTTCTGTATGTTGTAAATGCGTTACGTGGTCGCTGCCCATATCATTGCATAGCGCAGAAAATACACAAGAGTTCAGGGTCCTTGCTTTAACAAAGTTAACCATTTTCACTGTGGTGTCCAAAACGTCTTTTAAGCTGTCAGGCATTCCCTTGGCAGCAAGAGCCTCACAGTGAATGCTGCAGTGTACCCAAATGGCGTTGGGAGCAACTTCTTGCACACGCGTTACCACGCCGCTATGTCTCCCTGTCATGGCTTTTGCGCCATCAGTACAGCTACCAACATGAGCAGCAGCTACGTTTGGCTACATATGGACCGTTAGTGGAATTCCCACGAGAGTAACGGTTAATGTGATTGGATGTTAATTATTTTACTAGGCTACCTGTAATGCACTCTATGCGTAGTGGGTGCGGAGTCAGGCGCAGGAAGCAGAGGGTAAAAAACAATGTTTTATTCCGACGCAAGGAAAATGGTCACGCCAAACACCAGGCGAAAGAACAAGACCGGCCCAAAACCAGGACCCAACCAGTCCGGAGAAAAACAAAGGAAATCGCACAACCACAAACATGAACAGAGGAAAAATAAGCCCGCACAAAGAGCAGGCGGGCCTTACCGGCTTAAATAGCCCAACTAAAACCTAAACAAGAAACAGGTGTAACCAATAAGACAAAACCAACAGAAAAGGGAAAAGGGATCGGTGGCAGCTAGTAGACCGGTGATAACGACCGCCGAGCACCGCCCGAACAGGGAGAGGAGACACCTTCGGTGGGAGTCGTGACACTACCTGTATTTGACATAGTTATTTCACTGAACACTAGCTGGTTTAATTGTATTTTTGGCAGTGAAACGAGGCTAACCAGGCAAGGGAAACCTCACCCAAATGTATGGAAAATATAAATGAACTGTTTAGTATAAATACTGTAGTATTACTATAGCTAAACCATATATATAAATACTATATTATAGTACTATATTATAGTATTTACTGTAGTGTTTTGTGGACATTACTGCAGTGTTTTTGTTTTATCTTTAGAAGTGGGAGCTTTCTCCTTGACAAAACCTACGGGACAATTACAAAAATATAACATTTTTCATAACCTGTAGGTAGGAACTGGAGTCTAAACGGATAGATGTTCTATAACCTGTAGGCCTGTGAGGAACACAGGTATGTACTTGATATGTAAGTTGATCATGGGTGGCACACAAATGGGGATATGGGGAGGGGAATGGATGGGGTATATAACTTAAATACTGTAGTATTACTATAGTTAAACTATAGTGTTTTTGCAGACAGTGGACACTGTAGTGTTTTTGCTGACTAGTGTAGTATTTAGTATAGATTTTTGCAGATAATACTGTAGTATTCTACAGTACACTATGAAATGATATAGTAAGCACTACACATGATCAAGGGATACTACAGTGTGGAGTATAGTACAGAATTCTAGAAGTACATTAGTCTTCTATTGTAAACTGTAGTATTTTTGCATGTGGGGAGTCTGTTGCTTTAGCCAGGGAAGCCAAGTGAAAGTGCACTCTGGGCATTTGTAAATTCAGATCATTGTCAGATTGTCCGTTTGTAAACTCAGAGCATTTCGCTCTGGGAGTGTTCAGAGTGCACACTGGATGCTCTGGCCAAGGAGTAGGGTGACTTGAGCATTCTGACCGTACAACAGCAGTCAAGCACCCAAGGTAACTGGCTAGCTACTTCCAGACACAAATGAGAGAACACCTCACTCTGACCATTTTACTCGCCCTAGCAGAGCTGGTTAAAAAGTTTTAATTTTATCCAGAGCAGTGGTGATTGTATATGTGCTGCTTGCATCAATTTAATTATGCATTTTTGCCGAAGTTTACTTTATTACATTGGTCAACATTTTCTTAACATTTGTCATAATTAGTTAAAGCAATGAATTTGTATCCGCTCTCATTGCATATTTTCCGCCATTTTCTTCAAATCTGAAAACGTTGTGAAGCCACGCCCATTTCCTGAAGAATTGCATTATGGGCTCTATAAGTACGGAAATGATGTCCACTGTGTATACTTCGTATTTTGGCGAATGTAGTACAACATCTGGGAACTTTTGGCATACTAACTCTATCCATACAATGACCAATAAGCATACTCTATACACAATTTATGTCAAAAACAGTGAGGTTAGTATGAGTATTCAAACACAGCTAATATCTTTCCATTGAATCTATGAACGCTAAAGCTTTGTTGGGGATTTAACGCACCGCCTCGACACATGTAAGAGAAGAAAGACAACTTTATTTTGATGGGTGTTTTTGTGGAATTGAGAAAAGTCATCATTTAATAAAGTTCAAATGTTTACACATTAGATGCGCTGAAATGAAAGCAACTTCCGAAAATGAACACTGATTATAGTGAAACTTTGATCTCACAAACAATGTAAAGTATGTGTAGGTAGGTGTAATCTAGAACCAAAGGTGTTGATTTTTTAAATCCGAGGGTATTCTGCTATTGACACTTGTTGAATTATGCAAGAGAACGTGACAACAGTAAATAATAAAGCCGTCTAGGCAGTGCAGGTGTAATCATGCAAATGAGGCACATACGTTTCTTCATTTTAACAAAATATTTTAAAAATACCTGTGACAATAAGAATATGAGTGGATTTTAAGAATATATATATATTTTTTTACAATAAATGTAATACCTGAATTCCCATCAAAAGCCCTGAACTCCATTCATTATTTGGCCGTGCCAGTAAAATGTTTTATGTGCTACAATTCAGTCAATATCTGATGGATTACAAAAATTCAACTGTTGCGTTTATTAGAATTGTTTAAAAAAAAACATTTAACCATTTTGATTGTAGTAGAGGCAGGGAGAAGGCTGTGGATACGGAAGGAGGGAGGGGGCTCTAGAGCACAAATAACCAGCCTGGGGCAGTATAAGCAGAGAAGACAGGAGGAGAGAGGCTCTAGAGTACATCCAGTCCTCTTCCTCTAGCAAAGCACATGCAGGAGCAGAGTTCACTGTCTGCATGAGTGGCTGATTGAGCCAGACCAATCTGTTAAGGTGGATGGAGGTCAGACAGACAGATGCCACTGAACACCTGATGAGATTCCTCTCCTCACTTTCCTCTAAAGGAAGCTGGAAAGTCCCTCCATTATGACAGTTTACGTCATCAATGTAGGCTTTATGAAATCTGTATGTTGCAGTTAATTGTAGATTTACTGTGCTAAAAGCTGTAACTGAATAATAACAACTACATCTTTCTCCAAACATCAAAAAGGAAAATCAAACAGCCATATAATATCCATGATTTTAAAATGGTACACTTGCAATGACTGCCTGGTATTGTGATGCAATCATTTTCATGGTATTTTGGAAAGTTCTTTCAACTGATGGTGGACTGCCATGGTAATGTAGAATATTCATTCAAATGATACTAACTAATGTGGCTTATACAATGAAATACATTTTTTGTAATGTCAGTTGAGGTGACTCAACAAATCACATGGTTGTGACGAGAGGAAGTGCAGCTACGACCGGAAGTGCCTTTTCATAGCAGGTTAGGAGATAATTTTAGCTCCAAAGGGCCGTCCATACGAAGGACAATAATGATAAAAATATTATTTTTATATTCAAGTGAACAGGAGCGTTCACACAACGATAACTACAAAATGAATGGAGAACGATTTTATATTTTTGATTTTTTTCACCTTTATTTAACCAGGTAAGCTAGTTGAGAACAAGTTCTCATTTACAACTGTGACCTGGCCAAGATAAAGCAAAGCAGTGAGACACAAACAACAACACAGATTTACACATGGAATAAACACGCGGTCAATAACACAATAGGAAAAAAACAGTCTATATACAGTGAGTGTAAATGGCGTGAGGAGGTAAGGCAATGAATAGGCCATAGTAGCGAAGTAATTACAATTTAGCAAATGAACACTGGAGTGATAGATGAGCAGATGGTGATGTGCAAGTAGAAATACTGGTGTGCAAAAGAGCAGAAAAGTAAATAAAAACAATATGGGGATGAGGTAGGTAGATTTGGTGGGCTATTTACAGATGGACTATGTACAGCTGCAGCGATCGGTTAGCTGCTCAGATGGCTGATTCTTAAAGTTAGTGAGGGAGGTATAAGTCTCCAACGTCTGCTATAAAAAATAACATTAATTATTATTATTATTTTTTTTTAAATAAATGTTTTTTTTCTCCGCAATTCATTCCAGTCATTGACAGCAGAGAACTGGAAGGAAAGATGGCCAAAGGAGTTGTTGTCTTTGGGGATGACCAGTGAGATATACCTGCTGGAGCGCATGCTACGGGTGGGTGTTGTTATTGTGACCAGTGAGCTGAAATAAGGTGGGGCTTTACCTAGCAAAGACATACAGTGGGGCAAAAAGGTATTTAGTCAGCCACCAATTGTGCAAGTTCTCCCACTTAAAAAGATGAGAGAGGCCTGTAATTTTCATCATAGGTACACTTCAACAATGACAGACAAAATTAGAAAAAAAATCCAGAAAATCACATTGTAGGATTTTTAATGAATTTATTTGCAAATTATGGTGGAAAATGTCCGGCAAGTGTCTTCACTGACATTTTCAACCTCTCCCTGACCGAGTCTGTAATACCTACATGTTTTAAGCAGAACACCATAGTGCCCAAGGAAGTGAAGATAACCTGCCTAAAATGATTACCGCCTGTAGCATTCACGTTGGTAGCCATGAAGTGCTTGGAAAGAGTGGTCATGGCTCACAACAACAACATCATCCTGGATATCCTAGATCCACTCCAATTCGCATACCGCCCCAACAGATCCACAGATGACTCAATCTCAATCACATTCCACACTGCCCTTTCCCACCTGAACAAAAGGAACACCTATGTGAGAATGCTGTTCATTGACTACAGCTCTGCATAGTCCACAAAGCTCATAACTAAGCTAAGGACCCTGGGACTAAACACCTCCCCTTCAACTGGATCCTGGACTTCCTGACGGGCCACCCCCAGGGTAGGTAACAACATTTGCCACACTAATCCTCAACATAGGGGCTCCTCAGGGGTCTATGCTTAGTCCCCTCCTGTACTCCCTGTTCACCCACGACTGCATGGCCAAACATGACTCCAACACCATCAAGTTTGCTGATGACCCAACAGTGGTAGGCCTGATTACCGACAATGATGAGACTGCCTATAGGGAGGAGGTCAGAGACCTGGCAGGGTTGTGCCAGGACAACAACCTCTCCCTCAATGTGAGTAAGACAAAGGAGCTGATCGTGGACTACAGAAAAAGGCGGGAACAGGCTCCCAATAACATTGACTGGGCTGTAGTGGAGCGGGTTGAGAGTTTCAAGTTCCTTGGTGTCCACATCACCAACAAACTATCATGGCCCCATCAAACCAACACAGCCGTGAAGAGGGCACGACAACACCTTTTTCCCCCCAGGAGACTGAAAAGCTTTGCCATGGGTCCCCAATTCCTCAAAGTTCTACAGCTGCACCATCGAGAGCATCCTACATCGCCTGATATGGCAACTGCTCATCTGACCGTAAGGCGCTACAGTGGGTAGTGTGTACGGCCCAGTACATCACTGGGGCCAAGCTTCTTGCCATTCAGGACCAATATAATAGGCGCTGTCAAAGGAAACTCATAAAATTGTCAGACTCCAGTCACCCAAGTCACAGACTGTTCTCTCTGCTACCGCAAGGTAAGCGGTACCGGAGCACCAAGTCTCGGACCAAAAGGCTCCTTAACAGCTTCTACCCCCAAGCCATAAGAATGCTGAACAATTAATAAAATGGCCACACGGACTATTTACATTGACACCCCCTCCCCTCCATTTGTATTGTACACTGCTACTTGCTGTTTATTATCAATGCATAGTCACTTTACCCCTACCTACATGAACAAATACCCCCCTCACATTGACTCGGTACCGGTTCCTCCTGTATATAGCCTCGTTATTATTTTGTGTTACTTTTATTATTATGTTTACTTAAGTTTATTTGGTAAATATTTTATTAACTCTTTCTTGAACTACATTGTTGGTTAAGGACTTGTAAGTAAACATTTTGCAGAAATGTCTAAACCTGTTGTATTCAGCACATGTGACAAATAAAGTTTGATTTGCACACTGCCTATAAAATGGTGACAACTGAGCTGCAGTTCATAACCTCTTGCCAAATATATGAGCATATTAGAGAGACCTATTTCCCCAGATCCAATTTGGATAAACTCCCATATCTACTGGGTGAAATACCACAGTGTGCCACCCCACCAGCAAGATTTGTGACCTGTTGCCACAAGAAAAGGGCAACCAGTGAAGAACAAACACCATTGTAAATACAACATATATTTATTTTCCCTTTTGTACTTTAACTATTTGCACATCATTACAACACTGTATATATAATATTTGAACTGTCTTTATTCTTTTGGAATGTTTACGAGAGAGAGAGAGAGATCAATTTCTCACCTTTCTGTCTGGCCAGTTGAACTTGGCGAAAACATCGTCGTACATCTGTGTGGCCCCGTCAGTCACAAGCATGATGGCCTGGCTACACACACTGCCATGCCCAGTCTGGTTAAACTACAGATACACACACATTCAGGAAAACAGTTGAGATTTGTCTGGGACTGTGTTGCACTTCCGTTGCAAAAATACAGGCTCGTGACTTGACTATAGTTATAGGCATATTTTGGTTAATTGAAGTTCAGATGATTAATTTATATAAATATACAGACAATTATCGACTAGATTATTTAAAACATTTCTAATAAGGAAACTCATTGAATTGAACAAGATCTCCATCATCAGGAGAAAATGATGACCACTTTTGCACCATTATTCAGAGGGCCACCCACCAAAAATGTCTTGTTCCGTGACCCAAAAACAGCAGTGTAAAATTTCAGCAATAGTTTGTAGATAATGTTATGAACATGAATACGGTGTGATTAAAAACTTGAAGTGGCACATTATTTATCTTTGAAATCACAGAGCATCTTGGAAATTTCCCTAGCAACGTTCCGACGTTGTTTCACCTTTGTTACTTTTTTTGCACACTGGCGCACAGAACTATTTGTGTGTTCGTCCATGCATCAGCTCAAGCAACACATGTTACTGTCATTGATCCAGATGAACCCTGAAATGAGAATGTTTTAACCAGGTACAGTACAGTGTGAAGACATTTTTTGGCAGCTGTATAGAGAGCAATAGTAATGTCGTCTTTTTGTAGGCACTGACATCACCTGTCATGTGTGCTCCGTCTCGGCCTCTAGGTCACCAGGCTGCTCGGATATGGCGCACACCTGTCACCAGCGATACACGCATTTGCCTGGACTCCATCACCTCCTTGATTTCCTGTCCTTTATGTCAGTCCCTTTGGTTTCTTCTCCAGTTGTCATTGTTTCAGGTCGGTGCGCTGTTTGTGTTTTCCTGTTTTGGTCATTTATTCATTAAATGTATTCACTCCCTGAACTTGCTTCCCGACTCTCAGCGTACATCGTTACACCACCATGGTTCATTGGCCAAATGATGGGGAAATGAATGGTGTTTTTGGATAAATGCTGAAAACAAGGTCTGCGGTAAACACAGGTTTAGGAGATCGTATACGTTATGTTCTATGAGATAAAGATTATCAGCTAACGTGCATTTTTGTGAATTTTGAAGCATTTGTCATAAAAAAACACTAAGGCTTCATAATTCATGAAGGTCATTTTAACTGACTGGTATTACCTCCATAGAACAAAACGTATCAGATCTCCTAAGTGTGTATTAACATCGGACCTTATTTTTGCCGTTTATCCATAATCCCTATTCTTTCCCCATTTTATATCCCCCCTGGGGATGACTGTACGAACCAGACTTAACTAATTTAGGACTACAAGGGTTTTAGGACTACAAGCTGGCGAGCTCTATTAAGCTTAGAGGGGCCATTGTTGCTCTTGCCTACTAGCGAAACTAAAGACAGCATAACGTTTGCTAGCTAACACAGCTCTCAAAACAAGAATGGTCCCGACACCTAAATAAAGCGCTGTTCTGCCATCTGAGAAAAATATATTTTGCATGTTTCTGCAAGGATGTACAACGGAACTTGTGTAAAAATTGTAACCGAGATGTAACATGGCAACCTCATAATGTTGAGAGGAGAAATGATCAAAAATGTGCTATGATTTCAAATCGTACCTTTGATTTATAATATTTAACTCATGTGCAGCTTGAGTTTTGAATGACACAGTGTTTATATTCATAAAATCATCTATTAAGATGTTAAATTTTGCAGTTTTGTTTACTGGGTCACGGAATGCCTTTTCAGAAGCCTTTTTTTTTGTGGATGGCCTTGGACCACATGGTCTTCACGACAGCCAGCTGACTGTCTTCAAAAACGAGCACCATTTATCCACGGGGCATGTTCATCTGTCCTCTAATCCTATCCCATCTCTGTCTTTGAGGCCTGGGCTAACTCTGAGACAGACCTGGGTTCATATACAATTTGAAATAATTTCAAATCCTGGGCTTGAGTTTGCATGAGACAATGGAAGCAATATAATAGTCATACGAAATAAAAACCCTGCCCATTTGGCACTCCAGGCAGGCTAAAGCAAATGCTAAAGATTTCAAATAGTATTTGAACCCAGGTCTGCTTTGAAACTCAGCTGCCTGTCACCTCTGCCCTTGGCCATGCCTGTAATGTCTGTTTTCGTTTCTGATGTCTGATGATGTCCGATACTGGCGTCCCATCAGGGACTAAAACACAGATAATCTCTTTGTAAATAAACTGGGAAGTGCAGCCCACATTAATCTGATGGCAGAAGATGTATGGTGGTAATTAAATAGCTTATTGACCCGTGACAGAGGGAATGTGGAGAAATGGAGCTTTGTGGAGTGAGCACCATTATTGCCGTCTAAAAGCCGCTGAGCTGAGCATGGCTCTGCTCCCAAAACAGCAGCGTTTTGTAAGAATGTGTGTGGAGACAGACATACATACACACACAGGATTACAATACCGCACGGACTGTCTCTCTTGACACACACTCATCCCTCACACATGCATGCACAGTGGTCTCCACACACACTGCAGATTACCACAAGTTGACCTTGCTCAGAGCATCCCTTAAAGCTAAAGAGTTACTGTAGATATGTCAAAGAGACCAATATAAACACAGCATATGGAGCAAATTATTTAAATGTATTTTGTCAACAATATGGTCAATGCTAAGAGCAGGTTTAGAGCTAGGCAGGTTTGTCGGAGGCAGAGAACTGTAAATAAGGCAGCATTGGATCAAACTAACAGCATTGAAAGCCTGTCCACCACAGTGAACTACACAGAAAATGAAATAATGTTTAAAACAGATTCAGGGTAGAATACATGATACCATGGTAGCATTTGAGTTTTGACAAATGTGGAGATGATGGGAACATGTGGTGATCAGTATTATGGTCAAGGTGTGTTTTTGATCAGACCACAGTGCTGCTTCTAGCAGAGAAACACAAACACCTCCAGGCAACCCTAGTCTTGATAAACCACTAGTCAATTGCTTTCTACCTTCGATCTGCTCTGCTAAGGGATAGTATAGAAAATAAAATGGCCATAGCCCAGTTAGAATCCATCCCGTCCATTCACCAAGGTGGTAGCCTAGCCTAGAGTAGCAATGTATTTCACACTCAGCCTATTGGCCGCCTGATTACCATATTCATTGCACTAGATTGAATTAATCAGACAAATGCAGACGTTGAAGCCGTGCTCCCAGGGCCCGGTGCAGAGCGGTGCGACAGACCGCTAGCCTGAAAACAGAGAGATAAGACCAGGAGCCTCTACCTTTTATCTCCACCGGCGTTGTGTTCCGATCATCCTCCTTATTAATCAGTACTGTTAATTACAACCATTAATCATCCTTCAGAATAGATGTGCCTGTGCTTGCAGGGCGGAATGGGGGACAGCAGGGATTGCGGAGAAGAGTTTCGAACGGTAGACAGGGAAGAGAAGTGCTATATTCAGAGCTTGAGAATAAGGATGTACACCTTACTGATGCTGCTCCGTTTAAATCACTCAATTAGGTTGGGAAGTGAAAACTACTGTGCCTGAACTAATTGCCTTTCTACTCTAACTTCTCTGGCATGGATCCAAGTGTTGTTTACGTATTTGTTGTTCAATCATGTAAAAAGTAATTCTGGAATTAAACCAAAGTCTGAGACACATATGAGAACCAATTTTTGTTTAAAGTTGTGTGTTTCATTTGGTCTCTGCTCTAGTATGTGATATGGATACACAGGCGCAGTACATGTAATTACTGTATATTAGTCTGTGCAATATCTGTGTTGAACGGATGAATGGATGAATTCAGGGGGTTTAAAGCCAGAGGCTGAACTTACATCACTTAGAATGGTGAATGCTTCGGTAAGAGCATCACCCAGCAGACCAATCCCTTTGGCAAACAGCTTGTCCAGATGTTCTCTAAAATGCTAACAGGAAAGAGGTAAACATTCATTGATTTGAGTGATTTGAGTGATAATCAAACACATTCCCTCTGATATGATCTACATACAATTATGTGTGTGTTAGTGAGGAACTTACAGCTTTATTGTTTCTGTCTGCTCGTACCAGTGTACCATTCAGACAAGGCTCCACATAGTGAATCTCTTGATTGTACTGTGAACAGACATATGGAGAGGGTTAGCTCTGAGTGGAATATCACGATAAGAGTGGACACACACACACATTCTAGACATACCTATTCATTTTCTAGATATGTTTTTAGATATGAGGTAGGATAATCATAAACACGGTATAGAAAAACTAGCAGCAGAAACCCCATGTAAACAGAGAAGCTAAAATGCTAAGGGTGATATATTAAGCAGACCCCCCCTCAACACACACAACCCACTCCAGCACACACACACACACATACACACACACAGAGGTCAGTTCAATCAGACTGACAGCGATGATGTTGAAGAAGTCGTCGTCTCCCAGTGTGTCCAGTATAGAGGAGACTGTCTGTCTGGCGATGGTCAGTCTCAGGCCCTTCATACTGCCACTCACATCTACTAGAATCACCACGTCTTTAGGAGATGTCGCTGCCTGGATGTACCTGACCATGAAAGGATGACACAAGTATACACACACTAATCAGAATGTCAGTTCTATCTATCTATCTATCTATCTATCTATCTATCTATCTATCTATCTATCTATCTATCTATCTATCTATCTATCTATCTATCTATCTATCTATTTACTGGGGGTATATAGTGTGGCATAACAACACAAAACATGCTGCCCAACCTTGGACTGCAATGCAGCAAACACTGACTGGAATCAATGCAGCGCTAAAGCAACACACAACACATGAACAAAATTCACGACAGGGATCAAGATTTTGCCATAATGTACGCTGCACAAACAAGTAAAGCATGATATTGTAGGCTACACAGCAAGAGGAAAAATAGTTTCCTCATTGGCTAACGCTGACCTACTGTGAAAAAGCATACCATTTCCTGTTCCTGCAGTCAAAGGCGATGACTCCGTGTTCGTCTGGATGCCATTTGACCCCTGGAACCATGAGGAGAAAGACACTTAGCTAGATACACAGCGCATTACGTTACAGAGTCATACAGAGTGTAAAGACATTCCGAAGCCAACTACAGACTACAAAATGTCTTTAGAAATGGGAGTTCAATACGCAGGTCTGTCTTTCCTTGCTATATGTGTCTCAATATAAATTGAGAGGAGAGTGGAGTCTAATGATGCCACATCGTGAAGGGCACAGTGCTACGTTACATGTCCTACACACTAACAATACACTAGTCTCATTGGAACTAATGCATAACATTAACCACACACAGTCAGGCAGGGCACATTGGTGGTGGGTGACTTTAAATGATATGACTGCAATGTGAAGGGAATTCGATGAAGGGCATTATATATGAAATAACACTTTCTGTATCACCTCTAATTTCCCATATATGTATCTGTGGTGTTATAGCACTGTAGTCAGCACGGTCACTGTCTGACGATCACTGTCGGTGCTCTAATGAACCCTTAGCTCTGCCTTAGCTCTGGACTGTGTTGCAGTGGGCTGCTGGCATCCTCTCTGATGGTCTGTAAAATTACAACATTAGCTAAATCACCCTTTGAGTGATTCCATTTCATTTTCTCCCATTTCTTACAGTGACTGCTTCCTGCGTTTTGCCCCTCCCCCACTCTCCCCACACAAGCATGCACACACACACACACACACACACACACACACACACACACACACACACACACACACACACACACACACACACACACACACACACACACACACACACACACACACACACACACACACACACACACACACACACACACAACTCACCGGGATACTGCCTAAAGAAGCCCTTGGCACTGCCAAAGTACTGCCATATCAGGGACGGATCTTTTTCAAAGTTATCCACAAACACTTTATTCAAGGCCTCTGACCAATACACCCCATTCACTATGGCAGGATCTGAGAGAGAGAGAGAGAGAGAGAGAGAGAGAGAGAGAGACTGTTCATTTTTTATTGTTTATTTCACTTGCTTTGGCAATGTAAACATATGTTTCCCATGCCAATAAATCCCCTTAAATTGAATTGAATTGAGAGAGAGAGAGAGATAGAGACAGACAGACAGAGAAATAGAGAGGACATTGTTTTGGCAATGTTAACACATGTTTCCCATGCCAATAAAGCCCACTGAATTGAATTGAATAGAGGGGGAGGAGGGAGGGGAGAGAGACAGAGAGAGGGACCATGTGAGAGAGAGAACACCAAATTTAGACTCTGCAGCAGAATTCTGCAAAAAATATCCTCTGTGTACAACGTAAAACACCAAATAATGCACGCAGAGCTTTTAGGCAGATACCTGGTAATTATCAAAATCCAGAAAATATCAAAATCCAGAAAAGATCCTCTAAATTCTACAACCACCTAAAAGGAAGCGATTCCCAAACCTTCCATAACAAAGACATCATGTACAGAGAAATGAACCTGGAGAAGAGTCCCCTAAGCAAGCTGGTCCTCGGGCTCTGTTCACAAACACAAACACACCCCCACAGTGCCCCAGGACAGCAACACAATTAGACCCAACCAAATCATGAGAAAACAAAAAGATCATTACTTGAACCGTTGGAAAGAATTGACACAACAAAAAAAACAGCAGAATACCTGACCACTGTGACTGAACCAAAAAAAATGAAATATTTGACTATTTACAGACTCAGTGAGCAAAGCCTTGCTATTGACAAAGGCCGCCAAAGGCAGACATGGCTCTAAAGAGAAGACAGGCTATGTGCCCACTCCCCACAAAATGGAAGTGGAAACTGAGCTGCTCTTCCTAACCTCCTGCCAAATTAGAGACACATATTTCTCTCAGATTACATAGACCCATAAAGAATTTGAAAACAACTCCCATATCTATTGAATACCACAGTGTGCCATCACAGCATGATTTGTGACCTGTTGCCACAAGAAAAGAGCAACCAGTGAAGAACAAACACCATTGTAAATACAAAGTATATTTGTTCATTTTCCCTTATGTACTTTAACCATTTGTACATCGTTACAACACTGTATATAGACATAATAGGACATTTGAAATGTATTTTTTGTTTTGGATCTTTTGTGAGTGTAATGTTTATTGTTAATTGTTTTGTTTATTTCACAATAAAGCCCCTTAAATTGAAATTGAAATTGAGATTCCAAAAGGGTTCTTCGGGCTGTCCCCATAGGAAAACCCTTTTTGGTTCTAGATAGAACCCTTTCTACAGAGGGTTCTACATAGAACCCAAAAGTGTTCTACCTGCAATTAAAAAGGGTTCTTCAAAGGATTCCCATATGGGGACAGCAGAAGAACCCTTTAAGGTTCTAGATAACACCATTTTTCTAAGAGTGTAATAACAAAGGTAATAATGGTCATAATCTCCATTAACACTGAACACAGGAGTGCTGGACCGTTGACCTTTGGCCTTTATTGACCCCTCTGGTGGAGGGACAAACAGTGTGACTAAATAATGCCCTCCCATCCTTCTGCTGCATGGTCTCCACACACACGCGTACACGCACACACACACACTGAGGCTCTCAGATAGCCTTCCATTGTGCAGAGAACAGAGAGGGGTGGGGTGCACTGAGGAGGCCATTATAGACAGACAAAAGAGACCCAGGGCTACACAGAGACAGGTGACACGATGAGCTATAAAACAAATAACAGCTGAACATTAAGTCACTGCAAGAGACACAACCCCATCCCTTCTTTTCTCCTCTCCTCACCCTTCCCTCTTCTCCTCACTCACTCCATTGTCTTTGAAAGGCCTGAAGTGTGACTGCTCTCTCTATCTTTGGGCCATTATGGATCCTTTGTCCATTTTCTACTCCTATCTCCACCCCCTTCCACCCTCTACCCCTCCCTCTACCTCCGCCCTCTACCCCCGCCCTCTACCCCCACCCTCTACCTCCGCCCTGTACCTCCGCCCTCCACCCCCGCCCTCTACCTCCGCCCTCTACCTCCGCCCTCTACCCCCGCCCTCTACCCCCGCCCTCTACCTCCGCCCTCTACCCCCGCTCTCTACCCCCTCCCTCTAACCCCTCCCTCTACCTCCGCCCTCTACCTGGCAAAGTCGGTGGGGTTATATCCTTCCTGTTTGGCCCTGTCCGGGGGTGTCCTCAGATGGGGCCACAGTGTCTCCTGACCCCTCCTGTCTCAGCCTCCAGTATTTATGCTGCAGTAGTTTATGTATCGGGGGGCTAGGGTCAGTTTGTTATATCTGGAGTACTGCTCCTGTCCTATTCGGTGTCCTGTGTGAATCTAAGTGTGCGTTCTCTAATTCTACCCACCTCCTTCTACTCCCGCCCTCTACCTCCGCCCTCGACCCCCGCTCTCTACCCACCGCCCTCTACCTCTGCCCTCTACCCCTGCTCTCTACCCACCTCCCTCTACCCCCGCTCTCTACCCCCACTCTCTACCCACCTCCCTCTACTCCAGCCCTCTACCCCCGCCCTCTACCCACCTCTCTCTACCCCCACCCTCTACCTCCGCCCTCTACCCACCTCCCTCTACCCACCTCCCTCTACCCCTGCTCTCTACCCCCGCTCTCTATCCACCTCCCTCTACCCCCGCCCTCCACCCCCGCCCTCTACCCCCGCCCTCTGCCCTCTACCCCCGCTCTCTACCCACCTCCCTCTACCCCCGCCCTCTACCTCCGCCCTCTACCCACCTCCCTCTACCCCCGCCCTCTACCTCCGCCCTCTACCCACCTCCCTCTAACCCCGCCCTCTACCTCCGCCCTCTACCCCCGCCCTCTACCCACCTCCCTCTACCCCCGATCTCTACCCACCACCCTCTACCCCCGCCCTCTACCTCCGCCCTCTACCCCCGCCCTCTACCCACCTCCCTCTACCCACCTCCCTCTACCCCCGCTCTCTACCCCCACTCTCTACCCACCTCCCTCTACCCCCGCCCTCTACCTCCGCCCTCTACCCCCGCCCTCTACCCACCTCCCACTACCCACCTCCCTCTACCCACCTCCCTCTACCCCGCTCTCTACCCACCTCCCTCTACCCCCGCCCTCTACCCCCGCCCTCTACCCCCGCCCTCTACCCCCGCTCTCTACCCACCTCCCTCTACCCCCGCCCTCTACCTCCGCCCTCTACCCCCCTCCCTCTACCCCCGCCCTCTACCCCCGCCCTCTACCTCCGCCCTCTACCCCGCCCTCTACCCACCTCCCTCTACCCCTGCTCTCTACCTCCGCCCTCTACCCCCGCCCTCTACCCACCTCCCTCTACCCCCGCCCCTCTACCCCCGCCCTCTACCTCCGCCCCTCTACCCCCGCCCTCTACCCACCTCCCTCTACCCCCGCCCTCTACCCCCGCCCCTCTACCTCCGCCCTCTACCCCCGCCCTCTACCCCCTCCCTCTACCCCCGCCCTCTACCCCCGCCCTCTACCCCCGCCCCTCTACCCCCGCCCCTCTACCCCCGCCCTCTACCTCCGCCCTCTACCCCCGCCCTCTACCCACCTCCCTCTACCCCCGCCCTCTACCCCCGCCCTCTACCTCCGCCCTCTACCCCCGCCCTCTACCCCCGCCCTCTACCCACCTCCCTCTACCCCCGCCCTCTACCCCGCCCTCTACCTCCGCCCTCTACCCCCGCTCTCTACCCCCGCTCTCTACCCACCTCCCTCTACCCCCGTCCTCTACCCCCACCCTCTACCAATCTCCCTCTACCTCCGCCCTCTACCTCCGCCCTCTACCTCCGCCCTCTACCCCCGCCCTCTACCCCCGCCCTCTACCCACCTCCCTCTACCCCCGCCCTCTACTACTTTTACTCAAGTAGTATTTTACTGGGTGACTTTCACTTTTACTTGAGTCATTTTCTATTCAGGTATCTAAACTCAAGTATGACAATTGGATACTTTTTCCACCACTGCGTTTCACTTTCTAAAATTGGAAATTCAATTATTTTCTTGAATTGACATGAAATGTACCCCAAACCTGCTTTTCACACAATTCAATAGATTTTTATTGTCCCAAAAGGACAATTTATTTGCCACCATGAACTCTTATGACACCTCACGTGGGAGATTTCCTACTTTTCCATATCCATATCTGCACACTTCAACTATTATGCACTATATTGGCAGTGATTTCTGAGTGTCCCTACCTTTGTTATACATGTTGGTGGGCACCTGCACCACACTGAGGCTGAGGTTGACTGACAGGTTGTTGAAGTGGTCGTTGGGTTCCAGAACAAACTCTCCTCCCAGCTCCACGTTGTTGCCCTCCTCATCCACCTCGTTGATCAGCACCGCGTTAAAGTACTCATACTGGGGAACAGACATGGTACACATAGAGTTAACAGAGTTAACATCCACATTGTTAATCAGCACCGCGGTGAAGTTCTCATACTTAGGAGGAATAGACACAGTGCAGATACTGTATATAGAGTTACAATCCAACTCAACAATCAGATCAGCACTGCGTTGAAGTACTCATACTGGGGAGGAAAACAACAGAGAGTTTAACGTCCATCTCCACCATCAGTTTCAATAGCCTCGTGGCTATGGAGTGGTACTGTATTTGTCTTGACAACCCAGACCCTGTTGAGAAAAACACAAAGTGTTACATAAAGGGATATCCTTAGTAATGAGGTCAAAATACATTACAACTGCACTTTGACACTATATTTATACAGTAACTATTTTTTATTTACTTAATTAGGCAAGTCAGTTGAGAACAAATTCTTATTTACAATGACGGCCTACTCCAGCCAAACCTGGACCAATTGTGCTTCGCCCTATGGGACTCCCAATTACGGCCAGATGTGATACAGCCTGGATTTGAACCAGGGACTGTAGTGACACCTCTTGCACTGAGATGCAGTGCCTTAGACCGCTGAACCAGGGTGTCTGTAGTGACACTTCTTGCATGGCGATGAGGTGCCTTAGACCGCTGCGCCACTCGGGAACTAGAGTCAAGCTAAACATTTTTAAAATGAAGTGGAGGTTACAGCGCAGCATTCTAGCAGTGGAGGTGAGCTGTGCTGCTCAGCTCTCTGTTTGGATGATGGGGTTAATTAAGAGAACAATCAGACTTCTCTGAAGTGTAACTCTGCTTTGGGATTGGCCTGTTCTTCACAGTGCTGAACCCCTGGACCAGCTTATTAGAGGAGAGACTCTTTCATTCTGTCTAAGCAGCCTAGCTCTGAACTGACTGGCGCTGTTTGCCAGTGAAGGTCTTGGGGAGAGGCAGGGAGGGAGGGAGAGGAGTAGGGGGGTGTGATGGACTCTGTGGCGTACTTGGGGGAGGCCACAGGGGCATCACCATAAAGCAGGGCCTGACAGCTCATACCACGCCTGGGCGCCCCTCTGACGGGCCGAGCAAGGTAGGAGGGGAGGAAGGGGGGAGGAGAGGAACGTGCATGCTCAGCAGAAGTGATAGGACTGTAGAGAGAGAGGCCCGTTAACCATCAGCAGGGTTATTACTGTAGTGTAGAGCAGGCCAGGCCAGACAGGGGACACTGCGGCTCCACGGCCGTGACGCTCCATTGGCTCTTACTGTAGGTTACTGTACACCACTGCTGCAGCGAGACGCTGCCTACCGTACCAGGGCTGGCTGTATAGGTAGTTGCTTGTGGGTCTAATACCCTGAATTTTTCACAATGTCCTTGCAAGCACGGTTCCATGCAGCAACTATGGGATGGATGCATAGCAAGACAAGGCAGTTTGGCATTTGTTTCAGTAGTGTGAAATGGGTATAACTGGTTTAAACACGGGCTGACTGAGCTTTAAACACGGGCTGACTTAGCTTAAAGCTAATTAAAGGGCAGTGTGCGAGTTTCTTCTTTTTTCTCATCTTATTCAACTGTTTCCATGCACCTGTAACAAAGATAGCTGAAATTGGAACTGCAGTGGGTCTTACTGGACCTCTTTGGAGGTCAATGTACCACATATGACAGAGTAGTCCAGCCCAATTTCTCCATTTGATCCTCAGACTGACCTTCAGGTAGCCAGCATTTTTTTATTTTTTATTTTACCTTTATTTTACTAGGCAAGTCAGTTAAGAACAAATTCTTATTTCCAATGACGGCCTGGGTTAACTGCCTGTTCAGGGGCAGAACGACAGATTTGTACCTTGTCAGCTCGGGGATTTGAACTTGCAACCTTCCGGTTACTAGTCCAACGCTCTAACCATGAGGCTACCCTGCCGCCCCTACCCTGCCGACTCATTGTAGACATCACTGAGACTACTCTGCATAGTAACGTACTTAACACAAATGTTGAACAAATACTGGTGCTAAAAAAGAAAGTACAGAAAGCTGTTGAGAGCTACTGTAGATTAATACAAGTATTTACACTACTTATACAGGCACATGTTATAATATTATTTTCCAGTTGTACGTCATTTGACTTTAATTAGATTCTCTTTAGGTATTTTTTTATGTTGAAACCAACATAAAACTATATACACATAAAACTATATACACGGTATCGAGTGGAAATTAAAAATTAAAACAATTCGGCTACTTTAGAGTTCTACCTGAGGATATCAGATCATTTTTTAACATCAAACTCTGACGCATCATTTAATAACAGCTTGCCGTTTTGACACCATGCATTTTTCACGCACCAAGACGTGATACGGTGGGTTCTCTCTTATCTACTCTCTGTCTCATTTTAAGACGGTGCTGTGTTTTACATTAACCAGTGTTAGGCTATACAACCAGGGTTCAAGGGCGTGCAGGTGATGTGTGTGACAGCATGGTATACCGCAAGGTGAACTCTCTCTATATCCACTCATATGCTATCGATAACAGATCCCGCAAAATATGTTCAAATAATAATGCATTTTCACTGTTGTATTGTAGTTTATTGTATATTCGATGGGTTTCCGCAATTGACGTTTTATTGTTAAAGAGGAGAACCGTGTTTTGTAAGCAGCAGAATAGTTTACTATTTAAAAGTCTGGCTACATTTGCTGATAAGCACAGCCTATATGAGAGTCCATTTTTGCAAGTCATAGTGACAACATTGAGCATCGAATAAAAAAATCTGGTATACTGTAGAATTGTTGTATTAAAGATGAGCAATTCTGAAAATATTTTAACAGTTTTCTAGAGAGACGGGGGGCGGCGGAGTAGGCCTACCCTACATTTTTACAATAAAGAATAGGCGTTAGGATTTTACAATGAAAATGCGGGCATTAAGTTTGAGCAAGTTCACTGTAAAATAACTAGTCTGTATAGAGCCTAAAGGAAGGAACGAAATATGTTTTACATTACCATGTAAAAAAAATCGATGCACATTATTCGGCTTAAGCTACTGTATAGCGATTCAAAATGGGTGAATTTGGTTACCATTTTAAATAATAGTAAATCATTATTATCTAAAATACTAACCCTGTTATGTATGCACTAAAATATCTAACAATCACAGTAATAGCCTTCAAAACTGTGAAAATGAGTTATAAAGCTTATTATGCATGTTTAGCATATAGTGTAAACGTGTAGGCCTATACTGTAAATGTGTAGCTTACAGTAGATCTAAATATAACACTCCCAAAAAACAGGAAACCTTTTGCTCAATGACAATATGCTCTTAAATCATAAAACAATAGAATAATGTGTTGTGGGCTACATAACTGCATTGTTATAAAGAAGATGAATATCACCACAGCAATGAACATACATAATCATCTGGTCACATTGAATCTGTAGTTGATTGTTATCCTCAAACTATAAACTACCAAAATTCTGTTCTATAAAGGTAATAATGACCTTATCCAAATTCTTCCAATGTGTTAATATAATCACCAGAGAAACCTGCAAACTATGGGGTGATCACAATGTATTCATATGATGTAAGTGCAGCTATTAACTGGGTGGCGACAAGTGATTTGTTGCCCAAGAGAGAGAGAGAGAGAGAGAGAGAGAGAGAGAGAGAGAGAGAGAGAGAGAGAGAGAGAGAGAGAGCAATGAGAGAGCAATGAGTGAGGGAGGGAGGAAAGAAGGAAGAGAAAGAGGGAAAAAGGGAGAGAAGGAATGAAAGAAGGAAGGAGGGAGGGGAGAGGGTCCTGTATATTCTGTGTGACAGAATTACTGCAATTCCACTGCATAGGAAGAGAAGGCTTACTGCACCAAAGAAAATGAAAAAGAATCCAGCAATAACAGCTGTATAATGTCCTTTACTGAGCACAATGGCTGTGCACTGGGCTGGGTTGTAACACACACGGGCATGAGAACCACACCTGAACACATACCGCAGCACACACAATGGGAATATTATATTCTCTTATATTTTATAAAGTATGAGGATGGATGAATTTATGAATATTTAATGTATGATGTTGAAATAAACCAAAGACACAGCTGATTGTTGTTGCATGACATCCAATAATTCTGCTGTGTTGCATTACTCTTCATATCAGCGTACTATTTATAGCACTATGCTTCGTGATGTGTTAGAAGACAACATCAGCATTCCTTGGGTGCGAGATTGCATTCAGAAAAAGAAAAGGTACCTCATTATTGTTAATGGTGCAGATATGTAATGGTATAAATGCATTGTAATATAATCTGATTCCAGTGTGGTTGTCAGTGGGCGCTGACTATGGTGCTGAATTTACACTTGGATCTTGTTCTTTCCAATGTCAGTTTACTGAAATTGAAGCCACTCCCTCTTCAACAGTGTCAGGTTCACAGGCTACTTGTGAATGATGCTTACGCTTAAAAAAAAAAAACAATCAGTGTGAGTTACCAGCCGCAGCATGATATGGCGTTCTATGCAGCGTTGCTTATTAAAGAGGAATTATGTATCATCACTGTGACAGGCTATTAACATGAAGGACACTGTCAATGCCAACAGCCACTATACTGTCCGTAACCCCTTCTATCACCTTGTCATAGACTAGCCCTTCTATCACCTTGTCATAGACTAGCCCTTCTATCACCTTGTCATAGACTAGCCCTTCTATCACCTTGTCATAGACTAGCCCTTCTATCACTTTGTCATAGACTAGCCCTTCTATCACCTTGTCATAGACTAGCCCTTCTATCACCTTGTCATAGACTAGCCCTTCTATCACCTTGTCATAGACTAGCCCTTCTATCACCTTGTCATAGACTAGCCCTTCTATCACCTTGTCATAGACTAGCCCTTCTATCACTTTGTCATAGACTAGCCCTTCTATCACCTTGTCATAGACTAGCCCTTCTATCACCTTGTCATAGACTAGCCCTTCTATCACCTTGTCATAGACTAGCCCTTCTATCACTTTGTCATAGACTAGCCCTTCTATCACCTTGTCATAGACTAGCCCTTCTATCACCTTGTCATAGACTAGCCCTTCTATCACCTTGTCATAGACTAGCCCTTCTATCACCTTGTCATAGACTAGCCCTTCTATCACCTTGTCATAGACTATCCCTTCTATCACCTTGTCATAGACTAGCCCTTCTATCACCTTGTCATAGACTACCCCTTCTATCACCTTGTCATAGACTAGCCCTTCTATCACCTTGTCATAGACTATCCCTTCTATCACCTTGTCATAGACTAGCCCTTCTATCACCTTGTCATAGACTACCCCTTCTATCACCTTGTCATAGACTAGCCCTTCTATCACCTTGTCATAGACTACCCCTTCTATCACCTTGTCATAGACTATCCCTTCTATCACCTTGTCATAGACTAGCCCTTCTATCACCTTGTCATAGACTATCCCTTCTATCACCTTGTCATAGACTAGCCCTTCTATCACCTTGTCATAGACTACCCCTTCTATCACCTTGTCATAGACTAGCCCTTCTATCACCTTGTCATAGACTATCCCTTCTATCACCTTGTCATAGACTAGCCCTTCTATCACCTTGTCATAGACTAGCCCTTCTATCACCTTGTCATAGACTACCCCTTCTATCACCTTGTCATAGACTAGCCCTTCTATCACCTTGTCATAGACTACCCCTTCTATCACCTTGTCATAGACTAGCCCTTCTATCATCTTGTCATAGACTATCCCTTCTATCACCTTGTCATAGACTAGCCCTTCTATCACCTTGTCATAGACTACCCCTTCTATCACCTTGTCATAGACTAGCCCTTCTATCACCTTGTCATAGACTACCCCTTCTATCACCTTGTCATAGACTAGCCCTTCTATCACCTTGTCATAGACTACCCCTTCTATCACCTTGTCATAGACTAGCCCTTCTATCACCTTGTCATAGACTATCCCGTCTATCACCTTGTCATAGACTAGCCCTTCTATCACCTTGTCATAGACTACCCTTTCTATCACCTTGTCATAGACTAGCCCTTCTATCACCTTGTCATAGACTAGCCCTTCTATCACCTTGTCATAGACTATCCCGTCTATCACCTTGTCATAGACTAGCCCTTCTATCACCTTGTCATAGACTACCCCTTCTATCACCTTGTCATAGACTATACCTTCTATCACCTTGTCATAGACTATCCCTTCTATCACCTTGTCATAGACTACCCCTTATTTTATATCTCTCACTTTCTCTTCTGGACATCATGCTTCTTACTGTCTCTGTCTTCTACGCGCCATCTTATCCCCCCTGCCCCTCTCACCTGCAGCTCTGGGTTTTCCTCGTGCTGTAGATGTGCCTCTTCTGCTGCCTCCACCAGCCTCTGAAGGAGGGGGGCATAAGGGGGGGAAGAGAGAGATATGGAGAGGGGATGAGATAGGGAGGGAGAATGACAGAGGGGAAGCATCAACACACCAGCTCAACTCCAACCCATCCCCCATGATCAAGAGTTTTTTAAGACCAGACACAATGTCAGAGCATCTCAGTGGCTCCTATAGTTCTAGCTAGCCTGCTGCAGCGAGGCAGTGGATCTGCAGTAACAGAGGGCCAGAGAAATGAGGGCTGAGGAATGGCCCTGCCTGCCTACCTGCATATCTGTTTGGAGCACAGAGACATGAGTTTGCTCTACTCCTGGTGCTCTGGCCACGGAACAGCCCAAGCCAATTATTATTATAATGTAAATGGTAGCTGGGATGGACAGAATGTCATCTTGACATCTTACAGTATTCAATCAATGTTTCCACACTTCAATGATATTTCACAAAACGAATAATGATAGAGTTATACATCAACTGTTAAAGGATTTGATGTTATTTAGTGATGTTCAGGTCATTCTTCTAATCCACTTCAAATGATAGCCCTAAGCACTGTGCTCAGCCTATCAATTACCTGCCTCCAACAAAGGATGCTCTTGCCTCTGAAAACAACATGAAAATCATACCAATAGGCATACAACAATGATGTGGTAAAATGTCTCATCACCTAGGTTACTGTAGGCCTATGTTTCTGCCTAGCAAGGCCACTCACAGAAATATGCAGTGCAGTGAGTGAACTTATTGATTAGCATGGCCCAGTGTAGAACTGTAACCCACCACACGCAATAACCTATACAACATTCCCCTCTTTCAAAGGTGCTTGCCTACGTGTTTTGGAAGAAATGCTGCCTTAGGCTTCTACAGTCGTCATCGCCGTTCTGGAACAGGTCATTAATAACTGTCGAGCATGTCAACTCAAACAGTAAACAGCTGTAGGCTATGGCATGAAGCAAACGCTTGTGTGACAGTTAAACTTAATTTATTTCTCATACCTAGATGCTGTCGTTAACAATAGACATAGGCAATTGTAATGATGATAAAACCTCTAAGGTGCTAAATGTAAACAGATTTTTCTCTAGGGCTATTTTTGATGGGAAGGTATTTCAAACCATATCAAGTATTATTAACGAAAGTGAATTTCAAAACAGGTAGCCATACCACTCTAAAAATATGCCAGGCTCAGAAGGACTAGATCAATATCATAAACACGAATTGGGCTACATTGTAATTGTTTTATATTCATTTTCATTTCCAATAGGCTTTCGCCACGGCAATGGTAGCCTATAGCCTATTGTCAATTGGTGACCATCGGAATTTCGTTAATTGGATATGACAATTTGATTGTTGCCAATTGAGTGACATCAGTTATTTTCTTTAGGCTAAGCAATAACAAAATAAGTCAACGAATGGGATTTTTATCATTTGCATCTGACGAAATAAGCCTAGGAAATGCAGTGCTTTCAAATCATTTTAATTTGTTCACACCGAAACCATTTTTTCCAATTTACAGCACTGTAATAATATACATTGAAATACTGCCTAATAAATAGAGAATGATACAAGCAAATGGGCCCACACGGTAGAATTACAACCATGCAGGTAATACCGTACGGCGCAGTGAGATCTGGCCGTGCGAGATAAACGCTATCATCTCACACCAGCTTAACTATTAAAATAGGCTACTTGCACCTCTCCTCTCGGGCCAAATACAAATGTCCAACGGCTATATTTGTCTCTTGAGAATGCTATCGCAGGAGAGGGATCGTAGTAAATAGCATACCGCTGCTGGATAAAATGCGACAGTGTAATTGTCATCCATAACAACATTTAAATGTAAACCTGTGCTATGAATAGAAATGCACACCAAGCAGAAAGCTTGAGGAATATAAACGAAATATACATTTCTGACCGATGATATATATGGCCACCAGCTTACAATTGGTTATAACAGTTTCATTCATGGTCATGGATAGGCCTAAGGAAATGCAAAATATGCTCCTAAATGTGATAATACTAATTATAATACTACATATAGATATTTTGTTGATATTTTTTTAGATATTTAAAGTCTCCTCTTGTCAGTAGTCTAAATTAGGCCTACTTCCAGAAATCACAGCCTAATGAAGGGGAGACAAAAGGAAAGATACGACGATATTTGTACCCGAATGGCCTCCTTTTTCTTCCGGAACATCTCCTCCATCTTCTTCGATAGATTTTTGACCACTTTCATGCCATCAATTTCTTCCACTCGGACAGACTTTTCCAATTCTTTATATTTCTGTAAATGAAAGAGAAAATACGTTTTAACTCTCTGATACTTTGATACTGAATTAATCATCAGCTGGTGTTTGAGAAATTCAGAGTGAGTGTGTGTCACAAAGGATCCACACGAATACTTCGAATACACATCTCATGTCAATGGGTTTTATTGGGTGGGTTAAGTCAATGAGAACTGTGTTTTAGTAACAGAGAAGGTGAACCTTTGTTCTATCTGTTAATTCCACACACACACAGAAAAATCCCTTAGCTTTCATAGCCCTGCACCTCTGGAACCAGCAGAGTGTAACACTCCCTCCCGTGTATCTGAGGAGGGCTGGCAACCCTCAGATGATTGGATGATAAAACGTATCCTGTTTTATTATATGATTGATAGGCTTTATCTTGGCTGACAAGATGTGGCTCTGGCTCTGGTTGGCTGCTGGGTGGGCTGTGGGCGGGCCTGGAAGTGAAGGCCACGCATGGTTAGAGGGTAATTGAAATGCAGTCAAAGCATGGGAGAAAGATAATAATGTGTCAGGCTTGGGCGCTTCTGGATAATGAACTACACTTCACATAATGCTGAGCCTGCAGGATACACTGCACCTGCACTGACAGAACAAAGCCCAACAGAACACACAAAGAGAATAGAACATAACATACACAACAGCAAAAAACACACAGAGTCACACAAAATAATAATCTGAATATAACCTGCATGTCTCTCACGTCACACACACACACACACACACACACACACACACACACACACACACACACACACACACACACACACACACACACACACACACACACACACACACACACACACACACACACACACACACACACACACACACACACACACACACACACACACACACGCACTGGGGTTCCCCTTGATAAAGATGAGCAAAAATGACTATATAAAATAAATAATTCAAATACTGAGCAATGTATGCTAAATAAATGTATGCTAAAAAATAGGGCAAATATATTATTTCATACTAATACAATTGCTCAGAGAGAGTTTTGGTTAACAAATAACAATTGTTTTTCTCAAAAAGGTATTGGTGAAAAAGTATTGACAGCCCTGTTTTAAATACTTTTCAAAACCTCACCTTGAGGATAAAGGCACCAACAGACTGCATGGGGCGACCGATTAAGTTTCGATGAAGCCTAGGCGGGGGTGAAATTCTATTCAGATGGAGGGGTCTTTAGTTTAGTTTATTCATTCGACCATTTAAAAAAACAAGCACACATAAAACGTAAAAGCCATACATGAATATGAATAAAATCATCATGAATAAAATAATCTAGGATAACACACAATAAAGTCTGGGACTTATTTCCATTGTGGTCCTCTTGACACAAGATGGCTAGACAAGATGGAACACAGTATGGCAGTGAAATATTAAAACAAAAACATAGAAGAAGAACATCTATCTCATCATTCCAGTTACATCATAGGGGTTATTCATATGGGCACAGAGGACATCAAACATATTTTTACTTTATGTTTAAAGCTGCCCAGAGAGGACGTTGTTTTTATAGGCAGAGGCAACTCATTCCATTCTGAGGCTCCAGTATACAAGGAAGTACCTTTCCCAGCATTACTCCTGAACCTGTATAAGCACACATCAGCAACACCTGATCTGGTGCTGTGACTGTGTGTATCCCTAACACAAGGAAAGTAAATCACTTAGATATCTGGGTGCAGGACCAAAAATACTCCTGTAAACCAAACCTAGTCTAATCTGGGACACCCTAGTCTCAACAGGCAGCCAGTTTAGTTCCTGAAAGCAGCTCCTGCCTATGTGAGTATGTGGACTCACCTTCAATTCTACCCTGATCAGCTTATTCTGGCCTATCTGGAGCTTCCCCTACACAATTTCAAATCAAATCAAAGTTTATTTGTCACATGCGCTTAATACAACAGGTGTAAACCTTACAGTGAAATGCTTACTTAACCAATGGTGCCAAAAAAGGTATGTGTGTGGGTGTGTGTGTGTGTGTGCGTGCGTGCGTGTGTGCGTGCGTGTGTGTGTGTGTGTGCGTGCGTGCATGTGTGTGTGTGTAGGTAAGTAAAGAAATAAAACAACAGTAGAAATACATTTGAAAAAAGAGTAGCAAGGCTATATTCTGTTACATTTACATTTAAGTCATTTAGCAGACGCTCTTATCCAGAGCGACTTACAAATTGGTGCATTCACCTTATGACATCCGTTAGTCAGGTCTATTGAGGTAGTATGTACATGTAGGTATCGTTAAAGTGACTGTGCATATATCGTGAACAGAGAGTAGCAGAAGCGTAAAAAGAGGGGTTGGTGGGTGGTGGGACACAATGCAGATAGCCCGGTTAGCCAATGTGCGGGAGCACTGGTTGGTCGGGCCAATTGAGGTAGTATGTGCATGAATGTATAGTTAAAGTGACTATGCATATAAGATAAACAGAGAGTAGCAGCAGCGTAATAGAGGGGTTGGGGGGCACACAATGCAAATAATCCGGGTAATCATTGGTTACCTGTTCAGGAGTCTTATGGCTTGGGGGTAAAAACTGTTGAGAAGCCTTTTTGTCCTAGACTTGGCACTCCGGTACCGCTTGCCATGCGGTAGTAGAGAGAACAGTCTATAACTGGGGTGGCTGGGGTCTTTGACAATTTTTAGGGCCTTCCTGGTGTAGAGGTCCTGGATCCTGGCATCTTTGCCCCAGTGATGTACTGGGCTGTAAGGACAACCCTCTGAAGTGCCTTGTGGTCGGAGGCCGAGCAATTGCCTTACCAGGCAGTGATGCAACCGGTCAGGATGCTCTCGATATTGCAGCTGTAGAACCTTTTGAGGATCTCAGGACCCATGCTAAATCTTTTTAGTTTCCTGAGGGGGAATAGGCTTTGTCGTGCCCTCTTCACGACTGTCTTGGTGTGTTTGGACCAATCTAGTTTGTTGTTGATGTGGACACCAAGGAATTTGAAGCTCTCAACCTGCTCCAATACAGCCCCGTCGATGAGAATGGGGACGTGCTCGGTGTTCCTTTTCCTGTAGTCCACAATCATCTCCTTAGTCTTGGTTACATTGAGGGATAGGTTGTTATTCTGGCACCACCCGGCCAGGTCTCTGACCTCCTCCCTATAGGCTGTCTCGTCGTTGTCGGTGATCAGGCCTACCACTGTTGTGTCGTCAGCAAACTTAATGATGGTGTTGGAGTCATGCCTGGCCATGCAGTCGTGGGTGAACAGGGAGTACAGGAGGGGACTGAGCACACACCCCTGTGGAGCTCCAGTGTTGAGGATCAGCGTGGCAGATGTGTTGCTACCTACCCTCACCACCTGGGAGCGGCCTGTCAGGAAGTCCAGGATCCAGTTGCAGAGGGAGGTGTTTAGTCCCAGGATCCTTAGCTTGGTGATGAGCTTTGAGGGTGGTGTTGAACGCTGAGCTGTAGTCAATGAACAGCATTCTCACATAGGTGTTCCTTTTGTCCAGGTGGGAAAGGGCAGTGTGAAGTGCAATAGAGATTGCGTCATCTGTGGATCTGTTTGGACGGTATGCAAATTGGAGTGGGTCTAGGGTTTCTGGGATAATGGTGTTGATGTGAGCCATTACCATCCTTCTGTATGTTGACCTGTTTAAAGGTCTTACTCACGTCGGCTACGGAGAGCGTGATCACACAGTTGTCCAGAACAGCTGATGCCCTCATGCATGCCTCAGTGTTGCTTGCCTTGAAGCGAGCATAGAAGTGATTTAGCTCGTCTGGTAGGCCCGTGTCACTGGGCAGCTCGCGGCTGTGCTTCCCTTTGTTGTCTGTAATAGTTTGCAAGCCCTGCCACATCCGACGAGCATCGGAGCCGGTGTAGTGTGATTCAATCTTGGCCCTGTATTGACGCTTTGCCTGTTTGATGGTTCGTCTCAGGGCATAGCGGGATTTCTTGTAAGCTTCCGGGTTAGAGACCCGCACATTGAAAGCGGCAGCTCTACCCTTTAGCTCAGTGCGAATGTTGCCTGTAATCCACGGCTTCTGGTTGGGTTATGTACGTACAGTCACTGTGGGGACGACGTCCTCAATGCACTTATTGATAAAGCCAGTGACTGATGTGATGTATTCCTTAATGTCATCGGAAGAATACCGGAACATGTTCCAGTCTGTGATAGCAAAGCAGTCCTGTAGTTTAGCATCTGCTTCATCTGACCATTTTTTTATAGACCGAGTCACTGGTGCTTCCTGCTTTAATTTTTGCTTGTAAGCAGGAATCAGGAGGATAGAGTTGTGGTCGGATTTACCAAATGGAGGGCGAGGGAGAGCTTTGTACGCGTCTCAGTGTGTGGAGTACAGGTGATCTAGAATTTTTTTCCCTCTGGTTGAACATTTAACATGTCGATAGAGATTTGGTAGAACTGATTTAAGTCTCCCTGCATTAAAGTCTCCGACCACTAGGAGCGCTGCCTCTGGGTTAAGTGGTTTCCTGTTTGCTTATTTCCTTATACAGTTGACTGAGTGCGGTCTTAGTGCCAGCATCTGTCTGTGGTGGTAAATAAACAGCCACGAAAAGTATAGTTGAGAACTCTCTAGGCAAGTAGTGTGGCCTGCAGTTTATCACAATATACTCAACTTCAGGCGAGTAAAATCTAGAGACTTCCTTAGATTTCGTGCACCAGCTGTTGTTTACAAATATGCACAGACTGCTCCCCCCCTCCTCGTCTTACCGGAGTGTGCTGTTCTATCCTGCCGGTGCAGCGTGTATCCCGCTAGCTGAATATCCATGTCGCCATTCAGCCATGATTCCGTGAAACATAGGATGTTACAGTTTTTGATGTCCCGTTGGTAGGATATTCGTGATCTTACCTCGTCTAGTTTATTGTCCAATGATTGCACGTTGGCGAGTAATATTGAAGGTAACGGCAGCTTTCCTAGTTGTCTTCTGCGGGTCCAGTTGAGGCATCCAGCTCTACTTCCTCTGCATCGCTCCCTCTCGCAAATAATTGTGTCTGCCCTGTGGGTTGTTTGGAGAATATCATGTGAGTCCTGCTTGCTGCTGTTGTTGTTGTTGAAGAAATCTTTGTCTAATCCGAGGTGAGTGATCGCTGTCCTGATATCTAGAAGCTCTTTTCTGACGTAAGATACGGTTGCAGAAACATTACGTACAAAATAATTTATAAATATCGCGGAAAAAAACACATAATAGCACAATTGGTTAGGAGACCTTAAAACGGCGCCCATCTCCTCTGGCGCCATCTTCGATCTTAGGTCTGGATCTAGAAATAATTGCTTCAGTTTTCCCTAAGTGCAGATATAGCTTATTATCTCCAAACCATTTTCTAATGTTAGTAAGCTCTGTGCTAAGCTATGCTCTCCAACATAGTTTTACTTTGTGAGACACCAGAAGTGTAGAGTCATCCGCATAAAAGATGGCAAGAACAAGCACCTTTCATAACGTTAATATACAATAAAAACAGCAGAGGCCCAAGCACGCTCCCCTGCGGAACGCCACAACTCATTGGTTTTGCCTGAGACAGTGAACCATTAACCTCTACTACTTGTTCCCTTCGGCGGTGTTCGTGCCTGTGGAAGCTGTTAAACCGAGCCATAGAAAATATCATTCTGCTCTATTATTCAAGCAGCGCTGTAGTTGTTGACCAATCACAGTTGAAAATGTGGCCTGCGTGGTGGTACTTCAGAAAGAATGTCCAATTTGCCCACTCCAGCTAGCTAGCTGGCAGTTTACAGAGTCGTCTAACGATTAAAAATAAATATTTTCTAATAGATTTTTTTATAAATAATTTATGTTGCATTTAAATACATTTTTATGCATGCATATGGTGTGAAAGTGATCATTTTTTTGCATGTCAATAATTTTTGTGTATTTTGTTGCTATGGTCACTGGCAGTTGGCACCATCCTGTGTGAGAGAATGGGGCTGGAGGGATGGTGCTATTTTGTGTATTTATTTGTGCTGATCCTAACTTGTTTCGTACATCATTTTTCCGCCATCGTTTCCTATGACAAAAATAGCTTCTTGAAATCAGAACATCTATCACTAACCTTGATTTGGACAAGGACTTATACTTCAATAAGTCAGAGGCGAAAGACATATTGATTATCCTGGACCAGGCCCAAATCTCTGAAGGAGGAGCAGACGGCGCTATAGAAGCCGACGTGTGGGATACCTGACGAGACTACTCGGAGAGTTGATTTGTGGATTCTGATGTATGCTTGGGGTTATTGTCTTGGTGGAAGATCCATTTGCAGCCAAGTTTCAACCTCCTGACAGAGGCAACCAGCGTTTTGGCCACTGGGTAAAGTTCATGATGCTGTTGACCTTAACAAGGTCCCCAGGACCAGTGGAAGCAAAATAGCCCCATAACATCAAAGATCCACGACCATATTTTACAGTAGGTTTGGGGTTCTTTTCTGCTCATTCATTCTCATTTCGACACCAAACCCACCACTGGTGTGCGTGGCCAAAGACCTCTATTTTCATGTCATCCAACAGATATAAATGTCTTTGCGAAATGGCATTTGCACTTGGATTGGAACCGGTGCCTTGGTCAGTTTACATGAAAATAGAGCTCTTTGGCCACGCACACCATTGGTGGGTTTAGCGTCGAAATGAGAATGTATGAGCAGAACACACACATACATACACAAATCCCAGTACATGGGGTGAAATTGACCCAGGGAAGGGAAGAGTGTGGGCCGGCAGTGGCTCGGAACAGTTCATTTCACGCCTGTCCTCCCTTCCTCCCCCTGCTCCCACCCCAGTCATCAGGGAGAGGTTAAACCCCATCCATCAACAGAACTGATTATATTTATTGATTAAGGTAATGACTGATGTGTAGATGAGGCCTGACCGAACCCAAGCCTGAGGAGCAGTCACACAGACACACACACACAGCCTCCTGTCTGTATCCGTATTCCTGTTCTGTTGTCCATACAGCAGCTCAGCTCTGTGTGGAAATCTACTAATTCCCCATAATAAAGCACCTAATGATCAGCCCTAAAACCATCCAGCCGTGCCTCTCTCTCTACACCTCGCCTCACTGGCCCCTGCAGGTCTAGAGGCCTGCTGATTGGATGAAAGGTGTCCTACACCAGTCATGCATCTGTGAACGGGAACATGAGGAAAGTGCTTACATACACAGAAAGAAAAACAACTGCTGGGGACATTTTACCTCTGAGTGTTCTGTTCTCACACAAGATCAGCTGGGGATGTTAATACAGTCAAAAGGTAGGCAGACACTCCCATCCAACACATAAACACAAGCACACACACTACCTGTATACTGCTACAGTGTTGGATGTTAGAGTATTGCAGCAGCAGCCTGGTGCTGAGCTAAGCTCCACATTATCAGAAAATGAGAGACTGATGAACAGAGCTAAATGGGGATATGTATCTCCTCATCACCACTGACTTCACACTCAATCACATTACACAACCGACCACTTACATACAGTACAGTATGTACTGTGTGAATGTAACATATCCGGGTCGTATTCACTAGGAACCAAACGGACTGAAACAGGGAGGGACTACCTGAACTTGTCCAAATAAGAAACTCTATTTTCCTAGCCAAATATTTTTTGTTGCAAAATGTTTTGCTACAGTTTATTACAGTGTGCACTAATGATTATGACCCATGTTTTCCATCAAACTTATTTAAAAAATGCTGCAAGTCTGCAATCATGTTTCTATTTAAATGCAGCGTTTAATTAAAGCTCAATTGAAGGAAAAGGAGCATAAAATCTGTTGGAATAAAATGACTGTCAACATTCAGGTGTAAGAACATAGGGCCATATGGCCAAGTTTTAAATCAATCCATCTGCTTAACTCAGACTTTCCCATAACGTATGCACATTAGTGCTCAGTTCTGATGCTGTGAGTTCATTACAGTACAAATAGTGCTTAAACTTCAAAATGCCCACATTGCCAAGATAACACAAACTCTGTACTTTTACAGTACTGCAGCCAGTGCTCTGGGTCCAGCATATTCGGTGTGCAAGATTCCAGAAATCCTGGTTGGAGGATTCACAATTTTCTGCTTATTCCCTTCTGATTCTGCGAATCTTCCAACATACAGTATAGTACATTGTCTCCACTTGGATGACAGGTGCTGTAGTGTTCAAACCATAACCTCTGTACACACTGGGGAGCACATGGCTGCTGCCAAGTGGTCATTTACTTCCACTTAGGGGCTTTTCTCTGCAAACCCATCTCTCTTTCTCTCTCTCTTCTCCCCACTCTCTCTCTACCCCACCCATTGCCTCCAGCCCATCCCACCCCATCCCAACCCATCACAGCCCATCACACTCAACACACTCTTATTCAATTTGTCTCCTTGTCATATTGATATCCCGGGGTTGAAACTCTTTACTCCAGAGAGTGAACTGGAGATGAGATGAGAGAAGAAACCGTGCTGTGGTTAATGGGCTGTATCCAGTACACTCCCCCCCACACACACACAGATGGAGAGATGGGGCTCTGATCCACACACCTGAGTCCTTTCATACACAACACATCAGTATTCAGCTGGGACACAGAAATGTGTCAGCAGACATTAAATGGAAATGCAGCATTACACCATACACTGTGTGTGTGTCTGTGTGCGTGTATAGGAATGAGATTAAGATTGAGGAAAGAAAGAGATACCTTCTGCAGCAGCTGGGATCCAGAGTATTTTGCAGAAATTGATTTAATTTCTCCACCAAACGCTGAGGCCCATAACTTCACCCTGGAAACCAACAGAACATTTCTATATTGTTATTATACCAGTTCAGGTGAACACCGGACATTCTGTGACATTACACAAACATTTTAATAACGTACAGCTGAGATAACAAGAAAACACAAACTGCACCAGAAATTTCTAAACAAATTTCTAAAAATTAAATCATAGATCCATGGATATCTAGAAGTTGTTTGTGTGTTATATGGCTGGTTTGAGTATAAACTATTTTCTTGAAGATACTCCTGTTCTTAAAAAACACAAGACTCTCATATAAGAAATACATTGTTTTGAGGTGTGTTGAATTTGCCTCCATCAACAATATGCCAAATACACTAGACCTACATTGTAGATAAGTGATATAATTCAATGTAGCGGTTTATTCATGTTTGTTTGGTGTTTATGATGTGTTATACATTGATAGTTTATGAAGCTAAAGTTGATGCAAACTTTTGTCTAAAGCCTTCCTTAAACTGTACATTGTAGACTGTGGTGTCTCTATGCAGACCAAAGTACAGCACTCTGGGTTAACATCGACAAATGAACATGGTTTTGTATACAATCAGTTTAAAATAAAGACATCTGTACATTTAAATAGTGTGTACATTTCATATATGATGATATATGATTCATTTGTTGTTCTTATGCCAGATATGATCTATCTATAGCAGCAATAGACTTGGGGTTAGGGTAGAGAAGTCTATAGTTGGTCATTATTTATTAGACACCAACACTAATAAATAAGTAAATAACAAAAACGATGTAGTATTAGTATTGTGCAGTTGTGGTGCAGTTGTTATTACATGATGATGTTTTCGGCTTGTTTATCATTTTTACTATTACAAATCTACTGCTTACACACTTCAGGAAATATAACTGAAAAACTCAACAACATGTGGTGTAACTATTGAGTACCTAAAATGTTAAGATATGACATCCTCCACTCACACTGAGAGAGGAATCCCTTGCGGGGACCCTTTCACTTCCGCTACTGCCGTGCCCAGTATAATCCAGAACAGGAGGAAGCTGGCGCAGTACACGTGCGAAACGAGGATCTTCCAATTCCACAGCATCTTCACGAGCATTCCCGACCACGGATCCTGGCACAATGGCTAGTACCTCTCTAGTCCCGAAAACGCACTCAGCGCGAAAAGCGGCAGCCCCTGTTACCGGCACATATTTATCAGTTTCCCCCCCTGCGCCAGTCCCGCATCCAGTTGTCACTCCTGAAGGGACCCGCGTGCTGAAAGAGAGCGTTGACCTATGAATATGGGCACAAACCGCTCACCACCAGAGGGCAGAGAGAGAGAGAGAGAGAGAGAGAGAGAGAGAGAGAGAGAGAGAGAGAGAGAGAGATTCTACAACCATGTAAAAGGAAGCGATTCCCAAACCTTCCATTACAAAGCCATCACCTACAGAGAAATTAACCTGGAGAAGAGCCCCAAAGCAAGCTGGTCCTGGGGCTCTGTTCACAAACACATACCAGGACAGCAACACTATTAGACCCAACTGTTATAATATGTATGTGAATAACTTCCGTCGGAGAGTTTGGTAAAATAGAAGCATAATCCTTAACTCAGGTGTTACATGTTACAGGTTACCACATTCTAATCAGACACTCGTAATGCACCTGTTCATACATCCTAGAAAGGTGTTGGATTGGCATTATACCCATTATCTTAACATCTTCCTTTTCATATATAATTAGCTCGATCACTTCATACCATTTTAATACCAGTACATTATGATTTTGTAAAAATATTTTGAATTTTTATAAAATAAAAAATGTCATTATCCACCTCATAAGGGACATAGTCCCCATAACACAGGGGCAGAATTATGTTAGCCCTTGTCCTAGTGTGTCACACTGGTAGCATATTGGGCATCTCTGGGACGTTGGGCACCTCCTCTAGGACGTTGGGTACCTCTGGGACGTTGGGTACCTCTGGGACGTTGGGCACCTCTAGGACGTTGGGTACCTCTGGGACGTTGGGTACCTCTGGGACGTTGGGCACCTCTAGGACGTTGGGTACCTCTGGGACGTTGGGTACCTCTGGGACGTTGGGTACCTCTGGGACGTTGGGTACCTCTGGGACGTTGGGCACCTCTAGGACGTTGGGTACCTCTGGGACGTTGGGCACCTCTAGGACGTTGGGTACCTCTGGGACGTTGGGTACCTCTGGGACGTTGGGTACCTCTGGGACGTTGGGTACCTAAGGACGTTGGGTACCTCTGGGACGTTGGGCACCTCTAGGACGTTGGGTACCTCTGGGACGTTGGGTCCCTCTGGGACGTTGGGTACCTCTGGGACGTTGGGTACCTCTGGGACGTTGGGCACCTCTGGGACGTTGGGAACCTCTAGGATCCTCAGGGCCTCTCCTTCCTCTTCCACAGCCTCCTGAAATGTTTCTTTATTTTATTTTTATTTTACCTTTATTTAGCTAGGCAAATCAGTTAAGAACAAATTCTTATTTACAATGACGGCCTATCCCGACCAAACCTGGACAACGCTGGGCCAATTGCGCGCCGCCCTATGGGACTACCAATCATGGCCGGTTATGAGACAGCCTGGAATCGAACCAGAGTGTAGTGACACCTCTAGATGCAGTGCCTTAGACTGCTGTGCAGCTTGGGAGCCTCAAATTGTGGAGGCACAGACTGTCACGCCCTGACCATAGAGAGCCCTCGGTTCTGTTTAGGTCAGAGTGTTTAGGTCAGAGCGTGACTAGGGGGGTGTTCTAGGGGGGGTGTTCTAGTAATTTATTTTCTATGTGGCTGGTTTGTATGGTTCCCAATTAGAGGCAGCTGGTAATTGTTGCCTCTAATTGGGTATCATATTTAGGAAGCCCTTTCTCCCAGCTGCTTTGTGGGAAATTGTTTTGAGTGAGTGCATGTAGCACTACGTTTGTTCACGGTCTGTGTTTGTTTATTGTTTTGTTTCGAAGTTTCACTTTAAATAAATATGTGGAACTCAAATCACGTTGCGCCTTGGTACGTCTTTCTACTAGAACGTGACACAGCCAGCAGAGAACTGCCCCGGTGGGTTCTTGCCGTCTCCTCATTAAGTGTCCTGCCTGCACCACCCAGAGGATATTCCCAGTCTTCCCATGTGTCCCTCCTGTTCCACATGCTTTCCTGAACTGGGGGTATGTCCTTCCGGTTCCTTCCATACTTTCGGCCCTTTATTTCCACTTCATATGACCTTGCGCTGATGTGCCCTATGCATGTGCCAAGACTCCATGTGGCATCCCTGGCGTGAGGTGACAGGAGCACTCTGACAGCTTGGCCTTGATTTTTTTGCATGCTGGTCATAGTAATGTTTTGACTTGTCCTGACGTGCACGTTTGTGAGCCTGAACATCCCCAATGACCTATGGTGCAAGGAGCTTGGGAGCTGTTGGCAACAGAGAGCGGGTGCATCTAGACATTAAGCGCTGTACAGGACTGCTGCCGAAGCCCTCTGTGGGAGTATTTCTCTGTATGTCCAGTAGTCACTCACCAGGATGGGCGTACTCTTTCTTGTGTCCGGCCAGCCTCTTAGGATAAAAGACTGAAGCATTCAAGAAGTCTTGTCCTCTGCTGAATGAGCTTTGATAGCATCCCGTGTCTGCGGGGAGATGTTTTGATCAGTAGCATGGTTCACATCTTCAAACTTAGCCTGTATTCTACCTGTAGTTGAAGTCGCTTCGGGGCAGACAGAAGAGGTTTTTAAAGATAACCTCAAGCAACTTGTGGTCAGTGTGCACCGTGATAATGTCCCTACCATGAAGGTACTGATCAGAACGGTCACAGGCAAACACTATGGCTAGGCACTCCTTTTCAATTTGGGCATATCCTTGCTCTGTGGCTGTCAATGTCCTTGAAGCAAATTGCAATGGGCTTCCCCTTCTGCACGAGCGCTGCCCCTAGGTCTTTGTCACTTGCATCACATTGTAGGGTCACACTACCTCAGTATTGGTTGGTTGCTTACCAATTTATTGATTAGCTCCAATGCAGCCTCCCCCTGAGGAAGCCATTCCCACAGCACATCTTCATTGGTCAGCTGACACAGCTGGCTGGTGTGTTTACGGACATATTCAATCAATCCTTATCCCAGTCTGTTGTTCCCACATGCTTCAAGAGGGCCACCATTGTTCCTGTTCCCAAGAAAGCTAAGGTAACTGAGCTAAACGACTACCGCCCCGTAGCACTCACTTCCGTCATCATGAAGTGCTTTGAGAGACTAGTCAAGGACCATATCACCTCCACCCTACCTGACACCATAGACCCAGTCCAATTTGCTTACCGCCCAAATAGGTCCACAGACGATGCAATCTCAACCACACTGCACACTGCCCTAACCCATCTGCATACTGCCCTAACCCATCTCCAACTCAATCATCAAGTTTGCAGATGACACAACAGCGGTAGGCTTGATTACCAACAACGACGAGACGGCCTACAGGGAGGAGGTGAGGGTCCTCGGAGTGTGGTGTCAGGAAAATAACCTAACACTCAATGTCAACAAAACTAAGGAGATGATTGTGGACTTCAGGAAACAGCAGAGGGAACACCCCCCTATCCACATCGATGGAACAATAGTGGAGAGGGTAGTAAGTTTTAAGTTCCTCGGCGTACACATCACAGACAAACTGAATTGGTCCACCCACAAAGACAGCATTGTGAAGAAGGCGCAGCAGCGCCTCTTCAACCTCAGGAGGCTGAAGAAATTCGGCTTCTCACCAAAAGCACTCACACATTTCTACAGATGCACAATCGAGAGCATCCTGTCGGGCTGTATCACCGCCTGGTACGGCAACTGCTCCGCCCACAACCGTAAGGCTCTCGAGAGGGTAGTGAGGTCTGCACAACGCATCACCGGGGGCAAACTACCTGCCCTCCAGGACACCTACACCACCCGATGTCACAGGAAGGCCATAAAGATCATCAAGGACAACAACCACCTGAGCCACTGCCTGTTCACCCTGCTATCATCCAGAAGGCGAGGTCAGTACAGGTGCATCAAAGCTGGGACCGAGAGACTGAAAAACAGCTTCTATCTCAAGGCCATCAGACTGTTAAACAGCCACCACTAACATTGAGTGGCTGCTGCCAACACACTGACTCAACTCCAGCCACTTTAATAATGGGAATTGATGGGAAATTATGTAAAATATATCACTAGCCACTTTAAACAATGCTACCTAATATAATGTTTACATACCCTATATTATTCATCTCATATGTATACGTATATACTGTACTCTATATCATCTACTGCATCTTTATGTAATACATGTATCACTAGCCACTTTAACTATGCCACTTTGTTTACATACTCATCTCATATGTATATACTGTACTCAATACCATCTACTGTATCTTGCCTATGCCGCTCTGTACCATCACTCATTCATATATCTTTATGTACATATTCTTTATCCCCTTACACTTGTGTCTATAAGGTAGTAGTTTTGGAATTCTTAGCTAGATTACTTGTTGGTTATTACTGCATTGTCGGAACTAGAAGCACAAGCATTTCGCTACACTCGCATTAACATCTGCTAACCATGTGTATGTGACAAATAAAATTTGATTTATTTAACTAGGCAAGCTTTAGCAATTTTTTTTTATTTTTTTCCACATAATTTGCATATACAGTGGGGCAAAAAAGTATGTAGTCAGCCACCAATTGTGCAAGTTCTCCCACTTGATGAGAGATGCCTGTAATTTTCATCATAGGTACACTTCAACTATGACAGACAAAATGAGAAGAAAAATCCAGAAAATCACATTGTACGATTTTTAATGAATTTATTTGCAAATTATGGTGGAAAATAAGCATTTGGTCACCTACAAACAAGCAAGATTTCTGGCTCTCACAGACCTGTAACTTCTTCTTTAAGAGGCTCCTCTGTCCTCCACTCATTACCTGTATTAATGGCACCTGTTTGAACTTGTTATCAGTATAAAAGACACCTGTCCACAACCTCAAACAGTCACACTCCAAACTCCACTATGGCCAAGACCAAAGAGCTGTCAAAGGACACCAGAAACAAAATTGTAGACCTGCGCCAGACTGGGAAGACTGAATCTGCAATAGGTAAGCAGCTTGGTTTGAAGAAATCAACTGTGGGAGCAATTATTAGGAAATGGAAGACATACAAGACCACTGATAATCTCCCTCGATCTGGGGCTCCACGCAAGATCTCACCCCGTGGGGTCAAAATGATCAAAAGAACGGTGAGCAAAAATCCCAGAACCACACGGGGGGACCTAGTGAATGACCTGCAGAGAGCTGGGACCAAAGTAACAAAGCCTACCATCAGCAAGGGCATTGAAGATGAAACGTGGCTGGGTCTTTCAGCATGACAATGATCCCAAACACACCGCCCGGGCAATGAAGGAATTGCTTCGTAAGAAGCATTTCAAGGTCCTGGAGTGGCCTAGCCCGTCTCCAGATCTCAACCCTATAGAAAATCTTTGGAGGGAGTTGAAAGTCTGTGTTGCCCAGCAACAGCCCCAAAACATCACTGCTCTAGAGGAGATGTGCATGGAGGAATGGGCCAAAATACCAGCAACAGTGTGTGAAAACCTTGTGAAGATTTACATAAAACGTTTGACCTCTGTCATTGCCAACAAAGGGTATATAACAAAGTATTGAGATAAACTTTTGTTATTGACCAAATACTTATTTTCCACCATCATTTGCAAATAAATTCATTAAAAATCCTACAATGTGATTTTCTGGATTTTTTTCCTAATTTTGTCTGTCATAGTTGAAGTAAGTGTGCCTATGATGAAAATTACAGGACTCTCTCATCTTTTTAAGTGGGAGAACTTGCACAATTGGTGGCTGACTACATACTTTTTTGCCCCACCCCATATGCTGGGCATTTGGCTCTTGCGTGTGTTGATCCTCAGTGCATGCACCCATCTTTAGTATTTTTCCACCTTGCATCACTGTCCGATGAATGTTTCCATTTTTAGCGACATGGTCTCAGTATTTGTTCTGAGTGGCATAATTGACAGATTTTGCCTGTTCAGGGACAGTGTTCATCTTTTTAAATTGGATCTTCGTCTGTTCGCTTGCTCTGCATATATCTATGGCTCTTAGTCAGGGTAAATTGCGGTTTGCGCAGCATACTTGCTCTTACTCTGTTATCTTTACAGACAATCACAAGTCTGTCTGACCATTTCGTTTCTCATTGACCCCGAAATCACATGAATCAGACAATTGACGCAGCCTCACAACATATTGATCAGACGTCTCTGCTTGAGTTTGTTCACGTGTTAAAAATGAATCTTTCATAAATCACATTACGATTGGGATCAAAATGTCTTTGTAAAACGTCAAGGATTTTCTTTGAATTGTTCCTATCCTCTTCCCCCAGATACAGTGTTGCCAACTTAGCGACTTTGTCGCTATAATTAGTAAGTATTCAGACCCTTCTAGCAACACATTTTCAAAAAATCGACAGTCACTTACCTTGTAAGTCACTTACCTTGTCCACTGTGTGTGTGACTCTCTGTGACATAAGCTGAACATCTAGCTGGCTAGCTCATCATGTCTCAGTCTGAACTGTACACTCAAAAATACAGTAAAGAGTGGGAATCAAACCCTGAATTCAGAGGCTGGTTGAAGCTGTTTATTGGAGATGATACACAGGCATCCAGCCTGTACTGTAAGGCTGATTCCTACGGCAAACTTAGTGATGTAAAAAAACACATGACAACTCAAAAACATACTCAAACGGCAAAGCCTTATAACAGTTCCACCCAAAACAAGCTGCCATTTAAGGTAAAAAAAATGGACTCTGCAAAACATGCTGAGGCCACCATGGCATTAGCTAATGTTGAACACTGTTCTATGCTGCCATGTGATCACATTGGAGAAGCATGTAGAGCTGCTGCTTTCTCAGACTCCACTGCTGCTACCCACTTCAACATGCACAGGACAAAGTGCACAGAAATAATTAATGGTGTTCAAGCACCATACTTTCTGAAAAAGTTGGTCGCAGATGTGAGTGACCAGCGTTTCAGCCTCCTCCTCGATGAGTCCACGGATGTAAGTGTTTCTGAGTACCTGGGGGTTGTGATAAGGTACTTTAGTTACACCAAGCAGACAATTGTATCAACATTTCTGGGGCTTGTTGAGTTGGAGGGAGGAGATGCCAAATCTATAGCCCATGCTGTTGTGGCTTTCCTCGAGAAGTGTTGTCTTAAAAAATAAAAACTCCTGGGGATAGGGACTGACAATGCCTCTGTTATGATGGGGATTAACAAATGGGGTCCATAAAGTGCTGGAGGAGTATGGCCTCAAATATCTGGTTCTTATTCGCTGTGTGTGCCACTCTCTGCAGCTTGCTGTAAGTCATGCTTCCAATGACACCATCCCCCATGGTGTGGAGTACCTGGTATGAGAGACTTATAACTGGTTTTCAGTGTCTCCAAAGTGCAGGGAGGCCTACAAGGCCATATATGACACCATCAACTGTGGTGTGACGACCCTCCCACTCTGTCTGCCGTATTCTCTCTTTGTTCTTGTTTCCTTATTAGGATGTCGGTGGGCGGAGTTGGGAGGGTCGTCAGCTACATGGGAAACACCTGGGCCCGGTGTGTCCCAGGATAAATAGACCTCTTCCACATTCATGGAAGAGACTCTCTCCATGCAGACACCTTTATAGTTTTTGTTGTGTATCTTGGTGGTTTTTGGTTGTTTGCTTTGGCACCTTTCAACACTCTGCATTATCACATGCATGCATGCAAAACACTCACTTACACTCCTGATTACTGATTACACACACCATTGTATATTGTACTTAGTTTACTTTATTTAATAAATATATGTTTTGTTACTCCTTATCTCCACGTTGTCTCCCTTTTGTTACGGGCTTTGAGCCGGTTCGTGACAGTGGGGAGAAACCTTTACAGATAACCAAGGTGTGTGCCACACGTTGGCTCTCCATTGAACCTGCGGTTTCATGCATTTTGGACCAGTGGGAGGAGCTTAGGCTGCATTTCGCAGTCACCAAGTCCAGTGAACACTGCTACATGGCTGAGGTTTTATACTCCATGTACAGTGATCCTCAAAACATATTGTATCTGACTCTTTTGAAGTCAGTGCTGGGTGAAGTACAGTTGGCCATCAAGGCTTTTGAGGGAGAGCAAGTAGATCCTCTTAAGCTACTTGACAGCTTGGTTAGCCTGATCAAGTCTGTGAGCAGCAGGGTGCTGAATCCACTGGCAAATGTTGATGTACTCGAAGTGCCAATAGATGGATAGATCAGTTCCAAACTGTACCTTGGTTACCTTTTTGGGTCAAAGGCAGCTGAGCTCCACCTTGCGCCTGAGGATGAAAACAATGTCCGAAAGTGGTGTGTAGTCTTCACCATCTCCCTCACTAATGAGTTGAGGGTGAGACTGCCGGACAACATCGAAGCATTGCAGTACATGTCAGTTTTCAATGTGGAGGAAAGTCTAAAGCACAATAAGAGCCCTGGAGAAATAGAAAAAATAGCCAAGCTCCTTGGCTACTCCCCTGCAGAGATAGACAAGATGGTCCAGCAATGGTGTGCCATCCATCTTAGTAAATGGAATGAGACAAAAAACACACTGGGCTTCTGGAGTGAGATTTGGAACTTCAGGGATGCAGCTGATATCAACCCGTTTCAAGAACTTGCCATGTTTGCTGTGTCTGTGTTGTTCTTGCCACACCCGAATGCTGAAGTTGAGAGAGTATTCAGACAGATGAGTGTGGTAAAAAGCAAACTTCGAAATCAGATGTCCTTGCAGACCCTTAAATCCATCCTGTACATTCGACAATGTTTTGCAGCTTTTTGGCACATCAGCTGCTTATTCATGTAAGTCAGCTCCCCCAGTTGCTGAACCTGCCATAGAGAGCCTTGACCAAAAATGACGATGACCCACTCTTTCTGTGAGCCAGCACAGCCTGTGTTTGTGTGGAGGGGGGTCTGGAAAAAAACAACTATTAACCTGATTTAGGGCCAGACTAGTTACCATAATTTTCTCACATTGCCATTGACAGTTTTTTCTATTGTCTCTTTTTGGTCCATTTAGATTGTTAATGTAGATTGTATACAAAAAATGTAAATAATGTTATGGTTATAAAATGTTTGTGTTTTACTGTGACTTGTTGTAGGCTCCTAAGTGGACCATAAGGTTAAAAACCAAACCAAATTAAGAAAAATAAACAAAAAAAAAACAAAAAACAAGTAACTCTCACTTACCGGTCCCAAGCCCGGATAAAGGAGGAGGGTTGGAATTGTGACATTAAAAAAACAAGAATCGACAGAAGAAAGATCATTTGTAGTTCTAAACATTTTTTAGGGTGTTCTCTCCTACAGTGTCCATCACAATTACATGCACATGGCCAATTATGCAAATTAGGCGATGACGTCGTTTAGTGACTTCTAGCCACTTTTAGGACAGCCAATAGCTACTTTCCTTACTGAGGAGTTGGCAACACTACCCAGATATAGGAAGCATATGGTACTCTCTTCCAAAGAAACTAAGCAGTGTTGCCACTGCAGGCAACTTTTATCTAAGATCGTAGCGATTTCATAACTCTCCCACGGATCACTAAAAAACCATCAGTTTTTGATACAAATGGCCTTTCATGTCCATGACACTATGCTCCGGAATTTGTCTGAGAAACATTGGAGGCTCATCGTCCTTGCTTATTTGTTTCACTTGTTCGCATTTATCCCACAGCGATTATATTGTCCACATACCTTGTCCTCTTTTCTGTAGTGCTTGGCTTTGGGTTCATTTCTCTGACACCATGTAATTATGTATATGTGAATAACTCACGTCGGAGAGTTTGGTCAAATACAAGCATAATAATTTACTCAGGTGTTACATGTTACAGGTCATGACATTCTAATCAGACACTCATAATGCACCTGTTCATACAGTTGAAGTCGGAAGTTTTCATACACCTTAGCCAAATACATTTGAACTCAGTTTTTCACAATTCCTGACATTTATTAACTTGGGTCAAACGTTTCAGGTAGCCTTCCACAAACTTCCCACAATATGTTGGGTGAATTTTAGCCCATTCCTCCTGACAGAGCTGGTGCAACTGGGTCAGTTTTGTAGGCCTCCTTGCTCGCACATGCTTTTTCAGTTCTGCCCACAACATTTCTATAGGATTGAGGTCAGGGTTTTGTGATGGCCACTCCAATACCTTGACTTTGTTGTCCTTAAGCCATTTTGCCACAACTTTGGAAATATGGTTGGGTCATTGTCCATTTGGAAGACCCACTTGCGACCAAGCTTTAACTTCCTGACTGATGTCTTGAGATGTTGCTTAAATATATCCACAGAATTTTCCTACCTCATGATGCCATCTATTTTGTGAAGTGCACCGGTCCCTCCTGCAGCAAAGCACCCCCACAACATGATGCTGCCACCCTCGTTCTTCACGGTTGGGATGGTGTTCTTCGGCTTGCAAGCCTCCCCCTTTTTCCTCCAAACATAACGATGGTCATTATGGCCAAACAGTTCTATTTGTGTTTCATCAGACCAGAGGACATTTCTCCAAAAAGTATGATCTTTGTCCCTATGTGCAGTTGTAAACCGTAGTCTGGCTTTTTTATGGCGGTTTTGGAGCAGTGGTTTCTTCCGTGCTGAGCGGCCTTTCAGGTTATGTTGACATAGTACTGTGGATATAGATAATTTTGTACCTGTTTCCTCCAGCATCTTCACAAGGTCCCATGCTGTTGTTCTGGGATTGATTTGCACTTTTCGCACCAAGGTACGTTCATCTCTAGGAGACAGAACTCATCTCCTTCCTGAGCGATATGACAGCTGCGTGGTCCCATGGTGTTTATACTTGCGTACTGTTGTTTGTACAGATGAACGTGGTACTTTCAGGCATTTGGAAATTTCTCCCAAGGATGAACAGGACACGTGGAGGTCTACAGTTTTTTTTATGAGGTCTTGGATGACTTCTTTAGATTTTCCCATGATGTCGAGGAAAGAGGCACTGAGTGTGAAGGCACACCTCCAATTGACTCAAATGATGGCAATTAGCCTCAGAAGCTTCTAAAGCCATGACATCTTTTTCTGGAATTTTCCAAGCTGTTTAAAGGCACAGTCAATTCAGTGTATTTCAACTTTTGACCCACTGGAATTGTGATAAAGTGAATTATAACTGAAATAATCTGTCTGTAAACAATTGTTGGAAAAATTACTTTTGTCATGCACAAAGCAGATGTCCTAATCGACTTGCCAAAACTATAGTTTGTGAACAAGAAATTTGTGTAGTGGTTGAAAAACAAGTTTTAATGACTAAGTGTATGTAAACTTCCGACTTCAACTGTATATCCTAGCAAGGTGCCCACTAGCACCATCTATGGGTTGGCATTATGCCCATTATCTTAACACCAACCAAATCATGAGAAAACAAAAAGATAATTACTTGACACATTGGAAAGAATTTACAAAAAAACAGATCAAACTAGAATGCTATTTGGCCCTAAAACAGAGAGTACATAGTGGCAGAATACCTGACCACTGTGACTGACCCAAAATAAAGGAAATCTGTGATTATGTACAAACTCAGTGAGCAATATCCTTGCTGTTGAGAAAGAGACATGGCTCTCAAGAGAAGAAAGGCTATGTGCACTGCCCACAAACTAAGGTGGAAACTGAGCTGCACTTGATAACCTCCTGCCAAATGTATGACCATATTATAGACACATATTTCCCTCGGATTACACAGATCCACAAAGAAAATACAAATATATTTTTTATAAACTCCTATATCTATTGGGTGGAATACCAGTGTACAATCACAGCAGCAATATTTGTGAGCTGTTGCAACAAGAAAAGGGTAACCAGTGAAGAACATACACCGTTGTTAATACAACCTATATTTATGTTTATTTATTTTCCCTTTTGTACTTTAACTATTTGCGTATCATTACAACAATGTAAATAGACATAATATGACATTTGAAATGTCTTTATTCTTTTGGAACTTTTGCGAGTGTCATTTTTTAAAATGTATTGTTTACTTCATTTTTGTTTATTATCTATTTCACTTGCTTTGGCAACGTTAACATATGTTTCCCATGCCAATAAAGTCCCTTACATTGAAATCGAATTGAGAGAGAGCTAGAGAGAGACACTAAAGTCAGGCATCTATGTGTGATAACATTGCAATTGCTGTTATCGTCTGAGAAGCAAATTGTTATATTCTCTCCTGGGGATTTTCTTGAGATTTGAGGATCTCAGCCTTTTGCCCCAAATAAAAAACAAACACCTCAGCTGCTTTCACAGGGAATGAACAGAGAGGAGAGATAAGGAGTTGCGGTAGAGCAAAGAGCCTGATGCAGGGTGCGAGAGAGAGGGAGCAAAGAGCACCAACGTTTGTGTGGGGTATCTTGCATCACTTTTTGAGAACCCCTGAAAGAGCATGAAAAGGTGGACATGTAAAATGCGAAACTTTCACTCGAGACTTTCACTCCATTCCTATATATGCGGACATTCCAAAGTCAGCATGACAGTTTGTGCTATTCCTACATTGCCTTTTCTTTCTACTGACATCCAGACATGACTGACTCAAAATAGCTTTGACTTGCTTTTTGCCGTGTTTTAGACAATGCTTTGTTATTTGAGGCAGATTGCACCGTCTGACCTGCTCGTTGTCTTTCAAGTCGGTGGTGGATGAAACGATAGACCAATGCAATATGCACACCTGACATCAAATCGAGATGACTGACTAAGTGTTTAATATGCTAATCAAAGATCAACGTTTGTCATTCTAAGCCTTTGGTAGTCTAACGCCAAACTGTGTGAGTAGACGACTTGACAGAAATGGTAGCAGAAGGTGAATGTTGAACTTCTGTTGCACACATATCCAGATGATGCTGCATACTATTTTGCGCAATGGCACTGTCGGTGTGTTCGTAAGCCATTTGGTAGTCGAACGCCTCGATCACACCAACAGTGTTTTTACATTTTGGTACACCAGAAGTACATTCATATACAATGGAACGCTGTGTTTTCCTTGCAGCATTGCGTTGCAGAGGCAATGTGGTATGTGTGGTGCATACGTTCATATGTGTCAAACTGTGCGGATACGGCTTGACAGAAATTATCGCAGAAGGGGAACGTTGAACTTTTGTTGCATACATATCCAGATGATGCGGCATACTATTTTGCGCAAAACATATCGGTGTTATCGAGGCATAAAGCTTCATATCCACAAGATGTGTCAAACTCAGCATTCCGGCAGAAGTAATACATTGTCAATGGAGCAGTCCGCAACGCTATGTTTGGGATACCGCACTAGGCTGCGGTGCGTTCTGTATATTGCATGCGTTCAATATTTTCAACTCGTACGTTGCATTACCATTACAAACAGAGGTTCATAAAAGTTCCATGGCGGGGGTGGCACCATACATAGGACAAATGATGAGGACTATTGTGTAGTTAGAGACAATAATATAATCGGCTGAATGACTGGATATGTGTCTCTGAGGGTAAGAATGACTCTGGGGCAATTCATCATTACTACACTTGGGTAGTGCACCCTGTTGGCTTTTCAGGAAACCAGCCAACAGAATGTCATTCAAAAGGAATATGCACAGGACGGTTTTGTGTGTAATTTAGCATGCCATCATGCAGTACAAGCTCGTGATTTGAAATCAGTACTCTATATATGAACAACCAGTTCAATTTATTGATGTTGATGTTGATAGAGATAAGTGACAGAATTGTTATGCACGCCAGTCTGTTGGAAGCTCTGCCAGCCTATGATACTAGTAGGTCGATTGGGGAATAACTTTCACCTGTTCTAATTATTAGCTTTGGTGGAACAGGGTGAACATGATCTTCTCCAGGCTGCATTCCATTCTGCAGCCTTGTGAAGCACATGTGCACCATTGTTCAGAAAATGCGGCCAAGACATCTGGCAAACAACATACGGCAAAACGCATGTGCACATGCTGGACATGTGGTATAAGCTCGCCTTAATGTAGTCCTCTCTTTAAGACAGTTTAAATTCCAGCACTTAACTTGACTTTACTTCAACATCTCAAGTGTGTTGCCATCTACACAACGGATCCACAGCGAAACCGACAGAGGTTAGGCCAAGTGCACAGGCTCTACATTTTAAATTGTATTTTTTTATATATTAGACTACATGACATTTTCATACCTTTTGAATACTTACAGATTACCAAAGAGACTTGGCATTTAAGTGCCATGAACTAGGCTACTGCAGTGCATACATTAATTGCCGTTACAAATCATTTGAGTCATTAAGACTAAATGCATGTTAGAGTTCATGTAGGGAGTAGGCAAGCCGATAATATGGAATAATATATTATAGCCTATTCTTGAGCTGGTCAGTAACCAAACTCTCCTCTGTGAGGATGTCCTATCCCCCATCGCCACAATGTTTTAAAAACTCAGTTTGCCGCTCTCTGGTGTGACAGTTACAGTGCCTTGCAAAAGTATTCACCCCCCTTGGCGTTTTTCCTATTTTATTGCATTTCAACCTGGAATTTAAATAGATTTTTATTTGGATTTCATATAAGGGACATACACAAAATAGTCCAAATTGGTGAAGTGAAATGAAAAAATAACTTGTTTAAAAAAATTATTTAAAAAAATCAAAAACGGAAAAGTGGTGAGTGCATATGTATTCACCCCATTTGCTATGAAGCCCCTAAATAAGATCTGGTGCAACCAATTACCTTCAGAAGTCACATAATTAGTTAAATAAAGTCCACCTGTGTGTAATCTAAGTGTCACATGATCTGTCACATGATCTCAGTATATATACACCTGTTCTGAAAGGCCCCAGAGTCTGCAACACCACTAAGCAAGGGGCACCACCAAGCAAGCAGCACTATGAAGAGCTCTATTATGAGCTCTCCAAACAGATCAGGGACAAAGTTGTGGAGAAGTACAGATCAGGGTTGAAGAAGAAGGTATTCTGGTCAGATGAGACTAAAATGTCGCTTTTTGGCCATCAAGGAAAAAGCTATGTCTGGTGCAAACCAAACACCTCTCATCACCCCGAGAACACCATCCCCACAGTGAAGCATGGTGGTGGCAGCATCATGCTGTGGGGATGTTTTTCATCAACAGGGACTGGGAAACTGGTTAGAATTGAAGGAATGATGGATGGCGCTAAATACAGGGAAATTCTTGAGGGAAACCTGTTTCAGTCTTCCAGAGATTTGAGACTGGGACAGAGGTTCACCTTCCAGCAGGACAATGACCCAAAGCATACTGCTAAAGCAACACTTGAGTGGTTTAAGGGGAAACATTTAAATGTGTTGGACTGGCCTAGTCAAAGCCCAGACCTCAATCCAATTGAGAATCTTTGGTATGACTTAAAGATTGCTGTACATCATCGGAACCCATCCAAATTGAAGGAGCTGTAATTGCTGCAAAAGGTGGCTCTACAAAGTATGACTTTTTTTTTGTTGGGGGGGGGGGGTGAATAGTTATGTACACTCAAGTTTTCTGTTTTATTGTCTTATTTCTTGTTTGTTTCACAAAAACAAATGCAACTTCAAAGTGGTAGGCATGTTGTGTAAATCAAATGATACAAACCACTCCAAAATAAATTTGACTTTCACGTTGTAAGGCAACAAAATAGGAAAAATGCCAAAGGGAGTGAAAACTTTTGCAAGCCACTGTATGTCATTGGCCCCTTTTTGTTATAAACAGACCCTTCTCTTTCAGAAGTCCTCGAGAGGTCCTCTTTCGAAACGCTGATTAGCGTGTGATAATAATGTCAAGGCAGTGTATGGGCTGATGGATTTCCCCACCATGCACGGCGCGTTTCGGCGCGAGGCCATTATTAGCTGGATAACTGGATAATTACATCGTACATCAAAGGTGCATGGAGCCTCTGCAAGGCTGGGAACGCGCCAATAAGGCGCATGATCATGGACAATATCACAGCCTTTTGTCTGCCCAGGTCCCAATCACATCTAGTGCGAGGAGGGTCACTGCTTTAAATTAACTGCCTCCAAATAAAAGTTTAGCGTCGCATTCCGAATCAGCTACACTTTATCTGAGTTTCACTCAAGACCGGCGCCAGATAAGTGCTTGTAAGTAAGGATTTCACTGTAAGGTCTACTACACCTGTTGTATTCAGCGCATGTGCCAAATACAATTTGATTTGATATGAGGTCTATTGCAGTGAGAGGGATTTGATTCCAATGATCTCCACTATTGGCAACAGACAGGGTAGAAAAAACCCGTTAAACTTAGAACAGAGTATTGAAGTTCTCTTGATTAATTCCCCCCATTTTATATTTCAAGAAATGAGAGTAAACCCATGTAGAAATAAAGAATGGTTCTGATTTCACTGTAGTTGCATGAGGCACTGTCCACGGTGCTGATTTTCGCGCCTGTCTTTACGAAGCGGGGAAGTTTATTCACTCAACATCGAAATAAATGTACTACATTTATACTAGCCTACTGAATTCACAGTGTGTGTCAAGTAACAATCAACTCATCATGACAACTACATTTCACAAACAATGTTTCTTCACCCACTCAGATTTAGAATGATTGGTCGAGATTAAACAGGTTTAGAAAGTACTGCGTTGAAAGCGGGTTTAAATCCTCATGGCTCGATTTTAGTTCAGGACCCCCAAACACTCGTAATCTCTGTCTTGATTTAATGAAAGTTAAACCTCTTAGAAGGTTATGCACTGGACTGACAACTTACTGTGCTGTCTGGCCTGTTAACTCCAGGGAGCTTAACTCCAGTCTTGCCACCTGTCAGTCACCCTCTGACCTGTCACATTATCTCTGGCTCTCTAGTAGGAATTTTGTATCACTGTGCAAACTGCCCCACACACAGTTGTGTCCAATTGTGAATCGTCTTATGTGATTGGCTCCTTCTCATTTTATTATGGAATAACTCCTGTATTTCAGGTCAACATCTGAATAACTGTATGCTAAAGCTACTGTAATTGTTAGAACAATTCCCATTGTTAGATGATTAACATTGGTTTGGGACAAATATGTAAAGTGTGACATGAGCCAGGGCCAATCATTTCAGTGCAAATTCCATCATCCCGACTAGTGTCATGTACCCTTTCAACCTCTATATTCTCTACGGTTTAAAGAAACAGGATAACCCCTGACTTAATTATCAAACTACCGGTCAAAAGTTTTAGAAGACCTACAGTTGAAGTTGGAAGTTTACATATACCTTAGCCAAATACATTTAAACTCAGTTTTTCACAATTCCTGACATTTAATCCTAGTAAAAAAATCCCTGTCTTAGGTCAGTTAGGAACACCACTTTATTTTTGTAAGGGGTGCGTACTGGCGGAAGAGAAGTCAGACGCAGGAGAGCAAAAACTGTGTTTCCAACGGCGCAGTTGAATCATAAAAACCCACCGGAAAACAGAACAATCAATAAATGGGTACAAAACCCAACGCACACCTGACATAACGTGCACAAGCACTTACAATAAACAATCACCGACAAGGACATGGGGGAAACAGAGGGTTAAATACACAACATGTAATTGATGGAATTGAAACCAGGTGTGAGGGAAGACAAGACAAAACCAATAGAAAATGAAAAGTGGATCGGTGATGGCTAGAAGGCCGGTGACGTTGACCGCCGAATGCCCAAACCAGGAGAGAAGTCGTGACAATTTTAAGAATGTGAAATATCAGAATAATAGTAGATAGAATAATTTATTTCAGCTTTCATTTCTTTCATCACATTCCCAGTGGGTCAGAAGTTTACATACACTCAATTAGTATTTGGTAGCATTGCCTTTAAATAGTTTAACTTGGGTCAAATGTTTCGGGCAGCCAACAATACGTTTTTGTCCCATTCCTCCTGACAGAGCTGGTCTAACTGAGTCAGGTTTGTAGGCCTCCTTGTTCGCACACTCTTTTTCAGTTCTGCCCACAACATTTCTATAGGATTGAGGTCAGGGCTTTGTGATTACCACTCCAATACCTTGACTTTGTTGTCCATAAGCCATTTTTCCACAACTTTGGAAGTATGGCTGGGGTCATATGTGGGAACTCCTTCAAGACGGTTGGAAAAGCATTCCAGGTGAAGCTGGTTGAGAGAATACCAAGAGTGTGCAAAGCTGTCATCAAGGCAAAGGGTGGCTATTTGAAGAATCTCAAATATAAAATATGTGTTATTTCATAGTTTTGATATCTTCACTATTACTCTACAATGGAGAAAATAGTTTAAAAAAAAATCCTTTGAATAAGTAGGTGTTCTAAAACTTTTGGCCGGTAGTGTACAGTCGTGGCCAAAAGTTTTGAGAATGACACAAATATTAATTTTCACAAAGTTTGCTGCCTCAGTTTGTATGATGGCAATTTGCATATACTCCAGAATGTTATGAAGAGTGATCAGATGAATTGCAATTAATTGCAAAGTCCCTCTTTGCCATGCAAATGAACTATATCTCAAAAACATTTCCCCTGCATTTCAGCCCTGCCACAAAAGGACCAGCTGACATCATGTCAGTGATTCTCTCGTTAACACAGGTGTGAGTGTTGACGAGGACAAGGCTGGAGATCACTCTGTCATGCTGATTGAGTTCAAATAACAGACTGGAAGCTTCAAAAGGAAGGTGGTGCTTGGAATCATTGTTCTTCTTCTGTCAACCATGGTTACCTGCAAGGAAACATGTGCCATCATCATTGCTTTGCACAAAAAGGGCTTCACAGGAGAGCGAACTTCAAGGACTTCAAGGAGAGTGGTTCAGTTGTTGTGAAGAAGGCTTTAGGGCGCCCAAGAAAGTCCAGCAAGCGCCAGGACCGTCTCCTAAAGTTTGTTCAGCTGCGGGTTCGGGGCACCACCAGTACAGAGCTTGCTCAGGAATGGCAGCAGGCAGGTGTGAGTGCATCTGCACGCACAGTGAGGAGAAGACTTTTGGAGGATGGTCTGGTGTCAAGAAGGGCAGCAAAGAAGCCACTTCTCTCCAGGAAACACATTAGGGAAAGACTGATATTCTGCAAAAGGTAAAGGGATTGGACTGCTGAGGACTGGGGTAAAGTCATTTTCTCTGATGAATCCCTTTTCCGATTGTTTGGGGCATCGGGAAAAAAGCTTGTCCGGAGAAGACAAGGTGAGCGCTACCATCAATCCTGTGTCATGCCAACAGTAAAGCATCCTGAGACCATTCATGTGTGGGGTTGCTTCTCAGCCAAGGGAGTGGACTCACTCACAATTTTGCCTAAGAACACAGCCATGAATAAAGAATGGTACCAACACATCCTCCGAGAGCAACTTCACCCAACCATCCAGGAACAGTTTGGTGACGAACAATGCCTTTTCCAGCATGATGGAGCACCTTGCCATAAGGCAAAAGTGATAATTAAGTGGCTTGGGAACAAAACATCAATATTTTGGGTCCATGGCCAGGAAACTCCCAAGACCTTAATCCCATTGAGAACTTGTTGTCAATCTTCAAGAGGCGGGTGAACAAACAAAACCCCACAAATTCTGACAAACTCCAAGCATTGATTATGCAAGAATGGGCTGCCATCAGTCAAGATGTGGTCCAGAATTTTTTTTTTTTAACCAGGCAAGTCAGTTAAGAACATATTCTTATTTTCAATGAGGGGAACAGTGGGTTAACTGCCTGTTCAGGGGAAGAACGACAGATTTGTACCTTGTCAGCTCGGGGGTTTGAACTCACAACCTTCCGGTTACTAGTGCAACGCTCTAACCACTAGGCTACGCTGCCGCCCAAGTTAATTGACAGCATGCCAGGGTGGATTGCAGAGGTCTTGAAAAAGAAGGGTCAACACTGCAAATATTGACTCTTTGCATCAACTTCATGTAATTGTCAATAAAAGCCTTTGACACTTATGAAATGCTTGTAATTATACTTCAGTATTCCATAGGAGGCTGACACAAAAATATCAAAAAAAAATATCTAAAGACACTGAAGCAGCAAACTGTGGAAATTAATATTTGTGTCATTCTCAAAACCTTTTGTCACGACTGTATATACAGTAGTCCGGAGAAAGGAGGCGGATTCCCATAGAATTACATATATACAATAGCTATTTAAATTGTAATTCATAGGATCTCTGTGGGGATTCCTCCGACTTGATAAAAACTTGGAGGAACAAGAGGAGGCCAGAGACTAAATATAGCAGCTGCTAACACAGTGTACCAGCCAGGACCAGCACAACACAGTGTTTATTTTTATAATGGTTTATTTAATCCATTACGTGGCGGTATTACTGTAGTTAAGAAATAACCTGGATAAGCAAAACTGAGCCACAACAACACATAATAGATGGGAGGAGGCTGACATGGGAAAGAACATTATCTTCATCTGTATTCAAATGAGCATCCAAGATTATCATAAAACAATAGAATCAAAACAGTAATTGAAAGAAAATAGCATTACCTTATGAAAATTATTACAGTAAGTAAATACACTGAATAGTAATTGTATTTAATGATACTTGACACACACACACACACACACACACACACACACACACACACACACACACACACACACACACACACACACACACACACACACACACACACACACACACACACACACACACACACACACACAAACACACAGCTTTGTTTTAGGTCCATGGTAAGTTAAAATAAGGAAGGCTGGACAGGTCAGATCAATCAGGAAAGGATAGTGACCTGGAGTGCCCCTCTCTCACACACCTATTAGTCAGAGGCTGACACTTTCAACTTTCACTGACCCTGTGTGTGTGTCCATGTGTGTGTGGGAGAACGAGTTTGTGTGTGCATGTGTTAGTGTGTGTGTGAGAGAGAGTTTGTGTATGTCCATGTGTGTGACAGCAAAAAAGCTTAGGTAGTCAGACATTTCCCAGAAAGCCCCTCTCTGGAGTGACACTCATTTTCGCCAGGGATGTCAAGGAATGAAGAGGGATCCTGGGAAGTTTAAAATTCCTATCACCTTGACTGGAGTAATTTAACACACATATTCCTGTGAGGGCACTTGCAATTGGTGAGAGACAACTTGTTCTGGCGCCTCTACAATCAGGTGTAAATTGTGATCAAGGATCACCACCTGAGGGAATTACTCTTTGTTAAGTCTGGATTTGTGGGACTTTACATCACACGACTTAGAACACCTAATCTCAGATATTCCACTCTCTGTGTCTCAGTCTGTGCACCCTTTCGCTGCCGTCAGAGTGGTGTGGGCTCTGAGAGACTTAAGGGAGTGTGAGAGACCTTGTGTTGGAGTGTGGTGTGGAGGTTCTTACCACCTCCAAGAGAGTGAGAGCCTGTGTGGTGTGTGCTTGTTGTCGTTCTATATCCATGATGCAGCTGCCAGCCTCTCTCCTCAACGCTTCGTCCTACCTGGGACCGTCCCCCGAGGGCAAGGAGCTCCTGCCCCGAGCCGGCTTCATCACCCTCTCCATCGTCATGGCTATGTTCACCGTACCGGCCATTGTGTTGAACTCCACGGTGATCGTGGTGTCGCTGATGAACAAGCAGCTGAGGCAACCTCTGAACTACGCCCTGGTCAACATGGCCGTAGCTGACCTGGGGACAGCGCTGACTGGTGGGGTTCTGTCTGTGGTCAACAACGCTCTGGGGTACTTCTCCCTGGGACGGACCGGCTGTATCATAGAGGGATTCTCTGTGGCTCTGTTTGGTGAGTGGCTCCCAGAACCGTCTCTGGGATATACTTTGTTTTCACATATACATAGACAGTGATGACATTCATTCCTTCTCTACAAATATGGCCTTACTGTAAAGTGTACATTTGAAAATACATGTACTGTATTAAAAGTCTATATTTGCTTCAAAAAGTACGATTGTATTGTTAACTTTTTTAAAACATATTTTATAATATGGAACCATGTTGATTTTGTTTCAATTTAATCATTTTCTTATGGCCATCTAGCTGAATCATTATTTTGAATCAAACTCGTAATTAAACAAATCAATTAAAATGAGTTCTCGTAATGATTCTGTCATACTAATCAGTCGTTGCAATCTTCAGGCAACACTATCTGTAATTACTGTACCTTTAATTACAACAACAATATAATTTGCAAAATAACTTTACGATGAGGCCCTGTGGAGCACTGTATGACTGGTGTACTGTACTGTGTGACTGGGGTGTACTGCAGGTATCACGTCACTGTGCACGGTAGCTCTGATTGCCATAGAGAGGATGTTTGTGGTGAGCAAGCCGCTAGGACCAATCTCGTTCCAGACCAAGCATGCGGTTGGGGGTGTGGCCTTGTCATGGGTTTGGTCTCTCCTCTGGAACACCCCGCCCCTATTCGGCTGGGGAAGGTACTGTAATGACATCAGATTAATCCGCCACACTGCTATGTACTGATGAGGTATCATGTAATGAGACCACTCAGATTATAATAGTAAACCATGACTAAACTTCACTTCCCTTACAGGTACGAGCTGGAGGGCGTGGGGACATCGTGCGCCCCGGACTGGCACAACCGGGACCCCAATAATGTGTCATATATCCTGTGCTACTTCCTGCTGTGTTTCGCCGTGCCCTTCCTCATCATCGTGGCCTCTTACTCTAAACTCATTTACACCTTAAGACAGGTAGGTCCACTCAATGTGTAGTTTACATGCACGGCCCTAAAGGTGTGTCTGCTCAGACAGTGTCTGTGCCAGTTTGGTAGTGTGCGTCATAATTAGGGCCAATCAAGTTTTTCCTGATCTCAAGACCTGAAACAGAAAAATTCAGCCTGTAGTCTGGAGTTGTTCTTGGTCAGGTTATAAGGTCAGGAAAAACTCGTAGCCCAAGACATACTCTCTGTATGACCACATATTGTCTGTGTCATGCATTCGGCAAGCTTTACATACTGTACTATCCATATTCCACAACCTGGCTGTGATGTTGTTGTTGTTGCAGGTCTCTGCAATGGGCTGTATAGAAGGGGGTGCAGCAGCCAAGGCGGAGGCTAAGGTGGCCCGCATGGTGGTTCTGATGGTGGTTACTTTCCTGGTCAGCTGGCTGCCCTACGCTACCCTGGCCCTCGTGGTGGTCTCCCACCCTGATGCCCCCATCAGTCCTCTGCTGGGCACTGTGCCAGTCTACCTGGCCAAGAGCAGCACAGTGTACAACCCTCTCATCTACCTCTACATGAACAAACAGGTATACTTATAAATCTACCTCTACATGAACAAACAGGTACACATACTGTATAAATCTACCTCTACATGAACAAACAGGTACACATACTGTATAAATCTACCTCTACATGAACAAACAGGTACACATACTGTATAAATCTACCTCTACATGAACAAACAGGTACACATACTGTATAAATCTACCTCTACATGAACAAACAGGTACACATACTGTATAAATCTACCTCTACATGAACAAACAGGTACACATACTGTATAAATCTACCTCTACATGAACAAACAGTTACACATACTGTATAAATCTACCTCTACATGAACAAACAGGTACACATACTGTATAAATCTACCTCTACATGAACAAACAGGTACACATACTGTATAAATCTACCTCTACATGAACAAACAGGTACACATACTGTATAAATCTACCTCTACATGAACAAACAGTTACACATACTGTATAAATCTACCTCTACATGAACAAACAGGTACACATACTGTATAAATCTACCTCTACATGAACAAACAGGTACACATACTGTATAAATCTACCTCTACATGAACAAACAGGTACACATACTGTATAAATCTACCTCTACATGAACAAACAGTTACACATACTGTATAAATCTACCTCTACATGAACAAACAGGTACACATACTGTATAAATCTACCTCTACATGAACAAACAGGTACACATACTGTATAAATCTACCTCTACATGAACAAACAGTTACATATACTGTATAAATCTACCTCTACATGAACAAACAGTTACACATACTGTATAAATCTACCTCTACATGAACAAACAGGTACACATATTGTATAAATCTACTTCTATATGAACAAACATGTACACATATAAATCTACCTCTAAATGAACAAACAGGAATACTTATAAATCTACCTCTAAATGAACAAACAGGTACACATACAGTACAAGTCAAAAGTTATCTTTATTTTGACTATTTTATACATTGTAGATTAATAGTGAAATACCAAAATAAAATTTGATTTGTCACATGCTCCGAACTGTAAACATCACAGTGAAATGCTTACTTACAAGCCCTTAACCAACAATGCAGTTTTAAGAAAAATACATGTTAAAAGACCTCTTAAGGATCTTTTGAAAATTTCAGCCCAAATCTAACTGCCTGTAGCTCAAGACCTGAAGCAAGGATATGCATATTCTTGATACCATTTGAAAGGAAACACTTTGAAGTTTGTGGAAATAAAATTAATGTAGGAGAATATAACACATTAGATCTGGTAAAAAATAAGACAAAGAAAATAATATGCGCATCATCTTTGAAATGCAAGAGAAAGGCCATAATGTATTAGTCCAGTACAGGCGCAATTTGGATTTTGGCCTTTAGATGGCAGCAGTGTATGTGCAAGGTTTTAGACTGATCCAATGAACCATTGCATTTTTGTTCAGAATGTTGTATCAAGACTGCCCAAAGGTGCCTAATTGGTTTGGTAATATATTTTCAAGTTCAATATTTTGCACTCACCTCAAACAATAGCATGGTATTATTTCACTGTAAAAGTTCATGTAAATTGGACAGTGCAGTTATATTAAAAATAATTTAAGCTTTCTGCCCATATCAGATATGTCTATGTCCTGGTAATTTGTTTAGTCACTTACAACCTCATGCTAATCACATTAGCCTACGTTAGCTCAACCGTCCCGCGGGGGGACACCGATCCCGTAGAGGATTTATTAAGTAAAAAATAAGAAATGAAAGTAACAAATAATTAAGAGGAGCAGTAAAATAAAAATAGCGAGGCTATATACAGGGGTTACCAGTACAGAGTCAATGTGCGTGCGGGGGCACCGGTTAGTCGAGGTAATATGTACTGTACCTGTAGGTAGAGTTAAAGTGACTATGCATAGATAATTAACAGAGAATAGCAGCACCCTAAAAGAGGTGGGGGGAAATAGTCTAGACATTTGATTAGCTGTTCAGGAGTCTTATGGCTTGGGGTTAGAAGCTGTTGAGAAGCCTCTGGGACCTAGACTTGGCGCTCCGGTACCACTTGCTGTGAGGTAGCCGAGAGAACAGTCAATGACTAGGGTGGCTGGAGTCTTTGATCATTTTTAGAGCCTTCCTCTGACACAGCCTGGTATAGAGGTCTTGGATGGCAGGAAGCTTGGCCCCAGTGATGTACTGGGCCATACGCAAAACAATCTGTAGTGCCTTACGGTCTTGGGCCAAGCAGCCCCATCGATGAGAATGGGGGTTTGCTCTGTCCTCCTTTTCCTGTAGTCCACAATCATCTCCTTTGTCTTGATCAAGTTGAAGGAGAGGTTGTTGTCCTGGCACCACACGGCCAGGTCTATGACCTCCTCCCATGGCTGTCTCATCGTTGTTCATGATCTGGCCTACCACTGTTGTGTCATCGGCAAACTTAATGATGGTGTTGGAGTTGTGCCTGGCCAAGCAGTCATGAGTGAACAGGGAGTACAGGAGGGGACTGAGCACACACCCCTGAGGGGCCCCCGTGATCAGTGTGGCAGTTGTATCGCCACTTGGGGGCAGCCTGTCAGTAAGTCCAGGAGCCAGATGCAGAGGGAGGTGTTAAGTCCTAGGTTCCTTAGCTTAGTGATGAGCTTTGAGGGCACTATGGTGTTGAACGCTGGACTGTTGTCAATGAATAGCATTCTCACATAGGTGTTCCTTTTCTCCAGGTGGGAAAGGGCAGTGTGGAGTGCAATAGAGATTTAATCATATATGGATCTGTTGGGCAGTATGCAAATTGGAGTGGGTCTAGAGTTTCTGGGATAATGGTGTTGATGTGAGCCATGATCAAATGTAATCTTTATTTAACCAGGCAAGTCAGTTAAGAACAAATTCTTATTTTCAATGACGGCCTGGGAACAGTGGGTTAACTGCCTGTTCAGGGGCAGAACGACAGATGGGGGGTTTGAACTCACAACCTTCCGGTTACTAGTCCAACGCTCTAACCACTAGGCTACCCTGCCGCCCTCAAAGCACTTCATGGCTACAGATGTGAGTGCTACAGGTCGGTAGTCATTTAGGTAGGTTACCTCAGTGTTCTTGGGCACAGGGACTATGGTGGTCTGCTTGAAACATGTTGGTATTACAGACTCAGACAGGGAGAGGTTGAAAATGTCAGTGAAGACACTTGCCAGTTGGTCAGCACATGCTCGCGGTACACGTCCTGGTAATCCGTCTGGACCTGCAGCCTTGTGAATTTTGACCTGTTTAAAGGCCTTACTCACATCGGGTACGGAGAGCGTGATCACACAGTCGTCCGGAACAGCTGATACTCTCATGCATGTTTCAGTATTACTTGGCTCGTTTGGAGCATAGAAGTCATTTAGCTCGTCTGGTAGGCTCGTGTCATTGGGCAGCTCATGGCTGTGCTTCCCTTTGTAGTCTGTAATGGTTTGCAAGCCCTGCCACATCCGGCGAGCATCGGAGCCGGTGTAGTACGATTCAATCTTAGTCCTGTATTGATGCTTTGCCTGTTTGATGGTTCATTGGAGGGCATAGTGGGATTTCTTATAAGCTTCCGGGTTAAAGTCCCGCTCCTTGAAAGCGGCAGCTTTACCCTTTAGCTCAGTGCGGATGTTGCCTGTAATCCATAGCTTCTGGTTGGGGTATGTACGTACAGTCAATGTACGTACATGGACAAAGTCATAGATGCACTTAATGATAAAGCCAGCAGGTGACTGATGTGGTGTACTCTTCAATGCCATCCGAAGAATCCCGGAACACATATGGAATCATGTAGTAACCAAAAAATGTTTAACAAATCAAAATATATTAGGGATTTTATATTCTTCAAAGTAGTCACCCTTTGCCTTGATGACAGCTTTGCTCACTCTTGGCATTCTCTCAACCAGCTTCGCCTGGAATGCTTTCCCAACCGTATTGAAGGAGTTCCCACATATGCTGAGCCCTTGTTGGCTTCTTTTTCTTCACGCTGCAGTTCAACTCATCCCAAACCATCTCAATTGGGTTGAGGTCAGGTGATTGTGGCCAAGTCATCTGATGCATAACCCCATCACTCTCCTTGGTCAAATAGCCCTTACACAGCCTGGAGGTGTGTTGGGTCATTGTCCTGTTGAAAACAAATTATAGTCCCACTAAGCGCAAACAAGATGGGATGGAATATCACTGCAGAATGCTGTGGTATCCATGCTGGTTAAGTGTGCCTTGAATTCTAAATACATCACAGACAGTGTCACCAGCTAAGCACCCCCACACCATCACACCCCCTCCTCCATGCTTCATGGTGGGAACCACACATGCGGAGACCATCTGAGATCATCTACTCTGCGTCTCACAAAGACACGGCGGTTGGAATCAAAAATCTCAAATTTGGACTCATCAGACCAAAGACAGATTTCCACCGGTCTAATGTCCATTGCTCAAGTTTCTTGGCTCAAGCAAGTCTCTTCTATTTATTGGTGTCCTATAGTGGTGGTTACTTTGCAGCAATTTGACCATGAAGGCCTAATTCATGCAGAATTCTCTGAACAGTTGATGTTGAGATGTGTCTGTGAAGCATTTATTTAGCCTGCATTTTTTTAACAAGGCACACCTGTTAATTGAAATGCATTCCAGGTGACTACGTCATGAAGCTGGTTGACAGAATGCCAAGAGTGTGCAAGGCAGTCATCGAGGCAAAGGGTGGCTACTTTAAAGAATCTCAAATATATTTTGATTTGTTTAACACTGGTTTAACACTGGTTACTACATGATTCCATAAGTGTTACTTCATAGTTTTGATGTCTTCACTATTACTCTAAAATGTATAAAATAGTACAAATAAAGAAAAACACTTGAATGAGTAGGTATGTTTAAACTTTTGACTGCTACTGTACATACAGTACATATTCTATTCATCTACACATGTGTATAGATGGGTTGGTTGTTTAGCAACAAAACCAACACACATTTTTCCATATTAGCAAAGACGTGACATCAGTCAAAACACCTCAAAACAAGACATGGTATCAAGAACAAGTTCAAACCAACTGAAACGTGCCACGTATGATTCACACCATGGCAGTTTCGTTGTTGTTAGCTATCTGGCCATTCAGAACCATAACAAGACATGCCCTTATGCCCCTTTGAAATGTGAGCATCGTTTTCGTGACGTCAGCAAACCAGTCAATGAAACACTTTGTTTGTATTGAAAACAAGATCAAATATAGGAAGCAAAAAATGTCAAGGATGATAATAAGCCTATAAATGTGATAGGAGATTAAGTTAGACACTAATCTGTAGAATGATCACTGCAATGCACCTTGCCACACACCAGACACTCGTTAGCAGTCTAAAGACTCCATCTAGTGGAGAAAAATGGGAAAGTAATTTCAGTCACCATTAGCTCAGGTCCTGTGGTAGAACATTGTTTCACTGCGACTTAATTTCATACAGTTTGCGATTGAACAGCTGCTGTTTACCATGAACAGTTATTTTAAACATTGAAGCCATTTGATATACAACAAAATGTCGGACACAGTAACAGTGTATGATAATGGTGTTGTGTCTTGTCCAGTTCCGGAGATATGCAGTGCCCTTCCTGCTGTGTGGGAGGGACCCATGGCCATCTGAGGAGGAGGGGTCAGAGATGCAGACCACTGTGGCAACCATCAACAACAAAGTCTCCCCCAGTTGATCCATAAAGGCATTTAGATAAATCCACTGATGGCACCAGCAGCACCAATAAAGTGTCACTCATATTCTATGCCTTTTTTAATACATTCATTAAATATACCTATATATAAATAAATATTCCAATTTGTAAGTCGCTCTGGATAAGAGCGTCTGCTAAATGACTTAAATGTAAATGTAAATGTAATACCTCTTAGTTTGTAAGAATATGACTTATTGATACCTTAATAAGGAGATTTGTATGACTTTCTTACCTTGTCATAACCAAAAAAAACTTTAGAGTATGGTTTTAATACTACATCCAGAATGGGATGAGAGACTGGCTGATCACAGAGTATGTTACCTAAAGTATGTTACAGAATGTATATTAACTGTGGAATCTATCGTTACTTTATGGTATATGGTATATATATGGAATATATATAAAACACTATGAACATGCTGTTCAATACATAAAGGATGGCTTATCGATAAACAAAGCACAAATAATGAACATACAGTGTAGAATTTCAGTGTAAGTTTATTCAGTAATAATCATTAGAAAATAAAATATCATTATTGATTCAAATGAATTCAAGGCAAAAAAAAAGGGAAAAAAAGGAATTGATACAAAACATAGAGGGTCATAATAAAGCATTTGCTACTAAGAGAAATCATGTTTACTGAATAAAAACATTACAGAGTAAATATAAGGACTTTCAAGTAGAGAACATTACCATGGGTCTTTCCATATGTTTGTACATATTTTACATTATCTTCTATTTTAATACATATTTAATAACAGTAATAGTAGTAATAGTAATCATAATAATTATAATAATAGAATGAAAACTAATCAAAATGTTTAAATCAACAAGGGTTTCTCTGTAAACTGGTATATTACCATTGGATTTATCTTTTTTTAACCCACCAACAGAGTAACAGTGCACCTTGAAAATGTATATTTTTTTCTTTATTTTTTTCAGATTCTTTCTGTCCCAGCATTGAAAGGTGAGGTGTAAATGACAAATATAGATTTCACTAAACCATACACACAGTCACAAAAAAAGTACAAAATTGTCTCACCTTAATTCACAAAAATGTGTATAGAAAAAAAGGAGAAACAATAGCACTATACAGTTACTTGTGCAAAGACAAACAGCTATGTGCTAATATTGAAATACCATTGGTATAGAATGAACCAAAAAAATTTCTCTTATCATTTTTTCAGGAATCCCTGACATGAGGTAAAAGTATGTTTGTTTTATCTTTAGTTTAACACAACCTTTTTAAAAGTGTTTACAAAATAATGCATATTTTCAGTTTATCAGTAATTGCTACGAATAGTATAACGTGCCTGGAATGCGCATTGGTCCTTTCACAAGATAATTCTCAACAAAAAGACCAGAACACATTTTTTTTTACTCAAACAATTCAAAGAGCCCTTTCAATGTGCACACAATGTGGAAAACCTACATTTTCAAGACAGTATTCAGGTTGACTGAGAACGCAATGCAAACTTATGAACTACAAATCAAACACTCATGAATTACAGATCCCACATGTCTCATCACCTACCCATCATCTGTGCTTATTCAAACTATCCAGGGCAGCACCTGAAAAAGAAGTGAACTTAGTACTTTATTTTTTGTCTGCTAGTGTAAAGTAATTTTGTGGTGCATCAATTTTCAACTTGCGTTGATAGCAACAAAAGTGGCGTTTTCTTGTAAAATTAGCCGTAGTACAAACACTCCCTTCTCATTGGACAGATAAGATGGCTGTGGGAAACAGACTGGTTGGTTGAGAGGAAGGATGATATGTTTTCCCCAGACGATGCTGGACCACCACGAGGTATAGTGTATGCAGAGAGAAGCCAGAGAGGCTGAGAGAGTGAGGGGGTTAGTATTGCTTAGCCTCTCTCCAGCTAAAACACTTCAGGCCAAATATGACACAACACAACAGAAGAGGACAACAATGGTGGAGTCCGTGGACCTACCTAGACCATGATGATACCTAGCCTGGTCCCAGATCTGTTTGTGCTTTTGCCTACTCCATTGTCATGTTTTGCTTGACAATTCCGTAAGGAGTTGGCGAGAGAGCAGAACCAGACTGGCACCCAGGCTAGATGCAGCCTCATCACTTGAGCTCATCTGCCCTGTCAACATCCCTGATGAATACGTGCCTCACCAATCAACCACCGTGCATCCCGTCTGTCCTGGCTCACACCGGCTCAGTCTGTCACAAGTCTCACACACAACAACATAAAGGCCAAGTGATTAGGAAGATTCAGTTTGAAAGGATCAGTGGAATTAACTTACATTAATCGTGATCAACAAGTTGTATATTGAGGAAAAATCCCAATAAAAGCATTGAGAACGACGGGGAGATTTCTGTTCATCTCACGTCTATCATATTGTTTTCTTTCAGCAGCAGAAGGCATTTCAGTTGGGACAGATGAAACTAATAAAGTTGTAGAATTCATTTCAAAATGGGCAAATGAAGCAGCATTGTCAATGCACTAGGCATCTGACCTTTCTGTTCTGTGCACCTCCTCTGCACAACATATGCAAACACGGAAGTTTAGTATCACATCTTTATAAAGGTAGAATAGCCTCCTTGAGGCTTAGCTAATATCAAGTCCTACAAAGATGCTCTTAATAAGGGGTACTTTACTTTGTGGTACTGGTGTTGGTGTGGTTTGAATAACACATATACAGTGTTCTTATGCTCATAAAACAAGTAAAAAACAAAGACTTTTGCATATCTTGTGCAGCTGTGTTGTTACACGAAAAACAAAACTATTTTAAAAAGCTGTTCACAGACATGTCAAGGATGCATATGAGCAACAACAAAGAAAAGGCAAAATAAATGTTAGAATAATGTACCTAATAAAATAATAACACCAGCGATCTTCTTTCCTGGTAGCATAATAGGATTCATTAGGGTGTGTATTGCTGATCTTCTTTTGAAATGGTACACAATTACAAAATATAGAACATCTCTTTACAAAGTTTTTCTTTTTGTTTATATAATACAATTCATTTACAGTATATCTATTATGAAATATTCATCGTCAGGCTATTGTCAAATTAAAAACAACCTGCCTGCTAGTGCATTTATTCCATGCTGTAGTCGTCTCAGAAGTGTATATCTCCAGTTGGATGATGCTATAAATGTGACTGATATCTCCTGCATACGTAAACTGGTTATTCTCTGTTCGTTGTGACCCATCTACAGCCATCTTTTAATTATTTATGTCAATGATTCCGGGATCAAAGTTATACTAAAACATCTAAGGGGGGTTAGGTGGGGAGAGATATGCCTTTCTATGCTTGCATTGAAAACTTGCATGATATGCCAAAATCTTAATAAAGTGACAGAGGGAATGACATCTTACATCTGATTGTCATCACCCTTAACGACCTGCCTACGGTACCTTACGCCTCTGCCAATAGGTCCATCTCCTCCACTGACACGCCATGTCCTCGTCTGCAATTGGCTCGTTGATGAACCTGTGAGTGTCACCTCCAGATGGTGACCTATGGCAGATGCTCATGGCCTCCTAAGCGCCAGTGGTGTCGGTCTGGGAGGGTGGGACTAACATGGTTCCCTGGCACCAGGATTGGCTTCTGGTCCTGTGATTGACAGAAGTGATGTGAATTCCCTGGCTGGCAGAGGGTGAGTGAGAGAATAAGTGTGTCTCTCTCTCCTCATAGGTGCCTTTCTCTTCCATGTAAAAGGCACTTCTTTTGGTCGTAAGCCAATAGATGCATTTCTCATTTAGTTTTCCACTGATGGTACTGTAGTCTATATGAAGTAGAGTACATACAGCTAGTAGTTAGTTTCTAGTAGTTTATTCTCCAGCCGATGCTATAAAGTGGTGATGCAGATCATCTCGTCTGCCAGGTCCTCCTCGTACGGTAATCTAAGCTCCACCTCCGGCTCCTCGTCACTGTAACTGGCCGTGGCGTCCTGGAGGTCGTAGTCCCGCTCGCTCATGACGGGGTACACGTTGACCCCATTAACCGCCGGCGCCACACCGCCATTCAGCAAGTGGCTGGCCGCGCTCTCCATCTCGTCAATGGTCATCTCGCACGCGTCTGCTATCTCGTGCTTGGTGGCCGCCACGAACTTTGGATCCTTGGCGTATCTCCCGAGCCCCTCTGATATCAAAACCTGCATGGCAACAGGAGAAAACCGACCACATTGTGTAAACGTGGGTCATTTAAATTACTGTTAGTCACCAAAGTTTGGATATCTGAGTCTGAGTGTTTAAACCATCAACACCTGTGGCAACTCCTGTGGCATGCACACCACCCACCGCTCCTGAGTATTTTACTCGATAATGTCCAATCGCTGGATAATAAAATGGATGAGCTCAAGGCAAGAGTTGCTTTTCAGAGAGACACCAGGGATTGTAACATACTCTGCTTCCATGAAACATGGCTCTTTCGAGATAATACTGTCTGGCTCTGTAAAGCCAGTTGGGTTCTCAGTACATCGCGCCGACAGGAACAAACATCTCTCCGGGAAGCAGAAGGGTGGAGGTATAAGTTTATGATTAACGACAAATGGTGTAACTGTGATAACATACAGGAACTCAAGTCCTTCTGTTCACCCGACCTAGAATATCTCACAATCAAATGCAGACCGCACTCGTGTTCTCCCGAGATAATTTTCATAAATTATAGCCACAGCAGTCTATATCCCCCCAAGCGGATACCACGCCGGCCCTCAAAGAACTTCACTGGACTTTATGCAAACTGGAAACCACATATCCCGAGGCTGCATTTAATGGAGCTGGGGATTTAACAAAGCAAATTTGAGGAAAAGTGAAATTCTATCACATCATTCCCCCACGCGGCGACGGTAGGAAACAACACCTCCTCTTCGCTAATACTCAACACTGGGGCCTCACAAGGGTGCGTGCTCAGCCCCCTCCTGTACTCCCTGTTCAACCATGACTGCATGGTCAAGCACGCCTCCAACTCAATCATTATGTTTGCAGACAACACAACAGTAGTAAGCTTGATTACCAACAACGATAAGACAGCCTACAGGGAGGATGTGACGGCTCTGGGAGTGTGGTGCTAGGAAAATAACCTCTCACTCAACGTCAACAAAACTAAGGAGATGATGGTGGACTTCAGGAAACAGCAGAGGGAACACCCCGCAATCCACATCGATGGGACTGCAGTGGTGAAGCGCCTCTTCAACCTCAGGAGGCTAAATAAATGTGTCTTATCACCTCACAAACGTTTACAGATGCACAATTGAGAGCATCCTGTCGGACTGTATCACCGCCTGGTATGGCAACTGCACCACCCACAATCGCAAATCTCTCCAGAGGATGGTGCGGTTTTCCCAACGCATTACTGGGGGGGCAAACTTCCCGCCCTCCTGGACACCTAGAGCATCCAATGACAAAAAGGAAGGCCAAAAAGATAATCAAGGATATCAACCACCCGAACCCCTGCCCGTTCACCCTGCTAACATCCAGAAGGCGAGGTCAGTACAGGTGCATCAAAGCTGGGACCGAGATACTAAACAGCCATCTCTAAACAGCCATCTCTAGCACATCAGATTCGGCTGCCAATAGACATAGATTAGGAATCACTGGCCACTTTTAGAAATGGATCACTAGCCACTTTAATAATGTTTCTGTATCTAGCATTACTCATCTCATATGTACAGTGGGGAGAACAAGTATTCGATACACTGCCGATTTTGCAGGTTTCTTACTTACAAAGCATGTAGAGGTCTGTAATTTTTATCATATGTATACTTCAACTGTGAGAGACGGAATCTAAAACAAAAATCCAGAAAATCACATTGTATGATTTTTAAGTAATTCATTTGCATTTTATTGCATGACATAAGTATTTGATCACCTACCAACCAGTAAGAATTCCGGCTCTCACAGACCTGTTAGTTTTTCTTTAAGAAGCCCTCCTGTTCTCCACTCATTACCTGTATTAACTGCACCTGTTTGAACTCGTTACCTGTATAAAAGACACCTGTTCACACACTCAATCTAACAGACTCCAACCTCTCCACAATGGCCAAGACCAGAGAGCTGTGTAAGGACATCAGGGATAAAATTGTAGACCAGCATAAGGCTGGGATGGGCTACAGGACAATAGGCAAGCAGCTTGGTGAGAAGGCAACAACTGTTGGCGCAATTATTAGAAAATATAAGAAGTTCAAGATGACGGTCAATCACCCTCGGTCTGGGTCTCCATGCAAGATCTCACTTCATGGGGCATCAATGATCATGAGGAAGGTGAGGGATCAGCCCAGAACTACACGGCAGGACCTGGTCAATGACCTGAAGAGAGCTGGGACCACAGTCTCAAAGAAAACCCTTAGTAACACACTACGCCGTCATGGATTCAAATCCTGCAGCGCACGCAAGGTCCCCCTACTCAAGCCAGCGCATGTCCAGGCCCGTCTGAAGTTTGCCAATGACCATCTCGATGATCCAGAGGAGGAATGGGAGAAGGTAATGTGGTCTGATGAGACTAAAATAGAGCTTTTTGGTCTAAACTCCACTCGCCGTGTTTGGAGGAAGAAGAAGGATGAGTACAACCCCAAGAACACCATCCCAACCGTGAAGCATGGAGGTGGAAACATCATTCTTTGGGGATGCTTTTCTGCAAAGGGGACAGGACGACTGCACAGTATTGAGGGGAGGATGGATGGGGCCATGTATCGTGAAATCTTGGCCAACAACCTCCTTCCCTCAGTAAGAGCATTGAAGATGGGTCGTGGCTGGGTCTTCCAGCATGACAACGACCCGAAACACACAGCCAGGGCAACTAAGGAGTGGCTCCATAAGAAGCATCTCAATGTCCTGGAGTGGCCTAGCCAGTCTCCAGACCTGAACCCAATAGAACATCTTTGGAGGGAGCTGAAAGTCCGTATTGCCCAGCGACAGCCCCGAAACCTGAAGGATCTGGAGAAGGTCTGTATGGAGGAGTGGGCCAAAATCCCCGCTGCAGTGTGTGCAAACCTGGTCAAGAACTCTGTAATTGCAAACAAAGGTTTCTGTACCAAATATTAAGTTCTGCTTTTCTGATGTATCAAATACTTATGTCATGTAATAAAATGCTAATGAATTACTTAATAATCATACAATGTGATTTTCTGGATTTTTGTTTTAGATACCGTCTCTCAAAGTTGTACCTATGATAAAAATTACAGACCTCTACATGCTTTGTAAGTAGGAAAACCTGCAAAATCGGCAGTGTATCAAATACTTGTTCTCCCCACTGTATGAACTGCACTCCACACTATTCTATGGTATCTTATTCACTTTAAATTGTGTTTACATATTACATGTGACATGTTTACATATTACATCACCGATTTCATATGTATATACTGTATTGTATTCTATACTACACCACTGACTGTTAAACAGGCATCTCCAGCACATCAGAGGCTGCTGCCTATAGACATTGATTAGGAAACACTAGCCACTTTAATAATGTCTCCGTATCTTGCATTACTCATATCATATGTGTAAACTGTACTTTAATTGTGTGTAAATATTGCATAACCCATCTCATATGTACTGTCGTGGCCATTTTTTTAGAAGGACACAAATATTAATTTCCACAAAGTCTGCTGCTTCAGTGTCTTTAGATATTTTTGTCAGATGTTACTATGGAATACTGAAGTATAATTACAAGCATTTCAAAGGCTTTTATTGACAATTACATGAAGTTGATGCAAAGAGTCAATATTTGCAGTGTTGACACTTCTTTTTCAAGACCTCTGCAATCCACCCTGGCATGCTGTCAATTAACTTCTGGGCCACATCCTGACTGATAGCAGCCCATTCTTGCATAATCAATGCTTGGAGTTGGTCAGAATAAGTGAGTTTTTGTTTGTCCACCCGCCTCTTGAGGATTGACCACAAGTTCTCAATGGGATTAAGGTCTGGGGAGTTTCCTGACCATGGACCCAAAATATTGATGTTTTGTTCCCCAAGCCACTTAATTATCACTTTTGACTTATGGCAAGGTGCTCCATCATGCTGGAAAAGGCATTGTTTGTCACCAAACTGTTCCTGGATGTTGGGAAAAGTTGCTCTCGGAGGATGTGTTGGTACCATTCTTTATTCATGGCTGTGTTCTTAGGCAAAATTGTGAGTGAACCTACTCCCTTGGCTGAGAAGAAACCCCACACATGAATGGCCTCAGGATGCTTTACTGTTGGCATGACACAGGACTGATGGAAGCACTCACCTTGTCTTCTCCGGACAAGCTTTTTTCCGGATGCCCCAAACAATCGGAAAGGGGATTCATCAGAGAAAATGACTTTACCCCAGTCCTCAGCAGTCCAATCCGTGTACCTTTTACAGAATATCAGTCTGTCCCTGATGTTTTCCCTGGAGAGAAGTGGCTTCTTTGCTGCCCTTCTTGACACCAGGCCATCCTCCAAAAGTCTTTGCCTCACTGTGCGTGTAGATGCACTCACACCTGTCTGCTGCCATTCCTGAGCAAGCTCTGAACTGGTGGTGCCCCGATCCCGCAGCTGAATCAACTTTAGGAGACGGTTCTGGCGATTGCTGGTAACCATGGTTGACAGAGGAAGAACAATGATTCCAAGCACCACCCTCCTTTTGAAGCTTCCAGTCTGTTATTCAAACTCAATCAGCATGACAGAGTGATCTCCAGCCTTGGCCTCGTCAACACTCACACCTGTGTTAACGAGAGAATTACTGACACGATGTCATCTGGTCCTTTTGTGGTAGGGCTGAAATGCAGTGGAAATGTTTTTTTGCGATTCAGTTCATTTGCATGGAAAATAGGGACTTTGCTATTAATTGCAATTCATCTGATCACTCTTCATAACATTCGGGAGTATATGCAAATTTCCATCATACAAACTGAGGCAGCAGACTTTGTGAAAATTAATATTTGTGTCATTCTCAAAACTTTTGGCCACGACTGTATATACTGTACTCTATACTATGCCACTATATCTTAGTCCAATGCCGCTCTGACATATATGTGTATATATTCTTAATCCATTCCTTACTTAGATTTATGTGTATTTTGGGTATATGTTGTGAAACTGTTAGATATCACTTGTTAGATATCACTGCACTGTCGGAGCTAGAAGCACAAGCATTTCACTACACCCGCAATAACATCTGCTAAACACGTATATGTGACAAATAAAATGTGATTTTACTTGAAGCTAGCTGGCTCGTTAGCTATAGCTACTCTGAAGCTAGCTTGTCGTACTAGAAAGCAATATAAACAAGTTGAAAAAAAGTAACTACAAAAAACATTATCTTCTGACGCAATTTGGTTATCCTGTCTGGATTGTAGAAGTTCTAAGTTGCTATCTCACAAAATGAAGAGAGGTTTATTCAGTGAATCAGGCCGTCTCAATGGTAACCAGATACTCTTTTGCCATACATGCCAGTAAAACACCTTAATTAAGTATGCACTTAGATAAGGAAATATTTGAGGGGCTCGATGCAACGCCCTTAAACAATTCCCTTAGGTAAGGGAAAATTATTCCTTAAGCTAAACCCTTAAGGGAAACACTTAATATTTTGTATGCAAGCGGGCCCTGCCCCCTACAAGGTGTAGAATCTACACCCAGGCGTAGCTCATAAAAGGGATTATGCCCAGGTGGTATCATTTTTAGGTCCGGCGTAGAGCGTTGGACGTAGTTGGACGTAGTTACGACACACTTACGACCGACTGGTGCAACTGGCCCCTGGACACCAACCCACCCACCCTCCCCTTCCCTGCCCTCCCCTGCCTCACCGCCTCCACCAGGCTGGTAGCGCTGCCTCTCTTCTGGTGGTAATGCTGTCGGTACTCTGGGGGCAGCTGGAGGTGGACGGGGGAGTAGGTCCTCTGGGAGTACTCTGGGTCGTCTGTGTACCACGAACTCTTCCTCACAGACACCTGGCTGCTGGTGGCACTCTCCCTGAAGAGAAGAAGAGATTCAGACACTCTTGGAGTGCAATGGAGGAAAGGTGAAGGATGAGAATGATTGAATGAAAATAGTAACTCAATGGTTGTTATCAGAGTTCTACACAGCTTTCTTATGACCAAAATAATCAAAGTGAGCGTGGCACCTGCAACCTTTCCAAGACTAATCGTTTTAAGATTCTGTCGCGAAGGAATGGGATGCGTGGTATGGCGAGCAGAAGTAGTTTCGGTGTTTGGGCTTTTCACTGGTTATTTGGTCAAATCGAGAGCTTGGGACTATTAGGTTCTATCTGCATTTTTGTCAAAATGTAGTTATTGACATAGCCCTGTTCTGTTCAATGTTCTCTACTTATCTGGCTATTTGCATTGATCCCCTTTTTTACACTGCTACTACTCACTGTTTATTATCTATTCACCCCTACCTACATGTACAAATTACCTCAACTGACCTGTACCCCCGCACACTGACTCTGTACTGGTTCCCCCTGTATATACCCTCCACACTGACTCTGTACCGGTTCCCCCTGTATATACCCTCCACACTGACTCTGTACTGGTTCCCCCTGTATATACCCTCCACACTGACTCTGTACTGGTTCCCCCTGTATATACCCTCCACACTGACTCTGTACTGGTTCCCCCTGTATATACCCCCGCACACTGACTCTGTACCGGTTCCCCCTGTATATACGCTCCACACTGACTCTGTACCGGTTCCCCCTGTATATACCCCCGCACACTGACTCTGTACTGGTTCCCCCTGTATATAGCCTCCACACTGACTCTGTACCGGTTCCCCCTGTATATACCCTCCACACTGACTCTGTACCGGTTCCCCCTGTATATACCCTCCACACTGACTCTGTACTGGTTCCCCCTGTATATACCCTCCACACTGACTCTGTACTGGTTCCCCCTGTATATACCCTCCACACTGACTCTGTGCTGGTTCCCCCTGTATATACCCTTCACACTGACTCTGTACTGGTTCCCCCTGTATATACCCTCCACACTGACTCTGTACCGGTTCCCCCTGTATATACCCTCCACACTGACTCTGTACTGGTTCCCCCTGTATATACCCTCCACACTGACTCTGTACCGGTTCCCCCTGTATATACCCTCCACACTGACTCTGTACTGGTTCCCCCTGTATAAACCCTCCACACTGACTCTGTACCGGTTCCCCCTGTATATACCCTCCACACTGACTCTGTACTGGTTCCCCCTGTATATACCCTCCACACTGACTCTGTACCGGTTCCCCCTGTATATACCCTCCACACTGACTCTGTACCGGTTCCCCCTGTATATAGAGCCTCATTACTGTTATTTTATTATGTCACTTTCTTTTATTACTTTAGTTTTTTTCTTTTAGCAAATATTTTCTACCTCACTTTTTTTGTTGGTTAGGGCTTGTCAGTAAGCATTTCACGGTAGGTCTATTCGGTGCATGTGACAAATAAAATGTGATTTGATTTGATATGTAGAACTCGAAATACCCCAGTACATGCTGTTTAAGCTCAAAAGAATGCAATATAAAAATGACTAACCACATTAAAACCAGTGAGGGTTCTGAACTTTAAAGCCAGTTATCTTAGAATCATCTTTTTGCAGATAGAACCTTATGGTCCCAAAATCTCAAAATAACGTTTTTGCAAGTATTAGCATCTTTCGAATTTCGGAAAAGGGAAGGAATGTTCAGCCCGTAACTTCCAAAGAGAGAGGGTTCCGCTCCTCGTTCCGGTTCTGCTCCTCGCTTTAGCACCTCTTCATGTTTTATTTTAAAGGGATAGTTCACCCAACTGACAAAATTACATATTGGTTTCCTTTCCCTGTAAACTGTCTATGGACAAGCATTTTTGTACATGATGCATGAAAGATACTAATATCGGCCCTATTACTTGAATGGGATTTGTGCTACAAATGCTAAAACGTCAGCATGTGGAAACAGTGCCAGGAAAATGAACCCAAAGAATGAATTGCTGTCATACCTTGTCCATAGACTGCTTACAATGTTAGAAAACCAATGTGTCATTTTGTCATTTTATTTTGTTAAGTGCCAAAATAACAGATATATTAAAAATAAAAGTCCCACATTAGTCACAAAATAAGGGTCTCACATTACTAAAACCAATCTGTAGTCTTCATCAGACGAACAGACAGAACAATGAAGGAGTCTTTTATATACCTGCGTCCGGGGAGATCGACCCTGATGAGGGGCGTGTAGTAGGGCGACTGTTCCTTACTGGCTGGAGTGGCGGGGGAGTGGCCCAGGAGCGGGTGGAGCGGGTGGGGGAGAGACGGTGGGCTCTGCTGGAGTCCAGCCCTGCAACAGCCATCACCTGTAGAGGAAGGGACGGACGGAAAGTAACAAACACACTGGTCTAGAACCCCTGGTGAAGCACTGCGTTGGTGAATCAATTCATGCAACATAGTGCACTAGTAATATGAATGTGTGTGAATGTATGTGTGAACTACATGGAGGTGCATTCGGTGCGGACGCAGAGCTGTCTACTGTACGTGTTACCTGGTGGTACATTCCATGCAGTTGTACAGCAGTGCACTGTGAGAAGTGTGTGTGTGTTACCTGGTGCTGCATTAGGTGCAGTGGTAGTGCAGTGCGTTGGTGTGGCAGCTCGTCCTGACTGCCTTGCCTTCTTAGACACTCAAAGTTGAAGGAGGGCCTCCGGTGACCTGGGTGTGTGGCGGATAGGTGGACAGGACAGGAGGATGAAACTAGTGAAACTAAACTACTCATGCAGGAAACAATGACGACATGCAACTAAAGGGCATCAACACACATTCACAAACAAACAAAATGTCATGAAGGTGTCTTTAAAATGATACAGTACCAAGTCAGTGGCAAGGCAGTTTAATGAAAGAGTCCAAAACTGTGCATGTGTGTGTGAATAACTATTAGCTTTTATCTAACCTCAGTAACAGTATATTTGATGACAAGCATCAGAAGCATTTCTGGGTAGAGAGGAGGGGCGTTACCTTGAGGCGTGGCAGGAAGCATCCGTCTCTTAGGCGACCTCCTTCCATCTTGGTAGAGGGGCTGCTCATCGTCGTCATAGTAACTGTCGGGGTGGTGGTAGCCTCTAGGAGTCTCATACTCCGTGTCACTGCTCTGGTACCTGTCCAGGTATTCTTTATAGGACCTCCTGGAAGCCAAGGATAGGGTGTTGGAGGTGAACTAGCTACAGTGCCTTGCGAAAGTATTCGGCCCCCTTGAACTTTGCGACCTTTTGCCACATTTTAGGCTTCAAACATAAAGATATAAAACTGTATTTTTTTGTGAAGAATCAACAACAAGTGGGACACAATCATGAAGTGGAACGGCATTTATTGGATATTTCAAACTTTTTTAACAAATCAAAAACTGAAAAATTGGCCGTGCAAAATTATTCAGCCCCCTTAAGTTAATACTTTGTAGCGTCACCTTTTGCTGCGATTACAGCTGTAAGTCGCTTGGGGTATGTCTCTATCAGTTTTGCACATCGAGAGACTGAAATTTTTTCCCATTCCTCCTTGCAAAACAGCTCGAGCTCAGTGAGGTTGGATGGAGAGCATTTGTGAAGAGCAGTTTTCAGTTCTTTCCACAGATTCTCAATTGGATTCAGGTCTGGACTTTGACTTGGCCATTCTAACACCTGGATATGTTTATTTTTGAACCATTCCATTGTAGATTTTGCTTTATGTTTTGGATCATTGTCTTGTTGGAAGACAAATCTCCGTCCCAGTCTCAGGTCTTTTGCAGACTCCATCAGATTTTCTTCCAGAATGGTCCTGTATTTGGCTCCATCCATTTCCCCATCAATTTTAACCATCTTCCCTGTCCCTGCTGAAGAAAAGCAGGCCCAAACCATGATGCTGCCACCACCATGTTTGACAGTGGGGATGGTGTGTTCAGGGTGATGAGATGTGTTGCTTTTACGCCAAACATAACGTTTTGCATTGTTGCCAAAATGTTCAATTTTGGTTTCATCTGACCAGAGCACCTTCTTCCACATGTTTGGTGTGTCTCCCAGGTGGCTTGTGGCAAACTTTAAACAACACTTTTTATGGATATCTTTAAGAAATGGCTTTCTTCTTGCCACTCTTCCATAAAGGCCAGATTTGTGCAATATACGACTGATTGTTGTCCTATGGACAGAGTCTCCCACCTCAGCTGTAGATCTCTGCAGTTCATCCAGAGTGATCATGGGCCTCTTGGCTGCATCTCTGATCAGTCTTCTCCTTGTTTGAGCTGAAAGTTTAGAGGGACGGCCAGGTCTTGGTAGATTTGCAGTGGTCTGATACTCCTTCCATTTCAATATTATCGCTTGCACAGTGCTCCTTGGGATGTTTAAAGCTTGGGAAATCTTTTTGTATCCAAATCCGGCTTTAAACTTCTTCACAACAGTATCTCGGACCTGCCTGGTGTGTTCCTTGTTCTTCATGATGCTCTCTGCGCTTTTAACGGACCTCTGAGACTATCACAGTGCAGGTGCATTGATACGGAAACTTGATTACACACAGGTGGATTGTATTTATCATCATTAGTCATTTAGGTCAACATTGGATCATTCAGAGATCCTCACTGAACTTCTGGAGAGAGTTTGCTGCACTGAAAGTAAAGGGGCTGAATAATTTTGCACGCCCAATTTTTCAGTTTTTGATTTGTTAAAAAAGTTTGAAATATCCAATAAATGTCGTTCCACTTCATTATTGTGTCCCACTTGTTGTTGATTCTTCACAAAAAAATACAGTTTTATATCTTTATGTTTGAAGCCTGAAATGTGGCAAAAGGTCGCAAAGTTCAAGGGGGCCGAATACTTTCGCAAGGCACTGTACTTAAAAAAAATATAGCGGGCCAGGTTTAATAGGCTTCAGGTCCACATCTGGCTTGCGGGCCGCTAGTTTGAGACCCCTGCTCTAGCAGAAGAGAACGAATTGTGAGGTACACTACATGACCAGAAGTATGTAGACACCTGCTTGTCGAACATCTCATTCCAAAATCATGGGCATTAATATGGAGTTGGTCCGCCCTTTGCTGCTATAACAGCCTCTACGCTTCTGGGAAGGCTTTCCACTTGATGTTGGATACAAGGACTTGCTTCCATTCAGCCACAAAAGCATTAGTGAGGTCGGGCACTAATGTTGGACGATTAGGCCTGGCTCACAGTCGGCGTTCTAATTCATCCCAAAGGTGTTTGATGGGGTTGAGGTCAGGGCTCTGTGCAGGCCAGTCAGGTTCTTTCTCACCAATCTCAACAAAACATTTCTGTATGGACCTCGCTTTATGCATAGGGACATTGCGATGATGAAACACGAAAGGGCCTTACCCAAACTGTTGAAAAACAGCCCCAGAACATTACTCCTCCTTCACCAGACTTTACAGTTGGCACTAAGCATTCGGGCAGGTAGCGTTCTCCTGGAATCTGCCAAACCCAGATTTGTCCGTCGGCCTACCAGATGGTAAAGCATGATTCATCACTCCAGAGAACGCGTTTCCACTGCTCCAGAGTACAATGGCGGTGGGCTTTATACCACTCCAGCTGACACTTGGCATTACACATGGTGATCTTATGCTTATGTGCGGCTGCTCGGCCATTGAAGCCCATTTCATGAAGCTCCCGATTAACAGATCTTGTGCTGACGGTGCTTCCAGAGGCGGTTTGGAACTCGGTAGTAAGTGTTGGAATCAGAGAAAGATGACTTTTACGCGCTACGTGTTTCAGCACTCGACAGTCCCATTCTGTGAGCTTTATGTGGCCTACCACTTCGCACTGAGCCGTTGTTGTGTCCTAGATGTTTCCACATCACAATAACTGCCATTACAGTTGACCGGGACAGCCCTAGCAATGCAGAAATTTGACGAACTGACTTGTTGGAAAGGTTGCATCCTATGGCGGTTCCACATTGAAAGTCACTGAGCTCTTCAGTACAGGTCATTCTACTGTCAATGATTGTCTATGGAGATTGCATGGCTGTGTGCTCAATTTTATACACCTGTCAGAAACGGGTGAGGCTGAAATAGCCAAATCCAATCATTTGAAGGGGTGTCCACACACTTTTGTATTTATAGTGTATAAACAATATATAAGATAAGACATGTATTTCTGTGAGGCTATACAGGTGGAGTGTTACTTTACCTGTCTCCTGACAACATGCTGTCGTCCTCGTAGAACTCCTCCCCGCTATAGTACTCTCCTGAGTACCTGTCATCGTCAAACTCCTCCTCCCGCCGGATGGTCGGGTGACGGACGTCTCCCACGTGGGACCTAGGAGGGGGTTAGGAGTCAGAGTTCAGAGGAGGGGTGGTGCCCAGTGGAGGCTGGTGTCACTTTCAAATCGGAGGATGGGCTCATTGTAATGGCTCGAATGGAATGAATAGAATGGTACCGGTTCCAGACATTACTATGAGCGGTCCTCCCTTCACTAGCCTCCACTGGTGGTGTTGGACTGCGAGGGGGGTCGTGGGGGAACAGGGCCATGCACTGCCATGCAGACGCAAACCTCCAGCCTCCAGGGGGCAGCGATGCAACAGAACCAACGCCCTCATCATCCACCACCGCAGCCTCATCAAGACAACAGTGACATAGACAGTAGAAGCAGTAGACCAGTGGACATAGCATATAGTATCGAAGAGCATCCCTCAGTGTTCACTAACACTTATTTTGTCAAAGGAAAACTATGGTTTCCTGTACGTTCATTTGGGAAGTCTTCAATCAAATGTATCAAAACTTACATTTCCTTATTACCCATCTCATCCATGGTTTACTTAAAGGGATAGTTCACCCAAATTACACAATTACATTTTGGTTTCCTTACCCTGCAAGCAGTCTATGGACAAGGGAGAACAGCAATCTATGCTTTGGTTTGTCCATAGACTGCTTACAGGATAAGGAAACCAGTATAATTTTGTAATTTGGGTGAAGTGACCCTTTATTCAAAGACATTTCTGAGGGTTTTTATACTGGTCGTTGTTGGCCTCTTAGGAAGTATCAGAGCTAGGGTGAGTAAGGTAAGTTTCCATACATATCCATGTGGTTTGAGCATCCGAGTTCCTCCAAGGCAAGCACTTCAGTTCAATTCTCTTTTAGCAGTGCTCTCTTCCTAGCAGACACATGCACACAGCAAGACTGGTCTAGGGCTAGGCAGTGTGCTGGCCAATCAGGCCTCTCCTTTCTCTGTCAAACATCAGAACACTGGGTCAAGAGATACTACTCCACAGACAGGTGGTGCAGAGACAGGGAGAGGGATGACTGACTAGAACACTCAGCACTAACTGAGCAGGGATTAGGGTTGCAAAATTCCAGTACCTTCCCCAAAACTCAGAGGTTTTCCAGAAATCCCGGTTAGAATATTGCCAGAACCAGTTACAGGCATTTTGCAACCTTAGAAGGGATGCAGTCAGTCACAAACTGGCCCCAAAAAACGGAATTCAAATGAAAAGTTCCCCTTTGTCATGGTGGACACATACGGCTCTAGACATACCTAGGAAAGTAACATACAGTACCTAACATAGGTTTCATAGTAGCGCCTTCTGTCCAAGAAAGCAGAGAGATGGTTGAGAGAAAGCATTTGGTTAAGGTAGAAGAAAAGGAGGAGAGAACAGAAAGGGTAGGGAGTCACATATATATCATACAGTATATGAAACATATACATGCATTCTTATATATGTATAATTGAAGAAGGAAGACAGAGGGGTGACAGATGTGTGTACCAATGTTTGGGGGGGACAACATTTTCTGAAATGAAAAGAATTGAAATGGACGTTGAACCCAACCCTGGGGTGCTCCAGGGAGATGCATGGACTGCTTGTGTGATGGTAGCCTGAAGAAATATAAAATGTGTGTCGTTAGCCACTTATATGGAATGAAAAAGCTGGGATTGGTCAGTTTAAGGGAGGGTCTGAGAGGGTACGTGCTATAGGTCAGTGACAAGGAAAACGTTTGATAAGGAGAGGCTAGGTCCTGCCTTTGGCAATCTGTAATGATAGATACACAGAATGGCCTTATGGCTAATGGTAGCCGCATGCTTACCCTGCATGCTAAGTTATATCCCAGGCTTGTTGTATTGTACAACAACTCTTAGTGTTGACATCATCATACACACATAGACAGCTGTATGACTACGAGGGACTCAGAGAGTCGCTCAGGTGAATTGACAAGGAGGGACGGAAGAGTTTAAAGGTTAGACATTATAGTTTCTAAATTATTGTCGCATTTGAAGTTTATAGTACATGAAGCTTCAAGCCACAGACATTTCCCCATTCTCTCTTACTATAAGTATTCAATCCCATTCAACAACACATGACTCGTCACCCATTTAATTTCACGGCCAGAGAGAGAGAGATGGCTGATGGTCAGTGTGTGGTCACCTTTGTCCTTGGGGCGTGCCACGAGGAGGTGGCTTGTCGTAGTCGGGGTAGTAGGGGCCGCCACGGTGTCCAGGGTAACCGTTGGCAGGGGGAGGAGCATGCTCGTAGTAGCGGTGGTGGTGCCCTCCTCCGTTGGGCAGACTGGACACGTTGGCATTGTTCAAGTTGATGTTGGTGGACTTGGGCGACTTGCCGTAGGAGGAGTTGTGGTGGTGGTGGCGATGGTGGTGGTTAGGGTGGGACATGGCATTGGCCCGGCAGAGACGCCCCACCGGCTGCTCCATGTGGGCGTAGTGCGGAGGCGGCTGTACTTGCAGGGGCCGCTGGGTGGCGTTGGTTTGGTGACTCGATGAGCGCCGGTGGTGGTCCCCGTTCACGTGGTTGACGTGGTTACCGAACAGGCCGCCGTTGCGCTGTGGAAGAAGACTCAAGGTCAAACGGTCAGAGACTACTTTCTGTTCAACACGGAGGATGAATATGCAACGCTACTTATGTGCAAACTGGGTTGAATTGTTGTGATTGTTGATTTGCTTTCCTTTCAGAAATCATTGTATGGGCGGAAAATAAGTTCAGAAGCTGGTTCAATGTTTCATGGTATATGTGAGCAAAATGGAGGCACTATAATAGTTTTTTTTTTCATATCAACTGAAAAAAGAAAAACAGAAGAACACCAAATGGCTTACTTCCTCTGAGATTAACATAGTACATGGTCCTTTTCCTACACCTACAGGTCTGATCTATGCAACGATGTCCAGTCCACCTTTGTGACTGAGTTTAGAGCATTGCGATTTTGGCCTGTAGATGCAAGGCGCTGCGCTATACAAATAAAATGTCATATTACAGACTGTGTATGTCTATGTCTGCTGTGTACAGTGTATACCTCCAATAGGGACATTGATGTGGGGCATTATAGACTACCATTACCCTAATATTCCATTTACCCAACCAATCCATTCCAGCAAGACAAAATAAATATATGTGCCATACATTTATCCCCTCAGGCAGATGAATTGAACAAGTTACCCTATAAATCTCCTCGTCCTCCTCTGGAATAAAGTCTACTAGCTCGTCATCTTGCAGGTCACATGATATCGCTCGTCGAATTTCAGGCCCGATATCATGTAGCGTGCGAAGGCCAGCCTGTAACCATGACAATAGAGGGAGGGGCTAAGGGCTGGTAGGAGGGGTTCTCTTTCAGGCAAAGAGGCTCTTCACACACACACACACACACACACACACACACACACACACACACACACACACACACACACACACACACACACACACACACACACACACACACACACACACACACACACACACACACACACACACATGCACACACAGCTGCCCTTTGCTGGCTCTCACGCAAAACCTGAAGTTTACAGACGCCCATATAGGACGGTGCTAGACAGACTTTGAGAGATGAGAACATTTATAAGAGACAAACAAAATGTGCTCCCCTGAATGTGCCCTGCCCTTCGTGTGTCTCCTATGACATGACATTATTCTGACTGTGTGATACAGCTCTCCCTCACCAAAGGGTGCTCGCTTAGTTATGTGAGAAATTTTGGTTACATATTTGGCAGTGTAGAAAAAATTGCAACTACTCAGTATTACAGTTATTAGAATAGGCATATACTGACTGTACTTTACTTACTATAGATCAATTTCAATGAAGAAAAGTATATCTAGGAATATGAGGGATATGAGGAGATATAGAGAGGAATAGCTAAACAGTAAACCCTCATGGCTTGAAGCTAAAGGTGACGGAAACAGAAAAACCCTAATGGCTTGAAGCTAACGGTGACGGAAACAGAAAAACCCTAATGGCTTGAAGCTAACGGTAACGGAAACAGAAAAACCCTAATGGCTTGAAGCTAACGGTGACGGAAACAGAAAATAAACGAATGGCTTGAAGCTAACGGTGACGGAAACAGAAAATAAACGAATGGCTTGAAGCTAACGGTGACGGAAACAGAAAAACCCGAATGGCTTGAAGCTAACGGTGACGGAAACAGAAAATAAACGAATGGCTTGAAGCTAACGGTGACGGAAACAGAAAATAAACGAATGGCTTGAAGCTAACGGTGACGGAAACAGAAAAACCCAAATGGCTTGAAGCTAACGGTGACGGAAACAGAAAATAAACGAATGGCTTGAAGCTAACGGTGACGGAAACAGAAAATAAACGAATGGCTTGAAGCTAACGGTGACGGAAACAGAAAATAAACGAATGGCTTGAAGCTAACGGTGACGGAAACAGAAAAACCCGAATGGCTTGAAGCTAACGGTGACGGAAACAGAAAATAAACGAATGGCTTGAAGCTAACGGTGACGGAAACAGAAAAACCCGAATGGCTTGAAGCTAACGGTGACGGAAACAGAAAAACCCGAATGGCTTGAAGCTAACGGTAACGGAAACAGAAAATAAACGAAAGGCTTGAAGCTAACGGTAACGGAAACAGAAAATAAACGAATGGCTTGAAGCTAACGGTGACGGAAACAGAAAATAAACGAATGGCTTGAAGCTAACGGTGACGGAAACAGAAAATAAACGAATGGCTTGAAGCTAACGGTGACGGAAACAGAAAATAAACGAATGGCTTGAAGCCAACGGTGACGGAAACAGAAAATAAACGAATGGCTTGAAGCTAACGGTGACGGAAACAGAAAATAAACGAATGGCTTGAAGCTAACGGTGACGGAAACAGAAAATAAACGAATGGCTTGAAGCTAACGGTGACGGAAACAGAAAAACCCTAATGGCTTGAAGCTAACGGTGACGGAAACAGAAAAAAGCTGCTGTGAGTGAGAGCTTCATGAGATGATGGGTGATAGACATGTGAAAACATTGGATGACGATGGTGAGCGGACAGAAATGTTTGCGTCCCAAATGGCATCCTATTCCCTACATAGTGACCAGAGCCATGGTAGTGCACGATAGAGGGAATAGGGAACCTTTTGGGATATGCACACATACCATTGTCAACATTAACATAGAGATGAAGACACATGCCTCTCAGAAAGAGACATACATTGATGTACGTCATCACATAAACAGGGTCATACTGTACACCAATAGCTTTGATCATGAATTACCTGCTGAATCATAAATCACATCATTAGCACACAGATTCTCAGTGTTTCAGGCACACACTTTCTCTTCACACACATTTCTTCGCACATTTTGTAGACGCTTGCTCTCTCTCAAACACACATACGCATGCACACACACACACACACACAAACGCGCGCACGTACACAAACGCACACATGCACAAACGCAAATGCTCGCTCGCTCGCACACACACAAACAGTACACACACACCGATACTCACCTGTAGAGCGATGGCTGTGTTGTTCTGGGAGGCGTGCACCCCTACCAGGCCCTCCTCTTTACGTTTCTTGAATTTCCTAAAGTAGTCCTGTATCAGGAAGGTGGCATAGAACTTCCCCACGGTTACCTCATCATCTAGGTGAACAGACCACACAAACGCTTCCTGTGTCAGACAGGAGGTCACTGCACAGCATTCTGGGAGTCCCAACCTCATTTCGCTTCCCCACGCCCCGGCCGCTCCCCTCAGATTCTGGACCCTAACCATGAGGTTATCCTTTAAATGATAAGACACTATTCCCTAGATCCCTGTGCTGTACTGGACCTTCATGCACTGAAATCTCATATCACCTGTATCATTCATATACATCCATGTTGATGGTGTTTTTACTGTATCTGAAGCTGCCTCTGTAGGTCAAAGACTACAATAACCCAATAATAACTCAGAAATAACTCGATAATAACTCAATGATAATTCAATAATAGAATATAGATCCTAAATTACATCTTTCAGGCCTGGGGACAGAGGTCGGAGAGAAGAGGCAACTGTAGTTCCATGCCACCACCCTAAAACAGAACTGGTATACCTCACTGGTACACCTCAAATTGAACCTAAACCTTAGCTGAACTATGGTTCGATGCTAGTTAAATGCTGGGCCTCCCATAGAGATCCTGTAATTCCTAAGAATTATAAGATTTCTATTAGGCCTATTGACATCTTCTAAACTATCACTTCTATTAATAACCCCCTGCCCAGCCTAGGAGGCAGAAAGAGAGGGCAGACATAGCAGACAGGGCACAGGCAGGACCACTGAGGCACAGGAGCCTCCAGAATCTACTTTCTTGAGTCTGCAGGTTAAAATAGTAATACAGGTTATTATGAGCAATTTACTAAGTAAAGCAAGGCACTTCATTTAAATAGGAGTTAATGCGCCAAGCTGTTTTTGTTAAGTTGATTTATGATATGACTAAAAAGAGGCAGCCCTGGGAATGTATTCAAACAGTTGAGATCCACTCCAGTAAAGGGATTTGGAGTGTAAAGGAGCACAATACGCAGTTAGACTCTACTGAGCACATGCAAGCAAGCAGAACTAGGTATAAATGTGAGTATGTTAGTGTTAGTGTGTATCTGTGTGTGCTTGTGGTAGCATGTGGTAGCATGTGCATATGAGAGCAATGTAAAAATAGATGTAGAAGATGTATGCAAGAGTATATCAAAGTGAGCATTTACAGTACAATGTGTGTGTGTCTGCGTGTGAGTGAGTGAGAATGATTCTGAAGCAGGGGTCTGTGTCACTTTAAACAAGCACGTTGGGGACAGAGTTCGGAAAAATGAGGCAACACTAGTTCCATGCCACCACCCTAAAACAGAACTGCTTCAGAATATTCTGAAGTTCTTAAGAGTCGTTTTTTTTTATATACACAGATATACAGTATAGAGGAAAGGACCAGAAGCTGTGGAAAAGCTCAAACAGAGAGAGAGAGAGAGAGAGAGAGAGAGAGAGAGAGAGAGAGAGACGGACAGACAGGCAGAGATAAAGACAGACAGAGATAATGACATACAGAGATAAGTACAGACAGAGAAAAAGAGAGAGAGAGAGTGAGACAGGGAGAGAGAGAGAGAGACGGACAGACAGGCAGAGATAAAGACAGACAGAGATAATGACATACAGAGATAAGTACAGACAGAGAAAAAGAGAGAGAGAGTGAGACAGGGAGAGAGAAAGCGAGAGAGAGACAGAGAGAGAGTGAGACAGGGAGAGAGAAAGCGAGAGAGAGACAGAGAGAGAGAGAGAGAGAGAGAGAGAGAGAGAGAGAGAGAGAGAGAGACAGTGACAGTGAGACAGGGAGAGAGAGAGAGAGTGAGACAGAGAGAGAGAGACAGAGGGAGATAAGGACAGACAGAGATGGAGAGAAAGAGAGTTTAGTAGGAGAGGTACGGCATGCACTGACAAACAGTGATCTACCACTATGAGGCCATGCAAGCCCAAAGCCTAGCACACAGTAACAGTAATAGTCACAGTAACAGTCACAGTAACAGTCGCCCTGGAACCTCCAGTGGTATCCGGAACAGGAAAGAAAGAGTGTAGATACACACACACACAGATCAAAAACACTGCGGAGAACATGAGAGCAGAAAACAGCAGGGCACAGCTGAAATCATGAGTGAGAGAGAGTGTGTGTGTAGGCTATTATGTGTGAGAGGGGGAGTTTGTTGTGTATATACATTGAGAAGGCATTATGTGTGAGAGGGGGAGTTTGTTGTGTATTTACAATGAGAAGGCATTATGTGTGAGAGGGGGAGTTTGTTGTGTATATACATTGAGAAGGCATTATGTGTGCGAGGGGGAGTTTGTTGTGTATTTACAATAAGAAGGCATTATGTGTGAGGGGGAGTTTGTTGTGTATTTACATTGAGAAGGCATTATGTGTGAGAGGGGGAGTTTGTTGTGTATTTACAATAAGAAGGCATTATGTGTGAGGGGGAGTTTGTTGTGTATATACATTGAGAAGGCATTATGTGTGAGAGGGGGAGTTTGTTGTGTATATACATTGAGAAGGCATTATGTGTGAGAGGGGGAGTTTGTTGTGTATATACATTGAGAAGGCATTATGTGTGAGAGGGGGAGTTTGTTGTATATATACATTGAGAAGGCATTATGTGTGAGAGGGGGAGTTTGTTGTGTATATACATTGAGAAGGCATTATGTGTGAGAGGGGGAGTTTGTTGTATATATACATTAAGAAGGCATTATGTGTGAGAGGGGGAGTTTGTTGTGTATATACATTGAGAAGGCATTATGTGTGAGAGGGGGAGTTTGTTGTGTATATACATTGAGAAGGCATTATGTGTGAGAGGGGAGTTTGTTGTGTATATACATTGAGAAGGCATTATGTGTGAGAGGGGGAGTTTGTTGTGTATATACATTGAGAAGGCATTATGTGTGAGAGGGGGAGTTTGTTGTGTATATACATTGAGAAGGCATTATGTGTGAGAGGGGGAGTTTGTTGTGTATATACATTGAGAAGGCATTATGTGTGAGAGGGGGAGTTTGTTGTGTATATACATTGAGAAGGCATTATGTGTGAGAGGGGGAGTTTGTTGTGTATATACATTGAGAAGGCATTATGTGTGAGAGGGGGAGTTTGTTGTGTATATACATTGAGAAGGCATTATGTGTGAGAGGGGGAGTTTGTTGTGTATATACATTGAGAAGGCATTATGTGTGAGAGGGGGAGTTTGTTGTGTATATACATTGAGAAGGCATTACGTGTGAGAGGGGGAGTTTGTTGTGTATTTACAATGAGAAGGCATTATGTGTGAGAAGGGGAGTTTGTTGTGTATATACATTGAGAAGGCATTATGTGTGCGAGGGGGAGTTTGTTGTGTATTTACAATGAGAAGGCATTATGTGTGAGAGGGGGAGTTTGTTGTGTATATACATTGAGAAGGCATTACGCGTGAGAGGGGGAGTTTGTTGTGTATTTACAATGAGAAGGCATTATGTGTGAGAAGGGGAGTTTGTTGTGTATATACATTGAGAAGGCATTATGTGTGCGAGGGGGAGTTTGTTGTGTATTTACAATGAGAAGGCATTATGTGTGAGAAGGGGAGTTTGTTGTGTATATACATTGAGAAGGCATTATGTGTGCGAGGGGGAGTTTGTTGTGTATATACATTGAGAAGGCATTATGTGTGCGAGGGGGAGTTTGTTGTGTATTTACAATGAAAAGGCATTATGTGTGAGAAGGGGAGTTTGTTGTGTATATACATTGAGAAGGCATTATGTGTGAGAGGGGGAGTTTGTTGTGTATATACAATGAGAAGGCATTATGTGTGAGAAGGGGAGTTTGTTGTGTATATACATTGAGAAGGCATTATGTGTGCGAGGGGGAGTTTGTTGTGTATTTACAATAAGAAGGCATTATGTGTGAGGGGGAGTTTGTTGTGTATATACATTGAGAAGGCATTATGTGTGAAAGGGGGAGTTTGTTGTGTATTTACAATGAGAAGGCATTATGTGTGTGTGTAATATATTTCTGTGTGATAGTGTGCTGGGATGTTGGGCGTGTGGGTCTATATATGCTACCGGGATCTAATTTGTCTGTTGCTACTAGGATAGTGTGTTTTGACTGACCACCAGCAGGGGGCACCACTTGGTCCAGTAGCTTCATACTGGTCCTCTTCCAGATCTTCTTGATGACTGCTCTCAGCTCCTCGTTGGCCTGCTCCAAATTACCTACAGCACAGATAAACAACACATGTCCTGTCACTATCAATACAAACTGTACAGATGATACTGTTGTGGTGATGTGGTATGTGTGTGTGTCTCCTACCATCAGTTTTGATCTTCAGGGCTGTGCGTACTAATGCAAATAGGGTAGCATTGAACATCACGGTGCCGTCGCTGTTTAGAGGCATGTTCATGGCCACCAGTCTCTGAGAGAAGGAAAAAGGAGAGTTACTTACATGCTGTTTATAGGTATCAACATATGCCAGATACATTTGAGAGAGAGAGAAACAGAGAGTTACAAGCGAGAGTGAGGGAGAAAAATAGAGAGCGAGAGAGAGGGATATCATAGCAGAGAAAATGAGAAAGAGAGAGAGAGAGAGAGAGAGAGAGAGAGAGACCAGAGAGATGGTGTACCTTGCAGGCCACTCTATGAGGACAGAGTTTGCCGAAGCCCAAAGGAGGCTGAATTCGTCGGAGCAGAGTGACCACGTCCAGATGTTTAATCCTGCCCCTGTGTCAGAGAGAGAGAGAGAGCAAGATATAACCATACACTCAGAGACTATTGCAACAGAACAGACAGAAATTAATCTCAAACATAATCTCACACAGGTTAATACAACCAAATATTTGCACTAAATAGACACACAAAACACACTTACTTGGCCTCTGGGTCATACTCAGACCAGATCCTCTTAAACTCGTCCAAGTGGTGAGGACCCAGGATCGACCAATCACGAGTCAGATAGTCAAAGTTGTCCATGATGACAGCCACAAACAAATTGATAATCTAGAATAGAAGAACAGAACAGGCTACAGTTATTGTGGGAATATAGGCCTGTATCTGTGTGAGCGTATTTGTGAGAATTTATAGTGTATGCCTGTATGCTGGTGTGTATGTGCTTCAGTGTGTGTCTGCTGAGTGTATAATAGGCTTGGGCTTTTTCCAGATTTTCATATCTTCATACCAACCTTCTCTCATCCCATGATTTATGGTATTACCGGCATAGAACGAAGGGGGTGCTAAAAATGCAAGACGGGCCCATTGGGCCTCTATTACCAGAACACTATCAAAATAAGCACAAACTAATAATGAAATCACATAGACGCTGTTAGCTAAATGCTAATGAGTGAAAACAAACATTGCAAAGATAGGAAAATTAAGCTCATAAAGTTATGCAAGCATAACCAAATATTATTTTCGGTGAGTGTGGACATTTACAAGCAAAAGTGAATGAGAAATTGTGCAAATGAACAAAGCTGCGATGCATGCTTTTCTGAAGAAAGAGCAGCATGTGTATATGGAGCAGAGAAATGCTCGTAGGAAGCACAGGGAACAAATGGCAGCTGTAAAGATAACTCATCCAGAGCTCTTCGACTCCTGGTAGAAAGCCATTATAAGATATCTGATGGCAAACATTTAGTAGTGAATTGCATACAACTGTAACTTCATTATCTCATGTGCACCACACACCTGAGACTCACCGCTAGATATAGCACGCTATGGACTCAGCAGCTCTCTTTCTCCCGTCGTGCTATTTACAAACACGTGACTGGCTCAACTGTTCTGGAGAACTACGGTAACCTTCATAATGTAAAATAACATGACAGATGAAATGAGGCACGCAATCTGCTTTAGCTCCTAACGTATTTCACAATTTGACTGCAGGTATTAACTTTAAATGTAGCTACAAATATTCACATTTACTGTTAAATAGTTTTGACGATATTGAAAAACTATCCCATGGCTGTTTCCAAATACCCCGGTATACGGTATATACGGTATACAGCGCAAGCCTAGTGTATAAGTATGTACAGAATGTACAGAATGGTGTGTATCTAAGTGTATTTATGCACCAGGAAGGCACAGAGCATGTAGAAGCTGATAAAGTAGATGTAGGCGAAGCTGGCTCCACAGGTCATCTCCTCTCCAGGGTTGTAGTCGGACTCTGGGTCACACAGCTTTCCAGACACACACGCCAACATGATCTCCTGCCACGCCTCCCCCGTGGCACACCTGAGACCAAGACATGACTTGTCAAGATACCTCAGCATAACCTTTGCACAACCTTCACAACCATATGTCATCAACATATCTCCTTACCTCGCCTGTGGTACACCTGAGACAAAAACATCACTCATAAGATAGCCTAGTCAGCATTACCATAATCTTTTCACAACCACATCTCCTGATGAAGACTTTTAGGGATAGTTTGGGATTTTGGCAATGAGGCCCTTTATCTACTTCCCCAGAGTCGGATGAACTTGTGGATACAATTTTTATGAAATTTGAGATAGTTTCGCAAGCCAATGCTAACTAGCTTAGCACAAAGACTGTCTTTGGATACAGCTAGCATAACTTCCTTTATGCTGGACTTCATTGCTAAATTCCCGAACTATCCCTTTAAGGGTCAAAACGTTGGTCAAAACGTTGTTAAAGGTAACTTTAGAGGAATGACGTTGCACGAGCAGCAATGCAGAATTTGCGATGAGGAAGAAGTATGACTTCGCTCTCAGACAGTCACACGTAGTATCTGTGCATGTGCATGGGTTCGCTTCATGCTCTTACAACGTGGTAGCTACGGGACCGAAATAGCAAAGAAGTTTAGTCTTGCGCTTCAATGCTACATTGTCTGGGTGAACTCTGCCCCTGTGACCCCTCATGCTGACCCCCTGACCCCTACAGACCTAAAGAGCAACAGCACGGCCTGAGGGAAGGTCTGAAAGTTGTTGTTCCTGTTGATGTGGGTGCCGTCCACCATGGCTACCTTCCCGAACACCTGAAACAAACAGTATAGATAAACAAGGGTCAGTTTACATACTGTGTGAAGAACAGGGTTGTGTTCATTAGCTTATGCAATCAAAAACTATTTTACAACTCTTTATAAAGAGGTTAAGTAAGGCTGTTACTGTGAGACTGACCCAGGTGTACTGCTACTCTTTATAAAGAGGTTAAGTAAGGCTGTTACTGTGAGACTGACCCAGGTGTACTGCTACTCTTTATAAAGAGGTTAAGTAAGGCTGTTACTGTGAGACTGACCCAGGTGTACTGCTACTCTTTATAAAGAGGTTAAGTAAGGCTGTTACTATGAGACTGACCCAGGTGTACTGCTACTCTTTATAAAGAGGTTAAGTAAGGCTGTTACTGTGAGACTGACCCAGGTGTACTGCTACTCTTTATAAAGAGGTTAAGTAAGGCTGTTACTATGAGACTGACCCAGGTGTACTGCTACTCTTTATAAAGAGGTTTACTAAGGCTGTTACTGTGAGACTGACCCAGGTGTACTGCTACTCTTTATAAAGAGGTTTACTAAGGCTGTTACTGTGAGACTGACCCAGGTGTACTGCTACTCTTTATAAAGAGGTTTACTAAGGCTGTTACTGTGAGACTGACCCAGGTGTACTGCTACTCTTTATAAAGAGGTTAAGTAAGGCTGTTACTTGACCCAGGTGTACTGCTACTCTTTATAAAGAGGTTTACTAAGGCTGTTACTGTGAGACTGACCCAGGTGTACTGCTACTCTTTATAAAGAGGTTTACTAAGGCTGTTACTGTGAGACTGACCCAGGTGTACTGCTACTCTTTATAAAGAGGTTAAGTAAGGCTGTTACTGTGAGACTGACCCAGGTGTACTGCTACTCTTTATAAAGAGGTTAAGTAAGGCTGTTACTGTGAGACTGACCCAGGTGTACTGCTACTCTTTATAAAGAGGTTAAGTAAGGCTGTTACTATGAGACTGACCCAGGTGTACTGCTACTCTTTATAAAGAGGTTAAGTAAGGCTGTTACTGTGAGACTGACCCAGGTGTACTGCTACTCTTTATAAAGAGGTTAAGTAAGGCTGTTACTATGAGACTGACCCAGGTGTACTGCTACTCTTTATAAAGAGGTTAAGTAAGGCTGTTACTGTGAGACTGACCCAGGTGTACTGCTACTCTTTATAAAGAGGTTAAGTAAGGCTGTTACTATGAGACTGACCCAGGTGTACTGCTACTCTTTATAAAGAGGTTTACTCTGTTACTAAAGACTGACCCAGGTTACTGCTACTCTTTATAAAGAGGTTTACTGGCTGTTACTGTGAGACTGACCCAGGTGTACTGCTACTCTTTATAAAGAGGTTTACTACTGTTACTGTTGATAATAAAGAGGTTAAGTAAGGCTGTTACTGTGAGACTGACCCAGGTGTACTGCTACTCTTTATAAAGAGGTTTACTAAGGCTGTTACTGTGAGACTGACCCAGGTGTACTGCTACTCTTTATAAAGAGGTTAAGTAAGGCTGTTACTGTGAGACTGACCCAGGTGTACTGCTACTCTTTATAAAGAGGTTAACTAAGGCTGTTACTGTGAGACTGACCCAGGTGTACTGCTACATAAAGAGGTTAAGTAAGGCTGTTACTACTGACCCAGGTGTACTGCTTTTTATAAAGAGGTTAAGTAAGGCTGTTACTGTGAGACTGACCCAGGTGTACTGCTACTCTTTATAAAGAGGTTAAGTAAGGCTGTTACTGTGAGACTGACCCAGGTGTACTGCTACTCTTTATAAAGAGGTTAAGTAAGGCTGTTACTGTGAGACTGACCCAGGTGTACTGCTACTCTTTATAAAGAGGTTAAGTAAGGCTGTTACTGTGAGACTGACCCAGGTGTACTGCTACTCTTTATAAAGAGGTTAAGTAAGGCTGTTACTGTGAGACTGACCCAGGTGTACTGCTACTCTTTATAAAGAGGTTTAGTAAGGCTGTTACTGTGAGACTGACCCAGGTGTACTGCTACTCTTTATAAAGAGGTTAAGTAAGGCTGTTACTGTGAGACTGACCCAGGTGTACTGCTACTCTTTATAAAGAGGTTTACTAAGGCTGTTACTGTGAGACTGACCCAGGTGTACTGCTACTCTTTATAAAGAGGTTAAGTAAGGCTGTTACTGTGAGACTGACCCAGGTGTACTGCTACTCTTTATAAAGAGGTTAAGTAAGGCTGTTACTGTGAGACTGACCCAGGGGTACTGCTACTCTTTATAAAGAGGTTAAGTAAGGCTGTTACTATGAGACTGACCCAGGTGTACTGCTACTCTTTATAAAGAGGTTAAGTAAGGCTGTTACTGTGAGACTGACCCAGGTGTACTGCTACTCTTTATAAAGAGGTTAAGTAAGGCTGTTACTGTGAGACTGACCCAGGTGTACTGCTACTCTTTATAAAGAGGTTAAGTAAGGCTGTTACTGTGAGACTGACCCAGGTGTACTGCTACTCTTTATAAAGAGGTTAAGTAAGGCTGTTACTGTGAGACTGACCCAGGTGTACTGCTACTCTTTATAAAGAGGTTAAGTAAGGCTGTTACTGTGAGACTGACCCAGGTGTACTGCTACTCTTTATAAAGAGGTTAAGTAAGGCTGTTACTGTGAGACTGACCCAGGTGTACTGCTACTCTTTATAAAGAGGTTAAGTAAGGCTGTTACTGTGAGACTGACCCAGGTGTACTGCTACTCTTTATAAAGAGGTTAAGTAAGGCTGTTACTGTGAGACTGACCCAGGTGTACTGCTACTCTTTATAAAGAGGTTAAGTAAGGCTGTTACTGTGAGACTGACCCAGGGTACTGCTACTCTTTATAAAGAGGTTAAGTAAGGCTGTTACTGTGAGACTGACCCAGGGGTACTGCTACTCTTTATAAAGAGGTTAAGTAAGGCTGTTACTATGAGACTGACCCAGGGTACTGCTACTCTTTATAAAGAGGTTAAGTAAGGCTGTTACTGTGAGACTGACCCAGGTGTACTGCTACTCTTTATAAAGAGGTTAAGTAAGGCTGTTACTGTGAGACTGACCCAGGGGTACTGCTACTCTTTATAAAGAGGTTAAGTAAGGCTGTTACTGTGAGACTGACCCAGGTGTACTGCTACTCTTTATAAAGAGGTTAAGTAAGGCTGTTACTATGAGACTGACCCAGGTGTACTGCTACTCTTTATAAAGAGGTTAAGTAAGGCTGTTACTGTGAGACTGACCCAGGTGTACTGCTACTCTTTATAAAGAGGTTAAGTAAGGCTGTTACTGTGAGACTGACCCAGGTGTACTGCTACTCTTTATAAAGAGGTTAAGTAAGGCTGTTACTGTGAGACTGACCCAGGTGTACTGCTACTCTTTATAAAGAGGTTAAGTAAGGCTGTTACTGTGAGACTGACCCAGGTGTACTGCTACTCTTTATAAAGAGGTTAAGTAAGGCTGTTACTGTGAGACTGACCCAGGTGTACTGCTACTCTTTATAAAGAGGTTAAGTAAGGCTGTTACTGTGAGACTGACCCAGGTGTACTGCTACTCTTTATAAAGAGGTTAAGTAAGGCTGTTACTGTGAGACTGACCCAGGTGTACTGCTACTCTTTATAAAGAGGTTAAGTAAGGCTGTTACTGTGAGACTGACCCAGGTGTACTGCTACTCTTTATAAAGAGGTTAAGTAAGGCTGTTACTGTGAGACTGACCCAGGTGTACTGCTACTCTTTATAAAGAGGTTAAGTAAGGCTGTTACTGTGAGACTGACCCAGGTGTACTGCTACTCTTTATAAAGAGGTTAAGTAAGGCTGTTACTGTGAGACTGACCCAGGGGTACTGCTACTCTTTATAAAGAGGTTAAGTAAGGCTGTTACTGTGAGACTGACCCAGGTGTACTGCTACTCTTTATAAAGAGGTTAAGTAAGGCTGTTACTGTGAGACTGACCCAGGTGTACTGCTACTCTTTATAAAGAGGTTAAGTAAGGCTGTTACTGTGAGACTGACCCAGGTGTACTGCTACTCTTTATAAAGAGGTTAAGTAAGGCTGTTACTGTGAGACTGACCCAGGGGTACTGCTACTCTTTATAAAGAGGTTAAGTAAGGCTGTTACTATGAGACTGACCCAGGTGTACTGCTACTCTTTATAAAGAGGTTAAGTAAGGCTGTTACTGTGAGACTGACCCAGGTGTACTGCTACTCTTTATAAAGAGGTTAAGTAAGGCTGTTACTGTGAGACTGACCCAGGTGTACTGCTACTCTTTATAAAGAGGTTAAGTAAGGCTGTTACTGTGAGACTGACCCAGGTGTACTGCTACTCTTTATAAAGAGGTTAAGTAAGGCTGTTACTGTGAGACTGACCCAGGGGTACTGCTACTCTTTATAAAGAGGTTAAGTAAGGCTGTTACTATGAGACTGACCCAGGTGTACTGCTACTCTTTATAAAGAGGTTAAGTAAGGCTGTTACTGTGAGACTGACCCAGGTGTACTGCTACTCTTTATAAAGAGGTTAAGTAAGGCTGTTACTGTGAGACTGACCCAGGTGTACTGCTACTCTTTATAAAGAGGTTTACTAAGGCTGTTACTGTGAGACTGACCCAGGGGTACTGCTACTCTTTATAAAGAGGTTAAGTAAGGCTGTTACTATGAGACTGACCCAGGTGTACTGCTACTCTTTATAAAGAGGTTAAGTAAGGCTGTTACTGTGAGACTGACCCAGGTGTACTGCTACTCTTTATAAAGAGGTTAAGTAAGGCTGTTACTATGAGACTGACCCAGGTGTACTGCTACTCTTTATAAAGAGGTTAAGTAAGGCTGTTACTGTGAGACTGACCCAGGGGTACTGCTACTCTTTATAAAGAGGTTAAGTAAGGCTGTTACTATGAGACTGACCCAGGTGTACTGCTACTCTTTATAAAGAGGTTAAGTAAGGCTGTTACTGTGAGACTGACCCAGGTGTACTGCTACTCTTTATAAAGAGGTTAAGTAAGGCTGTTACTGTGAGACTGACCCAGGTGTACTGCTACTCTTTATAAAGAGGTTTACTAAGGCTGTTACTGTGAGACTGACCCAGGGGTACTGCTACTCTTTATAAAGAGGTTAAGTAAGGCTGTTACTGTGAGACTGACCCAGGTGTACTGCTACTCTTTATAAAGAGGTTAAGTAAGGCTGTTACTGTGAGACTGACCCAGGTGTACTGCTACTCTTTATAAAGAGGTTAAGTAAGGCTGTTACTGTGAGACTGACCCAGGTGTACTGCTACTCTTTATAAAGAGGTTAAGTAAGGCTGTTACTGTGAGACTGACCCAGGGGTACTGCTACTCTTTATAAAGAGGTTAAGTAAGGCTGTTACTGTGAGACTGACCCAGGGGTACTGCTACTCTTTATAAAGAGGTTAAGTAAGGCTGTTACTATGAGACTGACCCAGGGGTACTGCTACTCTTTATAAACAGGCTAAGTAAGGCTGTTACTATGAGACTGACCCAGGTGTACAGCTACTCTTTATAAAGAGGTTAAGTAAGGCTGTTACTGTGAGACTGACCCAGGGGTACTGCTACTCTTTATAAAGAGGTTTACTGAGGCTGTTACTATGAGACTGACCCAGGTGTACTTCTACTCTTTATAAACAGGCTAAGTAAGGCTGTTACTGTGAGACTGACCCAGGGGTACTGCTACTCTTTATAAAGAGGTTAAGTAAGGCTGTTACTGTGAGACTGACCCAGGGGTACTGCTACACTTTATAAAGAGGTTTACTGAGGCTGTTACTATGAGACTGACCCAGGTGTACTGCTACTCTTTATAAACAGGCTAAGTAAGGCTGTTACTGTGAGACTGACCCAGGGGTACTGCTACTCTTTATAAAGAAGTTAAGTACGGCTGTTACTGTGAGACTGACCCAGAGGTACTGCTACTCTCTATAAAGAGGTTAAGTAAGGCTGTTACTGTGAGACTGACCCAGGGGTACTGCTACTCTTTATAAAGAGGTTAAGTAAGGCTGTTACTGTGAGACTGACCCAGGGGTACTGCTACTCTTTATAAAGAGGTTAAGTAAGGCTGTTACTGTGAGACTGACCCAGGTGTACTGCTACTCTTTATAAAGAGGTTAAGTAAGGCTGTTACTGTGAGACTGACCCAGGGGTACTGCTACTCTTTATAAAGAGGTTAAGTAAGGCTGTTACTGTGAGACTGACCCAGGGGTACTGCTACTCTTTACAAAGAGATTAAGTAAGGCTGTTACTGTGAGACTGACCCAGGTGTACTGCTACTCTTTATAAAGAGGTTAAGTAAGGCTGTTACTGTGAGACTGACCCAGGTGTACTGCTACTCTTTATAAAGAGGTTAAGTAAGGCTGTTACTGTGAGACTGACCCAGGGGTACTGCTACTCTTTATAAACAGGCTAAGTAAGGCTGTTACTGTGAGACTGACCCAGGGGTACTGCAACTCTTTATAAACAGGCTAAGTAAGGCTGTTACTGTGAGACTGACCCAGGGGTACTGCTACTCTTTATAAAGAGGTTAAGTAAGGCTGTTACTGTGAGACTGGCCCAGGTGTACTGCTACTCTTTATAAAGAGGTTAAGTAAGGCTGTTACTGTGAGACTGACCCAGGTGTACTGCTACTCTTTATAAAGAGGTTTACTAAGGCTGTTACTGTGAGACTGACCCAGGTGTACTGCTACTCTTTATAAAGAGGTTAAGTAAGGCTGTTACTGTGAGACTGACCCAGGTGTACTGCTACTCTTTATAAAGAGGTTAAGTAAGGCTGTTACTGTGAGACTGACCCAGGGGTACTGCTACTCTTTATAAAGAGGTTAAGTAAGGCTGTTACTGTGAGACTGACCCAGGGGTACTGCTACTCTTTATAAAGAGGTTAAGTAAGGCTGTTACTGTGAGACTGACCCAGGGGTACTGCTACTCTTTATAAAGAGGTTAAGTAAGGCTGTTACTGTGAGACTGACCCAGGGGTACTGCTACTCTTTATAAAGAGGTTAAGTAAGGCTGTTACTGTGAGACTGACCCAGGGGTACTGCTACTCTTTATAAAGAGGTTTACTGAGGCTGTTACTATGAGACTGACCCAGGTGTACTGCTACTCTTTATAAACAGGCTAAGTAAGGCTGTTACTGTGAGACTGACCCAGGGGTACTGCTACTCTTTATAAAGAGGTTAAGTAAGGCTGTTACTGTGAGACTGACCCAGGGGTACTGCTACTCTTTATAAAGAGGTTAAGTAAGGCTGTTACTGTGAGACTGACCCAGGGGTACTGCTACTCTTTATAAAGAGGTTTACTGAGGCTGTTACTATGAGACTGACCCAGGTGTACTGCTACTCTTTATAAACAGGCTAAGTAAGGCTGTTACTGTGAGACTGACCCAGGGGTACTGCTACTCTTTATAAAGAGGTTAAGTAAGGCTGTTACTGTGAGACTGACCCAGGGGTACTGCTACTCTTTATAAAGAGGTTAAGTAAGGCTGTTACTGTGAGACTGACCCAGGTGTACTGCTACTCTTTATAAACAGGCTAAGTAAGGCTGTTACTGTGAGACTGACCCAGGGGTACTGCTACTCTTTATAAAGAGGTTAAGTAAGGCTGTTACTGTGAGACTGACCCAGGGGTACTGCTACTCTTTATAAAGAGGTTAAGTAAGGCTGTTACTGTGAGACTGACCCAGGGGTACTGCTACTCTTTATAAAGAGGTTAAGTAAGGCTGTTACTGTGAGACTGACCCAGGGGTACTGCTACTCTTTATAAAGAGGTTTACTGAGGCTGTTACTATGAGACTGACCCAGGTGTACTGCTACTCTTTATAAACAGGCTAAGTAAGGCTGTTACTGTGAGACTGACCCAGGGGTACTGCTACTCTTTATAAAGAGGTTAAGTAAGGCTGTTACTGTGAGACTGACCCAGGGGTACTGCTACTCTTTATAAAGAGGTTAAGTAAGGCTGTTACTGTGAGACTGACCCGGGTGTACTGCTACTCTTTATAAAGAGGTTAAGTAAGGCTGTTACTATGAGACTGACCCAGGTGTACTGCTACTCTTTATAAAGAGATTAAGTAAGGCTGTTACTGTGAGACTGACCCAGGGGTACTGCTACTCTTTATAAACAGGCTAAGTAAGGCTGTTACTGTGAGACTGACCCAGGGGTACTGCTACTCTCTATAAAGAGGTTAAGTAAGGCTGTTACTGTGAGACTGACCCAGGTGTACTGCTACTCTTTATAAAGAGGTTAAGTAAGGCTGTTACTGTGAGACTGACCCAGGGGTACTGCTACTCTCTATAAAGAGGTTAAGTAAGGCTGTTACTGTGAGACTGACCCAGGGGTACTGCTACTCTTTATAAAGAGGTTTACTGAGGCTGTTACTATGAGACTGACCCAGGTGTACTGCTACTCTTTATAAAGAGGTTAAGTAAGGCTGTTACTGTGAGACTGACCCAGGTGTACTGCTACTCTTTATAAAGAGGTTAAGTAAGGCTGTTACTGTGAGACTGACCCAGGGGTACTGCTACTCTTTATAAAGAGGTTAAGTAAGGCTGTTACTATGAGACTGACCCAGGTGTACTGCTACTCTTTATAAAGAGGTTAAGTAAGGCTGTTACTGTGAGACTGACCCAGGGGTACTGCTACTCTTTATAAAGAGGTTAAGTAAGGCTGTTACTGTGAGACTGACCCAGGGGTACTGCTACTCTTTATAAAGAGGTTAAGTAAGGCTGTTACTGTGAGACTGACCCAGGTGTACTGCTACTCTTTATAAAGAGGTTAAATAGGCTGTTACTGTGAGACTGACCCAGGTGTACTGCTACTCTTTATAAAGAGGTTAAGTAAGGCTGTTACTATGAGACTGACCCAGGTGTACAGCTACTCTTTATAAAGAGGTTAAGTAAGGCTGTTACTGTGAGACTGACCCAGGGGTACTGCTACTCTTTATAAAGAGGTTTACTGAGGCTGTTACTATGAGACTGACCCAGGTGTACTGCTACTCTTTATAAAGAGGTTAAGTAAGGCTGTTACTGTGAGACTGACCCAGGTGTACTGCTACTCTTTATAAAGAGGTTAAGTAAGGCTGTTACTATGAGACTGACCCAGGTGTACTGCTACTCTTTATAAAGAGGTTAAGTAAGGCTGTTACTGTGAGACTGACCCAGGGGTACTGCTACTCTTTATAAAGAGATTAAGTAAGGCTGTTACTGTGAGACTGACCCAGGTGTACTGCTACTCTTCATAAAGAGGTTAAGTAAGGCTGTTACTGTGAGACTGACCCAGGTGTACTGCTACTCTTTATAAAGAGGTTAAGTAAGGCTGTTACTGTGAGACTGACCCAGGGGTACTGCTACTCTTTATAAAGAGGTTTACTGAGGCTGTTACTGTGAGACTGACCCAGGTGTACTGCTACTCTTTATAAAGAGGTTAAGTAAGGCTGTTACTGTGAGACTGACCCAGGGGTACTGCTACTCTTTATAAAGAGGTTTACTGAGGCTGTTACTATGAGACTGACCCAGGTGTACTGCTACTCTTTATAAACAGGTTAAGTAAGGCTGTTACTATGAGACTGACCCAGGGGTACTGCTACTCTTTATAAAGAGGTTAAGTAAGGCTGTTACTGTGAGACTGACCCAGGGGTACTGCTACTCTTTATAAAGAGGTTTACTGAGGCTGTTACTATGAGACTGACCCAGGTGTACTGCTACTCTTTATAAAGAGGTTAAGTAAGGCTGTTACTGTGAGACTGACCCAGGGGTACTGCTACTCTTTATAAAGAGGTTTACTGAGGCTGTTACTATGAGACTGACCCAGGTGTACTGCTACTCTTTATAAAGAGGTTAAGTAAGGCTGTTACTGTGAGACTGACCCAGGGGTACTGCTACTCTTTATAAAGAGGTTTAGTGAGGCTGTTACAATGAGACTGACCCAGGGGTACTGCTACTCTTTATGAAAAGGTTTAGTGAGGCTGTTACAATGAGACTGACCCAGGGGTACTGCTACTCTTTATGAAGAGGTTTAGTGAGGCTGTTACAATGAGACTGACCCAGGGGTACTGCTACTCTTTATGAAGAGGTTTAGTGAGGCTGTTACTGTGAGACTGACCCAGGTGTACTGCTACTCTTTATAAAGAGGTTTACTGAGGCTGTTACTATGAGACTGACCCAGGTGTACTGCTACTCTTTATGAAGAGGTTTAGTGAGGCTGTTACAATGAGACTGACCCAGGGGTACTGCTACTCTTTATGAAGAGGTTTAGTGAGGCTGTACTGTGAGATGAAGAAGATATTTTGGGGAGAATGATTTAGTAACAAATAGTTTCTCCGTTTCAGTGACTCACCTGCATGCCGATGACAGCATATATGAAGAAGAGCATGGCGATCAGAAGGGCGACATAGGGCAGAGCCTGGAGGGAGAGAGAAAGAGGCAGAGTGAGAGACAGCGAGAATGAGATCGAGAAGAATGAGATAAATGGTAAGGAGAATGAGAATGAAAGAAGGAAAATTAGAATGAAAGAGTGAGAGAAAGAATGAAAGAAAGAAAGAGGAAGACAGAAAGTGAGAGGGAAGGAGACAGAAAGAAAGAGACCAGAGATAATCCAATTCATTAATAGCCTGGTAAATGAGCTGAGTGGATGATGCCTACTCACCTGAAAGGACTTGATGAAGGTCCACAGGAGGGTGCGGATGCCCTCCCCTCTACTCAGCAGCTTGACCAATCGCATGACTCGGAACAGTCGGAAGAAGGTGATGGAGATGCGAGCACTGTCCTCCGTGTTCTGTAGGAGACGGAGGCAGCATCAGAGGATCGGAGTGTGTGTGTGTTTGTAGAAAGCCAGCATGAGGGTTTGCGCTCAGACTAGAATGGAAGGTGGCCGGTTCGTAGGAGAAAGAATATACAGTATGTAGAGCTCAAAAGGTACTCACACTCAAAACCATGAAAAGGAATAACCTGTGTACACAGGGAACCTGGCTGTGCTTCAATACTACATGCATGTATACTAAATCAAATGTTGATACTAAAGGTGATTGGCCTTTACTGAGACTGAGATGTGAGATACAGTGGGGCAAAAAAGTATTTAGTCAGCCACCAATTGTGCAAGTTCTCCCACTTTAAAAGATGAGAGAGACCTGTAATTTTCATCATAGGTACACTTCAACTATGACAGACAAAATGAGAAAAAAATCCAGAAAATCTCATTGTAGGATTTTTAATGAATTTATTTGCAAATTATGGTGGAAAACAAGTATTTGGTCACCTACAAACAAGCAAGATTTCTGGCTCTCACAGACCTGTAACTTCTTCTTTAAGAGGCTCCTCTGTCCTCCACTCGTTACCTGTATTAATGGCACCTGTTTGAACTTGTTATCAGTATAAAAGACACCTGTCCACAACCTCAAACAGTCACACTCCAAACTCCACTATGGTCAAGACCAAAGAGCTGTCAAAGGACACCAGAAACACAATTGTAGACCTGCACCAGGCTGGGAAGACTGAATCTGTAATAGGTAAGCAGCTTGGTTTGAAGAAATCAACTTTGGGAGCAATTATTAGGAAATGTGGTCCTTCTGTAGCTCAGTTGGTAGAGCATGGCGCTTGTAACACCAGGGTAGTGGGTTCGATTCCCGGGACCACTCATACGTAGAATGTATGCACACATGACTGTAAGTCGCTTTGGATAAAAGCGTCTGCTAAATGGCATATATATACAAGACCACTGATAATCTCCCTCGATCTGGGGCTCCACGCAAGATCTCACCCCGTGGGGTCAAAATGATCACAAGAACGGTGAGCAAAAATCCCAGAACCACAACGCGGGGGGACCTAGTGAATGACCTGCAGAGAGCTGGGACCAAAGTAACAAAGCCTACCATCAGTAACACACTACGCCGCCAGGGACTCAAATCCTGCAGTGCCAGACGTGTCCCCCTGCTTAAGCCAGTACATGTCCAGGCCCGTCTGAAGTTTGCTAGAGAGCATTTGGATGATCCAGAAGAAGATGGGGAGAATGTCATATGGTCAGATCAAACCAAAATATAACTTTTTGGTAAAAACTCAACTCGTCGTGTTTGGAGAACAAAGAATGCTGAGTTGCATCCAAAGAACACCATACCTACTGTGAAGCATGGGGGTAGAAACATCATGCTTTGGGGCTGTTTTTCTGCAAAGGGACCAGGACGACTGATCCGTGTAAAGGAAAGAATGAATGGGGCCATGTATCATGAGATTTTGAGTGAAAACCTCCTTCCATCAGCAAGGGCATTGAAGATGAAACATGGCTGGGTCTTTCAGCATGACAATGATCCCAAACACACCACCCGGGCAACGAAGGAGTGGCATCATAAGAAGCATTTCAAGGTCCTGGAGTGGCCTAGCCAGTCTCCAGATCTCAACCCCATAGAACATCTTTGGAGGGAGTTGAAAGTCTGTGTTGCCCAGCAACAGCCCCAAAACATCACTGCTCTAGAGGAGATCTCCATGGAGGAATGGGCCAAAATACCAGCAACAGTGTGTGAAAATCTTGTGAAGACTTACAGAAAACGTTTGACCTCTGTCATTGCCAACAAAGGGTATATAACAAAGTTTTGAGATAAACTTTTGTTATTGACCAAATACTTATTTTCCACCATAACTTGCAAATAAATTCATAAAAAATCCTACAATGTGATTTTCTGGATTTTTTCTCTCTCATTTTGTCTGTCATAGTTGAAGTGTACCTATGATGAAAATTACAGGCCTCTCTCATCTTTTTAAGTGGGAGAACTTGCACAATTGGTGGCTGACTAAATACAATTTTGCCCTACTGTATATATGAGCTGATTCATTATGTATTGCATCTTTACTCAACTAACATCTCTGAAGGTTGTTTGAGGGATGGTGGTGATTTGACATATCCTTGTGATTCATCTTTGATCAAGTTTGCATTATATTTCACATTAATCTAAGTATCATGTTATGGACACTTTCTGTTCAAACCAGACGAATCCTGAACTTGTTGCATCTACTAGGGCAGAGTTTCCCAACCATCTCCTCAGGGACCACCAACCATTTCATACATTTGTTGTAGCCCTGATGACGAGAACTTGGGGAAACAGCGGTGGGGTAAACTCTGTGGGAGGAGTTTAGAGTGACAGAGTGGGAGGAGTATTCCCATATGCAGTTTAGCTGGAGTGTATCTGCTATGTAACTGTATCTAAGAGGCTGGTGGTGAAGTTTTGCCAGGAGCCCTGCTACAGTACAGACAGACCTACAGGGAGGACGAGAGGGACAGGGTGCATGCTGTAGGAAAGAAAACCTTGCCATAACTTGACTGGACACATCAGCACAAGCATGGCACCCTCGGTCCAGAGTCACTGCATGCAGAGTCACAGTGGGACTGACCCCCCCAGAGAGGTCAGAGGTCATAGCAGAGGTCATGATCCCAACCCCATGGGGTCATCCATGGGTCACTGCCGCAGACAGAGGGCACATGGCACAGCAGAGACCATGCAGCGGTGGCAGCGATACAAACGTGAGGAGGAGCGGACAGAACCGCCCTCACCATGGGGATGCACTCCGCCACGTTTGAGTGACCGACAGACACACTCTCTTTCAAAATAATAACCCCAAACCAAAAAAGGAAAATGAAGAGCAGAAAAACTCAAACAAAAAATACAACCAAAAAGAACAGTAAAGAAACCAAACCAAACCAATCTCAAAATGAAAACATAACTTTTTAATTGTATAAATTAAAAAGGCAAGGTTCTAGAAAAGGCCATGTAGAAGACTAGAGAAGGTTATATAGATTGAAGACGATAAAATAAAGACCAACATAAACCAATGCAAGCCCAGAGAAGACAGGCAGGGCCCTGATTGGGGAAAGAGCATCTTACCCCCGACTCATCCAACTGAGGAGCCTCCGTAGGCTTTAAAATCAAAGACCTGTGTTAATGACTCACACATCGTTATCACAACCCTCAGGTCTCCCTTATACTTTAACACAATATTATCACCATGTTTAAGACGTATGCACCATTAAAAACACACATAACTACATATACTGTCACTATGCTTAAATTAAACTTACGTTAGGTTTAAGACTGACACTCAACATTGTCTCCACACTTGACGTTTATACACTTTTTTTGTAACATTGAATCACAACCCCTATGTAACATAACGGTGATGACACGCAGAACAGAATCTTAACACTGTAAATGTTTAAGACTGTCAGACAACATACTGTGATGGTTAAGAACTTCTATGTGGTGCTTACGTTGCATTTAAGACTGACATAGCAGTAAGACAATATAACACTTAAGTTAACATTTAAGACTGAAACACAACTTTATCACTCCCCCTGTGTAATGGGAATGACTGACATACATTATCGTAATGGTTTTAAATGGTTTAAACAGCAAGATGAAAAAGCTTGTGGCTCTACATATGGATAATGCTATAACAATGTTTCTGAAACATTATTTGACTGACACAGACTGATATTATGATGCTTATGGACATGATGTTCCAAACATAATGTTAACATGACTATAACAGTGTTATTTTAGTGATAGTCCCATATATAACCCATTTATACCTGTCAACCGGTTATAATACTACAACCTCTTCTCCCCACCTACTAATATATTGTCTTGTCCAAAGATGACATTCAGATTACTTACATTCAGTTTTTCTACTTCAACATTTCACTTAAGGGGCTGGACATGCAGGCTAAAACTGTAAATCAAACACTGTCTTTTGCTAACTGACACTCTTGCTTTCTCCCACACACAAATCCACACAAACACAGATTTAGTAAAGTATTACCTACAAAGGTAGTCAAAGGTGTTTTAACATATCATATTGTATCAGTCCCAACTCTTAAAGGTCCAATGCAGCTGTTGTTTATCTCAATATCAAATCATTTCTGGGTAACAATTAAGTAACTTCATTAAAATGGTCAAAAAGAAACAACAACAGCTTCTTAGCAAAGGGCAATTTCTGAAGCGAGAATTTTGCGAGGGCTGTCTGGGAGTGGTCTATTAACTAATTTACAGCATGGTGATGTCACCATGGAAGGACAAAACTCCATCCCACCAAAACAGGTTTTAATTTCAGGTACTTTGCAAACACCTCTGACACTAAAATGGCATTAACATAATTTTCACAATTTCACAGTATTATTCCAACCTTATAGTGTGTATATATATATAATACAAGGTTTTTGACTGCACTGGGCCTTTAAAATGCACCTATATGGGAAAACAGTATATTTTTCATCAAAACACAGCTGTGAAAACTGTGAAAGAAACTGTGAGAGAAACTATGAACCATTGTATGATTTCAGATGTATGATTTCACAGTAACAGTACAGGAAGAACACTGAGTGATGTCGTCAACAGTGGAAAGTATGAGTAGAGTAACTCCAGACAGACATGCCTTCAGTTCATTCATCTCCTACAGCGCAGTGGTTCACGCTGAACAACAGGAACGTTATGAGGTGCGGAATGAGCAAGAAATCATAACACATGGAATAATAAAGCTTGAGGAGGTTCTTTAGCTAATCCTGGTCAACCAACAGCGTTTGATAGAGCATGCATTCAGCATCGCCATGTTGTTGCAGACAAGCACCGCACATATACACGCAAGTCAAGTTTTGATGATGAGGAAGAGGCGGCATTAGGAGCCGTTAGTGGTATCTGTTAGCATCACACGCAGCAACCCCATGCATGTCGAGTCAGTCAGTGACCTGCATCAGAGTCACCGCTAGGGGGCGCTCTCATCGTCCAGTGCAGGGAGAGAGGGGTTAAAGAGAGAGAGTGAGGGGAGGCAGGAGAGGAAGAGAGAGAGAGAGAGAGAGAGAGAGAGAGAGAGAGAGAGAGAGAGAGAGAGAGACAAAGATAGAATGTTTGGGGTAGAGAAAGGGAGAGAGGGAACGAAAGAAAGAAAGGGAGAGGGAATGAAAAAAAGAGAGAGAAACAGAATATAGGAAGGAAGAGACAGCGGTGAGAAATATCAAGTGACTGAAATAGTTCAGAGAGAGAGCAAGAGAGAGAGAGAAAAAAGAAATGGCCATGCACCTGACTGAAGGCTACACACCTGGACCTTCTCTACACATGAGCTCCATTGTGAGCTTTAAGAGCTCACTACATAGGAAGACAGAACAGAAGACAGAGACAATCACTCACAGAGACATAAACACAAGATCAACAAAGAACCTCACAGTCAGCTACTGCATTGATTGAAGCACCATCAGTGTGATAGACATGACAGCCATGATAACTTCCATCACACCTGCTGATGGGCTGTAAGTACACTGGTTCTTACATGAGGCTCATACACTGATTGTAAATTAACATGAGTTTAGCCTGCTACTTTTAGTTCCATGTGCATCTATCTACATTGACTGTGTTTGTGATTCAACTTTGACCCTGATTGAAATTGATATTGACCGTGCTGCTTTAATTGTGTTGCTAAGCAGAAGCAGACCCTACACAAAGCTGTGGAAATAAATATAATGTAAAAGTATGTTTCTTAATCCCATATTAAATCACCTCTGTCGGTACATTCTATTTCTATGTTTAGCATTGTGCCCTAGCTTTGCTCTGAGCTCCAGGGCCATTCTGTCTGGAGGAGAAACAGATAAGAGGAGGTATGGCGAGAGAGGAGGGTCAAACTTAACAAAGGGTCACAAATGGTTAGTGAGCAAGTGAACGGGACTGACCGGTGCAGGGCCACGTGCCATCTGTGGGTTGATGGGGGACATGGGGAGGATGTTAGGGGGATGGGAACACCTGACACGTTCCCAGCATGCATCAGGAGAAGAGGTACATAGCCCAGTGATTGGGTAACAACAATGAGCAGCTATAATATAGCCACACATAAACATAGATCCTCGATCACAAGTTAAAACAGCCCAACTGAGTGGAGTTTCTGATCTAGTCTATGACAGACAGTGGGACAGAACATCAGCATGCAAACCAACAGTCAATGAAAGATGAAATGGGCCTCGCAAGGTCCTCTGTCAAAGGCCTTGTGAAATCAACACCAAACCATCAAACAACACACATATAGAAGGCCTGACTTTAACACATAAACACACGGAAGCACGCGCGCACACACACCAACATGCATAAGTATCCAACATATGCATGTTAAACACAGGAAAAACACACCAGCTCTCACACAGACACTCAGGCACTAACACATTCATATCCACATCAACTAGGAACAGGCACTAACACATTCATATCCACATCAACTAGGAACAGACACTAACCCATTCATATCCACATCAACTAGGAACAGACACTAACACATTCATATCCACATAAACTAGGAACAGACACTAACACATTCATATCCACATAAACTAGGAACAGACACTAACCCATTCATATCCACATAAACTAGGAACAGACACTAACAAATTCATATCCACATAAACTAGGAACAGACACTAACACATTCATATCCACATAAACTAGGAACAGACACTAACACATTCATATCCACATAAACTAGGAACAGACACTAACACATTCATATCCACATAAACTAGGAACAGACACTAACACATTCATATCCACATAAACTAGGAACAGACACTAACACATTCATATCCACATAAACTAGGAACAGACACTAACCCATTCATATCCACATGAACTAGGAACAGACACTAACACATTCATATCCACATAAACTAGGAACAGACACTAACACATTCATATCCACATAAACTAGGAACAGACACTAACACATTCATATCCACATAAACTAGGAACAGACACTAACCCATTCATATCCACATAAACTAGGAACAGACACTAACCCATTCATATCCACATAAACTAGGAACAGACACTAACACATTCATATCCACATCAACTAGGAACAGACACTAACACATTCATATCCACATAAACTAGGAACAGACACTAACACATTCATATCCACATAAACTAGGAACAGACACTAACCCATTCATATCCACATAAACTAGGAACAGGCACTAACACATTCATATCCACATAAACTAGGAACAGACACTAACCCATTCATATCCACATAAACTAGGAACAGACACTAACACATTCATATCCACATAAACTAGGAACAGACACTAACACATTCATATCCACATAAACTAGGAACAGACACTAACACATTCATATCCACATAAACTAGGAACAGACACTAACACATTCATATCCACATAAACTAGGAACAGACACTAACACATTCATATCCACATAAACTAGGAACAGACACTAACACATTCATATCCACATAAACTAGGAACAGACACTAACACATTCATATCCACATAAACTAGGAACAGACACTAACACATTCATATCCACATAAACTAGGAACAGACACTAACACATCCATATCCACATAAACTAGGAACAGACACTAACACATTCATATCCACATAAACTAGGAACAGACACTAACACATCCATATCCACATAAACTAGGAACAGACACTAACACATTCATATCCACATAAACTAGGAACAGACACTAACACATCCATATCCACATAAACTAGGAACAGACACTAACACATTCATATCCACATAAACTAGGAACAGACACTAACACATCCATATCCACATAAACTAGGAACAGGCACTAACCCATTCATATCCACATAAACTAGGAACAGACACTAACACATTCATATCCACATAAACTAGGAACAGACACTAACCCATTCATATCCACATAAACTAGGAACAGACACTAACCCATTCATATCCACATAAACTAGGAACAGACACTAACACATTCATATCCACATAAACTAGGAACAGACACTAACACATTCATATCCACATAAACTAGGAACAGACACTAACCCATTCATATCCACATAAACTAGGAACAGACACTAACCCATTCATATCCACATAAACTAGGAACAGACACTAACACATTCATATCCACATAAACTAGGAACAGACACTAACACATTCATATCCACATAAACTAGGAACAGACACTAACCCATTCATATCCACATAAACTAGGAACAGACACTAACACATTCATATCCACATAAACTAGGAACAGACACTAACACATTCATATCCACATAAACTAGGAACAGACACTAACACATTCATATCCACATAAACTAGGAACAGACACTAACCCATTCATATCCACATAAACTAGGAACAGACACTAACACATTCATATCCACATAAACTAGGAACAGACACTAACACATTCATATCCACATAAACTAGGAACAGACACTAACACATTCATATCCACATAAACTAGGAACAGACACTAACACATTCATATCCACATAAACTAGGAACAGACACTAACACATTCATATCCACATAAACTAGGAACAGACACTAACACATTCATATCCACATAAACTAGGAACTGACACTAACACATTCATATCCACATAAACTAGGAACAGACACTAACACATTCATATCCACATAAACTAGGAACAGACACTAACACATTCATATCCACATAAACTAGGAACAGACACTAACACATTCATATCCACATAAACTAGGAACAGACACTAACCCATTCATATCCACATAAACTAGGAACAGACACTAACCCATTCATATCCACATAAACTAGGAACAGACACTAACACATTCATATCCACATAAACTAGGAACAGACACTAACACATTCATATCCACATAAACTAGGAACAGACACTAACACATTCATATCCACATAAACTAGGAACAGACACTAACCCATTCATATCCACATAAACTAGGAACAGACACTAACACATTCATATCCACATAAACTAGGAACAGACACTAACACATTCATATCCACATAAACTAGGAACAGACACTAACACATTCATATCCACATAAACTAGGAACAGACACTAACACATTCATATCCACATAAACTAGGAACAGACACTAACACATTCATATCCACATAAACTAGGAACAGACACTAACCCATTCATATCCACATAAACTAGGAACAGACACTAACACATTCATATCCACATAAACTAGGAAGACACTAACCCATTCATATCCACATAAACTAGGAACAGACACTAACACATTCATATCCACATAAACTAGGAACAGACACTAACCCATTCATATCCACATAAACTAGGAACAGACACTAACACATTCATATCCACATAAACTAGGAACAGACACTAACCCATTCATATCCACATAAACTAGGAACAGGCACTAACACATTCATATCCACATAAACTAGGAACAGACACTAACCCATTCATATCCACATAAACTAGGAACAGACACTAACACATTCATATCCACATAAACTAGGAACAGACACTAACACATTCATATCCACATAAACTAGGAACAGACACTAACCCATTCATATCCACATAAACTAGGAACAGACACTAACACATTCATATCCACATAAACTAGGAACAGACACTAACACATTCATATCCACATAAACTAGGAACAGACACTAACACATTCATATCCACATAAACTAGGAACAGACACTAACACATTCATATCCACATAAACTAGGAACAGACACTAACACATTCATATCCACATAAACTAGGAACAGACACTAACCCATTCATATCCACATAAACTAGGAACAGACACTAACACATTCATATCCACATAAACTAGGAACAGACACTAACACATTCATATCCACATAAACTAGGAACAGACACTAACCCATTTATATCCACATGAACTAGGAACAGACAATAACACATTCATATCCACATAAACTAGGAACAGACACTAACACATTCATATCCACATAAACTAGGAAGACACTAACCCATTCATATCCACATAAACTAGGAACAGACACTAACACATTCATATCCACATAAACTAGAACAGACACTAACCCATTCATATCCACATAAACTAGGAACAGACACTAACACATTCATATCCACATAAACTAGGAACAGACACTAACACATTCATATCCACATAAACTAGGAACAGACACTAACACATTCATATCCACATAAACTAGGAAGACACTAACCCATTCATATCCACATAAACTAGGAACAGACACTAACACATTCATATCCACATAAACTAGGAACAGACACTAACCCATTCATATCCACATAAACTAGGAACAGACACTAACACATTCATATCCACATAAACTAGGAACAGACACTAACCCATTCATATCCACATAAACTAGGAACAGGCACTAACCCATTCATATCCACATAAACTAGGAACAGACACTAACCCATTCATATCCACATAAACTAGGAACAGACACTAACACATTCATATCCACATAAACTAGGAACAGACACTAACACATTCATATCCACATAAACTAGGAACAGACACTAACCCATTCATATCCACATAAACTAGGAACAGACACTAACACATTCATATCCACATAAACTAGGAACAGACACTAACACATTCATATCCACATAAACTAGGAACAGACACTAACACATTCATATCCACATAAACTAGGAACAGACACTAACACATTCATATCCACATAAACTAGGAACAGACACTAACACATTCATATCCACATAAACTAGGAACAGACACTAACACATTCATATCCACATAAACTAGGAACAGACACTAACACATTCATATCCACATAAACTAGGAACAGACACTAACCCATTCATATCCACATAAACTAGGAACAGACACTAACCCATTCATATCCACATAAACTAGGAACAGACACTAACACATTCATATCCACATAAACTAGGAACAGACACTAACACATTCATATCCACATAAACTAGGAACAGACACTAACCCATTCATATCCACATAAACTAGAACAGACACTAACACATTCATATCCACATAAACTAGGAACAGACACTAACACATTCATATCCACATAAACTAGGAACAGACACTAACACATTCATATCCACATAAACTAGGAACAGACACTAACCCATTCATATCCACATAAACTAGGAACAGACACTAACACATTCATATCCACATAAACTAGGAACAGACACTAACACATTCATATCCACATAAACTAGGAACAGACACTAACACATTCATATCCACATAAACTAGGAACAGACACTAACACATTCATATCCACATAAACTAGGAACAGACACTAACACATTCATATCCACATAAACTAGGAACAGACACTAACACATTCATATCCACATAAACTAGGAACAGACACTAACACATTCATATCCACATAAACTAGGAACAGACACTAACACATTCATATCCACATAAACTAGGAACAGACACTAACCCATTCATATCCACATAAACTAGGAACAGACACTAACACATTCATATCCACATAAACTAGGAACAGACACTAACACATTCATATCCACATAAACTAGGAACAGACACTAACACATTCATATCCACATAAACTAGGAACAGACACTAACACATTCATATCCACATAAACTAGGAACAGACACTAACACATTCATATCCACATAAACTAGGAACAGACACTAACCCATTCATATCCACATAAACTAGGAACAGACACTAACACATTCATATCCACATAAACTAGGAACAGACACTAACACATTCATATCCACATAAACTAGGAACAGACACTAACCCATTTATATCCACATGAACTAGGAACAGACAATAACACATTCATATCCACATAAACTAGGAACAGACACTAACACATTCATATCCACATAAACTAGGAAGACACTAACCCATTCATATCCACATAAACTAGGAACAGACACTAACACATTCATATCCACATAAACTAGGAACAGACACTAACCCATTCATATCCACATAAACTAGGAACAGACACTAACACATTCATATCCACATAAACTAGGAACAGACACTAACACATTCATATCCACATAAACTAGGAACAGACACTAACACATTCATATCCACATAAACTAGGAAGACACTAACCCATTCATATCCACATAAACTAGGAACAGACACTAACACATTCATATCCACATAAACTAGGAACAGACACTAACCCATTCATATCCACATAAACTAGGAACAGACACTAACACATTCATATCCACATAAACTAGGAACAGACACTAACCCATTCATATCCACATAAACTAGGAACAGGCACTAACCCATTCATATCCACATAAACTAGGAACAGACACTAACCCATTCATATCCACATAAACTAGGAACAGACACTAACACATTCATATCCACATAAACTAGGAACAGACACTAACACATTCATATCCACATAAACTAGGAACAGACACTAACCCATTCATATCCACATAAACTAGGAACAGACACTAACACATTCATATCCACATAAACTAGGAACAGACACTAACACATTCATATCCACATAAACTAGGAACAGACACTAACACATTCATATCCACATAAACTAGGAACAGACACTAACACATTCATATCCACATAAACTAGGAACAGACACTAACACATTCATATCCACATAAACTAGGAACAGACACTAACACATTCATATCCACATAAACTAGGAACAGACACTAACACATTCATATCCACATAAACTAGGAACAGACACTAACCCATTCATATCCACATAAACTAGGAACAGACACTAACCCATTCATATCCACATAAACTAGGAACAGACACTAACACATTCATATCCACATAAACTAGGAACAGACACTAACACATTCATATCCACATAAACTAGGAACAGACACTAACCCATTCATATCCACATAAACTAGGAACAGACACTAACACATTCATATCCACATAAACTAGGAACAGACACTAACACATTCATATCCACATAAACTAGGAACAGACACTAACACATTCATATCCACATAAACTAGGAACAGACACTAACCCATTCATATCCACATAAACTAGGAACAGACACTAACACATTCATATCCACATAAACTAGGAACAGACACTAACACATTCATATCCACATAAACTAGGAACAGACAGACACTAACACATTCATATCCACATAAACTAGGAACAGACACTAACACATTCATATCCACATAAACTAGGAACAGACACTAACACATTCATATCCACATAAACTAGGAACAGACACTAACCCATTCATATCCACATAAACTAGGAACAGACACTAACACATTCATATCCACATAAACTAGGAACAGACACTAACACATTCATATCCACATAAACTAGGAACAGACACTAACCCATTCATATCCACATAAACTAGGAACAGACACTAACACATTCATATCCACATAAACTAGGAACAGACACTAACACATTCATATCCACATAAACTAGGAACAGACACTAACACATTCATATCCACATAAACTAGGAAAAGACACTAACCCATCCATATCCACATAAACTAGGAACAGACACTAACACATTCATATCCACATAAACTAGGAACAGACACTAACCCATTCATATCCACATAAACTAGGAACAGACACTAACACATTCATATCCACATAAACTAGGAAAAGACACTAACACATCCATATCCACATAAACTAGGAACAGACACTAACCCATTCATATCCACATAAACTAGGAACAGACACTAACACATCCATATCCACATAAACTAGGAACAGACACTAACACATTCATATCCACATAAACTAGGAACAGACACTAACCCATTCATATCCACATAAACTAGGAACAGACACTAACACATTCATATCCACATAAACTAGGAACAGACACTAACACATTCATATCCACATAAACTAGGAACAGACACTAACACATTCATATCCACATAAACTAGGAACAGACACTAACCCATTCATATCCACATAAACTAGGAACAGACACTAACACATTCATATCCACATAAACTAGGAACAGACACTAACACATTCATATCCACATAAACTAGGAACAGACACTAACCCATTTATATCCACATGAACTAAGAACAGACACTAACACATTCATATCCACATAAACTAGGAACAGACACTAACACATTCATATCCACATAAACTAGGAAGACACTAACCCATTCATATCCACATAAACTAGGAACAGACACTAACACATTCATATCCACATAAACTAGGAACAGACACTAACCCATTCATATCCACATAAACTAGGAACAGACACTAACACATTCATATCCACATAAACTAGGAACAGACACTAACACATTCATATCCACATAAACTAGGAACAGACACTAACACATTCATATCCACATAAACTAGGAAGACACTAACCCATTCATATCCACATAAACTAGGAACAGACACTAACCCATTCATATCCACATAAACTAGGAACAGACACTAACACATTCATATCCACATAAACTAGGAACAGACACTAACCCATTCATATCCACATAAACTAGGAACAGGCACTAACACATTCATATCCACATAAACTAGGAACAGACACTAACCCTAGGAACAGACACTAACCCATTCATATCCACATAAACTAGGAACAGACACTAACACATTCATATCCACATAAACTAGGAACAGACACTAACCCATTCATATCCACATAAACTAGGAACAGACACTAACCCATTCATATCCACATAAACTAGGAACAGACACTAACCCATTCATATCCACATAAACTAGGAACAGACACTAACACATCCATATCCACATAAACTAGGAAGACACTAACCCATTCATATCCACATAAACTAGGAACAGACACTAACACATTCATATCCACATAAACTAGGAACAGACACTAACCCATTCATATCCACATAAACTAGGAACAGACACTAACCCATTCATATCCACATAAACTAGGAACAGACACTAACCCATTCATATCCACATAAACTAGGAACAGACACTAACCCATTCATATCCACATAAACTAGGAACAGACACTAACCCATTCATATCCACATAAACTAGGAACAGACACTAACACATTCATATCCACATAAACTAGGAACAGACACTAACACATTCATATCCACATAAACTAGGAACAGACACTAACACATTCATATCCACATAAACTAGGAACAGACACTGACACATTCATATCCACATAAACTAGGAACAGACACTAACACATTCATATCCACATAAACTAGGAACAGACACTAACACATTCATATCCACATAAACTAGGAACAGACACTAACCCATTCATATCCACATAAACTAGGAACAGACACTAACACATTCATATCCACATAAACTAGGAACAGACACTAACACATTCATATCCACATAAACTAGGAACAGACACTAACCCATTCATATCCACATAAACTAGGAACAGGCACTAACACATTCATATCCACATAAACTAGGAACAGACACTAACCCATTCATATCCACATAAACTAGGAACAGACACTAACACATTCATATCCACATAAACTAGGAACAGACACTAACCCATTCATATCCACATAAACTAGGAACAGACACTAACACATTCATATCCACATAAACTAGGAACAGACACTAACCCATTCATATCCACATAAACTAGGAACAGACACTAACACATTCATATCCACATAAACTAGGAACAGACACTAACCCATTCATATCCACATAAACTAGGAACAGACACTAACACATTCATATCCACATAAACTAGGAACAGACACTAACCCATTCATATCCACATAAACTAGGAACAGACACTAACACATTCATATCCACATAAACTAGGAACAGACACTAACCCATTCATATCCACATAAACTAGGAACAGACACTAACACATTCATATCCACATAAACTAGGAACAGACACTAACCCATTCATATCCACATAAACTAGGAACAGACACTAACACATTCATATCCACATAAACTAGGAACAGACACTAACCCATTCATATCCACATAAACTAGGAAGACACTAACCCATTCATATCCACATAAACTAGGAACAGACACTAACACATTCATATCCACATAAAGTAGGAACAGACACTAACACATTCATATCCACATAAACTAGGAACAGACACTAACACATTCATATCCACATAAACTAGGAAGACACTAACCCATTCATATCCACATAAACTAGGAACAGACACTAACACATTCATATCCACATAAAGTAGGAACAGACACTAACACATTCATATCCACATAAACTAGGAACAGACACTAACCCATTCATATCCACATAAACTAGGAACAGACACTAACACATTCATATCCACATAAACTAGGAACAGACACTAACCCATTCATATCCACATAAACTAGGAACAGACACTGACACACTGACATATGGTGACTCCAGAGAAACAGCACTGCAGCTCAGAAAGTAGAGCACTCGGAGACAGAGAGAGAGAGAGGGAAGAGGGGGAGAGAGTTGAGCAGTAAGACTGCTACACTTCACCTATAAATAAGCACCTTTACTGAATCTACTCAATATTAAAAACAATGTATGTGTGTGTGTGTGTGTGTGTGTGTGTGTGTGTGTGTGTGTGTGTGTGTGTGTGTGTGTGTGTGTGTGTGTGTGTGTGTGTGTGTGTGTGTGTGTGTGTGTGTGTGTTCATTGTCAGAGGGTACAGTCTGGGAAATGTATTGATTAAACACATTATTGACATTATGTATGAGCATTGCACCGTGCTGTATGTGACCTAAAAGAGTGCTACGTTAGTAACGTTATGTTAGTAGCAGTCATTTAATGGAGCACTGTCCATCAAGGCAATGCAGAGAACAATATTACAGCAGTAGTCTGTTACAGTAGCTGGAAGTAGCAGTCATCCAGCATTTTACCCTGTCTTGACACAATAACTATACCAGGCCAAGACTTAACTTGGGTTATCTGATTAACAGATGACTTTCTAGATTTCCTATAGCTTTTTTAATGACATTAATTCAGAACAATTCTTTGACCAAGACGATAAAACACTAGATGACTAATTGTATTGAGTTTCTTAATCCATTTACACTATAAATTGGGTCCCGAAGATAAAGTTGTTATGAAACAGATTAACACGCAAAACAGGGAGATGGATCATTGCCATACTTGCCTCTACAAGTTTCTATGGAAACAGAATGAACAAGAGGTATAAGGGTTAGAAAACCAAGCGGATACATAGCAACATCACACGGCTGTAACCCAACTATAGATCCCCATGGTTACAAAGCGTGGGACACCTCTATCGGGAAACGTCCATGTATACAGACGCATCGTAACAGCTGTTCAAACAATAAAACATTTCAACATATCATACCATATAATACAATACCCCATTGTATAAGACCTGAGTAGCACAAAAACACTGAGCTTGGTAAAGGGGTTCATTTCAATAGTCACAGTACATTTTTCAGACAGGACAGTACAAGACAAGAATCACAAGCCAACTGAAGCCTTACAGACATAGCCAATGGATATATGACCTAAACATATGTTATCAAACAATGACAAAAGCCAATAGGATCTATTCTACAGATGATTATTTGTAGACACATATACAGTACATTTCCTAATCATCTATAGTGATTTGAGTGTTCATTTTACTGTGGGCATTACTGTAAATTAGGAGCAGCAGAATTGTAGTACCAACTAGCTAACATGGGGGCACTGTGGGCCTAATGTAAAATAATATAATTCATGAGGGGAGAGGGAGAGTGATATGAGGAAGATGCTTGGATTTACTCTCTCAGTCTAATGTTCACTGAATGTAAGCACAAGCACCTTCCTCAATCTCAGAACACACTTGGGAATAATGGTGGTGCTACTGTCAATTCTGGCGTTATAGTAAGGCTTCAGTTCCACGAGAGAGGCAGAAAAGGCAGTACTTACATTCACTTCAGTGATAGCAATATCAACGACGCTACCAACTACAATTAAGGCATCAAATGTGTTCCACGCGTCAGTGAAATAGTGCTGTTAACGGAAGCCACAGCACACAAGGGGAAGAGAGGGGGATGAAAAAGAAAGAGAGAGAAAACAGAAAAGAGGACAGAGGCAATAATGTTATTGTGAATGAGAGAGAGAGAGAGAGAGAGAGAGAGAGAAAATGAGAAGAGAATAAGTGTGAATAGGATTGTGTAGGGAGGCAGCAGGAGGTAGGGCCAGAGAAGGAGAGAAAAAAGACAAATAGAAAAGTAGCCATTAAGACCTGAGTAATCAATAACAGAGAGACTGAGTAGGCCCTTTGGTAGCAGAGGAGCTGAAGTCAGCAGAAACAGCAGGCCATATAACCAAAGACCAGCGGGTGCATTCAGTGAGGTAAAACATCCAGCATGTCACAGATAGAAATGTAACAAGTAAAGCTAATGCCAATTGCCTATTCTATCTGACAGTCATATCTGTTCTACACAATAGTTTTCTATCTAAACGTTCTGTAACGGTACACCCTCTTGAACACACCCCAGAACATAGATACATAGAGGGAGGACAGATGACCACGGACAGATCAGACGGGACAGATCAGGGGCGGGGCCAAAGAGGGTTGGGTGGGGCTTACTTACATCAATCTCACTAAGCACAATGTCTACTATGCTGCCCATCACCACCAGGGCGTCGAACACATTCCAGGCGTCCCCAAAATACCCCTGAGTGAGGTCAGGGGAGTAGGCAGTGGTTAGGTGGTGAGGTTAATACTGTGTCATTACAGTTACTTTCAAATGTTATCTGCATGCTCAATGCATTTATTCCACTGTAGAACTTTATTGTAAATGACCGTATGCAATAAAACATGTTGATAGAATTAATGAACTGTAAATGTTAAGGTATTAGAAAGTTAGCTAGGTCACTAGTGGGTGAGAGTCACAAAGAGACAGAGAGAGAGACTGCGAGAGAGAGAGATACAGAGACACACAGAGAGAGAGAGAGAGAGAGAGAGAGAGAGAGAGAGAGAGAGAGAGAGAGAGAGAGAGAGAGAGAGAGAGAGACAGAGACAGAGACAGAGACAGAGACAGAGACAGAGACAGAGACAGAGACAGAGAGAAAGTTGGAGAGAGAGTCAGAGAGAGAGAGACAGTGAGAGAGACAGCAAGAGAGAGAGAGAGATACAGAGAATGAGAGAGAGAGAGAGAGAAAGAGAAAGAAAGAGAGAGAGAGAGAGAGTCCTGTCTCTAGGCACTGCACCACACCACTCAGTCTCTTACTGGGTCCCTGTCCTTCTTCTCAACACAAAGCTGTGTGTAGGCCACCAGGTACAGTAGGGGGTAGGGAGGAGCAGGAAGGGGTAAGGCGGAGCAGGAAAGGGTAGGGCAGGGTGTAAACAAGTCAACAACCAACAAATGAAGGTACTGTACACACAATGACCAAAGACACCTACAAACATAACATCCACAGACAATACACCCACAAAATAGACAAATGGGGATTTATGTGAGACGGGAGATGCACGACTATGTATGTGTGTGTGTGTCCGTCTGTGTGTCCATCTGTGTGCACACATGCATGCATTTGTGTGTGCGTGTGTCTGCGGGTGTGTGTTTGTGTGTGTGTCCTTACCCGAGGTTTGAAGGCGATGAGTTTGAGCACCATCTCTGCAGTGAAAACAGCAGTGAAGACCATGTTGAGGATGTCCATCACATAGTTAAATGTTGCAGACTGGCCATAGTGCTACAGGAGAGGGAGATAGATGGAGAGATGGAGAGGGAGATAGAGATGGAGAGGGAGATAGAGAGAGAGATGGAGAGGAAGATAGAGATAGATGGAGAGATGAGACGGAGAGAGATGGAGAGCGAGATAGAGATAGATGTAGAGATGGAGACGGAGAGAGAGATGGAGAGCGAGATAGAGAGAGAGATGGAGAGGGAGATAGAGATATATGCAGAGATGGAGACGGAGAGAGAGATATATATAGATAGAGATGGAGACGGAGAGAGAGATGGAGAGCGAGATAGAGATAGATGGAGAGATGGAGAGAGAGATGGAGAGCGAGATAGAGATAGATAGAGATAGATGGAGAGATGGAGACGGAGAGAGAGATGGAGAGCGAGATAGAGATAGATGGAGACGGAGAGAGAGATGGAGAGCGAGATAGAGATAGATAGAGATAGATGGAGAGATGGAGACGGAGAGAGAGATGGAGAGCGAGATAGAGATAGATGGAGACGGAGAGAGAGATGGAGAGCGAGATAGAGATAGATGGAGAGATGGAGAGCGAGATAGAGATGGAGAGGGAGATAGAGAGAGAGATGGAGAGGAAGATAGAGATAGATGGAGAGATGAGACGGAGAGAGATGGAGAGCGAGATAGAGATAGATGTAGAGATGGAGACGGAGAGAGAGATGGAGAGCGAGAGCGAGATAGAGATGGAGAGGGAGATAGAGATATATGCAGAGATGGAGACGGAGAGAGAGATAGATATAGATAGAGATGGAGACGGAGAGAGAGATGGAGAGCGAGATAGAGATAGATGGAGAGATGGAGAGAGAGATGGAGAGCGAGATAGAGATAGATAGAGATAGATGGAGAGATGGAGACGGAGAGAGAGATGGAGAGCGAGATAGAGATAGATGGAGACGGAGAGAGAGATGGAGAGCGAGATAGAGATAGATAGAGATAGATGGAGAGATGGAGACGGAGAGAGAGATGGAGAGCGAGATAGAGATAGATGGAGACGGAGAGAGAGATGGAGAGCGAGATAGAGATAGATGGAGAGATGGAGAGCGAGATAGAGATAGATGGAGAGATGGAGACGGAGCGAGAGATGGAGAGCGAGATAGAGATAGATAGAGATAGATGGAGAGATGGAGACGGAGAGAGAGATGGAGAGCGAGATAGAGATAGATGGAGAGATGGAGACGGAGAGAGAGATGGAGAGAGAGATAGATGGAGACGGAGAGAGAGATGGAGAGCGAGATAGAGATAGATGGAGAGATAGAGATGGAGAGCGAGATAGAGATAGATGGAGAGAGAGATGGAGAGCGAGATAGAGATAGATAGAGATAGATGGAGAGATAGAGACGGAGAGAGAGATAGAGATAGATGGAGAGATGGAGACGGAGAGAGAGATAGAGAGCGAGATAGAGATAGATGGAGAGATGGAGACGGAGAGAGAGACGGAGAGAGAGATGGAGAGCGAGATAGAGATAGATGGAGAGATGGAGACGGAGAGAGAGATGGAGAGCGAGATAGAGATAGATAGAGATAGATGGAGAGATGGAGACGGAGAGAGAGATGGAGAGAGAGATGGAGAGCGAGATAGAGATAGATGGAGAGATGGAGACGGAGAGAGAGACGGAGAGAGAGATGGAGAGAGAGATGGAGACGGAGAGAGAGATAGAGATAGATGGAGAGATGGAGACAGAGAGAGAGATAGAGAGCGAGATAGAGATAGATGGAGAGATGGAGACGGAGAGAGAGACGGAGAGAGAGATGGAGAGCGAGATAGAGATAGATGGAGAGATGGAGACGGAGAGCGAGATGGAGAGATGGAGACGGAGAGAGAGATAGAGATAGATGGAGAGATGGAGACGGAGAGAGAGACGGAGAGAGAGATGGAGAGAGAGATGGAGAGATGGAGACGGAGAGAGAGATAGAGATAGATGGAGAGATGGAGACGGAGAGAGAGATAGAGAGCGAGATAGAGATAGATGGAGAGATGGAGACGGAGAGAGAGATGGAGAGCGAGATAGAGATAGATGGAGAGATGGAGACGGAGAGAGAGATGGAGAGCGAGATAGAGATAGATAGAGATAGATGGAGAGATGGAGACGGAGAGAGAGATGGAGAGAGAGATGGAGAGCGAGATAGAGATAGATGGAGAGATGGAGACGGAGAGAGAGATGGAGAGATGGAGAGAGAGATGGAGAGAGAGATGGAGAGCGAGATAGAGATAGATGGAGAGATGGAGACGGAGAGAGAGATGGAGAGATGGAGAGAGAGATGGAGAGCGAGATAGAGAGAGAGATGGAGAGAGAGATGGAGAGCGAGATAGAGATAGATGGAGAGATGGAGACGGAGAGAGAGATGGAGAGATGGAGAGCGAGATAGAGATAGATGGAGAGATGGAGACGGAGAGAGAGATGGAGAGATGGAGAGCGAGATAGAGATAGATGGAGAGATGGAGACGGAGAGAGAGATGGAGAGCGAGATAGAGATAGATGGAGAGATGGAGACGGAGAGAGAGATGGAGAGCGAGATAGAGATAGATGGAGAGATGGAGACGGAGAGAGAGATGGAGAGCGAGATAGAACAATAGAGAGGGAGGAAAGGAGAACAATTATGTTTTTTTATTTCTAATAACCGGAGTATAATAAGAAATGTTACGACAAGACTACGGCCTCTGAATGGGTTGGGTTGAGCTTCTTCTTACCTGCACAGCCAGGCAGAGTGTGTTGAGCATGATGAGGACGAACATGATGTACTCAAACCCTGTGGAGTTGACCACGTACCAGAACTTATACTGGTAGGGGTTCTTAGGGATGTACCTCCTCAACGGACGGGCCTTCAGGGCATACTCCACACACTGCCGCTGTAGAGAGAACCCACACAGTTATTCATTGCATACCTGTACACACAGTATAGTATACACCAGGATTTCCGTTAGCTGGTAATAACTGGCTTTTGGCCAATAAACATTTTGATAAGCCGCTAAATAAAATAACCAAGAAGACTCGAGGCTGTAATCGCTAACAAAGGTGCTTCAACAAAGTACTGAGTAAAGTGTCTGAATACTAATGTAAATAAGGTAGTTCTGTTTTTAAAAAATTATATATATATTTTATATATTTCACTTTGTCATTATGGGTTACTATATGTAGATTAATAATAATTTAATCCATTTTAGAATAAGGCTGTAACGTAACAAAATGTGGACAAAGTGAAGCAACACTTTCCGAATGCACTGTATAATTTTGTGGAATTAAACTGGCTCGTGTGTACAGTATATTTGTTATGTATCTTATTTATCACATTCGTACAGCATACAGATATAGATGAGCGGAAAATGTGTCAGTCAGTGTGAGAGCTGCTGCTACAGCATCTCAAACAGCAAATGCATTGGTAATGGAAGGCAGGCTTCATACAACAGTACATATTATGAGGCATGTCTTACCTTTCTTCAAAGTAGCCTGGCCAAAATCAGACCCTATCCGTGGAGGCAATTCTTTTATATCATCTTTCTTTCATTGTCCAGTACACAAAGGCACAGCCCTAGTCATATTAACAACCCATGCTAGTTGTTGCATATTTCATCTCCCCTCTTTCTAAATTTCAAACAGATATTTTTATCTCTGTCACATGAAAGCGCTCGCAGGTGCGTTTTGACAACAGTGTTTTCCCATGAATTGCATTATGGAACAAACATTCGCGCCTAGCCTACTGCCTTGTGCACATTGCTGCTCTCATAATGTGAATAAATAATAGTTTATCAAAGTTTTAAGCTAAATGTTCTGATCTGTTGCATCAGACTCATTGCTTTTTAACATGTTTTATGCTTGTATCCTAGGCCTACTGGTTGTATGAATTTGGGATCTATCATCTCACAGTTGTCCCAGAGTCTGTTTGGAATAGACTATTTCTTTCTCTCCAAGCTGCTCAGTTGGTAGAGCATGGCGCTTGTAACGCCAGGGTAGTGGGTTCGATCCCCGGGACCACCCATACGTAGAATGTATGCACACATGACTGTAAGTCGCTCTGCTAAATGGCATATATTATTATATTATTATTATCAATAAAATAGGTCAACTTTTCTACTATGAGGGATAATAGATTGACATAGGCTAGTGATTTTGCTGTTTGTTTACTCGTCTTGTCGGCTGTTAGAAGAGTTATTCTAACATGTTCAAAGTGAGCATCAGAATTCGGTAAGAAGGACCGGATATCATTGCATCCTCTGTTAATATGAAAGACTATAATCTGAATGTGATTTCTGTCACTCTGACCAGTCATAATCAGGTTACGCACCCAACGCATATGTGTCCGGTACATTTATCAAATGTCAGGTACATTTAAATGCTGCTGGTCAAATGTCTGTAGGCACATTTTCCTAATGGAAACCCTGGTATACACACAAACTGCATAGCAACACACTGAGAACCTTAGTGTGGGGAATGATGATGTCACGACTTCTGCCGAAGTCGTTGCCTCTCCTTGTGCGGGCGGTGCTCGGCGTTCGACCTCACCGGTCTTCTAGCCATCATTGATCCATTTTTCATTTTCCATCGGTTTTGTCTTGTCTTCCCACACACCTGTTTTCAATCCCATTCATTACCTGTTGTGTATTTAACCCTCTGTTTCCTCTCATGTCTTTGTCAGAGATTGTTTAATTGTCAGTGTTGTCATTTTGTTGTTGGTGCGCGACGGGTCCTCGTACCCATGTTTTTTCATGTCTGTATGTTTTAGTGTTATGGAGCATGTTCTGTTGACATTTATTAAAAGACTCCATTTACACTTCATTTTGACTCTCCTGCGCCTGACTTCCCTGCCACCTATACACACGACGCTGACAGATGAGCAGACTAGACATGTAGTTCCACAAAACTCATAAACACACATAAACACCACATGAACACACACACACACACACACACACACACACACACACACACACACACACACACACACACACACACACACACACACACACACACACACACACACACACACACACACACACACACACACACACACACACACACACACACATGTTTTACACACATGTTTTGTTCTTCTAAACACGCACACACACATGAACTGACCTGGTTCTTATCAAGCTCACAGTTCTTGTATTCTTTCTCTCCTTGCTCCTGGAAGGTGACGATGACGAAGCCGACGAAGATGTTCATCATGAAGAAAGCGATGATGATGATGTAGATGATGAAGAAGATGGAGATCTCGATGCGGTAGTTGTAGATGGGACCCAGGTTCTCTCTGTTAGAGTCTATGGCCTTGTAGAGCAACCTGAGAGAGAGAGAGAGAGAGAGAGAGAGAGAGAGAGAGAGAGAGAGAGAGAGAGAGAGAGGAGGGAGAGGTAGGAGAGACAGAGAGGAGAAAGATAGAGAGAGATAGGAGAGACAGAGAGAGGAGAGAGAGAAATAGGAGAGAGAGAGATAGGAGAGAGGGATAGGAGAGACAGAGGAGAGAGAGAGCGAGAGAGCGAGAGAGAGAGAGAAGAGAGAGACAGGAGAGACAGAGAGCAGAGAGAGAGATAGGAGAGAGGGAGAGAGAAAGAGAGACATTTTTTTAATTGTTATTTTTTATACACAAAAATACGAAAGTGTTTAATATTGTATTTGAGTATATAATATGAGAGTGTTTAATATTGTATTTGAGTATATAATATGAGAGTGTTTAATATTGTATTTGAGTATATAATATGAGAGTGTTTAATATTGTATTTGAGTATATAATATGAGAGTGTTTAATATTGTATTTGAGTATATAATATGAGAGTGTTTAATATTGTATTTGAGTATATAATATGAGAGTGTTTAATATTGTATTTGAGTATATAATATGAGAGTGTTTAATATTGTATTTGAGTATATAATATGAGAGTGTTTAATATTGTATTTGAGTATATAATATGAGAGTGTGTAATATTGTATTTGAGTATATAATATGAGAGTGTGTCTTACGAAGGCCAGCCCTCGAAGGTAGACACGGTGAAAAGAGCCATCATGGCCATCAGCACGTTGTCAAAGTTGAACTCGCTGTTGTGCCACACTCTCTTTTGGATGGCCGGCTGGTTCACGTCCCCGTCTTTAAAATGGATGTAGGTGCCCCTGGGAGGTTAGAGGTCACAGGAGTTAGAGGTCAGGATTTAGGTTTAGGCCTATGATGTACAATATATAAACAATTTGAATATTGTGGAAGTTGTGAATATGTATGTCTATGGGCAACATGCTCAAATCAAAGATACTAAAGAACACATACTGTAGAGTAAATGGAAGAATTTATGGTACAATATGACGGGTGTCAGTTTACTATGTAGCTATAGATGGACAAATGTATCAAAAGCAACTGACTTGCATTCATCTGGGCTGGACTTTGCTTCGTCTGTACATCGGTAAAACTTCCCCTGTGAAGCAAACACACACATCTTCCTTGTCTGGGAGTGTCAACACACAAGGGTCTAATTCATTAGGACACACCATAGCAAAATGTTTAGCAAGGGAAAACAAAAACAAGCATTTCATATTGGATAGGTTTCAGTGGTCCTCCCTGTTTCAGTCAGTTTTCTTCCAAATTGGTGTTACAGTGCTGACAGTAGTGTTATAGTGTTACAGTGCTGACAGTAGTGTTATAGTGTTACAGTGCTGACAGTAGTGTTATAGTGTTACAGTGCTGACAGTAGTGTTACAGTGTTACAGTGCTGACAGTAGTGTTATAGTGTTACAGTGCTGACAGTGCTGTTACGATAGTGTTATAGTACTGATCTTAGAACCAGTATTACAGCGCTGACAGTGCTGTTACAGTAGTGTTATAGTGTTACAGTGCTGACAGTAGTGTTATAGTGTTACAGTGCTGACAGTAGTGTTATAGTGTTACAGTGCTGACAGTGCTGTTACGATAGTGTTATAGTACTGATCTTAGAACCAGTGTTACAGTGCTGACAGTGCTGTTACGATAGTGTTATAGTACTGATCTTAGAACCAGTGTTACAGTGCTGACAGTGCTGTTACGATAGTGTTATAGTACTGATCTTAGAACCAGTATTACAGCGCTGACAGTGCTGTTACAGTAGTGTTATAGTACTGATCTTAGAACCAGTATTACAGCGCTGACAGTGCTGTTACAGTAGTGTTATAGTACTGATCTTAGAACCAGTATTACAGCGCTGACAGTGCTGTTACAGTAGTGTTATAGTACTGATCTTAGAACCAGTATTACAGCGCTGACAGTGCTGTTACAGTAGTGTTATAGTACTGATCTTAGAACCAGTGTTACAGTGCTGACAGTGCTGTTACGATAGTGTTATAGTACTGATCTTAGAACCAGTATTACAGCGCTGACAGTGCTGTTACAGTAGTGTTATAGTAATGATCTTAGAACCAGTGTTACAGTGCTGACAGTGCTGTTACGATAGTGTTATAGTACTGATCTTAGAACCAGTATTACAGCGCTGACAGTGCTGTTACAATAGTGTTATAGTACTGATCTTAGAACCAGTATTACAGCGCTGACAGTGCTGTTACAGTAGTGTTATAGTACTGATCTTAGAACCAGTATTACAGCGCTGACAGTGCTGTTACAGTAGTGTTATAGTACTGATTTTAGAACCAGTATTACAGCGCTGACAGTGCTGTTACAGTAGTGTTATAGTAATGATCTTAGAACCAGTGTTACAGTGCTGTTACGGTAGTGATATAGTACTGATCTTAGAACCAGTGTTACAGCGCTGACAGTGCTGTTACGGTAGTGTTATAGTACTGATCTTAGAACCAGTGTTACAGTGCTGACAGTGCTGTTACGGTAGTGATATAGTACTGATTGTAGAAACAGTGTTACAGCGCTGACAGTGCTGTTACGGTAGTGTTATAGTACTGATCTTAGAACCAGTGTTACAGTGCTGTTACGGTAGTGTTATAGTACTGATCTTAGAACCAGTGTTACAGCGCTGACAGTGCTGTTACAATAGTGTTATAGTACTGATCTTAGAACCAGTGTTACAGTGCTGTTACGGTAGTGTTATAGTACTGATCTTAGAACCAGTGTTATGGCGCTGACAGTGCTGTTACAGTAGTGTTATAGTACTGATCTTAGAACCAGTGTTACAGTGCTGTTACGGTAGTGTTATAGTACTGATCTTAGAACCAGTGTTACAGCGCTGACAGTGCTGTTATAATAGTGTTATAGTACTGATCTTAGAACCAGTGTTACAGTGCTGACAGTGCTGTTACGGTAGTGTTATAGTACTGATCTTAGAACCAGTGTTACAGTGCTGTTACGGTAGTGTTATAGTACTGATCTTAGAACCAGTGTTACAGCGCTGACAGTGCTGTTACGATAGTGTTATAGTACTGATCTTAGAACCAGTGTTACAGTGCTGACAGTGCTGTTACGATAGTGTTATAGTACTGATCTTAGAACCAGTATTACAGCGCTGACAGTGCTGTTACAGTAGTGTTATAGTAATGATCTTAGAACCAGTGTTACAGTGCTGATCTTAGAACCAGTGTTACAGTGCTGACAGTGCTGTTATGGTAGTGATATAGTACTGATTGTAGAAACAGTGTTACAGCGCTGACAGTGCTGTTACGGTAGTGTTATAGTACTGATCTTAGAACCAGTGTTACAGTGCTGTTACGGTAGTGTTATAGTACTGATCTTAGAACCAGTGTTACAGCGCTGACAGTGCTGTTACAATAGTGTTATAGTACTAATCTTAGAACCAGTGTTACAGTGCTGACAGTGCTGTTACGGTAGTGTTATAGTACTGATCTTAGAACCAGTGTTATGGCGCTGACAGTGCTGTTACAGTAGTGTTATAGTACTGATCTTAGAACCAGTGTTACAGTGCTGTTACGGTAGTGTTATAGTACTGATCTTAGAACCTGTGTTACAGCGCTGACAGTGCTGTTATAATAGTGTTATAGTACTGATCTTAGAACCAGTGTTACAGTGCTGACAGTGCTGTTACGGTAGTGTTATAGTACTGATCTTAGAACCAGTGTTACAGTGCTGACAGTGCTGTTACAGTAGTGTTATAGTACTGATCTTAGAACCAGTGTTACAGTGCTGTTACGGTAGTGATATAGTACTAATCGTAGAACCAGTGTTACAGCGCTGACAGTGCTGTTACAGTAGTGTTATAGTACTGATCTTAGAACCAGTGTTACAGTGCTGTTACGGTAGTGATAAAGTGCTGATCTTAGAACCAATGTTACAGCGTTGACAGTGCTGTTACGGTACTGTTATAGTACTGATCTTAGAACCAGTGTTACAGTGCTGACAGTGCTGTTACGGTAGTGTCATAGTACTGATCTTCGAACCAGTGTTACAGCGCTGACAGTGCTGTTACAATAGTGTTATAGTACTGATCTTAGAACCAGTGTTACGGCGCTGACAGTGCAGTTACAGTAGTGTTATAGTACTGATCTTAGAACCAGTGTTACAGTGCTGTTACGGTAGTGATATAGTACTAATCTTAGAACCAGTGTTACGGCGCTGACAGTGCTGTTACAGTAGTGTTATAGTACTGATCTTAGAACCAGTGTTACAGTGCTGACAGTGCTGTTACGGTAGTAATATAGTACTGATCGTAGAACCAGTGTTACAGCGCTGACAGTGCTGTTACGGTAGTGTTATAGTACTGATCTTAGAACCCGTGTTACAGCACTGATAGTGCTGTTACGGTAGTGATATAGTACTGATCGTAGAACCAGTGTTACAGCGCTGACAGTGCTGTTATGGTAGTGTTATAGTACTGATCTTAGAACCTGTGTTACAGCGCTGACAGTGCTGTTACGGTAGTGATATAGTACTGATCGTAGAACCAGTGTTACAGCGCTGACAGTGCTGTTACAGTAGTGTTATAGTACTGATCTTAGAACCAGTGTTACAGTGCTGACAGTGCTGTTACGGTAGTGTTATAGTACTGATCTTAGAATCAGTGTTACGGCGCTGGCAGTGCTGTTACAGTAGTGTTATAGTACTGATCTTAGAACCAGTGTTACAGTGCTGTTACGGTAGTGGTATAGTACTGATCTTAGAACCAGTGTTACAGCGCTGACAGTGCTGTTACGGTAGTGTTATAGTACTGATCTTAGAACCAGTGTTACAGTGCTGACAGTGCTGTTACAATAGTGTTATAGTACTGATCTTAGAACCAGTGTTACAGTGCTGACAGTGCTGTTATGGTAGTGTTATAGTACTGATCTCAGAACCAGTGTTACGGCGCTGACAGTGCTGTTACAGTAGTGTTATAGTACTGATCTTAGAACCAGTGTTACAGTGCTGTTACGGTAGTGATATAGTACTAATCTTAGAACCAGTGTTACAGCGCTGACAGTGCTGTGACAGTAGTGTTATAGTACTGATCTTAGAACCAGTGTTACAGTGCTGTTACGGTAGTGATATAGTGCTGATCTTAGAACCAGTGTTACAGCGCTGACAGTGCTGTTACGGTACTGTTATAGTACTGATCTTAGAACCAGTGTTACAGTGCTGACACGGTAGTGTTATAGTACTGATCTTAGAACCAGTGTTACAGTGCTGACAGTGCTGTTACAATAGTGTTATAGTACTGATCTTCGAACCAGTGTTACAGCGCTGACAGTGCTGTTACAATAGTGTTATAGTACTGATCTTAGAACCAATGTTACAGTGCTGACAGTGCTGTTACAATAGTCTTATAGTACTAATCTTAGAACCAGTGTTACGGCGCTGACAGTGCTGTTACAGTAGTGTTATAGTACTGATCTTAGAACCAGTGTTACAGTGCTGACAGTGCTGTTACGGTAGTAATATAGTACTGATCATAGAACCAGTGTTACAGCGCTGACAGTGCTGTTATGGTAGTGTTATAGTACTGATCTTAGAACCTGTGTTACAGCGCTGACAGTGCTGTTACGGTAGTGATATAGTACTGATCGTAGAACCAGTGTTACAGCGCTGACAGTGCTGTTACAGTAGTGTTATAGTACTGATCTTAGAACCAGTGTTACAGTGCTGACAGTGCTGTTACGGTAGTGTTATAGTACTGATCTTAGAATCAGTGTTACGGCGCTGGCAGTGCTGTTACAGTAGTGTTATAGTACTGATCTTAGAACCATTGTTACAGTGCTGTTACGGTAGTGTTATAGTACTGATCTTAGAACCAGTGTTACAGCGCTGACAGTGCTGTTACGGTAGTGTTATAGTACTGATCTTAGAACCAGTGTTACAGTGCTGACAGTGCTGTTATGGTAGTGTTATAGTACTGATCTCAGAACCAATGTTACGGCGCTGACAGTGCTGTTACAGTAGTGTTATAGTACTGATCTTAGAACCAGGGTTACAGTGCTGTTACGGTAGCGATATAGTGCTGATCTTAGAACCAGTGTTACAGCGCTGACAGTGCTGTTACGGTAGTGTTATAGTACTGATCTTAGAACCAGTGTTACAGTGCTGACAGTGCTGTTACAATAGTGTTATAGTACTGATCTTCGAACCAGTGTTACAGCGCTGACAGTGCTGTTACAATAGTGTTATAGTACTGATCTTAGAACCAATGTTACAGTGCTGACAGTGCTGTTAAAATAGTCTTATAGTACTGATCTTAGAACCAGTGTTACAGTGCTGACAGTGCAGTTACAGTAGTGTTATAGTACTGATCTTAGAACCAGTGTTACAGTGCTGACAGTGCTGTTACAATAGTGTTATAGTACTGATCTTAGAACCAGTGTTACAGTGCTGACAGTGCTGTTATGGTAGTGTTATAGTACTGATCTCAGAACCAGTGTTACGGCGCTGACAGTGCTGTTACAGTAGTGTTATAGTACTGATCTTAGAACCAGTGTTACAGTGCTGTTACGGTAGTGATATAGTACTAATCTTAGAACCAGTGTTACAGCGCTGACAGTGCTGTGACAGTAGTGTTATAGTACTGATCTTAGAACCAGTGTTACAGTGCTGTTACGGTAGTGATATAGTGCTGATCTTAGAACCAGTGTTACAGCGCTGACAGTGCTGTTACAGTACTGTTATAGTACTGATCTTAGAACCAGTGTTACAGTGCTGACACGGTAGTGTTATAGTACTGATCTTAGAACCAGTGTTACAGTGCTGACAGTGCTGTTACAATAGTGTTATAGTACTGATCTTCGAACCAGTGTTACAGCGCTGACAGTGCTGTTACAATAGTGTTATAGTACTGATCTTAGAACCAATGTTACAGTGCTGACAGTGCTGTTACAATAGTCTTATAGTACTGATCTTAGAACCAGTGTTACAGTGCTGACAGTGCTGTTATGGTGGTGTTATAGTACTGATCTTAGAACCAGTGTTACGGCGCTGACAGTGCAGTTACAGTAGTGTTATAGTACTGATCTTAGAACCAGTGTTACAGTGCTGTTACGGTAGTGATATAGTACTAATCTTAGAACCAGTGTTACGGCGCTGACAGTGTTGTTACAGTAGTGTTATAGTACTGATCTTAGAACCAGTGTTACAGTGCTGACAGTGCTGTTACGGTAGTAATATAGTACTGTTCGTAGAACCAGTGTTACAGCGCTGACAGTGCTGTTACGGTAGTGTTATAGTACTGATCTTAGAAACCGTGTTACAGCGCTGACAGTGCTGTTACGGTAGTGATATAGTACTGATCGTAGAACCAGTGTTACAGCGCTGACAGTGCTGTTACAGTAGTGTTATAGTACTGATCTTAGAACCAGTGTTACAGTGCTGACAGTGCTGTTACGGTAGTGTTATAGTACTGATCTTAGAACCAGTGTTACATCGCTGACAGTGCTGTTACAGTAGTGTTATAGTACTGATCTTAGAACCAGTGTTACAGTGCTGACAGTGCTGTTACGGTAGTGTTATAGTACTGATCTTAGAACCAGTGTTACAGTGCTGTTACGTAGTGTTATAGTACTGGTCTTCGAACCAGTGTTACGGTGATGACAGTGCTGTTACGTAGTGTTATAGTACTGATCTTAGAACCAGTGTTACAGTGCTGTTACGGTAGTGTTATAGTACTGATCTTAGAACCAGTGTTACAGTGCTGACAGTGCTGTTACGGTAGTGTTGTAGTACTGGTCTTCGAACCAGTGTTACGGTGCTGACAGTGCTGTTACGGTAGAGTTATAGTACTGATCTTAGAACCAGTGTTACGGCGCTGACCTTAAAGAGCTGTACTCCTATGCAGGCAAACATGAACTGCAACAGCGTGGTGACGATCATGATGTTACCGATGGTCCTGATGGCCACAAACACACACTGGACTACATGCTGCAAGGGTCAAAGATCAAATGTTAGCAGTCATTGAACGGTAAGATGGCATTACATTGATGAAAGGTTAATATATGTCAAAGAAGACAAGGAGCTATAGTAACGATACTGTTACGGGAACTATTACCTTTTGTACCTGTCGCACAGCACAGGTTTTTGTAACAAACTATCACGTTTACTGTAATTGTTCTACCAATACTGTGGCAAGTAAATTGATACATAAAGAGAAAGAGTAGGAGGTTAACAGTCTACCTTGAGACCTTTGGCTCTGTTGATAGCCCTCAGGGGCCGAAGCACACGCAGGACCCTCAGAATCTTCACCACTGAGATGGCAGAGGACCTAAATGTCATCACAGGAACTCACTGTCAGAAACAAACTCGCACTCTCTAAATACAACCATTCACTGCCATATCTAATGGGACCATATCAATTAAAAATGATGTGTTAGGACAGTGTGCACGAGAGAAGAAACAGAGAGAGAGGGAGAATGGGTGAGGAATATGATGAAGAGACAGATAGCAGAGTGAGAGAGAGAGAGGAAAAGAAAGAAAGGAAATAGTGTGGGCGGAGGGTAGCAGCAGGTACTGACTGGATGCAGAAGGAGACCAGGGAGACCCCCACCACCAGCAGATCCAGCAGGTTGAAGGTGTTCCTACAGAACGCTCCTTTATGGAGGAACGCACCGTATGTGGTCATCTGATGGGAAGGGCACAGTTAGTCAGAGGGGTATCAGACACTAAGAAATACACACATTAACACAAACACAGAGACATACACACAACCCACTGGGCACAAACTGGTTGAATCAACTTTGTTTCAATGTAATTTATCAACATATTGTGATGTGGAAAATAACTTGGATTTGAAGAAAGTAATCAAACAAGCCAGACTAAGTGGAACTATTCAAACAGAAGATATATCTCCTTCAAATGTTGTTATTTGGCTCTGTTGACTAACAAACACAATTGAATATCACTTATGAAATAAAATAAATTGCCTATTAACTTGTCGACATGCTAACAAATGATTTGTTGGATTCACGTCTCCAACTCAACCAAAAGTATAAGTTAAAGAATGGGATTTAAGCCAGTGGCTCAAATGGAACAATCCAAGCAGATACATCTCCTTTAAATGTTGATATTTGGTTACGTTGTCAACCAAACACAATTCAATATTACTTGTGTAATACAGGAAAAGGCTACCTTACAAACTAATGTAACATACAACCTTAAAATGGGTAACACATCCATGGCCACATTTTGTGGTTACTGCAACTATAAAGTTCTTCTTATGTAATAATTTAAAGTGTGCATGTCAAAGATAACAGGTCGTCGCAGGTCTGTGGAAATCTTGAAATTTGGTTGTGCTTTTAGATGGTTGAAAGCATAGCGATAACACATTGGAAATTCAACACATTTTTGGCTGTGTTTTTGAGTGGGTAAATATAGGTTGTAATCTCACTGTTCATAGTCTCAACCAAATATTACCCAGTTCTCCATGTTGAAATGACATGGTGTCCCCAGTGAGAAGTACACAATATCACAGTTGTACACCACAAGACAGACACATTGAAATAGACAAAGGAGTAGAAACAGCAATAATACAGCACTCACTCTCCCTCACACCCACGTACACCCACATAATTCCACACTCTTGTAGATCACTCTATTTCAGGGTGGCGAGCTCAGACTCAGGCTCAGACTCAGACTCAGGCTCAGAATCAGGCTCAGAATCAGGCTCAGACTCAGGCTCAGACTCAGGCTCAGACTCAGGCAGAGCAGTAACATAGGAGGCTAGCAGCTACCATCGCCACCCCACGGCACACTGGTACATGAATGTAGTAGCAAGTCATTCATTTCCCAATCCGCTAATAACAGGGTCACTCGCAGCAGTAAAACATGCAGTTTATTGCCACTCTGCGAGAACAGATATTATGTCTACTACTGAGATGAAGTATAGGATCGAACGCTCCAGCGATTGGAAAACCAAATCCCCTTACTGACACATTCATGTATGGCCGTTTCCCTTAAAGCACATTCATGTATGGCCGTTTCCCTTAAAGCACATTCATGTATGGCCGTTTCCCTTAAAGCACATTCATGTATGGCCGTTTCCCTTAAAGCACATTCATGTATGGCCGTTTCCCTTAAAGCACATTCCTTCATGTTCTTTAATAGCTCAAATATAAAGGGATAATAAAGCAGCTCCCACTAAAACATGTCAGACTTCAGCAGGCAGAGAAGTAAACAACCCAGCAGAAGGAAGTCTTGTTCAAATCATAAAAGTAAAGTTCATCGTCCTGAGTGCATGTAAATGTAGAGACCAGTAGAACATACAGTGAGGGAGGGAGTAAAGAGCTAACTGAGAATGGTAACAGAGAACGCAGGGTGCTGCTGACGCAGCAGGACCAAGTTGAGCCGGGATGTGTTCATTAGGCACCAAACGGGAAAAAAACAGACCGAAAAAGGGAGGACTAACTGAACTGGTCCAATAAGAAACTGTAGTTTTCACTTTCCATTGCGAAAAACATTTTGCTACGGTTTGCCCTAATGAATACGACCCTGGACAGGACTGTGCAGGTTAGGTCTACCCTCTTAACGGTTCTGGAGGAAACACTACATTTCTGTGCACTCAGTCAGTCAGGGGAAAGTCCATGCTCCACATGAACATGGTTGGTTTGCCCCCTCTTTTATGGCTTTAGTATCTGAATAGCAGTCAGTCAGTTTGAGATGGAGTTCTTTGACTGGAGATGGCCTTAGATGTTTGTTTTTAAACCCTTCAAAACTCCGCCAATGACTTCTGGTTCAACTTCAGTCAAAGCTACAGGTCTTAAACAGTGCATTGATAGCTGTTTCCTTGCACAAAGAGTTGCATAATTTTTTGAAAGTTACACAAACTTGTGTCGTCGGTCGAAATTCCAAAACCTTTTCAACTCAAACGTGACAATCATGATGACACCAATCTGGGCTAGTTTGTGTCTGATTCCTTCCTGGATCATTCGTTTGTTGATTAGTGTAAATTGAACAACTCTTCTGTTAGTCAGTGTGTGTGTAGTAGTAGTTGGGAGTTAGCTGATGATGACAATCTAAAAGTTAAAAGAGGTGCCATGGAGTCAAAAGACAAAGAATAGAAACTGAAAACAAAACAAGGCAGGTAGTACTGTGGTGGCAGCAGGTGACACACAAGGAGAGAATGCAACAAGGCTCTCTGTCGTCATTAACGGGGGTTACCTTCAACATGATCTCAAATGTAAACATACTAGTGAAGACATAATCTGCATAGCCTAGGACCTGGAAGGCAACCAGACGTTGGGAGTGTTACTGTGGGGGGCAGTTAGTAGACAGCACAAAGAGGCGGACACAGGCCATTTACCTTCAATAGGATCTCAACAGTAAAGATAGCCGTGAAAGCATAGTCAAAGTAACCAAGTATCTGCAAAAAGCAACGTATATGTTTAACAACGATTATACAGGTTATGCAGCATGTATATTCATCAAAGACATTAGAACAACTAGTTAGAGTGGGATAATCCATGTGTGCAGGAAAGGGCATAGGATAGGACTTAATATGCATAAACAGAACAGTAGTCATATAAATGTATCAAATCCATGTACAGTAGAATACAATATATTTTATAATACACTATCTATTCATCGTATAGTTTCATTGAGTGCACCTGCATGATGCCATTATCCCACTACCACAATGACATCATCTTTAAATTCCCGCAGCTTGAGGTTAAGTTAGTATGATGAGTTGAAATAAAGCAACTCAAGTCAATAAACCTACTGCCTCAGAGCATCATGGGGAAAAGTTCAGGAAAGAGTTATCTTTACCGCAGTACTCTGTTAGTGTACATCAATCGCAACAAACTAAATCACTAAATCAAGGTAAATAATTAACCAATAATTAACCTTACAGAATCTGTCATTATTGTACATACTATGTACTACTACGAAGCCTATCTGTTGAAAATCAATTGCTGTATACGGTGTGTTCCTCTAACCTAGACAGAAGGTTCCTGTACTTACGATGTTGCGTGCAGAGAAGTTGCGTATGGGGTCCTCTGCAGCGAGGGAGACAGAGCTGAGCATGATGAAAACCAGGATGAGGTTGGTGAAGATGTGGTGATTGATGAGTTTATGACATCCCACCCGGATCCTAAGGAAAACAACAGACAATAGACAGAGCTCTGAGAACAGGCTCAAGAACAGCCACTTGTTGTGTGCGTGTGTGTGTGTGTGTCCTACGGGTTGGTCTTGCTGAAGATAAAGAAGGCGCTGCCATCAGGGATGGGGGTGATCTTCTCCTTCTTGACCAGTTCAGAGATGGGTGGGCGTGGCCCTGCTGGAACCTCCGGCTCCTCCTCCTCCTCTGCTGCAAATACAGGCACACACACAGTGAGTCGGATCACACACACACACACACACACACACACACACACACACACACACACACACACACACACACACACACACACACACACACACACACACACACACACACACACACACACACACACACACACACACACACACACACACACACACACACACACACACACACAGGCCTGTTCTCTCCATGTACCTGCAGCATTCTCCTCTTCTTCCTCCACTGGCACCTGTATCCAAAGAAGCAAATGTGATTAAGAGTTCTAATTGTGTATAATAAGTGTCATAATTTAGTTTTTAAAGTGTATTTTAAACTATTTTATAGCATCACATATTATGTATGTTTCACAAGTATACAATGCCGCTGAATAAACCTGAACCACAATATGTCTGGGATGGAGTTTTACCAAGTCTTCCTTTTTCTCTTCCTTTTTCTCTCGTGGAGCATTGAGAGACTCTGCGTCTCCCAGATTGTCCACAGCGATAGCCAAAAAGACGTTCAGCAGGATGTCTGAGCAAAGTGTTCAGTCAAGGACTAAAGGAAGACACTGATACAGAACATTCAGAATAGGAACAGAGAGAAAAGCATACAGTGCTTGTGTCGAAGTCAGAAATGTTCAATGCTGGATGGGAGGAAACGGCCAAGGATAAGATGGTTATTGTGTTTGGGCTAATACAAACCTCCCAGCCCTGGAGTGTCTGGATCAGAGGAAGTTGTTGGCCATGTTGTATATGTTTGATACCATCCCATTCATACAATTCCAGCCATTACAATCAGCTCCTATATGTCCTCCCACCAGCCTCCTCTGGAACCTAAGTAAGTGCAGATTGTGATCTGGGCTGTTGATAGGTTGAGTGGGGTAAAGAAAGGATACAGTTTCCGCAGATGAAGAGGATGATGAAGTAGAAGGAGACGATCATCCCTGATGAGGAAGGGCCACCGTACGCCATGATGCCGTCATACATCACAGCGTTCCAGTCTTCACCAGTCAGGATCTGGCAACAACACACCCAAATATATTGGATGCTACACACATAGAGGTCCTATAATTCATTTGTCATTTTATGGATACACATAGAGCATACGCTGGTAGTACAACATAACATACTGTACTTTACAGTATGTATATACAGTAGACCATGGGACATTTTACTCTAGTTATGTAACACACAACAGCAAAAACAGAGGACTTGTCTGAGGCATAAACAAACACAAACCCACCTATTGTGGAAAAATGCATTTAAAATATAGGGAGCATGACTGTATTCCCCGCCAGCGGCGATCAGTGTTGACCCATCTGTATTTTACCACTACATCCCTGGGCTAGCCTCTATGTCATCACCAGGAGGCTCTCTTTATATACAACATTCACTAAATACCGGTAGACCATGAGGTTCTAGATACATTATAAGTGTGTGTGTGTGTGTGTGTGTGTGTGTGTGTGTGTGTGTGTGTGTGTGTGTGTGTGTGTGTGTGTGTGTGTGTGTGTGTGTGTGTGTGTGTGTGAGAGAACACCCACACACTGTACTGTTCACCCACCTGAAACACAGTGAGCAGTGCCTGGGGGAAGTTATCGAAGGTGCTCCTCTTGGTCTGTGTCTCGTCGAAGTTGAACTTGCCTCCGAACACCTGCATGCCCAGCAGGGAGAAGATGATGATGAAGAGGAAGAGCAGGAGCAGCAGGGAGGCGATGGACTTCATGGAGTTGAGCAGCGATGCCACCAAGTTACTGAGAGACTGCCAGTGACTGGAGAACAGAGAGAGATGGCCAAATCACACACACACTCTCATGCATACAGTATGCATGGACACACACACACACACACACACACACACACACACACACACACACACACACACACACACACACACACACACACACACACACACACACACACACACACACACACACACACACACACACACACAGCGAACAGTGTCTAGGGGCGACTTCACCCTACTCCACATGGCGGTGGTCTCACCGTGTGACCTTGAAGATCCTGAGAAGGCGGACACAGCGGAACACAGAGATGCCCAGAGGAGACATGATGGCCAGCTCCACCAGGATGGTCTCTGTGATGCCTCCACACACTACAAAGCAGTCAAAGCGGTTGAACAGGGACACGAAGTAGGCCTGCAGGCCCAGACTGTACATCTTGGTCATCATCTCACACGTAAAACATCCCAGTAGAACCTTGTTTGCCACGTCTGGAATCACAAAGGACAGAGGGTGGTGTCAGTCAATATAACACAATAACACAGAATAAAGTAGAAAGGTCATTTTCCATGAAGATAAATTGTGAATTGCTTCAGCTGGCAAAAAATATTTTTATTGTATTTAAATTGACAAATTAAGGCTAATGTTTTAGTAGAAGTAGTGATTGCAGTAGTGGTGGACCTATTGACTGTAGTAGCAGTAGTAGTAGCAGTAGCAGTAATAGTATATTATTATTATCATTATTATTATTAGTAGTAGTAGTAGTAGTAGCAGTAATAGTAGAACAAGTATTATTATTATTATTATTATTAGTAGTAGTAGTAGTAGCAGTAATAGTAGTACAATTATTATTATTAGTAGTAGTAGCAGTAATAGTAGTACTATTATTAGTAGTAGTAGTAGTAGTAGCAGTACTAGTAGTACTATTATTATTATTAGTAGTAGCAGTAATAGTAGTACTATTATTATAATTATTATTATTATTATTAGTACTAGTAGCAGTAATAGTAGTACTATTATTATAATAATAATTATTATTAGTAGTAGTAGTAGTAGCATTAATAGTAGTACTTTTATTATTATTATTAGTAGTAGTAGCAGTAATAGTAGTACTATTATTATTATTAGTAGTAGCAGTAATAGTAGTACTATTATTATTATTGGTAGTAGTAGTAGTACTTGTAGTAATCATAATCAAACTGCATTAGTCACACCCGCCGAATACAGGTGTAGACCTTACAGTGAAATGCTTACTTATGAGCCCCTAACCAACGACGCTGTTTAAATAAAATAAAAATAAAAATAAAAATATCAATAAGAAATAAAAGTCACAAGTAATTAAAGAGCAGCAGTAAAATAGCAATTGCGAGACTATATATGGGGGTACCGGTACAGAGTCAATGTGTGGGGGCACCGTTAGTCGGTTATTGAGGTAATATGTACATGTAGGTAGAGTTATTAAAGTGACTACACATATATGATAACATCAGAGAGGAGCGGTGTAAGGAGGGGGGTGCAAATAGTCTGGGTAGCAATTTTGATTTAGATGTTCAGGAGTCTTATGGTTTGGGGGTAGAAGCTGTTTAGAAGTCTAGGCCTCTTGGACCTAGACTTGGCGCTCCGATACCGCTTGCCGTTCAGTAGCAGACAGAACAGTCTATGACTAGGGTGGCTGGAGTCTTTGACAATTTTTAGGGCCTTCATCTGACACCGCCTGTTATAGAGGTCCTGGATGGCAGGAAGCTTGGACCCAGTGAGGTACTGGGCCGTACGCACTACACTCTGTAGTGCCTTGCTGTCAGAGGCCGAAAAGTTGCCATACCAGGGAGTGATGCAACCAGTCAGGATGCTCTCAATGGTGCAGCTGTAGAACATTTTGAGGATCTGAGGACCCATGCCAAATCTTTTCAGTCTCCTGAGGGGGAATAGGCTTTGTCGTGCCCTCTTCACGACTGTATTGGTGTGCTTGGACCATGCTAGTTTGTTGGTGATGTGGACACCAAGGAACTTGAATCTCTCAACTTGCTCCACTGCAGCCCCGTCGATGAGAATGGGGGCGTACTCTGTCCTCTTTTTCCTGTAGTCCACAATCATCTCCTTTGTTTTGATCACCTTGAGGGAGAGGTTGTTGTCCTGGCACCAGACGGCCAAGTCTCTGACCTCTCGTCGTTGTCGGTGATCAGGCCTACCACTGTTTTATCATCGGCAAACTTAATGATGGTGTTGCTGTTGTGCCTGGCCGTGCAATCATGAGTAAACAGGGAGTACAGGAGGGGATTGAGGTTGCACCCCTGAGGGGCCAATGTGTTGAGGATCAGTGTGGCGGATGTGTTGTTACCTAAACTTACCACCTGGGGGCGGGCCCGTCAGGAAGTCCAGGATCCAGTTGCAGAGGGAGGTGTTAAGTCCCAGGGTCCTTAGCTTATTGATGAGCTCTGAGGGCACTATGGTGTTGAACGCTAAGCTGTAGTCAATGAATAGCATTCTCACGTAGGTGTTCCTTATGTCCAGGTGGGAAAGGGAAGTGTGGAGTGCAATAGAGATTGCATCATATGTGGATCTGTTAGGGCGGTATGCAATTTGTATTGGGTCTAGGGTTTCTGGGATAATGGTGTTGATGTGAGCCATGACCAGTCTTTCAAAGCACTTCATGGCTACAGATGTGAGTGCTACGGGTCGGTAGTCATTTAGGCAGGTTACCTTAGTGTTCTTGGGCACTGGGACTATGGTGGTCTGCTTAAAACATGTTGATATTACAAACTCGGACAGGGAAAGGTTGAAAATGTCAGTGTTGACACTTGCCAGTTGGTCAGCGCATGCTCGGAGTACACGTCCTTGTAATCCGTCTGGCCCTGCGGCCTTGTGAATGTTGACCTGTTTAAAGGTCTTACTCACATCGCGGAGAGCGTGATCACACAGTCGTCTGGAACAGCTGGTGCTCTCATGCATGTTTCAGTGTTATTTGCCTCGAAGCGAGCATAGAAGTAGTTTAGCTTGTCTGGTAGGCTCGTGTCACTGGGCAGCTCTCGGCTGTGCTTCCCTTTGTAGCCTGTAATGGTTTGCAAGCCCTGCCACAGCCGACGAGCGTCAGAGCCGGTGTAGTACGATTCGATATTAGTCCTGTATTGATGCTTTGCCTGTTTGATGGTTTGTCTGACGGCATAGCGGGATTTCTTATAAGCTTCCAGGTTAGCGTCCCGCTCCTTGAAAGCGGCAGCTCTAGAATTTAGCTCAGTGCAGATGTTGCCGGTAATACATAGCTTCTGGTTTGGGGCATGTACGTACTGTCACTGTGGGGATGACGTCATCGATGCACTTATTGATGAAGCCAATGACTGATGTGGTGTGTGGTGTACTCCTCAATGTCATTGGAGGAATCCCGGAACGTATTCCAGTCTTTACTGGCAAAACAGTCCTGTAGCTTAGCAGCTGCTTCATCTCACCACATTTTTATTGATCGAGTCACTGGTGCTACCTGCATTAATTTTTGCTTGTAAGCAGGAATCAGGAGGATATAATTAGGGTCAGATTTGCCAAATGGAGGGTTGAGGGAGAGCTTTGTATGTGTCTCTGTGTGTGGAGTAAAGGTGGTCAATAGTTTTTTTCCCTCTGGTTGCACATTTAACATGCTGTTAGAAATTGGGTAAGACCGATTTAAGTTTCCCTGCATTAAAGTCCCCAGCCACTAGGAGCGCCACCTCTGGGTGAGCGTTTTCCTGTTTGCTTATGGCGGAATGCAGCTCATTGAGTGCGGTCTTATTGCCAGCCTCAGTCTGTGGTGGTATGTAGACAGCTACGAAAAATACAGGTGAAAACTCTCAATGTAGATGTAGTGTGGTTTACAGTTTATCATGAGATACTCTACCTCAGGCGAGCAAAACCTCAAGACTTCCTTAGATATCGTGCACCAGCTATTATTTACAAAAATACATAGTCCACTGCCCCTTGTCTTACCAGGCCCCCCTCTTTAATCCTGCCTATACAGCATATAACCAGCCAACTGTATGTTGATAATGTCATCGTTCAGCCACAACTCTGTGAAGTAGTAGTAATATTAATAGTATTATTAGTAGTAGTAGCAGTAGTAGCAATAGTAGTAGTGAGTGTGGTAGTAGTAGTAGTGAGTGTGGTAGTAGTAGGCCTTATAGTAGTGGTAGGTTATTACATAGAGTGGTATTGTGAAGCAAGGCACACTAACTATAAGTCAGAAGCAAGTGGAATTTCTAGTGGTCTTGCTGAAGCAAGTCACATTAATTAGTGGTTCTCATTCATAGAATGTGCTCCCCCAGTGATATAATTAGAGATGTAAGAATGCTCCATTACATGTCAGTTAATTCAACAGTGGGAAGTTAGCTTGATGAAAGTAGTTGATGTGGTTTCTATAACAGGTATAAGATATTTCTGTTCTTATTTCAAATTTGAATAGCAGATAAACACAACAAGATGTCATACACAGTAAGTTTTTATCTAAGTTGTTTGGAAAGTGGCCTAAACCTCTGAGGTTACTAAAACTGCTGTATCGTTTGATAGGTAGAATATATTTCTGTTCTGATTTAACATTTTAATAGCAGAGAAGTAGACCTTCATACCTTTTCCAACAGTTGGGAAAGTGGTAAAAATAGCTGATTTGTGTCAAAAGTCACATTGTTTACTAGTTGTCTAATTCTTCGAATGTGCTCCCCAAGTTCTATAATTAAGCAATAAGGCCTGACGAGGTGTGATATATTGGCCAGTATACCACGCCTAAGGGCTGTTCTTACACACAATGCAAAGTGGAGTGCCTGGATACAGCCCTTAGCAGTGGCATATTGGCCATATACGACAAACCCCAGAGTTGTCTTATTGCTATTTTAAACCAGTTTCCAACATGAATATAACAGTAAACAAGTAGTTTTGCATCATACTCATGATATATTGTCTGATATACACACAGCCAATCAGCATCCAGGACACACTACCTGGTTTATAATTAGACGTTTCTGAAAGTTCCATGGCAGTTTATTCAACAGTGGGAAGTTAGCTTAATGAAAGTAGTTGATTTGTAGAAGTTTTTCTGATCTGATTTCAGATTTGAACAAAATAGAATGAGAACAATAATTCATATGCTCTTTTTTTGTCTAAGATGTTGGGAAGGTGGTTAAAAAAGGTTAAAGTTGAGAGAAAAAATTGTTGACTTGGTTACTAAAACAGCTGAATAGTTTTTTTTCAGGTGATTACTGATCAATTCATTTAAACAATTATTATTAGTAGGTTTTATCTGTTATTTTTGTACTTATTTATTGTATATCGTTTTTGTGGTTTTCATATTAGCCTTTGGGCTTTCAACAACACCTGCACACCGTTTTCTTTATTTTATATCAGTATTGTTGTCTATCACTTGTTTTCTTTGGTGCAAATAAATAAAAATAAATTGGTAGAAGATATTTCAGTTCTGATTTCAGATTTGAACAGCAGAGAAGTAGACTAAAGCCTGATTCAGATACAACAGACAACATGGTTTTACTCAGTTCTATAACATTTGCTTTGAACACTCTATTTTTAGAACGTCTCATGTCGGCTGCTTGATTTTCCCAAATTGAACATGTCAAATCTTAGCTAAAGACTTGCGACGAGACGGATCCATTTAGCCAATCAGAGAACAGTGCGCTGACATTTTGTCTGTGTTTAGACAAGCAGCTAGCAAGCCAAGCAGACAGCTAGCTAGCTCTTTTGCTGCAGTAATCGCTAGCTTGCTGATATTTCTCTGTCAAGTTACAAAGTGTGCCATGTTTCTGGTGCATGTATTTAATGATACTCGTTTGCTACAACAAGTGCCAACTTTGTTTCAAAGCTTCACCACATCATTGTAAAAATAGTCACATTATAGTGGAATCGTTCTCAAACATGCATCTCATGTTTTTGATCTGAATGTTTTTAGTTAGCTGTCCTACAACAGACAATTCCAAAATGAGCTAATTTTGTCTTGTCTCATTTCTCCTTATGTCGGCTGTTGTATCTGAACCGGGCTTAAGATTTCATACGCACAACGTTTTTGTCTAAGTTGTTGGGAAAGTGGTCAAAGTAGCTGATTTGTGTCAAAAGTCACATTGTTTACATTAAAGTGGATTAGGATTTTTTGGATTACAAAAAGGTTAATAGTTTAAAAGGTATAAACGGTATCAAAACTATTCCACACCAGTCTGCATGTTTTAAAGTTTGAATGGTGTTTCTAGCTTAAACAGTGTAAAAGGAGTAGTGATACAAATAATAACTTTAATAAAATGTCAGAAATAAGTACAAGATTTAAAGTGTGACTGCTGAAGCAAGTCACATTAAAAATATCATTGATAGGAGTTTTTCCTTACCACGTGACCTGACTTGGAAGTAATTCTGGTCGAGTCTCTTTTCACAGCTGCCATGGAGCCTCATAAGACTACTCTGGGCCTTAGTTATAGAGTATAAATACTGTATGGGCCTGAAGTTTTGCTGGTCAAGTCACATGGTCAGGAAAAACTCCTGGCCCTATGGCACATGATCTAAGACAATGGTAGCCAGTATGTGGTGTAGTAGACCCACTCCCTGTACTGGAGTGAGCCAGTCAGGCTGATTGTAGTGTACTAACCCTGTACTGGAGTGAGCCAGTCAGGCTAATTGTAGTGTACTAACCCTGTACTGGAGTGAGCCAGTCAGGCTAATTGTAGTGTACTAACCCTGTACTGGAGTGAGCCAGTCAGGCTAATTGTAGTGTACTAACCCTGTACTGGAGTGAGCCAGTCAGGCTGATTGTAGTGTACTAACCCTGTACTGGAGTGAGCCAGTCAGGCTGATTGTAGTGTACTAACCCTGTACTGGAGTGAGCCAGTCAGGCTGATTGTAGTGTACTAACCCTGTACTTGAGTTAGCCAGTCAGGCTGCATGTAGTGCTCTGAGGAGATGGTGAGTGTGTTGAGAAACACCAGGATGATCACCAGCCAATAGAAAGGCACCGATTTAACTGCCAACCGGCACTTCCTGCGGCAGAACCTGTTCCAGCGACGCCAGCGCCGACTGTGAGACAGGAAGTAAAAAGGAGACCAGTAGGGGAGGTTTTCATTGAAGAGGGGAGGATTGATGGTTAGAGGGGGGTTAGGAAGTATATAAAGAGGAGGTGTAGGCAGGCACTGTGTCCAAAGAATATTAGAAGACAACTTGGGAAAGAGAAGTCAATGAACTTTGAAAGAACTTTGGGACAGGGAGAGAGCAGCATAGCATGCAGTATAAATCAAAAAGTATAAAAACACTGCACAAGGCTCCAGAACCTCCAGTTCCTCCCGATGCCCCAGATTATATGCTGACATGTTTAAAGGGGAGTTGGAGTTGATTTATTACCTGCAGACTCATTAAAGCTGACTCCAGAGAACAGAACAGCACATACAGTAGAGAAACCTAAAGCAAGCATTTATCTACAGAAATAACAGACGTCACTACTTCATGCAGAAAAATACAACTTTTACTGTACAGACTGCTGCTGCATGCGTCAAGAAAGGACACATGTGAGGTAAGGTGATTTCACTGACCTGAACTTTGACTTTGAAATTTTTTGACTGGAAAAATCAAAACGTTTATAATAGATGTCAGTTTAGTTTGCTGACTGCAGGATATTTATAAATGTTGTAGAAAGCCACATATCCTATGTGCAACATGAGTGGTCAACCAAACAAATGTATTTATTAAAGCTTGTTTTACACCAGCAGTTGTCCAGACAGGATAGATAGAGGATAGATAAAGATAGATAAAGCACACAATAGTTCACTCAGGGGTTGTGTTTCTGTAAAGAATGTGGTAGTTTCTATAATATCGCAGGTTGTGTTCTATGGTACGGAACTGCAGATGTGGTTCTAGTCTGGGGGAGTTCTCACCAAAAAGGTCCACAGCACGGTGTCTTCACCTCATCCTCGGCCACGTTCTCTGTGTTCACCGACTCCGTCTCACTGGCTGGCATACTCGCTGCAGTGGCAAACAGAGTACTCATCATACACACATACAGAACCACATGTACAACACACCGTACATGTCACACACACACGTCAACCGTACAGTACACATTCAGACCCACGGTACCACAGCTGAGTCATACACATCCCAGAGAAAATAAACCTCATTCATCAAAGAAAGAAAGAACGGTCAGCATCACTGCAGGAATTTCTAAGAAATCCCTTTTCTCAACAACAAAAAAACACAACACAAATTCGGTTCCAAAGGACGATACCTCCCAAAACCAAATCCATGTGCAACAGAATAGACAGAAGAAAGTCTGTAAAGTGGGCAGATAGGAAAACAAGAAAGAAAGAAACCACTATAGGGTTTGTGTTTATTTTATATCCCCTGGAAAGTATGACAATGTGATATCTCTTCATCATAATAACTACTGGCTTCTAGTACCTTATTAACTTACTATGAATTAATAAACAAACTGCCATCATAAGCGTTACTAGTATGGTCATTGTAATCATCACTATGACTTAACATAATGAGTTAGAGATGTAGGAACAGAGGGGAGTTAGAGGATGGGACATCTGCTATGTCTGAGGGCTCTCTGATGCAGTGGAGGAGTACAGGATGAAGAAAGAGGATGCTCCTTTAAACAGCCATATTAGACAAAAGAATAAGGTATTACTTTAAAATATTAGACACAAAACACTAGATACAAAAATATTACACTTAAAACACTAACACCTTTCAGCACTGACTTTTTCCACATTGTTTTGCTTTACAGCCGTATTCTAAAATGGATGATTTTTTCTTTCTTTCTCTTCATCAATCTACACATAATACCCCATAATAACAAACCAAAAACAGTTTTTTTGATTTTCGCTAATTGATAAAAAATAAGTATTCAGACCCTTGACTCAGTACTTTGTTGAAGCACCTATGGCAGCGATTACAGCATCACATATTTGTGGGTATGCCACTATAAGCTTGTATTTGGGGAGTTTCTTCCATTCTTCTCTGCAGATCCTCTCGTGGTCCCTCAGGTTGGATGGGGAGCGTTGCTACACAGCTATTTTCAGGACTTTCCTGAGCTGTTAGATCGGGTTCAAGTCTGGGCTCTGGCTAGGCCACTCAAGGATATTCAGAGACTTGTCCCGAAGCCTTGGCTGTGTGCTTAGGGTCTATGAGCGCTTTGGAGCAGGTTTTCATCAAGGATCTCTCTGTACTCTGTTCATCTTTGCCTCGATCCTGACGAGTCTCCCAGTCGCTGTCGCTGAAAAATGGCCACTCTACCATAAATGCCTGATTGGTGGAGTGCTGCAGAGATGGTTGTCCTTCTTAAAGGTTCTCCCATCTCCATAGAAGAGAGTGACTATCAGGTTCTTGGTCACCTCCCTGACCAAGGCCCTTCTCCCCTGATTGCTCAGTTTGGCCGGGAAGCCAGCTCTAGGAAGAGTCTTGGTGGTTCCAAACTTCTTCCATTTAAGAATGATGGAGGCACTGTGTTCTTGGGGAACTTCAATGCTGCAGAATTGTTTTGGTTCCCTTCCCCAGATATGTGCCTCGACACAATCCTGTCTCGGAGCTCTCGACAATTCCTTCAACCTCATTGCTTGTTTGTTTTATATATATATATATTTAAATAACCTTCATTTAACTAGGCAAGTCCGTTAAGAACAAATTCTTATTTACAATGATGGCCTACCATGGAACAGTGGGTTAACTGCCTTGTTCAGGGGCATAATGACAGGTTTTTACCTTATCAGCTCTGGGATTCGATCCAGCAACCTTTCGGTTACTGGCCCCTTTCGGTTACTGGCCTCTGGTTTTTGCTCTGACATGCACTGTCAACTGTGGGACCTTATATAGACATATCTGTCCCTGTCCAATCAATTAAATTTACCACAGGTGGATTCCAATCAAGTTGTAGAAACATCTCAAGGATGCACTTGAGCTCAATTTCGAGTCTCATAAAGGGCCTTAATACTTATGTAAATAAGGTATTTCTGGTTTATATTTTTAATACATCATTTTCAAAATCCTGTTTTCACTTAATCATTATGGGGTATTGTGTGTAGATTTCTCAGGAATTTTGTTGTCACAAAATGTGGAAAAAGTCAAGTGGTCTGAATACTTTCCGAAGGTACTGTACTACTCTAAAATATTAGACTCTTAAAATATTCTCCAAATACTTTGGGAGAAATTCTGTAATATGAGAAGACTGCTGCTATGACTGTGTGAAAAGAAACAAAGCTACAACTTTTATGTGAGACCACAGCCTGTTTGTGCGAGGTTACGAGGTTTGTGTGAAAGCGTTCTCTTTGACTCTTGAGTCCTTCGACAGCTCTCTCTCTCTTTCTCAATACTGATGACTGCTGGATGTAGTGATCTTGGTTTAGCCCCGTTTTTCTATTCACACTGAGCCCCCAGCCTAGCTGATTTAACCGGGCTGCGCATGGAGAGAGAGAGAGAGGGAGAGAAGTTGAGTGCCTGGTATCAACCAGAGCAGTATGTATCCCTATTATGCTGCCTGGTGCTCCTCATGTGACTCCACTCACAGGGGATGAGAGAGTCTGGGCTCATTGAGTCAGAAACATCAGGAGTTGGCCTGCAGGGAGAGGCTTTATCAAACACAGAAAGAACACAAAAGGAAAAGCAAGACCGAAAGGATAGTGATGCTCAAACAGAATGGTCAATCACAATAGCAAAGCACAAGCAGGGTGATTAGGCTGCACACATTATGCTACAGACATTAGGCTGCAGACATTATGCTGCCAACATTAGGCTGCAGACATTAGGCTGCCGACATTATGCTGCCGACATTAGGCTGCCGACATTAGGCTGCCGACATTAGGCTGCAGACATTAGGCTGCTGACATTAGGCTGCAGACATTAGGCTGCTGACATTAGGCTGCTGACATTAGGCTGCAGACATTAGGCTGCTGACATTAGGCTGCAGACATTAGGCTGCTGACATTAGGCTGCAGACATTAGGCTGCTGACATTAGGCTGCAGACATTAGGCTGCCGACTTTAGGCTGCAGACATTAGGCTGCTGGCATTAGGCTGCTGACATTAGGCTGCCGACATTAGGCTGCAGACATTAGGCTGCTGACATTAGGCTGCAGGCATTAGGCTGCTGATATTAGGCTGCTGACATTAGGCTGCGGACATTAGGCTGCGGACATTAGGCTGCGGACATTAGGCTGCGGACATTAGGCTGCAGACATTAGGCTGCTGACATTAGGCTGCTGACATTAGGCTGCAGACATTAGGCTGCTGACATTAGGCTGCAGACATTAGGCTGCAGACATTAGGCTGCTGACATTAGGCTGCTGACATTAGGCTGCTGACATTAGGCTGCCGACATTAGGCTGCAGACATTAGGCTGCTGACATTAGGATGCAGGCATTAGGCTGCTGATATTAGGCTGCTGACATTAGGCTGCGGACATTAGGCTGCGGACATTAGGCTGCGGACATTAGGCTGCGGACATTAGGCTGCGGACATTAGGCTGCAGACATTAGGCTGCTGACATTAGGCTGCAGACATTAGGCTGCTGACATTAGGCTGCAGACATTAGGCTGCTGACATTAGGCTGCTGACATTAGGCTGCAGACATTAGGCTGCTGACATTAGGCTGCAGACATTAGGCTGCTGACATTAGGCTGCAGACATTAGGCTGCAGACATTAGGCTGCTGACATTAGGCTGCTGACATTAGGCTGCAGACATTAGGCTGCCGACATTAGGCTGCAGACACACAGAGGTGTACACACAGACATACCCAAACAAACAAATACATACACAAACACACAAGCTTTACGCAAGCATGCGCAATCACCCACCCACACACAAGCTTGCTCACGCACACGCACACACACACGCACACGCAGACTTGTTCAATGTGGAAGGGAAAACCAGGGGATTTACCATGAGTGTCGGAGGACTGGCTGAACCACCCAAACCTGCTTCCTTTCTTCTTCTCTGTGAGGTCAGCCAGAGTCACCCCTTCATGTTTAATGCATGCAAGCCCATGCATTCAGACAGCAGACGGCACAGCAGAGAAACATGGGGAGGAGAATGGGCCTCTATCAAGATAGGTTAGAGCAGCACAGTAACAATGCACCACAACAACAACCGTAACAGCAACAATAATAGTAGGGTCGTTCCACCAATTCGGTGCCTTTCGAGAAGTGTAACTTGGTCAAAAAAAACGTTTGATTTCACCTACTTTTAACATACTGTCATAAAGAGCATATGTTAAACTTCATAAAAACACATCTCAATGAGATAGTAAGTGGCTATTAAGGGCCAAAATTAAAGTAACAGGTTTAAATCTGTTGAGCCATAACTCCCGTTGTACTCCCGTTGTGACCGGGGGAATGGAAGCTTGTTGTGTGCAACTGAGAGGGTCAATAGAATGCAAGGAAATACATTGTTAAAACATTTCTAGCCTGTCTATGGGTGACTAGGGTTGACTTTGTATGTTTAACCTGCTTATTTTCACACCACAAAACACCTGAAAATTGGCAAAAAGAGCAGAACCAGCTCACTTGCTTTTCCGTATACTTTTACTATTAGATGTTCAATGAATTTAGGATTTAATTATTTTTTTTTTACTAATAGTTTCACCCTATTAAAAACGAGATTTCAGTTCACGTAACAGGATTGACCTTAAAATGAGGGACATATGTAATTTATAAATAATAATCTTCAGAAATTACATGGTCAAAGCAACAAAATAACAAGAGCTTTACAATAATAGTGTAACTTTTGGGATTAAGTGGGTTAAAATCTTTCTAGAAGTGGCACAGGGTTGATGAAGGGACATATCAAAATGTTTAATTTTACAAGCATTTAGCAAGCCATTAGTGGTCCTTCTGTAGCTCAGTTGGTAGAGCATGGCGCTTGTAACGCCAGGGTAGTGGGTTCGATTCCCGGGACCACCCATACGTAGAATGTATGCACACATGACTGTAAGTCGCTTTGGATAAAAGCGTCTGCTAAATGGCATATATTATTATTATTATTAAGCCTTTATTCAAATATAAAATCTGCTTTATTACATTCTCAATGTGGTCTATACTAAAGGGCACATCATTTAATATAACAGGTTTTTAAAACTCAATATTTGTGCACAATTTCTACTTAAAGGCACTCTTTTCGTGGAACGACCCAGTACAGCTGGCAACAGCGACACTGACTGACAACACCAGCACCACTGACACCAGTAGCATGGACTGTGGTAGACACTGAAGAGGAGCAGAAGAGGAAGATGGACAACTGTTAGTCACATGACAGGAAGCTAGCACCTGCAGGCCGGAGGGGAGGGGGGTCATACAGAACAGTACAGCTCTAGAGCCTATACCTACATGCTGCAATGCAAATTAACAGCATTCACATGCACACTGAGTGTACAAAACATCAAGAACACCTTCCTAAAAGCGTTCCAAAGGGATGCTGGCCCATTTTGACTCCAATGCTTCCCACAGTTGTGTCAAGTTGGATGTCCTTTAGGTGGTGGACTATGCTTGATACACACACAAACTGTTGAGCATGAAAAACCCAGCAGCGTTGCAGCTCTTGACACAAACCGGTGCGCCTGGCACCTACTACCATACCCCGTTCAAAGGCACTTAAATATTTTGTCTTGCCCATTCACCTTCTGAATGGCACACACACAATCCATGTCTCAATTGTCCCAAGACATAAGAATCCTTCTTTAACCTGTCTCCTTCGCTTCATCTACACTGATTTAAGTGGAATTAACAAGTGACATCAATGAGGGATCATAGCTTTGACCTGGACTTAACCTGGAATTATATTTTTTAAATACTTTTTAGTTTGAAAAAAAAGCATTTCACTGTACTTGTGCATGTGACATTAAAACTTATTCACCTGGTCAGTCAATTGCATGGAAAGAGCAGGTTTTCTTGTACACTCAGTGTATATGTTACTAGACAGTCTCTCATGTCATGCCCGGGTACGGTGATAGACACAGAAAAGCCAGGGTGATGTATTTCACAAGTTGGCATCGCCGAGGGATCCATGTTATTATAACCACTGACCTTTAACCCCAACCTTCAGCCTAGTGCCAAGCATTCTGAGCACTAGAAAGATCTCTTCTGAGACCCCTACATACTGAAGATGCTACTCCTACGATACATATCTCCTATCATGTTACTATCCAGTTACTAGTTATGTTTACTGTGTATAAATGGAGGCAGTGGTGATAATCCTGTGGTAATCCTTTACTTGCTTTAGTATTCTATACTTGACTATACTTGACTATATTTTACTATACTTTACTATAATTTAATATACATTACCTTACTTGGTTTGAAGGTTCAATTACTAAATCCCCATCCCTCCAGGATTTCACAGAGATTTTTTGTGATATTTGTGGGTAAAAATACTTGATTTTGCTACAGCAATTTTGACATTTTGTATGGGAAAATGTAATGATTTTGTCCAATTTGTAACGAAAATGCAATAACGAGGCAAAAACTTTGATGACTCATGGTTTGATTGAACCATATTCTGCGGTAAATGTGTGGTGATTGGTTGAACTTGCGAGCCCTCTTTTTGTTCTGGGGAGATGGGTCAGTTATATGCGATAATATTGCAATGATTTTATTGTTTATGCGGCAAAACCGCAGTGATTGGTCAAATTTGCAAGCCCTCGCATAATATGCAGGGAACTGTTGATTCTGCAAAAACAATTGTGATGACAGCATAGCAGAATCCTGGAGGGACTGAAATACAGATATTGACAATAGAACAATAAATGTCTAAGTAAAACAGTATATTTGGAAGCATGGCAGAGATGCTTGACTAAATCTACATACTTGGTAAACACGAGAGGGACAGGGACCGTACTGAAACTCTGGAGTTTGGAGAGAATACAGGAGAGATGTGGCTTTAAAGTAAATCAGTGAAAGCGGTTGTGATTCTAATCTAGAGCTCAGTACTTTCTAGGGGAAGGAGACTGGAGACTGAGAGATAGTGTAGTGGTATAGTGCTGCTCTCTGGTTCATAGGAAGGGATGGTGACGAGAAATATACTGTACTAAAGCTGTACTGAGGGTCAGTAACAGTGGCCTTTCTAGGGAGTTTTTCCGAGCCACCGTGCTTCTACACCTGCATTGCTTGCTGTTTGGGGTTTTAGGCTGGGTTTCTGTACAGCACTTTGAGATATCAGGTGACGTAAGAAGGGCTATATAAATACATTTGATTTGATTTGTTTTGATATCTGGTTGACAGGTAGGGAGGGTACAGTACTAAAGCTGTATGGAAGGGCAGTAACAGTATCTGGTTGACAGGTATGGGAGGGTACAGTACTAAAGCTGTATGGAAGGGCAGTAACAGTATCTGGTTGACAGGTAGGGAGGGTACAGTACTAAAGCTGTATGGAAGGGCAGTAACAGTATCTGGTTGACAGGTAGGGAGGGTACAGTACTAAAGCTGTATGGAAGGGCAGCAACAGTATCTGGTTGACAGGTAGGGAGGGTACAGTACTAAAGCTGTATGGAAGGGCAGTAACAGTATATGGTTGACATGTAGGGAGAGTAGAGTACTAAAGCTGTATGGAAGGGCAGTAACAGTATCTGGTTGACGGGTAGGGAGGGTACAGTACTAAAGCTGTATGGAAGGACAGTAACAGTATCTGGTTGACAGGTAGGGAGGGTACAGTACTAAAGCTGTATGGAAGGGCAGTAACAGTATCTGGTTGACAGGTAGGGAGGGTACAGTACTAAAGCTGTATGGAAGGGCAGTAACAGTATCTGGTTGCAGGTAGGGAGGGTACAGTACTAAAGCTGTATGGAGGGGCAGTAACAGTATCTGGTTGATATGTAGGGAGGGTAGAGTACTAAAGCTGTATAGAAGGGCAGTAACAGTATATGGTTGACAGGTAGGGAGGGTACAGTACTAAAGCTGTATGGAGGGGCAGTAACAGTATATGGTTGACAGGTAGGGAGGGTACAGTACTAAAGCTGTATAGAAGGGCAGTAACAGTATATGGTTGACAGGTAGGGAGGGTACAGTACTAAAGCTGTATGGAGGGGCATTAACAGTATATGGTTGACAGGTAGGGAGGGTACAGTACTAAAGCTGTATGGAGGGGCAGTAACAGTATATGGTTGACAGGTAGGGAGGGTACAGTACTAAAGCTGTATGGAAGGGGTTGACAGTAACAGTATCTATGGAAGGGCAGTGGTTGACAGGTAGGGAGGGTACAGTACTAAAGCTGTATGGAAGGGGCAGTAACAGTATATGGTTGACAGGTAGGGAGGGTACAGTACTAAAGCTGTATGGAAGGGCAGTAACAGTATCTGGTTGACAGGTAGGGAGGGTACAGTACTAAAGCTGTATGGAAGGGCAGTAACAGTATCTGGTTGACAGGTAGGGAGGGTACAGTACTAAAGCTGTATGGAAGGGCAGTAACAGTATCTGGTTGACAGGTAGGGAGGGTACAGTACTAAAGCTGTATGGAAGGGCAGTAACAGTATCTGGTTGACAGGTAGGGAGGGTACAGTACTAAAGCTGTATGGAAGGGCAGTAACAGTATCTGGTTGACAGGTAGGGAGGGTACAGTACTAAAGCTGTATGGAAGGGCAGTAACAGTATCTGGTTGACAGGTAGGGAGGGTACAGTACTAAAGCTGTATGGAAGGGCAGTAACAGTATCTGGTTGACAGGTAGGGAGGTTACAGTACTAAAGCTGTATGGAGGGGCAGTAACAGTATCTGGTTGACAGGTAGGGAGGGTACAGTAGTAAAGCTGTATGGAGGGGCAGTAACAGTATCAGGTTGACAGGTAGGGAGGGTACAGTACTAAAGCTGTATGGAGGGGCAGTAACAGTATCAGGTTGACAGGTATCACATTTTCATTTCATTTCATTACAGCACAACGGTTTGATTTGTTTGATCGTAGCTAGCTACATAGCTAGCTACATAGCCGTCTGTGTATCAAAGATAATTGTGTAGTCTAGAGCGATTTTCTAGGTTAGCTAGCCAGCTATTGTCGTTCTTTTAACGCAACGTAATGTAATCAACACTGCTAGCTAGCCAGCTAGCCCCCGAATAGCAGCACTGTAGAAACTATTACACTCAACGGAACGACTTGATTAGTGTAGTGTCAACAACGCAGCCACTGCCAGCTAGCCTACAAAGTCAACAACGCAGCCACTGCCAGCTAGCCTACTTCAGCAGTACTGTATAATTTTAATCATTTTAGTCAATAAGATTCTTGCTACGTAAGCTTAACTTTCTGAACATTCGAGACGTGTAGTCCACTTGTCATTCCAATCTCCTTGCATTAGCGTAGCCTCTTCTGTAGCCTGTCAACTATGTGTCTGTCTATCCCTGTTCTCTCCTCTCTGCACAGACCATACAAATGCTCCACACCGCGTGGCCGCGGCCGCCCTAATCTGGTGGTCCCAGCGCGCACGACCCACGTGGAGTTCCAGGTCTCCGGTAGCCTCTGGAACTGCCGATCTGCGGCCAACAAGGCAGAGTTCATCTCAGCCTATGCCTCCCTCCAGTCCCTCGACTTCTTGGCACTGACGGAAACATGGATCACCACAGATAACACTGCTACTCCTACTGCTCTCTCTTCGTCCGCCCACGTGTTCTCGCACACCCCGAGAGCTTCTGGTCAGCGGGGTGGTGGCACCGGGATCCTCATCTCTCCCAAGTGGTCATTCTCTCTTTCTCCCCTTACCCATCTGTCTATCGCCTCCTTTGAATTTCATGCTGTCACAGTTACCAGCCCTTTCAAGCTCAACATCCTTATCATTTATCGCCCTCCAGGTCCCCTCGGAGAGTTCATCAATGAGCTTGATGTCTTGATAAGCTCCTTTCCTGAGGACGGCTCACCTCTCACAGTTCTGGGCGACTTTAACCTCCCCACGTCTACCTTTGACTCATTCCTCTCTGCCTCCTTCTTTCCACTCCTCTCCTCTTTTGACCTCACCCTCTCACCTTCCCCCCCTACTCACAAGGCAGGCAATACGCTCGACCTCATCTTTACTAGATGCTGTTCTTCCACTAACCTCATTGCAACTCCCCTCCAAGTCTCCGACCACTACCTTGTATCCTTTTCCCTCTCGCTCTCATCCAACACTTCCCACACTGCCCCTACTCGGATGGTATCGCGCCGTCCCAACCTTCGCTCTCTCTCCTCCGCTACTCTCTCCTCTTCCATCCTATCATCTCTTACCTCTGCTCAAACCTTCTCCAACCTATCTCCTGATTCTGCCTCCTCAACCCTCCTCTCCTCCCTTTCTGCATCCTTTGACTCTCTATGTCCCCTATCTTCGAGGCCGGCTCGGTCCTCCCCTCCCGCTCCGTGGCTCGACGACTCATTGCGAGCTCACAGAACAGGGCTCCGGGCAGCCGAGCGGAAATGGAGGAAAACTCGCCTCCCTGCGGACCTGGCATCCTTTCACTCCCTCCTCTCTACATTTTCCTCCTCTGTCTCTGCTGCTAAAGCCACTTTCTACCACTCTAAATTCCAAGCATCTGCCTCTAACCCTAGGAAGCTCTTTGCCACCTTCTCCTCCCTCCTGAATCCTCCTCCCCCTCCCCCCTCCTCCCTCTCTGCAGATGACTTCGTCAACCATTTTGAAAAGAAGGTCGACGACATCCGATCCTCGTTTGCTAAGTCAAACGACACCGCTGGTTCTGCTCACACTGCCCTACCCTGTGCTCTGACCTCTTTCTCCCCTCTCTCTCCAGATGAAATCTTGCGTCTTGTGACGGCCGGCCGCCCAACAACCTGCCCGCTCGACCCTATCCCCTCCTCTCTTCTCCAGACCATTTCCGGAGACCTTCTCCCTTACGTCACCTCGCTCATCAACTCATCCCTGACCGCTGGCTACGTCCCTTCCGTCTTCAAGAGAGCGAGAGTTGCACCCCTTCTGAAAAAACCTACACTCGATCCCTCCGATGTCAACAACTACAGACCAGTATCCCTTCTTTCTTTTCTCTCCAAAACTCTTGAACGTGCCGTCCTTGGCCAGCTCTCCCGCTATCTCTCTCAGAATGACCTTCTTGATCCAAATCAGTCAGGTTTCAAGACTAGTCATTCAACTGAGACTGCTCTTCTCTGTATCACGGAGGCGCTCCGCACTGCTAAAGCTAACTCTCTCTCCTCTGCTCTCATCCTTCTAGACCTATCGGCTGCCTTCGATACTGTGAACCATCAGATCCTCCTCTCCACCCTCTCCGAGTTGGGCATCTCCGGCGCGGCCCACGCTTGGATTGCGTCCTACCTGACAGGTCGCTCCTACCAGGTGGCGTGGTGAGAATCTGTCTCCTCACCACGCGCTCTCACCACTGGTGTCCCCCAGGGCTCTGTTCTAGGCCCTCTCCTATTCTCGCTATACACCAAGTCACTTGGCTCTGTCATAACCTCACATGGTCTCTCCTATCATTGCTATGCAGACGAAACACAATTAATCTTCTCCTTTCCCCCTTCTGATGACCAGGTGGCGAATCGCATCTCTGCATGTCTGGCAGACATATCAGTGTGGATGACGGATCACCACCTCAAGCTGAACCTCGGCAAGACGGAGCTGCTCTTCCTCCCGGGGAAGGACTGCCCGTTCCATGATCTCGCCATCACGGTTGACAACTCCATTGTGTCCTCCTCCCAGAGCGCTAAGAACCTTGGCGTGATCCTGGACAACACCCTGTCGTTCTCAACTAACATCAAGGCGGTGGCCCGTTCCTGTAGGTTCATGCTCTACAACATCCGCAGAGTACGACCCTGCCTCACACAGGAAGCGGCGCAGGTCCTAATCCAGGCACTTGTCATCTCCCGTCTGGATTACTGCAACTCGCTGTTGGCTGGGCTCCCTGCCTGTGCCATTAAACCCCTACAACTCATCCAGAACGCCGCAGCCCGTCTGGTGTTCAACCTTCCCAAGTTCTCTCACGTCACCCCGCTCCTCCGCTCTCTCCACTGGCTTCCAGTTGAAGCTCGCATCCGCTACAAGACCATGGTGCTTGCCTACGGAGCTGTGAGGGGAACGGCACCTCAGTACCTCCAGGCTCTGATCAGGCCCTACACCCAAACAAGGGCACTGCGTTCATCCACCTCTGGCCTGCTCGCCTCCCTACCACTGAGGAAGTACAGTTCCCGCTCAGCCCAGTCAAAACTGTTCGCTGCTCTGGCTCCCCAATGGTGGAACACACTCCCTCACGACGCCAGGACAGCGGAGTCAATCACCACCTTCCGGAGACACCTGAAACCCCACCTCTTTAAGGAATACCTAGGATAGGATAAAGTAATCCTTCTCACCCCCCTTCAAAGATTTAGATGCACTATTGTAAAGTGGCTGTTCCACTGGATGTAATAAGAATGCACCAATTTGAATGCATAAGAGCGTCTGCTAAATGACTTAAATGTAAATGTAAATGTAACAGTACTAAAGCTGGGAGGGGCAGTAACAGTATCTGGTTGACAGGTAGGGAGGGTACAGTACTAAAGCTGTATGGAATCTGGTTGACAGTGACTGGTTGAAGGTATGTACTAATGTAAAGGTAGGTATGGAGGGGCAGTAACAGTATATGGTTGAGGTAGGGAGGCAGTAACAGTACAGTACTAAAGCTGTATGGAGGGGCAGTAACAGTATCAGGTTGACAGGTAGGGAGGGTACAGTACTAAAGCTGTATGGAGGGGCAGTAACAGTATCAGGTAGGGAGGGTACAGTACTAAAGCTGTATGGAGGGGCAGGTATCAGGTTGACAGGTAGGGAGGGTACAGTACTAAAGCTGTATGGAGGGGCAGGTATCAGGTTGACAGGTAACAGTATAAAGCTGGTTGACAGGTAGGGAGGGTACAGTACTAAAGCTGTATGGAGGGGCAGTAACAGTATCAGGTTGACAGGTAGGGAGGGTACAGTACTAAAGCTGTATGGAAGGGCAGTAACAGTATCTGGTTGACAGGTAGGGAGGGTACAGTACTAAAGCTGTATGGAGGGGCAGTAACAGTATCAGGTTGACAGGTAGGGAGGGTACAGTACTAAAGCTGTATGGAGGGGCAGTAACAGTATCTGGTTGACAGGTAGGGAGGGTACAGTACTAAAGCTGTATGGAAGGGCAGTAACAGTATCTGGTTGACAGGTAGGGAGGGTACAGTACTAAAGCTGTATGGAGGGGCAGTAACAGTATCAGGTTGACAGGTAGGGAGGGTACAGTACTAAAGGTTGACAGGGTTGAGGTAGGGAGGGTACAGTACTAAAGCTGTATGGAGGGGCAGTAACAGTATCTGGTTGACAGGTAGGGAGGGTACAGTACTAAAGCTGTATGGAGGGGCAGTAACAGTATCAGGTTGACAGGTAGGGAGGGTACAGTACTAAAGCTGTATGGAGGGGTAACAGTATCTGGTTGACAGGTAGGGAGGGTACAGTACTAAAGCTGTATGGAGGGGCAGTAACAGTATCAGGTTGACAGGTAGGGAGGGTACAGTACTAAAGCTGTATGGAGGGGCAGTAACAGTATCAGGTTGACAGGTAGGGAGGGTACAGTACTAAAGCTGTATGGAGGGGCAGTAACAGTATCTGGTTGACAGGTAGGGAGGGTACAGTACTAAAGCTGTATGGAGGGCAGTATCAGGTTGACAGTATCTGGTTGAGGGGCAGGTAGGGAGGGGGAGGGTACAGTACTAAAGCTGTATGGAGGGGCAGTAACAGTATCAGGTTGACAGGTAGGGAGGGTACAGTACTAAAGCTGTATGGAGGGGCAGTAACAGTATCAGGTTGACAGGTAGGGAGGGTACAAAGCTGTATGGAGGGGCAGTAACAGCTGGTTGATGGAGGGTACTAAAGCAGGAGGGGCAGTAACAGTATCAGGTTGACAGGTAGGGAGGGTACAGTACTAAAGCTGTATGGAGGGCAGTAACAGTATCAGGTTGACAGTAACAGTATCTGGTTGACAGGTAGGTAGGGTACAGTACTAAAGCTGTATGGAGGGGCAGTAACAGGGTTGACAGGTACTAAAGCTGTATGGAGGGGCAGTAACAGTATCAGGTTGACAGGTAGGGAGGGTACAGTACTAAAGCTGTATGGAGGGCAGTAACAGGGTTGACAGGTAGGGAGGGTACAGTACTAAAGCTGTACAGGGCAGTAACAGTATCTGGTTGACAGGTAGGGAGGGTACAGTACTAAAGCTGTATGGAGGGGCAGTAACAGTATATGGTTGACAGGTAGGGAGGGTACAGTACTAAAGCTGTATGGAGGGGCAGTAACAGTATCTGGTTGACAGGTAGGGAGGGTACAGTACTAAAGCTGTATGGAAGGGCAGTAACAGTATATGGTTGACAGGTAGGGAGGGTACAGTACTAAAGCTGTATGGAAGGGCAGTAACAGTATCTGGTTGACAGGTAGGGAGGGTACAGTACTAAAGCTGTATGGAGGGGCAGTAACAGTATATGGTTGACAGGTAGGGAGGGTACAGTACTAAAGCTGTATGGAAGGGCAGCAACAGTATCTTGTTGACAGGTAGGGAGGGTACAGTACTAAAGCTGTATGGAAGGGCAGTAACAGTATATGGTTGACAGTATACAGTGCTGTTGAAGGGCAGGTATCAGGTTGACAGGTAGGAGGGTACAGTACTAAAGCTGTATGGAAGGGCAGTAACAGTATCAGGTTGACAGGTAGGGAGGGTACAGTACTAAAGCTGTATGGAAGGGCAGTAACAGTATCAGGTTGACAGGTAGGGAGGGTACAGTACTAAAGCTGTATGGAAGGGCAGTAACAGTATCTGGTTGACAGGTAGGGAGGGTACAGTACTAAAGCTGTATGGAGGGGTAGTAACCGTTTGCTGTTCTGTTCTGCATCATGTGCTGCTTACATAAAGAGGATTTGGATTACAGTCTTTCTTCTGCTCAAGTAATATGATTTATCCCTTTTTTGCCTTCTCAGACTAACTCAACTTGAGCTCCACTAACATGACTATGGTGTGAACTGAGGAAGGCTGTATAGTGCACCTCACAAACCTGACATAGATACTCTTTAGAGTCATAACAATAGTTGACAACAATATTGGAAACATTGCTGATTACAAGATATAGTGGTTAATATAGTTGTACATGTAGGAGTGTGTGTGTCTATGTGTGTGTGTGTCTAGACAGAGAGTGAGAGAGTGTAATCACCTGACTCGCAGCGCAGCCGTGACACAGATTATGTGTGTAATCTTTTTTTTTTTAAAACAACCTTGATCTTTTGGCTTCGTCTCCCTACACTGACCTACATTACAGGGGACTCTGGCTCACCAAATCTATATTATCTGCTTAGCCGTGTGTGTGTGGTGTGTGTAGTACTTTAGTGTGTGTGTTTGTGTGTGTGTGTGTTTGTGTGCGAGTGTGTAGTATTTTAGTGTGTATGTGGATTTAACACAGTAACCCTGAACACAGAATTCCAGTATGTGGCCAATGAGAGCTGCGAGACTGCAAAAGAGCAGGTCATACAGGAAACCTTCAGTAGCTATATTTCCCTAAACAACATGCCACCCATACTGTAGTTTTTCTGTGGTGCACAGGTACACTCACTGGCTGCTCTTGCACTGTGTGTGTGTTTTAGGATAGTATGTATGTTTTGGGGTAGTGTGTGTTTTAGGATAGTGTGTATGTTTTGGGGTAGGGTTTGTTTTAGGATAGTGTGTATGTTTTGGGGTAGTCTGTGTTTTAGGATAGTGTGTATGTTTTGGGGTAGTGTGTGTTTTAGGATAGTGTGTATGTTTTGGGGTAGTGTTTGTTTTGGGGTAGTGTGTATGTTTTGGGGTAGTGTGTGTTTTAGGATAGTATGTATGTTTTGGGGGAGTGTGTGTTTTAGGATAGTGTGTATGTTTTGGGGTAGTGTTTGTTTTAGGATAGTGTGTATGTTTTGGGGAGTGTGTGTTTTAGGATAGTGTGTATGTTTTGGGGAGTGTGTGTTTTAGGATAGTGTGTATGTTTTGGGGAGTGTGTGTTTTAGGATGGCGTGTATGTTTTGGGGTAGTGTTTGTTTTGGGGTAGTGTGTATTTTAGGATAGTGTGTATGTTTTGGGATAGTGTGTATGTTTTAGGATAGTGTGTATGTTTTGGAGTAGTGTGTATTTTAGGATAGTGTGTATGTTTTGGGGAGTGTGTGTTTTAGGATAGTGTGTATGTTTTGGGGTAGTGTTTGTTTTGGGGTAGTGTGTATTTTAGGATAGTGTGTGTGTTTTAGGATAGTGTGTATGTTTTGGGGTAGTGTGTGTTTTAGGATAGTGTGTATGTTTTGGGGAGTGTGTGTTTTAGGATAGTGTGTATGTTTTGGGGTAGTGTGTGTTTTAGGATAGTGGGTATGTTTTGGGGTAGTGTGTATTTTAGGATGGCGTGTATGTTTTGGGGTAGTGTGTGTTTTAAGATAGGGTGTGTGTTTTGGGGTAGTGTGTGTTTTGGGGTAGTGTGTGATTTAGGGTGGTGTGTAGTGTACGTTTTGTGTGTGCACATGTTTGTGTATGTGTGTGTTTTAGGGTAGTATGTGTGTGTATGTTGTAGGGTGCTTACGGTTGCGTTTGCTTTCCTCATTGCCCTCCTCGTCCTCGTTGTCAGGGTCGATGTCCTCGGCCTGAGTGATCCAGTCCAGGTAGCCCTTCAGGTCCTCCTCTAGCTGCTGCTTCTCTCTCAGCTTCTGGAAGTCTCCTCTGGCCTTGGCCTTCTCTCTCTCCTTGGAGAACTCTCTGTGGGCACAGACACACACAGAAGCAAGCACACCCATGCAACCACACACATGCACACAGACAGGCACACAGAATGCGCCCACGTTAGTGAATGCATACACAACATACAAACACACAAATGCGCCACATGCAAAATCACACACAAAACACATGCTCAGACTCAGTAACGCCTCACCACACAATTTGTATACAAAATGTAATACAGTTCATACTGAATGGGCAATGAGTGCTCAATCCAATTGTGTCCTTCAGACAGTCAGACAGTCAATCTAATCCACAGTACAACTGTGTTCTTCAGACAGTCAATATGATACCAATGCATGGTTGTGTATCCAGTTCCTAACAGTATAACACATCAATACACTGGAGAACTACTCCTTCTATTATATCACTGTCACAAATGGCACCCCATTCCCTATATAGTGCACTACTTTTGACCTCTGATTGCCTGTGTAGTCCTCCTAACCCTAGCCTAGCCACTGGATGGGGATGGACACCTTTCAATAACAACAGAACATCAATATGATGCAGAGATAGACCAATGGGGGGAGTGGTTACTGGTATATAGTCAGAATGTTATACTATTTTCACACAGGAATCAGAAACACACACAAAACAACATGCAAGCTGATGACCACTGGCCAATATTGTGGGTGGAATAGCTTCAGGGAAACGTTCAGTCATTCAACTGAGCGGTTAACACAGTGATGCCATCACTTTGGAATTAAGCATCAAACAATTGTGGATGTCAAAATATTCCCAGAGGATTGTGTTCGCAAAGGCCTACTAAATACACTACAATAGAACATCTCAATGATATTCCTAGAACATTTGGAAACCAAAAGGTGTACCCTGGAGTGCCTATAATATGCTATGAATGTGAAAATATAACATATTTTAAATGAATTTGTCAATTTGTAAAAACAAACATTCCTTTAGCTGTTTTGTTTTGCCCAGTGGGTCTTGTTGCTACGTAAATTGCTACTTGAATAATCAGTCCCACTTATAGCATATTACAGTATGACATATTAATTACTATAATCATCTACAATTACTGAATGTCAAACTTAACTGGAACCGTAATATAATTTTCTCTTAAATGACTTTCCCGCGAATACATCTGAAGAAAGAAAAATAATCATAGAGAGAGGGAGAAGAACCTTCAGGAAACATTAGCAGAACCTTCAGGGAACATTAGCAGAACCTTTAGGGAACATTGCCAACCGCCAACAGACCTCATCATTAGAATCAGGTGTAGCCTAGTGGTTAGAGCGGCAGGGTAGCCTAGTGGTTAGAGAGGTTACAAATCTGTCGTTCTGCCCCTGAACAGGCAGTTAACCCACTGTTCCCAGGCCGTTATTGAAAATAAGAATTTGTTCTTAACTGACTTGCCTGGTTAAATAAAGGTACAATTTAAAAAATTAAAGAGCTTGAGTGAAAACCTACAGGACGGTAGCTCTCCAGGAACGGGGCTGGAGAGCCCTGGTGTAGTGAGAATTATAAACAGGTATTTTGTCTCGTAGATGCTGATTGCCTGAAATACGTGGTCTATCAGACATTATAAACTGGGTGATTCGATCCCTGAATGCTGATTGGCTGAAAGCTGTGGTATATCAGATCGTATACCATGGGTATGCAAAACATTTATTTTTACTCTTCTAACTACATTGGTAACCAGATTATAACAGTAATAAGGCACCTTAGGGGTTTGTAGTATACCGCCAATATACCACGGCTATGTCTGCGTTACGTTGTTCCTAAGAACAGTCCTTAGCCATGGTATATAGGTCATATACCACACCCAGTCGGTATACCACTTGAATATATGCTTGAATATACCACGGATATGATACAAACTACTTGTTTACTGTTCTAATTACGCTGATGACATGTATCATGTAACAGCAGTAAGATACCTTGGGGGTTTGTCGTATATGGCTAATGTACCACGGCTAAGGGCTGTATCCAGGCACTCTGTGTTGCGTCGTGCGTATAACAGCCCTTAGCTGTGGTATATTGGTCATATACCACACGTTATTGCTTAATTATGAACTAACACCCCACCTCCACTAACACTTCCTCCCCAATGCAGGGGGATGGAAGCAGCAGTACACTGGGTTGATGCATTAGGAGAGAGAGAGAGAGAGAGAGAGAGAGAGAGAGAGAGAGAGAGAGAGAGAGAGAGAGAGAGAGAGAGAGAGAGAGAGAGAGAGAGAGAGAGAGAGAGAGAGAGAGAGAGAGAGAGAGAGAGAGAGAGAGAGAGAGAGAGAGAGAGAGAGAGAAAGTGAGGCTGAGGAGGGAGTGAAGGGCAATGAATGAGATTAATTTATCTCTCAGGAAGTTGGGTGGTGATGACAGAGGTGGGGGGAAACGGCTCCCTTTGCTATAGGTTGTTGAGACGAGGAAACACAACGCAAAATGAGTGAGAGGTTGACAAAGGTTATACTGGTGGTGGCCAGGTCAATAAACGGCGTCAGTCAGAATTATATATCAAAATGGAATACTGTATTACCAGTGACTGAGTATTTCCATCTCTGTTTCCCTGAGACTTTCTCACCATTCCCCAACACCACACACTGCAAGCCACACCACTGTCTGTCCTTACCTCACCGCGCACAGAAAACACAATGTGCCCAGCGCACACACACAGCCCACACCCCACTGCAGAGCATTCGGCACCCAGCACACAGCCCCCACCACCTCTTACCCACCCAGAATACCCAGCACACAGCCCCCTCCACCTCTTGCCCACTCAGAACACCCAGCACACAGCCCCCACCACCTCTTACCCACTCAGAACACCCAGCACACAGCCCCCACCACCTCTGACCCACCCAGAACACCCAGCACACAGCCCCCTCCACCTCTTACCCACTCAGAACACCCAGCACACAGCCCCCTCCATCTCTGAACCACTCAGAACACCAAGGACACAGCCCCCTCCACCTCTTACCCACTCAGAACACCCAGCACACAGCCCCCTCCATCTCTGACCCACCCAGAACACCCAGCACACAGCCCCCTCCACCTCTTACCCACTCAGAACACCCAGCACACAGCCCCTTCCACCTCTTACCCACTCAGAACACCCAGCACAAGGTTAAGCACGAAAAAGGAGCCCAGAATGATCAGACTAACAAAGTAGATGGCGGGCGTTCCAAAGCCGATGGCGTCGTTCACCTGTTGGAGCCCAGAGCAGCAGGTTAACAGGCAGACCTATAGATACAGACAGACAGACAGGTAAGACAGACAGGCAGGCAGAGAAAGACAGGCAGACAGACAGGCAGGCAGGCAGGCAGGCAGACAGACAGACAGACAGATAGACAGACAGACAGACAGACAGACAGACAGACAGACAGACAGACAGGCAGGCAGGCAGACAGACAGACAGACAGACAGACAGACAGACAGACAGACAGACAGACAGACAGACAGACAGACAGACAGACAGACAGACAGACAGACAGACAGACAGACAGACAGACAGACAGACAGAGATGTCTTACCCACTCAACACTCCCAGAACCAGGTTTAGAACAAAGAAGGAGCCGAAGATGACAAGAGAAACAAAGTAGACCCATGGTAGCTCTAGACCCATAGCATCATTCATCTGGAGGAGCACCCGTCACCAAAGAGAGATGGGGAAAGAAGAAGAAGAAAGAGCGGAGGAAGAAAAAGAGAATAAAATGGATAGTCTGAGGTAGAGAAAGGTGAGAATACCTGTTTGCTAAGAATGCAAGATGAAAGGAAAAACCTCAAGGCATTTATATATAGTTTTACAGTTCAGAGTGATAAAAAAGGTGAGGGAAAGTTCTGGGACTCAGATATATAGAGAAATGCTTGACTGAATCTTTAACATTTAAATGTCAGTCACATCTAGGCCTAATGACTAATCTACTGACACACCAGCTCAGTCAAATTCTCAGAGGGAATGAGCGGGTCAAAGTTCATACAGAGACTGCACAGGGAGAGCAGAGGGTACAGACTGAAATATGATGTGGATGATAGGATCTCTATGACGGAGGGTCTCACCCAGTAGAGCACGTCTGTCCAGCCCTCCATGGTGATACACTGGAACACAGTCAGCATGGCGAACAGGAAGTTGTCAAAGTTGGTGATGCCGTTGTTGGGGCCGTGCCAGCCCTCCCTGCACTCGGTGCCATTGATGGGACATTGGCGCCCGTGCCCTGAGATCGCACATGGAGCCGGATCATCCTCCGCTATCATGCCTACAGAGAGGGGGGCAGGGAGAGAGAGAGAGAGAGAGACACCAAGAGGGAGACTGAAATACAAATGCAATAGTCATGTACACACACACAGATGGTAAGATGCACACACACACACACACACACACGCACGCACGCTCTTACCTGTGCTGGGGAAGAAGCAGGTAGCGTGCATTTTGCCAATGAAGAGCTCAAGGCCGATGATGGCGTAGATGATAATGACAAACAGGACCAGCAGGGCGATGTGGAGGAGAGGGACCATGGCTTTAATAATGGAGTTCAACACAACCTGTAAACCTAGAAAGAGTCATACAGGTTAGGTAGGGAAGACATAGCTAGATGTGTGTGTGTGTGTGTGTGTGTGTGTGTGTGTGTGTGTGTGTGTGTGTGTGTGTGTGTGTGTGTGTGTGTGTGTGTGTGTGTGTGTGTGTGTGTGTGTGTGTGTGTGTGTGTGTGTGTGTGTGTGTGTGTGTGTGCAACAGTAATATTGTATGTGGTTGAATTGGTATTGGTCAGTTGAGGCTGGTGGGGATGAGAAATGGGGAGGATGGGCTCATTGGATCACCAATCCACTCATGTTATGAGGGTTTGTATGAAGTATGTGTGTGGGTATGTGGTTTGTTGTGAATGCACTTGTGTGCCTGTGCATATAGTAAGATTATTATAGTAAATGGTTATTATAGTAAAACTGAAACTAAAATAAAAACTCAAATGGAAAAATATTAAGAAAAACATTTGAAAAACTAAAACTATACTGAAACTATTATCTTTGACTGCAAAAGCAACAAAAAACATAGTAAATTATGTTTATTATTATTATTTATTTATTAAATATTTTTTTTACTTTGGGCAAAAATGTAATGTTTTTTTTTCTTCTGATGGGGCTTTGAAGCCTCTGAATCTGGTGGGTAAATGCTGCCAGTAGATGACAATGATTCAAATAGGCCTAGCTTGTTCATCACTATCAGTAGCTATCAGTAGCTAACAGGGAAGAAATCAGAGGGTGAGCGCGGAGTGTGAGCCTGAACCCTAGGTGTGAACAATGGCGGCAGCAAACCCAACACCAGCAGTGGTCTGTCGCAAAAGGCACAGCCCTGTATGGTTTCATGTGCATTGTTAACATCTGCCTATGTTACTGCCCAGATCTTCTAGTCTGGATGACCAGGACAACTCACAGTCATTTGTATGTTGGTTTGCAACTTGCAGGATAATCGCAAGATTGAACCCAACAGAGGGGGACTGTCCCCTGTTTGGTGAGGGTCATAAAACCCGTTTTCTCTCTCCCCCACTGGTTTATGACCCCCCCTCCCCCATAAATACAGAACCTCTCTCTCTCCACTCTACAGAATAGACTTTTGGAAAGACCTTTGCTACCACAGAGAAAGACTCTACAGGATGGTAACATCAGAAAGTTGAACAATGAGACAATATTTCTGAAATGGAAGGGTCCGTTGGTACTTAAAGAATATTATGTCAGATCAGTCATTGTTTTGGTAGATTGTTACTGATGATAGGACCACGTAATTGTATCTTTGAATGTCTACACATTCTAGCTAACAGATTTATTTCAAAATCTTGCAAAACATATGTGATTAAACATGAAACTATTTGTGAGAAGATAAAATGTGATTTTAGCTTCTAAATGAGAGAATTGTTTCATAAGTAAACTTATGTTTTTATCAAACTAAAACTGAATAAAAACAAGTAAATCAAGTATGAAAACTGAAAATAATCAGAATTTCAAATAAAAACCTCAAAACGAATAAAAAAAATCACAAAACTATAATAACCTTGTCGTACAGTATGTAAACATGTGCATGCATGTGCATCTGGACAGAATGTCGAAGAGTCTTTTTTCATGGGTGTGAGGGAGACACACACACGCACACACACTTGCAGGAGAACTCATGTCTCTGGGGCATTGATTTGGACAGCTTGTTTTAAGAGAACATTCCAGAGGGGCTGCACACAGACCATATGGTCACATATTACTGTTAGTGTCTTCACCCCACAGACACATAGTCTGAGCTGAGAGAGAAACACTTTCTGTCATGGAGAGGAACGGCTGGGCTGTTTGGGCTGGGGAGGGACTGTCAGGACAGAAGTAGACTTCTAATACATATGTAACTTTGGGACATTTTTCTCCAGAACAACATACAGTAAAGGAGTGTAGAGTAAACTTTTTCATTATGCGGATGTGGGAATCGAAGCCACAGGAATCAAACCTATCACCTTAACGTAGGGAAATTTTCCTAACCACTGAACCATACATGACCACGGGGGGACGACGACGACGACGACGACGACGACGACGACGACATCAAGACAAAATGGTGGAGGGGACAAGATTGAAGACTGAATTGAACCTTATAGAGGTAATGCCAGTTATATCAGGTCACAGTTTTCCGCAGTGTTATTTATTGGTGTGTGTTATGCAGTGACTTTTAGAGGTTAGCCAGCCTACATACTGTAGATCAATAGAGGTTGCTGTGTCTGTTTCATCATGGGGGTCAAAAGTGAGGGGTCGGTCAGCACTCACAGCAATAAACACAAAACTGTATTCGTGTCAGACCTAGGTTGAAATACTATTTCAAATCTTTCCAATTTGCTTTTGCCTGCATGGAGTGCCAGATGGATGGGGTTTGTACTCCTTGTAACTACTCTATTCCATTGTGTTAGGCAAGCCCAATCAAGCCCAGGTAAAGTATTTGAAATGATCTCAAATAGTATTTGAACCCAGGTCTGGTCGGTGTTGTTGTGGGGTCAAAGGTGAAGGGTCAGATAGCAGTAACTCACTGGGCACTCCTGAGACCAGGCGTAGGGGTCGCAGTACACGGAAGGCTCGGAGGGCTTTGACGTCGAAGCCGCCCGACTTTCCCCCGTGGCCTTGTGCGGAGGGGTGGAGCGCTGCCGCTGCCGCTGCTGCAGCCGCACCCGCCTCTGCCTCCTCCTTCGTCTCTACAGAGTCTTTGGTCAAAAGTTCCAGGACAACACTGAACAGTCTGCAGAGAAAAACCAGAGGAAACGTCTTACAGAAAACACATCAGAAAGAGAATGTTACAGGTCAAAAGCTCTAGGACAACACTGAACAGTCTGTATAGAATTACAGCAGAAAGAATGAGAATACGTTACAGGATTGGAGCTTTCGATTAAGGGCCCAAATCCATAAAGAGTCTCAGAGTAGGATCTAGGATCAGGTTCCCCCGGTTTATGCAATCTTATTCCTTAAACTCATCCTAGACTTGGCGGCAGGTAGCCTAGTGGTTAGAGTGTTGGACCAGTAACCGAAAGGATGCTAGATCAGCCCCGAGCTGACAAGGTAAGAATCTGTCGTTGTGCCCCTGAACGAGGCAGTTAACCCACCGTTCCTAGGCCGTCATTGAAAATAAGAATGTGTTCTTAACTGACTTGCCTAGTTAAATAAAGATTAAATAAAGGTGCTTTTTAAAAAAAATGGGTCAAATCTGTGTCCAAAAATACCAATTTCCGATTGTTATGAAAACTTGAAATCGGCCCTAATTAATCGGCAATTCCGATTAATCGGTCGACCTCTAATAGGTATCTACTGATACAGCAAATCACCATATGACTTTTAAGCTTCACACTGAATATAATATCTGTTTGTAAGATTGCAGTAACAAATTAATAAGAAGAACACAAGCTGGAAAATATAGCACAAATGTATCGAACCCATGTACAAACTACATAGACGACATGAATAAATCAACAAACATACACACACACACACAACAATACCAGTTGAAAATACAATGCAATACTGTAGTGTATGGGCTGAGTGAATAGTGAACATCCTATAGTAAAAAAAGAGTCCGCTTAATTCCAGTCAGTTAGCCTGTCCTCACCTAGCCAATAGGAGAAATCATCCCAGCACATCACGTCAAAGCTGGGCAGCAGTAGGCACTAAATGGGCTGAATGGAGCTGCCAATAGAGGCCTGGAGGGCCATAGAGGGTCATACTTCAGGGCTACAATCACAGACTGCTGCAGCAGCTGTAGCTAACTGATGTTGGACTGAATCAGAGTGGAAAAATTAACTGAGGTGTTTGATGTGTCACTCATCTGTTCACATGAATAGAATACCATCAGAATATAATAAAATACCAAAATAGAATACCATCAGAATAGAATAGAATAGCAAAATAGAATACCATCAGAATATAATAAAATACCAAAATAGAATACCATCAGAATATAATAGAATACCAAAATAGAATACCATAAGAATAGAATAGAATACCAAAATAGAACACCATCAGAATATAATAAAATACCAAAATAGAATACCATCAGAATAGAATAGAATACCAAATTATACAACAGGTAGGTCCTGAATGCTGATTGGTTAAAAGCGCATTCCACAGGGCTAAATCAATTACGTTAAAATGCCTATTTACTCCGTTCCATCTGACTGAGCAATCCACTGTCTCATCAACCAAGCCAAGCTATTGAACTTGATCTCCAATATAAAAGCATCTAGACATTATCTCATATTTCTTTTAGACTAACATTTCGTTTTCAACAGCGGAGATTTGTATAAACCTTGCTGTCTGTCTTACCGACATTCGCAACATTGTTTCAATATTCAAATTCGATCTCCAGCTGTCCCATACTAATGAACGTGTCGGGGTTGGCATACTTTTTTAGATATAATTCTTTGTATAGATATATACAAAGAAATGTCAATTGAAAAAAGGTGAAACAAAACAAAGTGCAGATAGTTTGCAGTATTTCCAGCTTCAGTTTGAAGTGACTGTGTGAGCTGTGTTGTTGACTAGCTCCTCTGAACAACAGTGTCCTGACGAGAGGGCACATTTTCTAAACCAGGCAATATCGCTCATCATTAACTCATTGTTATGGATGTATCCAAATAAATGTAACTAGAAAACAGCTTAAACAAATGCATCTACTCTTGTTATTCTGGCTGCACTGTTTGACGTGACTAAGTTAGCCATAGTTTGCTAGCTAGCAAGCAAGGGATAAGAACATTGCCAACCAGTATGGCAATGGAACATTTAGAACGAAAGACTGGGTCGTGTCCATAGATACAGAACAAAAAGTCCATAGATACAGAACAAAAAGACTGAACGACTGGGTCGCGTTCTCTGGCAACCAAACCAATAGAACGAACAACCAGCAAGCTTGGGTAGCAACCCTAGATTTGTTTTGGGACTATATCTTGTGGAAGGATGAAATAATATGAATCAAAATAACGTTTCAAATTAAAATATGTCAATCATTATTTGATTATGTTGGTAACCAGTTGTATAAAAGTGATAATGCCCGAGTAGATGGTATTTGGAGGATATATTGGCACAGCTTCTCTGGCAATATCATATATTATATTAATATCACTTAAATGGAATACCATTTGAATAGAATAGAATACCAAAAAAAGAATACCATCAGAATATAATACCAAAATAGAATACCATTAGAATAAAATAGAACAAAATACCAAAATAGAATACCATTAGAATATAATAGAATACCAAAATAGAATACCATCAGAATAGAATAGAATACCAAAATAGAATACCATCAGAATAGAATACCAAATGTTACGGATACAGTTATCCTGTGTCTGTGTGTATCCTGTGTGTGTGTTTCTTTTCTCTCCTTCTCCCCTCACAGGTGAAAATCATCACTCCCCAATCAATCATCAATCAGAAGACACACCTCCTCCTATTTCCTGACCTATCACAGTTCCTTCCCCATGGTTTAAAAACCCCATCATTTGTTTGTTCTAGAGCTCAGCTCAGCTCAATCTCTCTGTAATGCCATGTCTGTAGGTCTCTGTGTTTCACTCTCGCTTTGTGTCTTAACCTCTCTTTTGTTTAAAGCACTTCATAGCACTTTGTCATCACCTGTGAGTATTATTTTTGGTTATGGTATTTGTTTGTTGCTGGTGGGAAAAGGGGGAAACCAAGACAAGTCGCCCATGGGCATACACTACCCGTAGGTGAACTTTGTTAAATACACTAGTTAGAACTGGGCGGACCACCCACTGTATTTTTGGTTAGTTAGTTAGCTGTTGTTAAAGTAGGCTAGTCTAGCTTAGGGGTGTTTTTGAATACTTATTGTTTCTTTCCTTGGGTCCAGCTCAGCCCCTTTTCCTGCTCCCCCCCATTACCGTGTGTTTATAAATAAACCTAGAGTTTGACGGTAGATTTCTGTTGTCGTGGTTATTTCGTTCACACTTTTACTTTGTCACAATAATAATTTGCATGAGTTATGTTACAGGTCTCATTACCATCCCCCCTAGACCGTCGGGCCAAAAGGGATTCGTAACACCAAAATAAAATACCATCAGAATAGAATAGAATACCAAAAAAGAATACCATCAGAATACAATACCAAAATAGAATACCATTAGAATAAAATAGACCAAAATAGAATACCATTAGAATAGAATAGAATACCAAAATAGAATACCATCAGAATATAATACAATACCAAACTAGAATACCACTTTTATTATATACTGTATATTTACATTCTTGTAGAGTACTTTTGACCTTTTTTGGTGCATGTATTCTGTGGTCAGCCAGCCTGCCTGTCTGTCTGTCTGCCAGCCAGTCAGTCATCCTAGCAGGATGCATCGCTCTGCATCTGACTGGATGACAGATCAACCCTGCATGCCGCTTACAGACATAGATTTGACCTAGCTACCTACTGGACTGTGTTTGTATTGGAGGGAGGGAGGGTGGGACAGAGAGGAAGAGAAAAGTAGAGGAATAGAAGAGAGAGATAAATAGGGAATGAGAGGAGAGAATATGGAGTGAGAGAGGAGGGGAAGAGAATGTGGGCGAGAGAAGGAGGGAGAGATGAGATGGTGAGTCACTCCAGTGGTGGTAAAGCTGTGATTTATCCTCCATGTCTTTTCTAGGTCATACTGTATATTGTAGCTGGATAAGAGTCTCTCTTAGGACTGGGCCACTGACTGTGGATATGTTCCAAATGGCACCCTATTCCCTATATAATAAGTGCACTACTTTTGACAAGGGCGCTGGTCAAAAGTAGTGAACTATATAGAGAATAAGGTGCTATTTGGGACGCACACTGACTGGAAAGGAAGGAGGCTTAAAGAAGTCCAACTCAACTACTGTCACAAACAAGCACAAAGTCAGGCTGAAAGATACTGTACACAGCAAACCATTGAGTTCAAACGAGGAACTGCAGTTTAAATTCGAACCCCAAACTGAAACACAAAAAAGGCCTGGACACATCAGAAGCGGGAAAAACGTGTTATGGTAAAAACTATCCACGTTCTGCTCATCAGATGAATTCCAGTTGGCATTGAATGAGCGGCTGGAGAGTATGGAATCTTGGAGATACTTACCCAACAACGACGATGACAAAATCCAGCATGTTCCATCCGTTTCTCACATATGCGTTCTGGTGCGCCACTAAACCATAGGCGATAATCTTCAGGAAGGTCTCTATAGTGAAAATGACGAGGAAGACATGTTCTACCGTTTCCTGCAGACAGAGAGGAACAGAAAACAGTGGATTGGTATACTAAAGTTTTATTATAGAGTAATGACCATAACAGCATTTTAACAAACACACAGGCATTTTTACATTTAGCAGACACTCTTATCCAGAACAACTTACAGGAGTAATTAGGGTTAAATGCCTTGCTCAAGGGCACATCAACCAATTTATCACCTCGTCATCTCAGAGATTCGAACCAGTGACATTTCAGTTACTGGCCCAAACCTCTTAACCACTAGGCTACTGCTAGGCTACAAATGCATGCATAGGCACACACACATACAGTACACACTGTACACGCACACCCGAGACACGTGACAGGTGAGAGGGCTGGGCTGGGTCCCCTCCCTCCCTGCAACCATTCATTATACATGAGGTACAGCAGCTCACCTTAACACTCAGCATGCAGCGTATACAGTATGGACACAGCCACATCGCACACAGTCTGCCTGTCTGTCTATCTATATTCTCAAAGCCATAATCAAATCATGTGCTAGCTAACTTGGTTTGGTCTGCTACTATCAAACCCATATAATAACTATTGTTACCTGTTCCAAAGTCATGGGTCCTACTAGGTTCTGCTAAGCAGAGGCAGTGTTGGAGGAGTGAACGTTAGACACAGTAATTTCACTCGACAGATACAGGACCCCCGACTCCATTCACACACACACACACACACACACACACACACATAGTCTCCTGTCCTTAATCCCCCTGCTTTTTAGACAACATACAGTAAATGCAGGAGTATTGTGTGCTGCGGGGCTTGTTTTACCAACAGTTAACTGCCGATTGAGTGCAGCACTTAGCCCAGTGAAAGAGACATAGGCCCCTCTGTTACCACTGTAAAAGGTTGAGGGAGGCTCTCGGCTCACTACTGCCACTCTACTGAGTGCTCTGAGAGAGAGAAAGCAACAGAGAAAGAGATGAATGAGAGAGAGATCTGGAAGGGAGATGGAGAGAGAGAGGGAGAGAGAGAGCTGGGAGAGAGAGAGAGCTGGGAGAGAGAGAGAGCTGGGAGAGAGAGAGAGCTGAGAGAGAGAGAGAGAGGAGCGCACGCTGGATATGTACATAGACAATGGTAGGCTTCGAGAAGGACTCCTATGGTAGGTACACCTATAGCTCATCTCTTGGCAGTACTACTGTAGACTACTTTACCACTGATCTCATCCCAGAGTCTCCCAGAGCATTCACAGCCAGGCCACTGACACCCCTATCAGACCACAGCAAAATCTCAGTCTACTTGAACAGAGCAATACTCAATCATGAGGCATCAAAGCCAAAGGAACTGAGTAATATTAAGAAATGCTGTAGATTTTAGGAATGTAGTTTGGAAACCGACCAAAAAACAATTAGGCAACAACAAATTCAATTCCTTCTAGACAACTTCATGGACAAAACGTTCCACTGTAATAGTGAAGGTGTTAACTTGGCAGTAGAAAATCTTAACAGTATATCAGTATAGAAAACCTAAGAAAATTAAAAACAATGACAAATGGTTTGATGAAGAATGCATAAATCTAAGAAAGAAATTGAGAAACTTGTCCAATCAAAAACATTGAGACCCGGAAAACCTGAGTCACGAAAACAATACAGAAATACACTACAGGAAAAAAAGAAACAGCACGTCAGAAATCAGCTCAATGTAATTAAAGAATCCATAGACTCTAACCACTTCTGGGAAAATTGGAAAACACTAAACAAACTACAACACGAAGAATTATCTATCCAAAATGGAGATGTGTGGGTAAACCAGAGAGAGAGAGACAGAAAGAGAGAGAGACAGACAGAGAGACAGAGAGAGAGGGAGAGAGAGAGACAGAGAGAGAGAGAGAGAGAGATAGAGAGGGAGAGAGAGAGACAGAGAGAGAGAGAGAGACAGAGAGAGAGAGAGCGAGAGAGAGAGACAGAGAGAGAGACAGAGAGAGACAGAGAGAGAGAGAGATAGAGAGGGAGAGAGCAGAGAGAGAGAGACAGAGAGAGACAGAGAGAGAGAGAGAGAGAGAGAGAGAGAGAGAGAGAGAGACCCTAAAGGACATCGCTCTCAAACGTATCCCCAACACTTCACACAGGAGCAACAGATCAATAGACTCTCCACCCAGACCAGCGAGACACCCTCCCAGACCTGCAGGACCCCCCCCTGGACCTACACATAGAGGACCCACGCCAAGAGGAATTACATCCAGACCACAGTACACCCAGACACATCCACACCCCCACCCCAACCAATCAACACCCCCCCACGTCAACCATGCCCACACCCCATTTAGGCCCCCTCAGATCAGACCTATGCCACTCCTGCCCACCCCATGCACCCCACCCCCGCAAAGAGGGCCTCAACATGGAAGCCACACATACGCCCAGGTAGTGAGCGGGCAAACAGTCCCAACCCCCACTCTCACACTCGCCCAAGCCAATAGCATGTACCAGATGCTCAGCAGGCTCTGCTCACACTTACTGGCCTGAGGCCAAACCACACGACCAACAACATTGGACATTCTATGGAACAAAAGCCTTCACTATATCATCCTGGAATATCCAAGGCCTGAGGTCATCTGCCTTTGGCCTAAAGAGCAGAAACCCGGACTTCACCAAAGAAATCGGTAACACAGACATTGTCATCCTGCAAGAAACCTGGTATAGAGGAGACGGACCCACTGGTTGCCCTCTAGGTTACAGAGAGCTGGTAGTCCCATCCACCAAACTACCAGGTGTGAAACAGGGAAGGGACTCAGGGGTATGCTAATTTGGTATAGAGCAGACCTAACTCACTCCATTAAATTAATCAAAACAGGAACATTCTACATTTGGCTAGAAATTCAAAAGGAAATTATCCTAACAGAGAAAAATGTCCTCCTGTGTGCTACCTATATCCCCCACTAGAATCCCCATATTTTAATGAAGACAGCTTCTCCATCCTGGAGGGCGAAATCAATCATTTCCAGGCCCAGGGACATGTACTAGTCTGTGGCGACTTAAATGCCAGAACCGGACAAGAACCTGACACCCTCAGCACACAGGGGGACAAACATCTGCCTGGAGGTGACAGCATCCCTCCCACATATGCCCCCTAGGCACAACTATGACAACATAACCAACAAAAACGGGTCACAACTCCTGCAGCTCTGTCGCACGCTGGGTATGTACATAGTCAACGGTAGGCTTCGAGGGGACTCCTATGGTAGATACACCTATAGCTCATCTCTTGGCAGTAGTACTGTAGACTACTTTATCACTGACCTCAACCCAGAATCTCTCAGAGCGTTCACAGTCAGTCCACTAACACCCCTATCAGACCACAGCAAAATCACAGTCTACTTAAACAGAGCAATACTCAACCACGAGGCATCAAAGCCAAAGGAACTGAGTAACATTAAGAAATGCTATAGGTGGAAGGAATGCAGTTTGGAAACCTACCAAAAAACAATTAGGCAACAACAAATTCAATCCCTTTTAGACAATTTCCTGGGTAAAACGTTCCACTGTAATAGTGAAGGTGTAAACTTGGCAGTAGAAAATCTTAACAGTATATTTGACCTCTCAGCTTCCCTATCAAATCTAAAAATCTCAAATAGAAAACCGAAGAAAATTAACAATAATGACAAATGGTTTGATGAGGAATGCAAAAATCTAAGAAAGAAATTGAGAAACCTGTCCAACCAAAAACATAGAGACCCGGAAAACCTGAGTCTACGCCTTCACTATGGTGAATCACTAAAACAATACAGAAACACACTACGGAAAAAGAAGGAACAGCATGTCAGAAATCAGCTCAATGCAATTGAAGAATCCATAGACTCTAACCACTTCTGGGAAAATTGGAAAACACTAAACAAACAACAACACGAAGAATTATCTATCCAAAATGGAGATGTCTGGGTAAACCACTTCTCCAATCTTTTTGGTTCTATAACAAAGAACAAAGAGCAAAAACATATACATGATCAACTACAGATCTTAGAATCAACTATTAAAGACTACCAGAACCCACTGGATTCTCCAATTACATTGAATGAGTTACAGGACAAAATAAAAACCCTCCAACCCAAAAAGGCCTGTGGTGTCGATGGTATCCTCAATGAAATGATCAAATATACAGACAACAAATTCCAACTGGCTATACTAAAACTCTTTAACATCATACTTAGCTCTGGCATCTTCCCCAATATTTGGAACCAAGGACTGATCACCCCAATCCACAAAAGTGGAGACAAATTTGACCCCAATAACTACCGTGGAATATGTGTCAACAGTAACCTTGGGAAAATCCTCTGCATTATTATTAACAGCAGACTCGTACATTTCCTCAATGAAAACAATGTACTGAGCAAATGTCAAATTGGCTTTTTACCAAATTACCGTACAACAGACCATGTATTCACCCTGCACACCTTAATTGACAACCAAACAAACCAAAACAAAGGCAAAGTCTTCTCATGCTTTGTTGATTTCAAAAAAGCCTTCGACTCAATTTGGCATGAGGGTCTGCTATACAAACTGATGGAAAGTGGTGTTGGGGGTAAAACATATGACATTATAAAATCCATGTACACAAACAACAAGTGTGCGGTTAAAATTGGCAAAAACACACACATTTCTTCACACAGGGTCGTGGGGTTAGACAGGGATGCAGCTTAAGCCCCACCCTCTTCAACATATATATCAACGAACTGGCGCGGGCACTAGAAAAGTCTGCAGCACCCGGCCTCCCCTGCTAGAATCCGAAGTCAAATGTCTGCTGTTTGCTGATGATCTGGTGCTTCTGTCACCAACCAAGGAGGGCCTACAGCAGCACCTAGATCTTATGCACAGATTCTGTCAGACCTGGGCCCTGACAGTAAATCTCAGTAAGACCAAAATAATGGTGTTCCAAAAAGGTCGAGTCACCAGGACCACAAATACAAATTCCATCTCGACACTGTTGCCCTAGAGCACACAAAAAACTATACATACCTTGGCCTAAACATCAGCGCCACAGGTAACTTCCACAAAGGTGTGAACGATCTGAGAGACAAGGCAAGAAGGGCATTCTATGCCATCAAAAGAAACATAAATTTCAACATACCAATTAGGATTTGGCTAAAAATACTTGAATCAGTCATAGAGCCCATTGCCCTTTATGGTTGTGAGGTCTGGGGTCCGCTCACCAACCAAGACTTCACAAAATGGGACAAACACCAAATTGAGACTCTGCACGCAGAATTCTGCAAAAATATCCTCCGTGTACAACGTAAAACACCAAATAATGCATGCAGAGCAGAATTAGGCCGATACCCACTAATTATCAAAATCCAGAAAAGAGCCATTAAATTCTACAACCACCTAAAAGGAAGCGATTCACAAACCTTCCATAACAAAGCCATCACAAACAGAGAGATGAACCTGGAGAAGAGTCCCCTAAGCAAACTGGTCCTGGGGCTCTGTTCACAAACACAAACACACCCTACAGAGCCCCAGGACAACAGCACAATTAGACCCAACCAGATCATGAGAAAACAAAAAGATAATTACTTAACACATTGGAAAGAATTAACAAAAAAACAACAAACTAGAATGCTATTTGGCCCTACACAGAGAGTACACAGCGGCAGAATACCTGACCACTGTGACTGACCCAAAATTAAGGAAAGCTTTGACTATGTACAGACTCAGTGAGCATAGCCTTGCTATTGAGAAAGGCCGCCGTAGGCAGACATGGCTCTCAAGAGAAGACAGGCTATGTGCTCACTGCCCACAAAATGAGGTGGAAACTGAGCTGCACTTCCTAACCTCCTGCCCAATGTATGACCATATTAGAGAGACATATTTCCCCCAGATCACACAGATCCACAAAGAATTCGAAAACATATCCAATTTTGAAAAACTCCCATACCTACTGGGTGAAATTCCACAGTGTGCCATCACAGCAGCAAGATTTGTGACCTGTTGCCACGAGAAAAGGGCAACCAGTGAAGAACAAACACCATTGTAAATACAACCCATATTTATGCTTATTTATTTTATCTTGTGTCCTTTAATTATTTGTACATTGTGTATATATATATATATATATATATATATATATATATATATATATATATATGACATTTGTAATGTCTTTACTGTTTTGAAACTGTTGTATGTGTAATGTTTACTGTTAATTTTTGTTGTTTTTCACTTTATATATTCACTTTGTATGTTGTCTACCTCACTTGCTTTGGCAATGTTAACACATGTTTCCCATGCCAATAAAGCCCTTGAATTGAATTGAATTGAATTGAGAGAGGGAGAGAGAGAGAGAGAGGGAGAGAGAGAGAGAGGGGCAAACAGATAATACAGAGCTCACCAACCAATAATTCACAAAATGAGGTAAACATCAAATTGAGACACTGCATGCATAATTCTGCAAAAATATCCTTCATATACAACGTAAAACACCAAATACTGCATGCATAATTCTGCAAAAATATCCTTCATATACAACGTAAAACACCAAATACTGCATGCAGAATTCGGCTGATACCTGCTAATTATCCAAATCCAGACCCCAAATTAAAAGAAGCTTTCCTTGCAGTGAGTATGGCCTTGCTATTGAGAGAGGAGAAGACAGGCTAAGTGCACACTACCCAAAAAATGAGACGGAAACTGAGCTGCACTTCCTAACCTCCTGCCAAAGGTATGACCATATTAGAGACACATTTTTCCTCAGATTACACAGACACACATAGAATTCGAAAACAAATTCAATTTTGATAAACTCCCATATCTACTGGGTGAAATACCAGTGTCATCCCCACACAATGATTTGTGATCTGTTGCCACTGGAAAAGGGCAAGCAGTGAAGAACAAACACCATTGTAAATACAACCCATATTTATGTCTATTTATTTTCCCTTTTGTACTTTAACTATTTGCACATCATTACAACAAAAAGAGAGAGAGAGGGAGATAGAGTAGAAGAGAGAGACACAGGGATAGTGAGATCTGCACTCTGCCATCCTAGTCTGAGAGAGAGAAAGAGAGAGGGAGATAGAGTAGAAGAGAGAGAGAGAGACACAGGGATAGAGATAGAAGATGGATGAAGAGAGAGAGAGAGAAAGTAAGAGAGAAGAGAGAGATAGAGAGAGCGAAAGTGAAGAAAGCGAGGCCTGTGGGGCAGGCCATAAATATATCTGACTCATCACAGAGCTTATTTGTGCTGTAAAGAGACGTACAGTATGCAGTCCAGCATACATACACACACAGATACTAACAGAACATTATTAACACATCCCACACCTACCAAGACCCCCTCCCCCCACACACACACATACAGGCACACACAGATAGATAAACGGTCCTGTCAATACAGTTAGACACTTTCACACACGTGCACGCCGGTGACACGCAGGCAGGCAGGCAGGCAGGCACGCACGCACGCACACACACACACACACACACACACACACACACACACACACACACACACACACACACACACACACACACACACACACACACACACACACACACACACACACACACACACACACACACACACACAGACAGACACCCACACACCCCTCATCCAGCCGGTGTTGCCCTGTCTCTAGCCTACCACAGGGTGAATGCTCATGGCTGAAGGCAATAACACAGTCCACGAGACTCAGAGAGAGAGCTCACCATATGATAAAGGAGGATGCTAACCCACTGAACCATACACGGGCAGGACTACATAACATCACTGGCCATATGACCCATAAAGAAGATAGAAAATGGTTGAAGTTACCAGGCTATGAACAATGCAGACACGGTTAGTAGATCTATCCACTATGCTGCTGAAATGACTCATCTCATCATGCAAAAGTCATGGGTCGTATTCATTAGGGCAAATGTATTGCAACAGAAAAAGAAAACAAACATTTCTTATTGGACAAGTTCAGGTAGTCCTTCCCTGTTTCACTCAGTTTTCTCTTCCATTTGGTGCTGTAGTAAGCTAGCCCTGAGCCAGGCGCATCTCCCGGCTAGCAAATGAAATTACCACAACTACAATACCTTCTTCGCCATCTGGCCCGGTCCCTTCATCGACACGGCGCCTGCCGTACCACCACGACTGGTCCGCAGACGTAATTCCATTAGCTGTGCCTTCAAACGGCAAACGGAGTAGACGGTTCTACTTACCCCGGACTGTTAACTTTAAACGTCATGTCTCCCGCGTGCTAGCGTAGCAACAACTACCCCGCGGCTTCCCTGTTCCATCTATTGCTGTACACTGGACCCTATGATCACTTGGCTACATAGCTGATGCCTGCTGGACTGTTCATTTATCACGGTACTCCACTTTGTTAACCTTTGTCTATCTGTTGGCCCTAGCCCCGAACTCAGGCCCTGTGTGTAGTTGCAATGGCGAGGAGTTGAAATCTACTGCAGAGACAGGTCTATGCCCAAACAGTTCGAGCTTCTTATTTTAAAAATGAATCTCTCCAGAAATAAATCTCTCACTGTTGCCGCCTGTTATAGACCCCCTCAGCTCCCAGGTGTGCCCTGAACACCATATGTGAATTGATTGCCCCCCATCTATCTTCAGATGCTTAACACCTCAGCAGTCCAACAATTTAAGATAGATGACCTCAATCTCAAACAAATTATCAAGGAAACCACCAGGTACAACCCTAAATCCGTAAACATGGGCGCCCTCATAGATATTATCCTGACCAACTTGCTCTCCTGACCAACACCTATGCTGTTTTCAATCAGGATTTCAGCGATCACCGCCTCATTCCCTGCATCCACCTTGGGTCCGCGGTCAAACGACCACCACTCATCACTGTCAAACGCTCCCTAAAACACTTCTGCGAGCAGGCCTTTCTAATCGACCTGGCCCAGGTATCCTGGAAGGATATTGACCTCAAGCCGCCAGTCGAGGATGCCTGATTGTTATTTAAAAGTAATTTCCTTATCATCTTAGGATGCCTCTTTCAAAAAATGTAGAACTAAGAACAGATATAGCCCTTGGTTCACTCCAGACCTGACTGCCCTTGACCAGCACAAAACATCCTGTGACGGACTGCAATAGCATCGAATAGTCCCCGTGATATACAACTGTTCAGGGAAGTCAGGAACCAATACACACAGTCAGTCAAGAAAGCAAAGGCTAGGTTTTTCAAACAGAAATTTGCATCCTGTAGCTCTAACTCCAAACGGTTTTGGGACACTGTAAAGTCCATGGAGAACAAGAGCACCTCCTCCCAGCTGCCCAGTGCACTGAGGCTAGGCACCACCGATAAACAAACATTTCAATAAGCATTTTTCTACGGCTGGCCATGCTTTCCTCCTGGCTACCCCAACCCCGGCCAACAGCTCTGCACCCCTCGCAGCTACTTGCCCGAGTCTCCCCAGCTTCTCCTTCACCCAAATCCAGATCGCAGATGTTCTGAAAGAGCTGCAAAACCTGGACCCGTACAAATCACCTGGGCTAGACCATCTGGACCCTCTCTTTCTAAAATGATCTGCCGCCATTGTTGCAACCCCTATTACCAGTCTGTTCAACCTCTCTTTCGTTTCTTCCGAGATCCCTAAAGATTGGAAAGCTGCTTGCGTCATCCCCATCTTCAAAGGGGATGACACTCTAGACCCAAACTGTTACAGACCTATATCCATCCTGCCCTGCCTTTCTAAAGTCTTTGAAAGCCAAGTTAATAAACAGATCACTGACCATTTCAATTCCCACCGTACCTTCTCCGCTGTGCAATCCGGTTTCCGAGCTAGTCACAGGTGCACCTCAGCCACGCTCAAGGTACTAAACGATATCATAACCGCCATCGATAAAAGACAGTACTGTGCCTCCGTCTTCATCGACATGGCCAAGGCTTTCAACTCTGTCAATCACCGTATTCTTATCGGCAGACTCAACAGCCGTGGTTTCTCAAATGACTGCCTCGCCTGGTTCACCAACTACTTCGCAGAAGTTCAGTGTTTAAAATCGGAGGGCCTGTTGTCCGGCTGCCACAGGGCTCAATTCTCGGACCGACTCTTTTCTCTGTATGTATCAACAATGTCGCTCTTGCTGCGGGTGATTTCCTGATCCACCTCTATGCAGACGACACCATTCTGTATACATCTGGCCCTTCCTAGGACACTGTGTTAACTAACCTCCAAACAAGCTTTAATGTCATACAACACTTCGGCGATGTCATCGACAAAATCAGCAAATTGGATGTAGTCTATCACAGTGCCATCCGTTTTGTTACCAAAGCGCCTTATACCACCCACCACTGCGACCTATATGCTCTAGTCGGCTGGCCCTCGCTACATATTCGTCACCAGACCCACTGGCTCCAGGTCATCCATAAGTCTATGCTAGGTAAAGCTCTGCCTTATCTCAGGTCACGATAACAACACCCACCCGTAGCACGCGCTCCAGCAAGTATATCTCACTGGTCATCCCCAAAGCCAACACCTCCTTTGGCCGCCTTTGCTTCCAGTTCTCTGCTGCCAGTGACTGGAACGAATTTCAAAAATCGCTGAAGCTGGAGACTTACATTTCCCTCACTAGCTTTAAACATCAGCTATCTGAGCAGCTAACCGATCGCTGCAGCTGTACATAGTCCATCTGTAAATAGCCCACCCAATCTACCTACCTCATCCCCATATTGTTTTTATTAACTTTGCTGCTCTTTTGCACACCAGTATCACTACTTACACACCATCATCTAATCATCATCATCTGCTCATCTATCACTCCAGTGTTAATCTGCTAAATTGTAATTACTTTGCTACTATTTATTGCCTTACCTCCTCAAGCCATTTGCACACACTGCATATATACTTTTTTTTCTATTGTGTTATTGACTGTATGCTTGTTTATTCCATGTGTAACTCTGTGTTGTTGTTTCTGTCGCACTGCTTTGCTTTATCTTGGCCAGGTCGCAGTTGTAAATGAGAAGTTCTCAACTAGCTTAACTGGTTAAATAAAGGTGAAATAGCGCACTGATAGAGAATGCCTGCAGGGGGATGAGGGAGGGATATAGATATTGGAATGTTAAGCCTCTATTACATTACATATTTCAGTTTTATCCTTTATTTAATACACAGGTGATCTCACTTCCATTACATCTCTGGAAATATATTTTACAAAGGGACATGCCAAGCAATCATATTAAATGCCTATTATCGATAAATGCCACTGGCTTAAATATTGTACATTTATTTTGTATGGATTATTGTGCAATATTATTGCGTAATAATAATCCATGGCTCCAGTGCAGTTGATCACATGATTACCTGAGAGCAGTGAATAAGTACACAAGGAGCGTGCATGGAACAGCACATCTGTGTTGTGGCGGAGGGCCAGAGTCACATGATGACATTGTGTGTGTTTAATATCACTGTATGACCAGGACGACTGTCTCTGCAGACAACAAAAACACAAACAACCAACTATACCGTACATGTACACTACTACTGCATTCAAAATACACAGAAACCTTAAAGACGCATGTCAAGTGTATAGTAGAGAAGGTTTAGGACTAGCTCTGGTCCAGGGCTTAACGTGTGGCTTACTGACACTGCAGGAAGTCTCAGCATCAGCAAGCTGCACGTAACGCCCTGGACCACAGATAAAATCGAATATGCATATCCATTGGATTTGTGGAGGTGCTTGATATCAATCAACATTTTTCCAGTAACAAATAGCACAAAATAACAAACCTCCGACCTCATCTACATTGTGTCGACATTGTAACCAATGAATGTGATTACACAGGTCTACAAGATGTATTGCTGTTCTGGTTTTGTAACAATGCCATCATCATGACTCCCCCCCCCCCTCCTACTGTCTGTATGGCTCAGTCATAGGAGTCTAGGCCAGCAAGGGGTTTAAAGGAAGCCCGCGCGCACACAGTGCTTCCTCACAGCATAATTCTCTGTGTGTTTATATGTGGGTGATGTATAATTGTGCCATTTTGGACACAACACCAACAAATTTGACACACTTTCTTGCTAACAAAATAGCTAGGCCAACATTAATTGTGGGGTAATTTTATGCTCAGCTTGAGCTCTAATATCAACCTCCACCGGAGAAACAGCAACTGCATTTGAACAAGTGTATATGTGTAGTGTATATGTACATGTTTGTGTGAGTGAGTTCAGTGTGTGTGTGTGTGTGTGTGTGTGTGTGTGTGTGTGTGTGTGTGTGTGTGTGTGTGTGTGTGCGTGCGTGCGTGCGTATGCGTGTGCATGTGTGTGTGCGTATGTGTGTGTGTGTTTAAATATGCTTATGGGGACCAGAAATATTTGACCAACTGGGAATTTTCTTCGTCCCCACAAGGAAAAATTATATTTCTAGGGGGTTTAGGGTTAAGGTTATAATTAGTTTTAGGGCTAGAATTAGGGTTAGTGTCACGAACCTTGCCGAAGATGGTGCCTCTTCCTGTTCGGGCGGTGCTCGGCGGTCGTCGTCGCCGGCCTATTAGCTACCATCGATTCCCTTTCCGTTTGTTTTGAGTTATTGGGTAATTGGGTACACCTGTTTTGTATTAGGGTTTGTTTGTAGGGTATTTAAGGGCACTAGGAAAACTGGGTATTTGTGCGGGCTTGTTTGTGCTACTCTGTGTTTGATGGTGTGAGTTATTCGTGTATTTATTCTCCGGACTATTTTGTCCTGTTGTTTGGACTGGCAACTTATATACCCTGTGTTTTGGCGTGATTGTTTTGTTGCGCTGGGGAATAAATTTGAAAGAAAGACTGAACCCTGCTCTCTGCGCCTGATTCCACCCACCACTCCTAGTTGATCGTAACAGTTAGGGGTTAAAGGTTAGGTTTAGGGAATAGGAATCAGGGCTAAGGTTAGGTTTTTGGTTTACGGAAATAGGATTTTGAATGGAATTGAATTGTGTGTCCCCACAAGGAGTTAAACACGACTGCTTGTGTGTGTGTGGGGGGGGGCGTGTTCGTGTGCGTGCATGTTTGTAGATTATTTGTGTGAATATGAGGTGTTTCTATACTTCCTCTGAAAGCAATGTTTATTAATGCACTGTTACCCAGCTACTGTATCATATCCTTTTCTACACACACAAGCAGTTCTATATACTGTACGTGGCAGCTCAGTGCGCAGTACCACCCCTAACCACAGAGGGCAGTGTGTGTGTGCGCAGACACTGGCATGCACCGAGTGTGTGTGCGCATGGGTGCATACGTGTGTGTGTGTGTGTGTGTGTGTGTGTGTGTGTGTGTGTGTGTGTGTGTGTGTGTGTGTGTGTGTGTGTGTGTGTGTGTGTGTGTGTGTGTGTGTGTGTGTGTGTGTGTGTGTGTGTGCAGCAGTGAGGGGGCAGGCAAAGTTATGGAGAGGCTGTGGGTGTCATTCTCCGAAGGGAAACAGCAACGCTATAACAAGCAGAGGTCATCTTTAGCATTGCCATAAAGTCTATCTTCAACCAGCAGAAGCATTACACTGAGAATGTAGCTACCATTAGTTCTATCATGTATAATCAAAGCTTCCCCTTTTATATGTGAAATAATGTTAGCCAATAGCCATATTGTTAGTTATTAGTCACATTAACCACATTGTTAGCTATTATCCACTTTGTTAGTTGTTAGCCACATGTTAGCTATTAGCCACACTGTTAGATATTATTAGCAACATTAACCACATTGTTGGTTATTAGCCACATTTGCCACATGTTAGCTATTAGCCACATTGTTAGTTATTTGCCACAATCGACACTTGTAAGCCAAGTTATTAACCACATTGTTAGATATTATTAGCAACATTAACCACATTGTTTGTTATTAGCCACATGTTAGCTATTCGCCACATTGTTAGTTATTTGCCACAATCGACACTTGTAAGCCACATTAGAAACATTGTTAGTTACTAGGTTCATACAACAATAGAAATAACCAAGAGTATATTGAGGTCTATGCAATGATTGAATGAATTGAGGGTATATTGAGGTTTTACTATTAGTAGATTGCTGAGGAGATTCAGGCCAGAGTAGCTGAGGTGATTTTGATGAGTTCCAGATTTCATTAGCACAGTGTTTCCCAAACTCAGTCCTGGGGATCCCAAGGGGTGCAAGTTTTGGTTTTTGCCCCCAGTACTACACAGATGAAACATCAAATGATAAAAACTTAATGATGAGTTGATTATTTGAATCAGCTGTGTTGTACTAGGGCAAAAAACAAAATGTGCACCCCTTGGGGTCCCCAAGACCGAGTTTGGGAAACACTGCTGGAATGATCATCAAGGCACATGAATGACCTGTTTAATTGTGTAGTTGTGACGTGCAGCCCCCCTAACGATGAATGGGCCCATGCATTACTGAACGAATGATTGCATGCGTCCTAAATGGCACCCTATTCCCTTTGTGCCCTGGTCACAGAAATATAGGGAAAAGGGTACCATTTGGGACGCATAAATAGGCATGTTTCCATTGTCCCAGATTTATTCGACACTAGCAATGTCGCAAAAAAATCATTGCGACATTTGTAATGGAAACAGGAGATATAGGAGAAATGTTCTAAAGATTTAAAACATTTTCATCCATTGTACAGGGGTGGATTCTTCTTTTGTCAAACTTTATTGCGACATGATGGAAATTGTGTTTTTCAAATAAATGATGATTGCCGAATAATTTTGAAAGTACTTGGGGCATGTGATGTCATCACGTAACTATAAAGCACAAATCCACAAGTATTTATAAATGCCTACTGCTTACCAAAGTACCCTTTTAAACTATTTAAAAAATATATATTGTCCAGGATTGTCCTGACTTTCAAGAATGCCTGAATTGCTACACCTTGCTCTTCTGGTTGGCTGGATGCAAGTTTCACCATCCAATTATATCAGATCTACAGGAGTGCAAGTTTTTTGGCACATGAAAACAGTCACGCCCTGGTCTTAGTATTTTGTGTTTTCTTTATTATTTGGTTAGGCCAGGGTGTGACATGGGTTTATTATGTGGTGTGTTTTGTCTTGGGTTTTTGTAGGTATTGGGATTGTGGTATAGTGGGGTTATTTAGAATAGTCTATGGCTGTCTGGAGTGGTTCTCAATCAGAGGCAGGTGTTTATTGTTGTCTCTGATTGGGAACCATATTTAGGCAGCCATATTCTTTGAGTGTTTTGTGGGGGATTGTTCCCGTCTCAGTGTTTCTTTGCACCAGAATAGGCTGTTTAGGTTTTCGCCGTACGTTTTGTATTGTTCGTGTATCATCTTCATTAAAGATGTATTGAATTAACCACGCTGCATTTTGGTCCTCCTCTCCTTCATCGGAAGAAAATCGTAACAAAAACATTTGGAATATGGCAAATATTAGTTAATTATTGCATTCTATCCATGCTGGCTTTCACGGGCTAGACATGAAACAGATAGGTTGGAGGTCACATAGGCTGTCGCCAAAATATTAACGCACAATTTTCCTAAATGGGTAATGGAAACACTTCAATCACTTCATTTGTTCTTACGTTTTCATTACGTCCATCTGTTTTTATCTACACAAGATAATTCAATGGAAACCCACTGTAGCAGGCAATTGCCAAATTTCGACAAATCGCTGGACAAGTTAAAGCGATCCTTTGTGATTTTAGCAATGAATTTCCTCGCCATCTTAAATAAGCATGCCCCTTTCAAAAAATGTAGAACTAAGAACAGATATAGCCCTTGGTTTACTACAGACCTGGCTGCCCTCGACCAGCACAAAAACATCCTGTGGCGGACTGCACTAGCATCGAATAGTCCCCGCGATATGCAACTTCAGGGAAGTTAGGAACCAATACAGTCAGTCAGTTAGGAAAGCAAAGGCTAGCTTTTTCAAACAGAAATCTGCATCCTGTAGCTCTAACTCCAAAACGTTTTGGGACACTAAAGTCCATGGAGTATAAGAGCACCTCTTCCCAGCTGCCCACTGCACTGAGGTTAGGAAACACTGTCACCACCACCATTGTTGCAACCCCTATTCCCAGTCTGTTCAACCTCTCTTTCGTTTCGTCCGAGATCCCTAAATATTGGAAAGATGCCACGGTCATACCCATTTTCAAAGGGGGTGACACTCTAGACACAAACTGTTACAGACCTACATCCATCCTGCCCTGCCTTTCTAAAGTCTTCAAAAGCCAAGTGAACAAACAGATCACTGACCATTTTGAATCCCACCGTGCAATCCAGTTTCCGAGCTGGTCACGGGTGCACCTCAGCCACGCTCAAGGTACTAAACGATATCATAACCGCCATCAATAAAGGTCAGTACTGTGCAGCCGTCTTCATCGACACGGCCATGGCTTTCTCCTCTGTCAATCACCGTATTCTTATCCGCAGACTCAACAGCCTTGTTTTCTCAAATGACTGCCTCGACTGGTTCACCAACTACTTCTCAGATAAGAGTTCAGTGTGTCAAATCAGAGGGCCTGTTGTCCGGACCTCTGGCAGTCTCTATGGGGTACCACAGCGTTCAATTCTCGAGCCAACTCTTCTCTCTGTATATACAGGTATCAACAATGTCACTCTTGCTGAGGGTGATTCCCTGATCCACCTCCACACAGACGACACCATTCTGTATACATCTGGCACTTCTCTGGACACTGTGTTAACAAACCTCCAAATGAGCTTGAATGCTATACAACACTCCTTCCGTGGCCTCCACCTGCTCTTAAACGCTAGTAAAACTAAATGCATGCTTTTCAACCGATCGCTGCCCGCACCCGCCCGCCCGACTAGCATCACTACTCTGGACGGTTCTGACTAAGAATATGTGGACAACTATAAATACCTAGGTGTTTGGCTAGACTGTAAACTCTCCTTCCAGACTCATATTAAACATCTCCAATCCAAAATTAAATCTAGAATCAGCTTCCTATTTCGCAACAAAGCCTCATTCACTTGCACTACCAAACATACCCTCGTAAAACTGACTAGCCTACCAATCCTCAACTTCGGCGATGTCATTTACAAAATAGCCTCCAACACCCTACTCAGCAAACTGGATGCAGTCTATCACAGTCCCATCCCTTTTGTCACCAAAGCCCCATATACCACCCACCACTGCGACCTGTATGCTCTCGTTGGCTGGACCTCACCACATATTCGTTGCCAGACCCACTGGCTCCAGGTCATCTGTAAGTCTTTGCTAGGTAAAGCTCTGCCTTATCTCAGCTCACTGGTCACCATAACAACACCCACCCGTAGCAAGCGCTCCAGCAGGTATATCTCACTGGTCATCCCCAAAGCCAACACCTCAATGGCCACCTTTCCTTCCAGTTCTCTGCTGCCAATGACTGAAACGAATTGCAAAAATCGCTGAAGTTGGAGACATATCTCACTCACTAACTTTAAGCATCAGCTATCTGAGCAGCTAACCGATCGCTGCAGCTGTACACAGCCCATCTGTAAATAGCCCATCCAATCTACCTACCTACCTACCTACCTCAATCAAATCAAATCAAATTTGATTTGTCACATACAAATGGTTAGCAGATGTTAATGCCAGTGTAGCGAAATGCTTGTGCTTCTAGTTCCGACAATGCAGTAATAACCAATGAGTAATCTAACCTAAGAATTCCACAACTACTACCTAAAACACACAAGTGTAAAGGGATGAAGAATATCTACATAAAGATATATGAATGAGTGATGGTACAGAACGGCATAGGCAAGATGCGGTAGAAGGTATCGAGTACAGTATATACATATGAGATGAGTAATGTAGGATTTGTAAACATAAAAGTGGCATAGTTTAAAGTGGCTAGTGATACATGTATTACATAAAGATGGCAAGATGCAGTAGATGATATAGAGTTCAGTATATACATAAACTGTACATACAGTGCCTTGCGAAAGTATTCGGCCCCCTTGAACTTTGCGACCTTTTGCCACATTTCAGGCTTCAAACATAAAGATATAAAACTGTATTTTTTTGTGAAGAATCAACAACAAGTGGGACACAATCATGAAGTGGAAAGACATTTATTGGATATTTCAAACTTTTTTAACAAATCAAAAACTGAAAAATTGGGCGTGCAAAATGATTCAGCCCCTTTACTTTCAGTGCAGCAAACTCTCTCCAGAAGTTCGGTGAGGATCTCTGAATGATCCAATGTTGACCTAAATGACTAATGATGATAAATACAATCCACCTGTGTGTAATCAAGTCTCCGTATAAATGCACCTGCACTGTGATAGTCTCAGAGGTCCGTTAAAAGCGCAGAGGGCATCATGAAGAACAAGGAACACACCAGGCAGGTCCGAGATACTGTTGTGAAGAAGTTTAAAGCCGGATTTGGATACAAAAAGATTTCCCAAGCTTTAAACATCCCAAGGAGCACTGTGCAAGCGATAATATTGAAATGGAAGGAGTATCAGACCACTGCAAATCTACCAAGACCTGGCCGTCCCTCTAAACTTTCAGCTCATACAAGGAGAAGACTGATCAGAGATGCAGCCAAGAGGCCCATGATCACTCTGGATGAACTGCAGAGATCTACAGCTGAGGTGGGAGACTCTGTCCATAGGACAACAATCAGTCGTATATTGCACAAATCTGGCCTTTATGGAAGAGTGGCAAGAAGAAAGCCATTTCTTAAAGATATCCATAAAAAGTGTTGTTTAAAGTTTGCCACAAGCCACCTGGGAGACACACGAAACATGTGGAAGAAGGTGCTCTGGTCAGATGAAACCAAAATTGAACTTTTTGGCAACAATGCAAAACGTTATGTTTGGCGTAAAAGCAACACAGCTCATCACCCTGAACACACCATCCCCACTGTCAAACATGGTGGTGGCAGCATCATGGTTTGGGCCTGATTTTCTTCAGCAGGGACAGGGAAGATGGTTAAAATTGATGGGAAGATGGATGGAGCCAAATACAGGACCATTCTGGAAGAAAACCTGATGGAGTCTGCAAAAGACCTGAGACTGGGACGGGAGATTTGTCTTCCAACAAGACAATGATCCAAAACATAAAGCAAAATCAACAATGGAATGGTTAAAAAATAAACATATCCAGGTGTTAGAATGGCCAAGTCAAAGTCCAGACCTGAATCCAATCGAGAATCTGTGGAAAGAACTGAAAACTGCTGTTCACAAATGCTCTCCATCCAACCTCACTGAGCTCGAGCTGTTTTGCAAGGAATAATGGGAAAAAATTTCAGTCTCTCGATGTGCAAAACTGATAGAGACATACCTCAAGCGACTTACAGCTGTAATCGCAGCAAAAGGTGGCGCTACAAAGTATTAACTTAATGGGGCTGAATAATTTTGCACACCCAATTTTTCAGTTTTTGATTTGTTAAAAAAGTTTGAAATATCCAATAAATGCCGTTCCACTTCATGATTGTGTCCCACTTGTTATTGATTCTTCACAAAAACCGCTGAGGAATTTAAAACTTACTACCCTCACCACTACTGTCCCGTCGACGTGGATAGTGGGGTGCTCCTTCTGCTGTTTCCTGAAGTCCACGATCATCTCCTTTGTTTTGTTGACGTTGAGTGTGAGGTTATTTTCCTGACACCACACTCAGAGGGCCCTCACCTCCTCCCTATAGGCCGTCTCGTCGTTGTTGGTAATCAAGTCTGCCACTGTAGTGTCGTCCGCAACTTGATGATTGAGTTGGAGGCGTGCATGGTCACGGAGTCGTAGGTGAACAGGGAGTACAGGAGAGGGCTCAGAACGCACCCTTGTGGGGCCCCAGTGTTGAGGATCAGCGGGGTGAAGATGTTGTTACCTACCCTCACCACCTGGGGGCGGCCTGTCAGGAAGTCCTCTTACGTCGTCTGTGGACCTATTAGGGCGGTAAGCAAATTGGAGTGGGTCTAGGGTGTCAGGTAGGGTGGAGGTGATATGTCCTTGACTAGTCTCTCAAAGCACTTCATGATGATGGAAGTGAGTGCTACGGGGCGGTAGTCGTTTAGCTCAGTTACCTTAGCTTTCTTGGGAACAGGAACAATGGTGGCCCTCTTGAAGCATGTGGGAACAGCAGACTGGGATAAGGATTGATTGAATATGTACGTAAACACACCAGCCAGCTGGTCTGCGCATGCTCTGAGGACGCTGCTGGGGATGCCGTCTGAGCCTGCAGCCTTGCGAGTGTCAACACGTTTAAATGTTTTACTTACGTCGGCTGCAGTGAAGGAGTGTCCGCAGGTTTTGGTAGTGGGCCCTGTCAGTGGCACTGTATTGTCCTCAAAGTGAGCAAAGAAGTTATTTAGTCTGTCTGGGAGCAAGACATCCTGGACCACGACAGGGCCGGTTTTCTTTTTGTAATCCGTGATTGACTGTAGACCCTGCCACATACTTCTTGTGTCTGAGCCGTTGAATTGCAACTCTACTTTGTCTCTATACTGACGCTTAGCTTGTTTGATTGCCTTGTGGAGGGAATAGCTCCACTGTTTGTATTCGGTCATGTTTCCGGTCACCTTGCCCTGGTTAAAAGCAGTGGTTCGCGCTTTCAGTTTCACGCGAATGCTGCCATCAATCCACGGTTTCTGGTTTGGGAATGTTTTAATCGTTGCTATGGGAACGACATCTTCAACGCACGTTCTAATGAACTCGCTCACCGAATCAGCGTATTCGTCAATGTTGTTGTTTGACGCAATACGAAACATATCCCAGTCCACGTGATGGAAGCAGTCTTGGAGCGTGGATTCAGATTGGTCGGACCAGCGTTGAACAGACCTCAGCGCGGGAGCTTCTTGTTTTAGCTTCTGTCTGTAGGCAGGGAGCAACAAAATGGAGTCATGGTCAGCTTTTCCGAAAGGAGGGCGGAGGAGGGCCTTATATGCGTCGCAGAAGAATAGCAATGATCCAAGGTTTTGCTAGCCCTGGTCGCGCAATCGATATGCTGATACAATTTAGGGAGTCTTGTTTTCAGATTGGCCTTGTTAAAATCCCCAGCTACAATTAATGCAGCCTCAGGATATGTGGATTCTAGTTTGCAAAGAGTCAAATAAAGTTTGTTCAGAGCCATCGATGTGTCTGCTTGCGGGGAAATGTATACGGCTGTGATTATAATCGAAGAGAATTCCCTTGGTAGATAATGTGGGCGACATTTGATTGTGAGGAATTCTAAATCAGGTGAACAGAAGGACTTGAGATCCTGTATGTTGTTGTGACCACACCACGTCTTGTTAACCATAAAGCATACGCCCCCGCCCCTCATCTTAGCAGAAAGATGTTTGTTTCTGTCGGCGCGATGCGTGGAGAAACCAGCTGGCTGCACCGACTCCGATAGCGTCTCTCGAGTGAGCCATGTTTCCGTGAAGCAAAGAACCTTACAGTCTCTGATGTCCCTCTGGAATGCTACCCTTGCTCGGATTTCATCAACCTTGTTGTAAAGAGACTGGACATTGGCGAGAAGTATGCTAGGGAGTGGTGCTCGATGTGCCCGTCTCCGGAGTCTGACCAGAAGACCGCTTCGTTTCCCTCTTTTACGAAGTCGTTTTTGTGTTGTTGACTGCGTTTGTTTATTCCATGTGTAACTCTGTGTTGTTGTTTGTGTCGCACTGCTTTGCTTTATCTTGGCCAGGTCGCAATTGTAAATGAGAAGTTGTTCTCAACTGGCCTACCTGGTTAAATAAAGGTGAAATAAAAAATGACTTACAGAAAACGTTTGACCTCTGTCATTGCCAACAAAGGGTATATAACAAAGTATTGAGATAAACTTTTGTTATTGACCAAATACTTATTTTCCACCATCATTTGCAAATAAATGTCACGAATATTACCGAATGTGACTCCCCTTCTTGTTCGGGTGGCGCTCGGCGGTCGTCGTCGCGGGTCTACTAGCTATCACCGATCCGTTGTTCTGTGTTCCTTTGGTTTTGTCTGATTGGTAGCACCTGTTTCTTGTTTGGTTGTTAGGGTAGGGTTATATATAGTTTGTTCAGCCCGCTTCTGTTTCGTGCGGGCTTGTTCGTCTGTTCTTTGTTTGAGTGTATTTTGTTTGTATTTTGGGTTTCACGCTGTCCGTTTATATTTCTGTTCATTTGTTTTCCTACTTTTGTTAATGTTATTTATCCGGGACATTAAAGCCTGTTTTTTCCCACATCTTTTGCTCTCTGCGCCTGATTCCACACCTCCTCACTCATCTGCCGTAACAGAAGCCCGCACCACGATATGGAGTCAGCAGGAACAGCGACCACTCCTCTTCCCACTATGGAGGAGAGAGTCCTTCATCACACGTCCATACTCCATCGCCTAGGATCAGCGATGGATCAAATGATGGAGAGGATGGATCGTTGGGAGAGGAATGGTCTCCCTACTACCCCACCGACCCTCCCACCAGCAACTCTACCATCTCCCCCATCTGGATCCGGTTCCAGCGCTCTGCGCATTACGCCTCCGCGGGAGTACGATGGAGCAGCGACGGGGTGCCAGGGATTCCTGCTTCAACTAGACCTCTACCTGGCCACCGTTCGGCCGGCTCCCTCGGATGAGGAGAGAGTGTGGGTCCTCATCACATGCCTTACGGGTAGAGCCCTGGAGAGGGCTAATGCGGTCTGGAACGGGCCCGACTCAGCGAAGGACAATTACCCGGAGTTCACCCGCCGTTTCAGGGCCGTGTTCGATCACCCTCCAGAAGGTCGAGCGGCGGGTGAGAGATTGTTCCATCTCAGACAGGGGACGAAGAGCGCACAGGACTTTGCGCTGGAGTTCCGGACCTTAGCCGCTGGAGCAGGGTCGAACGACAGGGCCCTGATAGACCATTACAGATGTAGCCTGCGAGAGGACGTCAGCAGGGAGCTGGCCTGTCGGGACACTACACTTAGCCTGGATGGACTGATAGACCTGTCGATCCGGTTGGACCATCTGCTAGCTGCTCGCGGACGTTCTGAAAGGGTCCTGTCAGTTCTACCTCCTGACCCTCCTGTTTTTTTTTCAAATCAAATCAAATTTTATTTGTCACATACACATGGTTAGCAGATGTTAATGCGAGTGTAGCGAAATGCTTGTGCTTCTAGTTCCGACAATGCAGTGATAACCAACAAGTAATCTAACTAACAATTCCAAAACTACTGTCTTATACACAGTGTAAGGGGATAAAGAATATGTACATAAGGATATATGAATGAGTGATGGTACAGAGCAGCATACAGTAGATGGTATCGAGTACAGTATATACATATGAGATGAGTATGTAGACAAAGTAAACAAAGTGGCATAGTTAAAGTGGCTAGTGATACATGTATTACATAAGGATGCAGTCGATTTACATCATTTCCCATCAATTCCCATTATTAAAGTGGCTGGAGTTGGGTCAGTGTCAATGACAGTGTGTTGGCAGCAGCCACTCAATGTTAGTGGTGGCTGTTTAACAGGTTGATGGCCTTGAGATAGAAGCTGTTTTTCAGTCTCTCGGTCCCAGCTTTGATGCACCTGTACTGACCTCGCCTTCTGGATGATAGCGGGGTGAACAGGCAGTGGTTCGGGTGGTTGATGTCCTTGATGATCTTTATGGCCTTCCTGTAACATCGGGTGGTGTAGGTGTCCTGGAGGGCAGGTAGTTTGCCCCCTGTGATGCGTTGTGCAGACCTCACTACCCTCTGGAGAGCCTTACGGTTGAGGGCGGAGCAGTTGCCGTACCAGGCGGTGTTACAGCCCGCCAGGATGCTCTCGATTGTGCAACTGTAGAAGTTTGTGAGTGCTTTTGGTGACAAGCCGAATTTCTTCAGCCTCCTGAGGTTGAAGAGGCGCTGCTGCGCCTTCTTCACGACGCTGTCAGTGTGAGTGGACCAATTCAGTTTGTCTGTGATGTGTATGCCGAGGAACTTAAAACTTGCTACCCTCTCCACTACTGTTCCATCGATGTGGATAGGGGGGTGTTCCCTCTGCTGTTTCCTGAAGTCCACAATCATCTCCTTAGTTTTGTTGACGTTGAGTGTGAGGTTATTTTCCTGACACCATACTCCGAGGGCCCTCACCTCCTCCCTGTAGGCCGTCTCGTCGTTGTTGGTAATCAAGCCTACCACTGTTGTGTCGTCCGCAAACTTGATGATTGAGTTGGAGGCGTGCGTGGCCACGCAGTCGTGGGTGAACAGGGAGTACAGGAGAGGGCTCAGAACGCACCCTTGTGGGGCCCCCGTGTTGAGGATCAGCGGGGAGGAGATGTTGTTGCCTACCCTCACCACCTGGGGGCGGCCCGTCAGGAAGTCCAGTACCCAGTTGCACAGGGCGGGGTCGAGACCCAGGGTCTCGAGCTTGATGACGAGCTTGGAGGGTACTATGGTGTTGAATGCCGAGCTGTAGTCGATGAACAGCATTCTCACATAGGTATTCCTCTTGTCCAGGTGGGTTAGGGCAGTGTGGTTGAGATTGCATCGTCTGTGGACCTATTTGGGCGGTAAGCAAATTGGAGTGGGTCTAGGGTGTCAGGTAGGGTGGAGGTGATATGGTCCTATCCCGATGGAACTAGGAGGGACCGCATCTAGGGAGATCGGAGGAGGAAGCTCCTCCTGTACCAGTTGTGGCCGGAGAGGGCACACGTCTGGTCAGTGCTGGAGGAATTCATCTGGGAATCGAGAAGGCAGGCAGAACACTCCTCGGTCACCCCAGGTGAGTAAGCACCACACTCTCCCAGAGTTTCCTGTTGGTCACATGTTCTTATTAATATGTTTCCTTAATTATTCTCTTTCTCTCCAGCATAAGGCACTGGTAGATTCAGGCACAGCTGGAAACTTTATAGATCGCGGACTCGCTCAGAGGTTGAGGATTCCGTTAGTAAAAGTAGACCCCCCTTTTACCGTACACTCTTTAGATAGTCGACCATTAGGGTCAGGGCTGATGAGGAAAGCCACAATTTCGTTGGAGATGATTACGCAGGGGAATCACAAGGAGCGAATTAGTTTGTACCTTATCGATTCACCTGCGTTTCCAGTGGTACTGGGGATTCCCTGGCTAGCTATTCATAATCCTACGATTTAGTGGAAACAGGGAACTCTACAGGGGTGGTCTGAGTGTTCAGGCAGGTGTGTAGGGGTTTCCATCGGTGCGACAACGGTGGAGAGTCCAGACCAGGTTTCCACCGTGCGCATTCCAGCTGAGTATGACGATTTGGCTATCGTTTTCAGTAAAAGGAAGGCGACCCAATTACCACCCCATAGGCAGGGGGATTGCGTGATAAACCTCCAGGGTAATGCTGCACTCCCCAGGAGTCATGTGTATCCTTTGTCCCAGGAGGAGACGGTGGCTATGGAAACTTATATCACCGAGGCTCTGGGACAGGGGTACATTCGGCCCTCCATGTCACCTGTCTCTTCGAGTTTCTTTTTTGTGAAGAAAAAAGATGGTGGTTTGCGTCCGTGTATTGATTATAGAGGTCTAAATTCCATCACGGTGGGTTTTAGTTACCCACTACCTCTCATTGCTACGGCAGTGGAATCATTTCACGGAGCGCAGTTCTTCACTAAACTGGATCTCAGGAGTGCTTATAATCTGGTGCGTATTCGGGATGGAGATGAGTGGAAAACTGCATTTAGCACTACTTCTGGCCATTATGAGTACCTCGTCATGCCATACGGTTTAAAGAATGGTCCAGCTATATTTCAATCCTTCGTGGATGAGATTCTTAGAGACCTGCACGGACAGGGTGTAGTGGTGTATATTGACAATATTTTAATCTACTCCGCTACACGCACTGCGCATGTATCTCTGGTGCGCAAGATTCTTAGACGACTGCTGGAGCATGACCTGTATGTGAAGGCGGAGAAATGTGAGTTTACCAAACAATCAGTTTCCTTCCTGGGTTATCGCATTTCCAGCTCTGGGTTGGTAATGGAGGGTAAAGGCTGTGCGTAATTGGCCGACTCCGACCACGGTGAAGGAGGTGCAGCGGTTCTTGGGGTTTGCCAATTACTACAGGAGGTTTATCCGGGGTTTTGGTCAGGTAGCTGCCCCTATTACCTCACTGCTGAAGGGGGGGGGGCGGTGCGTTTACAGTGGTCAGCAGAGGCGGACGGAGCTTTTCATAAGTTGAAGGCGATGTTTACTGAGGCGCCGGTGTTGGCACATCCGGACCCTTCTTTGGCATTTATAGTAGAGGTGGACGCATCCGAGGCTGGGGTTGGAGCGGTGCTCTCACAGCGTTCGGGTGCGCCACTGAAGCTCCGCCCCTGTGCCTTTTTTTCGAAGAAACTCGGGCCAGCGGAGCGGAATTATGATGTGGAGGATAGGGAGTTGTTGGCTATGGTTAAGGCCCTGAAGGTGTGGAGACACTGGCTTGAGGGGGCTAAGCACCCTTTCCGTATCTGGACTGACCACCGTAACCTGGAGTATAATCGATCAGCTAGGAGACTGAATCCTCGTCAGGCAAGGTGGGCCATGTTTTTCACCAGATTTCGTTTCACTATCTCCTATAGACCAGGTTCCCTCAACACTAAGGCCGACGCGCTGTCAAGACTCTATGACACTGAGGACAGGTCCATCGATCCTACTCCCATCATTCCGGCAGCTAAGCTGGTGGCACCAGTAGTATGGGATGTGGACGCGGACATCGAGCGGGCACTAAGGGAGGAACCTGCGCCTCCACAGTGTCCGGAGGGTCGTAGGTACGTGCCGCTGGCTGTTCGTGATCAATTGATTCGTGCGGGCTTGTTCGTCTGTTCTTTGTTTGAGTGTATTTTGTTTGTATTTTGGGTTTCACGCTGTCCGTTTATATTTCTGTTCATTTGTTTTCCTACTTTTGTTCATGTTATTTATCCGGGACATTAAAGCCTGTTTTTTCCCACATCTTTTGCTCTCTGCGCCTGACTCCACACCTCCTCACTCATCTGCCGGATCAATAAATACATTTAAAATCCTACAATGTGATTTTCTGGATTTTTTTCCCTCATTTTGTCTGTCATAGTTTTAGTGTACCTATGATGAAAATTACAGGCCTCTCTTATCTTTTTAAGTGGGAGAACTTGCACAATTGGTGGCTGACTAAATACTTTTTTGCCCCACTGTACATGAATTCCCATTAACATTCTATAGGGATAAATAGGCCCAGTGTTTCCTTCTAGACACGACAGGCTGGACGGGCATGCATTGTCTATCAATGCCCTGCTTTACCACCCACACATAAACACACACACGCATGTGCACGCACATTAGGGATAACGAGAAGGGGGTGTCGTAGCGTGAGCCACAAATGAGCAGTTAGTTAAGTGACTAAACACACACTTCTGCCATCATCTCCACTGGAGTCCAGAGACACTGCTGCCACGCCAGCTAGTTACAGCCACAGCCAACCTCCACTGTCACAGACACATGGACAAACACACACACACACACATACACACAAAACCTCGGTCACATACTCCTCTGACACGACACACGCCATGTGAAAACCAAAATACCACAAGAGGCTAACAGACAGTAAACAGTACATGTAACCAACAGAACGCCCATATAAACAACAAGGCAAAGCTGTGGTATCACAGGATGTGTTTATGTTCTAGCAGTCTGTCTGATCGATGTTACTGTACTGGACCATCTGTGCTGTGGTCCCCCTAATCTGTACTTCACCCATGGTCATTTCAGTCTCCATTGGATCATCTAGTACGGGCTGTTCAATTCCGGTCCTGAAAGGCTGAAACACTTCTGGTTTTTGATTCTACCTGGTAGTTTGTTGCACTCACCTGGTGTCCCAGGTCTGAATCAGTCCCTTATTAGAAGGAGAGGATGAAATCAGAAGTGTTTGGGCCCTCCAGGACCGACATTGAACAGCCCTGATCTAGTATATCTGCGGTCATTTCAGACTATTGGTATATCTGCGGTCATTTCAGACTATCGGTATATCTGCAGTCATTTCAGACTATTGGTATGTATATCTGTGGTCATTTCAGACTATTGGTATATCTGAAGTCATTTGAGACTATATTCGTTCACCTAATGTACCATCATTTCATTCTCGGCTAGTTTCTTTGCGGTCAATTTAGTCTCCACAAGTCAGTGTCATTTTGTCCCCATTGGGTGAGGTGAATTAAAGTGAATAGTATTGTCCAACAACAGTGATACAGACACACACACTAACATGATAGCAGCCAGAATGCTCCATGTGCATGTTGCCCTATGAAGGTTAAAACATATGAATCATATACACAGTGAAAAGGTCATTGTTCCAGGGTGCTTTCTGCTCAGCTATCTTCAGCAGGAGGAGCTGCCTCCCGGGAGCACTGAGTCTTACAGAGAGCAGTCACAAATGACCTTAAAACAGGAAGGATGGGGCAGACAGGCCCCATGTCACCCTGGCTGTTTCCCAGACAGGTGGAGACAGGCAACACCCTCTCAGACAGGTGTGTGACTGTTCTTCAATAAGGTGGCTGTTAGAGCCTTTCAGGGTGATCATTTCAGAGCACTCATTCCAAACTTTTTGACAAGGAAGTTATCAGGAACAAGAAATGTTTCCCACATATATAATTGATACACATTGACATACATTTTGCATGTATATTTATACAGTAATGATTACTGAAACATTTTCTAATCTGGGACTTGAACTCACAACCTCTTGGCTCATGGCATTCTGACCTTCCTGCAACACCACCATATCTGTGTCAATTATCAGTTCATCTGACTATTCTCACATCATTGATTTGATTTACTTATTTAAGCAATTGTATTTTTTTTTGTATAGTTGTCTAATGTTGGTGGGTCATATTACTCTGTTTTAATGGTACTCCTGAACCACTATGATCAATAAAATAGTTTTTCTTGAGTGTACTTTTAACAGAGCTGAGATTTACATTGAAGCGAAAAGTGTAGCAATACAAGTGAAATCAGTTATTGACACACATGGTGGCGTAGCAGGACAATTGGACTGCGGTCAACCAAGAGGTTGTGAGTTCAAATCCCAAGTGAGGAGATGTTGAATAATAACTGCTGTATAAATGAACATTCACAATGTAATCATGTACATTGAAAATGTTACAAGTAACAAATTCCACATATTTTTTTTAGGTAAGATGCCCAAAATATAGAGTTGAACAAACATATGAGACAATTTGCGAAAACACATTAAGTTAACACTTTAAGTTACAGTTTTTTACAATCACTTTGGAACTAATTTCGGGAACCTTGATGTCCTTTTTCAAAACTCACAACCAATGATCAAAATGCTAATTTCTCAAAACTCTTAACACTTTTTCCAATTGCTTGGATACAATACACATAAAGCTAAGATCATTTGTTCATTGAACTAAAATCACCTGTTCAGAATGACACATCTTAAAACATCAAAGTATTACCATTTTAAAATGCAATTCACACATTACATCTGAAATGACTGTCTATTAATTTCATTACAATGATCTAACTATCAATTGATACAACTGTTCAAAATGATAAGTAACTGTTGCGTTACTCTTAATGCATAGTTTTATGGAAACTGAAGAACAATATTCCATGTTTAGATCATGAAAGTTTCAGGATAACGAGATACATTGACAGCAATTAACGTGGAACATGAATGAACCAATTGGACTTCATTATCTATGGATGTAATGTTTCATCGTCATTCTTTATCAGACACTGATTCTATGGTCCCATGTACCACTTTTCCAGACCATGTTTTCAGATTTGACATTACTGTACACTCACCGGCCACTTTATTAGGTACACCTATCTAGTACTGGGTAGGACCCCCTTTTAACTCAACAGCCTGAATTATTCACGGTGTTGTACGTTAAGAGATGCCCTTCTGCACACCACTGTTTTAAAACAGCTGTTATTTGAGCATGTGGCCTTTCTGTTAGCTTGAATGAGTCTGGACATTCTCCTCTGACCTCTCTCATTAACAAGGTGTTTTTGCCCACAGAACTGCCGCTCACTGAATGTGTCTTGTTTATCGCACCATTCTCTGTAAACTCTAGAGACTGTAGTGCGTAAAAATCCCAGGAAGGCAGCTGTTTCTGAGATTCTGGAATCACCATGTGTGGCATCAACAATCATACCACGGTCAAAGTTGCTTAGATTACTCATCTTGCCCATTCTAATGTTTGGTCAAACAACATCTAGTATCTTGTGTGTGGGTGATCTAAATGAATGTTCCTATTGGTATTTCATGATAAATAAGTTACTTGAATCAATGATTCTGCAAGTGCAAGGTTTCTTTAAAGATATGAATGCACAATGCAATGTTTTGAACATTGGGCAGCCTGTGTTACAAGTGATGACCGTTTTGAGTTTTGTGTCTAGAGTTTTGAAAAATGACCACAAGGTTCTGAAATTAGTGCCAAAGTGATTGTTAAAAACTGTAAAGTTTTTAAGAATGTTTGCTTATGTTTTCTCAAGTTGGAGCTAACTAAAAAGGGCAAGTTCAGGTAACACTGACCGAGTAATTATTTTTTGAAAGGCTGTAGAACCAGTTACTTAATAATATGAAATTGAAACAACTAGATTTTTTTACAGTGTATTAGAGCAGGAAGTCAAGTTGGTCAACCATGGCGGACCATGACGAATCGTGCTTTTGGAAATGCCCTGTATGTGTGTGTGTGTGTGTGTGTGTGTGTGTGTGTGTGTGTGTGTGTGTGTGTGTGTGTGTGTGTGTGTGTGTGTGTGTGTGTGTGTGTGTGTGTGTGTGTGTGTGTGTGTGTGTGTGTGTGTGTGTGTGTGTGTGTGTGTGTGTGTGTGTACACATTCAGCCCTATTATTATGGACTCCCTTCTGCCTCCTGGTGGTTGTGGAACTCCAGTCCTCCAGCCTTGTCTTACTGCCTGAGGAGGAATTGATTTCTATTTATAATGAGCTGCTTGCTGCTGCAGTAAACCGAGCTTTACTAATGATGCTGGCAAGCTGTAAGGCCCACTCTCCAAACCAGGGCAACATGATTCTGCAGCACACTGCAATGGGTCGTGTTCATTACTGGGTCGTGTTCATTACTACACACAAAACATTTTGCAACGGAAAGTGAAAACAAGTGTTTCTTATTGGGCAATTTCAGGTAGGTCCCTCCAAATTTCCTTCCAATTGGTTCCTAGTGAATATGACTCTGTTCTAAACACACATCTCATCCATTCACAGAAGCTAGTCTATGGCCGAGTCTGAAATGGCACCCTATTCCCTGTATAGTAGTGCACTAATTTCAGCCAGCCCTGCCCAAAAGTAGTGCACTATATAGGGAATAGTATGCCATTTATGTGTGATTAGATAGTGATAGTTTCAGGCAGAACGCTTTTCCTCACAGCTGCACCTCTCTGAGTAGTTGTTTCAAAACATATCAGTAAGGAGCTCACCGTTGGTTTCTCCCACAGAGCTTTAGTCTATGTTCCTCCTCTCTCCGATCTTTAAAAGAAGTCAGCTCGCTGAGCTCAAAGTAAGCTACTGAGTTTAACGGTACGGTGAGACCTCTCCCCCAACCCCTCTCCCTGTGTTAGGGAGACATCCGTAGAACTCACCTCACAGTTTGTCTGCTTTGATGCTATTTGCAGCGTGTCTCTCTGTCTGTTTGTCTCTCCGTGCTACTGTATATGTTGCGACTGGAGCTGTAACCCAGTTACACTGAGTCTGTCTCTGAATCTAATCTGCATGGCATTAGAGCCTCGTGATAGGAAGATAGGATCCCTGACAGCTAGGCCATCCACCCTGACCCTGTGCCATCCCCTTGCCATCATGGCTCTCCCAACATCAGCAGGCCAGCCCACATATGGGCCTGCATTGGGAGCTGCAGTGTGTGTGTGTGTGTGTGTGTGTGTGTGTGTGTGTGTGTGTGTGTGTGTGTGTGTGTGTGTGTGTGTGTGTGTGTGGAGTCGTGTGAGTGAGTGTGTAGAGTCGTGTGAGTGTGCATAGAGTCAGTGTAGAAATGGAATAGAAGAGTTAATAGGGCCTCCTGAGTGGCACAGCGGTCTAAGACACTACATCTCAATGCTAGAGGCATCACTCAGATACCCTGGTTTGAATCCTGCTGTCTCACAACCGGCCGTGATTGGGAGTCCCATAGGGTGGCACACAATATGCTCAGAGTCGTCCAGGTTTGGCCGGTGTAGGTAGTCATTGTAAATAAGAATTTGTTCTTAACTGACTTGCCTAGTTAAATAAAGATTACACTTAGGAGGATAGGATATTGGCCATTTGGTTTACAACCTCGCTTGGAGGGATTTTCCCAGCCCGCATGGATCATTTCGTTCTTAATAACCTTAAACTTGTCATTAGATTTTGATATTGTTGGTTCTCTCTCATTATTAGTCCCCTGCTACCTTAAGTTTTTAGGCTTTGATCACTCTTTTGTTGATAAGAATTTTCCTGTAATGCAGAATATTTCAAACTTGTAGTGTATTAAAGGTTTAAAAAGGCTTCTAAAGTTTGTAATTTCCACATAAAAAAGTACTGCTTTGGTAGAATTATCCACTCTGTCTGGCCTACATTTCTCTATTGCGTTCTGTATATGAGATATTTATTCAAATAAAATTTAGCAAATAGGAATAGGCAAATTATTTGGAAGGTCAATTGTGTGCTGCCCTGCTGTACGCTGTGAGACTCGTTATTTACTGTGAGCCGCAAGTCAAATTCAAATAGACTAAACCATCGTCTGTCACATCCCGATATGGTCACCATCGACGATGGCTCAGATTCAGATTCAGATTCAGATCAACTTTATTTTCCCAGAAGGGGGAAATTCATTTGGCTGTCAATCATCGTAGACAGACGATGCTATCGTAATATAGCCCAACCCTATTATTCACTACCCAAAGTACACACCAGTGACAAATATCAACAAACAAAAAACGGGAGAATTAATGTAAAAAAGGCCAGTGCAGTAGATGGATAAAGACAATACTGGAGCTCTGGACAATTTTAACTAGAGCTCTGGTAAAAAGTAGTGCATATGCAGGGAACTGGGTGCCTTTTAAGATGCAGACAGTCTGGAGTTTCTGGTAGCAGCCGAGCTGAGGCGGTGGTGGGAGATTCCCTGGTACTCTGAGTCCAATATGTGATATATATAATGACATGTCTAATCCTCAGCATGGCCTCTCATGCGTGGCTAAGTAGCAGTCAGAGGCCAGGCGGGCGGGAAAGCATGAGGATGTAGTGGAGGGTGTGTGTGTTTCCGTATATGTGTGCGTGCGTGTGGATCTTTCAGTCAGCACAGCAATTGCTCATTAGCTGCCATTTAGATACATCCCCACCCACCCAATCCTTCCCTCACATAACAATACGACCACCCCACAGTTGCTGGGCACAGTGAAAGCTATACGTCTGTGGAGTGATTTCATAGCCACTCTACAGAATATAGACATAACATAAGGTGTACTGAAGCCTACATTTATATCACATAGAGTCGACTTTTAGTATGACACTATAGTTTGTTCCCCTATGAGGTTGAATCAAGAAGGCCGACATTTGACATATTCCTAACCAATTGTGTTTTTTTGTTCATTTCTTTGCGTTGTTTGCAACTTATGTTTTTACTTATTTGGTACATAATGTTGCTACGACCGTCTCTTATGACCGAAACTAACTTCTAGACATCAGGAATGAGATTACTCACCATGGACTGGCAGAATCCTTTTTTCCTTTAACGAGTGATGAGCCCAATGTGGAAAATATACTGCTTTTCGGGAACAGGCCAAGATACCCGTGATTTGCGTGGAGAGAAGGTGGAGAAAATGGGGTCAGAGGGTGGGCTGCCTTCTGAGAATTTGTAGGTGATCGAACAAACCCCCACTTCCTTCCATTCTGCTAGCCAACGTGCAATCTTGAGAAAATAAAATCGATGACCTACGTGGAAGATTGAACTACCAACGGGAAATTCAAAACTGTAATATCTTATGCTTCACGGAGTCGTGGCTGAATGACAACATTATCAACATACAGCTGGCTGGATATACGCTGTTTTGGCAGGATAGAACAGCGGCGTCTGGTAAGACAATGTACTATGTATTTTTGTAAATAACAGCTGGTGCACGATATCTAGGGAAGTCTCGAGATTTTGCTTGAGTATTTCATGATAAGCTGTAGACCACACATGATAAACTGAAGACCACACTATCTACATAGAGAGCTTTCATCTGTATTTTTTGTACCTGTCTAAATACCACCACAGACTGATGCTGCCACTAAGGCCACAATGAATGAGCTGTATTCTGCCATGAGCAAACAGGAAAACACTCACCCAGATGCGGCGCTCCAAGTAGCTGGGGACGCATACAAAGCTCTCCCTTGCCCTCCATATGGCAAATCTGACCATAATTATATCCTCGTGATTACTGCTTACAAGCAAAAACTAAAGCAGGAAACACCAGTGACTCGGTCAATAAGAAAGTGGTCAGATGAAGCAGATGCCAAGCTACAGGACTGTTTTGCTGGCACAGACGGGAATACTGTATGTTCCGGTATTCCTCTGATGGCATTGAGGAGTTCACCACATCAGTCACTGGCGTCCCCACAGTGACCGTACCTACACACCCCAACCAAAAGCAATGGATTAGAGGCACAGCCGAGAGCTGCCCAGTGACACGAGCCAACCAGATGAGCTAAACTACTTCCATGCTCGCTTCGAGGAAAATAACACTGAAACATGCATGAGAGCACCATCTGTTCCGGAAGACTGTGTGATCACGCTCTCCACAGCCAATGTGAGTAAGACCTTTAAACAGGTCAACATTCACAAGGCCGCAGGGCCAGATGGATTACCAGGACATGTACCGAAAGCATGCGCTGATCAACTGGCAAGTGTCTACACTGACATTTTCAACCTCTCCCTGTCTGATTCTGTAATACCAATATGTTAGAAGCAGACCACCATAGTCCCTGTGCCCAAGAACACTAAGGTAATCTACCTAAATGACTACTGACCCGTAGCACTCACACCTGTAGCAATGAAATGTTTTGAAAGGCTGGTCATGGCTCACATCAACACCATTATCCCAGAAACCCTAGACACAATCCAGTTTGCATACTACCCTAACAGATCCACAGATGACGCAATCTCTATTGCACTCCACACTGCCCTTTCCCACCTGGACAAAAGGAACCCCTATGTGAGAATGCTATTCATTGACTACAGCTCAGCGTTCAACACCATAGTGCCCTCAAAGCAAATCAATAAGCTAAGGACCCTGGGACTAAACACCTCCCTCTACAACTGGATCCTTGACTTCCTGACGGCCCGCCACCAGGTGGTAAGGGTAGGTAACAACACATCCTCAACACTGGGGCCCCTCACACACCCTCAACACAGGGGCCCCTCAGGGGTGCGTGCTCAGTCCTCTCCTGCACTCATGACTACTGTTCACTCATGACTTCACGGCCAGGCACAACTCCAACACCATCATTAAGTTTGCCGATGATACAACAGTGGTAGGCCTGATCACTGACAACGACGAGACAGCCTATAGGGAGGAGGTCAGAGTCCTGGCCGTGTGGTGCCAGAACAACAACCTCTCTCTCAAGGCGAATAAGACAAAGGAGATGATTGTGGACTACAGGAAAAAGAGGACCGAGCACGCCCCCATTCTCATCGACGGGGCTGCAGTGGGGCAGGTTGAGAGCTTCAAGTTCCTTGGTGTCCACATCACCAACAAACTAACATGGTCCAAGCACACCAAGACAGTCGTGAAGAGGGCACGACAAAACCTATTCCCCCTCAGGAGACTGAAAAGATTTGGCATGGGTCCTCAGATCCTCAAAAGGTTCTACAGCTGCACCATCGAGAGCATCCTGACTGGTTGCATCACTGCCTGGTATGGAAACTTCTCGGCCTCCGACCGCAAGGCGCTACAGAGGGTAGTGCGTATGGCCCAGTACCTCACTGGGGCCAAGCTTCCTGCCATCCAGGACCTCTACACCAGAGGACGGCGCTAAAAATTGTCAATGACTCCAGCCACCCTAGTCATAGACTGTTCTCGGCAGGGCGGCAGGGTAGCCTAGTGGTTAGAGCATTGGACTAGTAAACGGAAGGTTGCAAGTTCAAATCCCTGAGCTGCGCTGACAAGGTATAGATCAGACACAAATCTGTCGTTCTGCCACTGTTCCTAGGCCGTAAATGAAAATAAGAATTTGCTCTTAACTTACTTGCCTAGTTAAATAAAGGTTAAAAAAAATAGACTGTTCTCTTTGCTACCGCATGGCAAGAGGTACTGGAGTGCCAAGTCTTGGTCCAAGAGGCTTCTAAACAGCCATAAGACTCCTGAACATCTGATCAAATGGCTACCCAGACTATTTGCATTGCCCCCCCTTTACACCACTGCTACTCTCTTTTGTTATCATCTATGCATAGTCACTTTAATAAATCTACCTACATGTACATATTACTTCAACTAACCGGTGCCCCCTCCCGCACATTGACTCTGTACCGGTCCCCCCTGTATATAATCTTGCTATTGTTATTTTACTGCTGCTCTTTAATTACTTGTTACTTGTATTTCTTACTCTTGCTCATATTATTTTTATACTGCATTGTTGGTTAGGGGTTCGTAAGTATTTGTTGTATTTGGCGCATGTGACTAATAACATTTGATTTGATTTAATCATCATTCTACCATATGAACATAAGATAAGGTATAATGTAGCCTACATACCTACACCGAGTGTACAAAACATTAAGAACACCTTCCTAATATTTAGTTGCAGTTGACACAAACCGGTGTACCTGGCACCTACTACCATACCCCATTCAAAGGTACTTTGATCTTTTGTCTTGCCCATTCACCCTCTGAATGTCACACATACATTGTGTATGTGTCTCCATGTCTCAATTGTCTCAAGGCTTAAAAATCCTTCTTTAACCTGTCTCCTACCCTTCATTTACACGGATTAAAGTCAATTTAACAGGTGACATCAATAAGGGATCATAGCTTTCACCTGGATTCTTCATGGGAATAGCAGTGTTCCTAATGTTTTGTACACACAGTGTATATGCTACATACATTCCATAGAGTCAACTTGAACCATTGTTAACTCCAGGGCCATACATACTTTATATATGGCCCTGGTTTACTCCCCAGAACTATCAGATCAGATCCCCTGTTACATTTCATCTGTCTTTTAATTCATTTTTGTATGGGTGGCCCCTGCGGGAAATGAACTAACAACCCCGGCGTTGCAAGCGCCATGCTTTACCAACTGAGACATACAATACAACATTTTTGCCTTATACTCATACTGATATGAGCATCGCAATCCCCTCACTAAGAAGATGGACTTTCGTCCTCCTAACAACATGTAGTTTAACACCAACCAAGATTACACAATAATGTAGCACAGACTGTATTGTCCCTGATGACCTACTTTCCTCCGCCTATGCACCACTGTGCAAACAAATACCCTGGGGTCAACCTCCTGGAGGTCACATTGGCAAGCATTACACCACACTTCTCCTCTCAAGTAGTACATCTTGGTATCTTACAGTATAACGTCGTCGTACAATCACAGCATAACTGCAGTATAAACCCCACACATCTTTTAAAGCAGTAGTTGTGTTGAGTTTTACAAAACTGGACAGCTTCAACTAGCCTTCTATCACTCTCACACCATCCTACTTTATCTCTCTTTTTGTCTGTCTGTCTGTCTGTCTGTCTGTCTGTCTGTCTGTCTCTCTCTCTCTCTCTCTCTCTCTGTTTCTCTCTCCCCCCCCTCTCTCTCTCTCTCTCTCTCTCTCTCTCTCTCCCTCTCTCTGTTTCTCTCTCTCCCCCTCTCTCTCTCTGTTTCTCTCTCTCCCCCCTCTCTCTCTCTCTCTCTCTCTCTCTCTCTCTCTCTCTCAGACATAACATTACGTGAACATCCAGCAGTGCGCTCTCTCTGCAGTCAGACATACGATCTCTTCATGAATCATTAAACACTCCAGCTAAATTCTGCTCATGTACAAATCCAAATGTCTGTTGTCTCGCCAGTGGACTTTGCACACACTCTCATACTTTCTCTCAGCTGTAGAAGCACTGCTTTGAACACTACATCACCCATAATTCATCAGCCTACACAGACACACTGTCAGACTAACATGCACAGGGAGCATAGAGAGCGGTGGTGCAGAGATGGGGATTTCTAAAAATAAAAAGCTGAATGAAATTCCAGTGCACTGCAAGCATGGAGATGATTCTCTCTGTAGCCAAAGCTTGGACTCAAAGTCTCTGTGGTTACACAATAACAATCTTCAAAGAGGATATACACACACATTGACACATCCAAAGCAAGATATTACATGTATTATACATAAATAAAGTATGACCATTGACCAGCAAAAAAAAACGCCCATAGATTCCTTTTAAACATGTCCTGACAACCGCTAGTCCTACAACCAGACACAGCCATTACATCTGAGCAGGGTACAGCATAACAACCTGAAAACAAACTGAGGGTATCTTATATCCTACAGCACCTCCATAGAGACTTCAATGACACCATAAGTCATCTGCACCATGAATGATGTTACTGTCAGAGTACACCGCAGCAACCCAAGCAGTGATTCACAGTAGCAGCTGAAAACAGCAAAGCACAGAATTCTCTAGGCTCTGGGGTGAAGTGTCCCCTAGGAAGAGATCTAGGATCAGCTTCCCCTCCCCCAATCCTAACCTTAACCATTAGTGGTCAGCCTCTAGGGGCAACTTCCCCCACAGAGCACAATAGAAGTTAAAGGTATTGCAATGGGATTCGAAGGTCTTGGGGTTAATTAGGGGAGTCAGGAGTAATGTTGACATATGAATGTACTCACCAGGTCATGGTTGGTGGAGTTGGAGTCATCCTGAGGGAAGGGGATATACACAGCTAAGGCCATACAGTTGGCAAATATAGCAATTAATATAAAGATATCAAATGGCCTGGAAGAGAAGGTTAAGGGAAAAACATCAAAGCAGTGGATCACAACTATATTCACAGTGCCAACATGTGACTATTTCCTGTTCAAATTATAGTCAACAAACACAGATAGTTCTAGTCAAAGATATGGAAATTACAGGAGTAAAAAAAGTCAGAACAACATTCAAAATGCAACATTGCAATTCAGCACTAAATAACATGAGATAATGTGCCTTGTTATCACAGTGTTCTGATGACTGTGTCTTCTGGAGCGGCAGAGTCCCAGCAGAGGCTGACACACACACAGCTGTGTCTTGTCACTGAGTCACCCTCTGTTATTACAAGCCCCACCAGTATTTTCGGATTTAGGACGTGGTGACTTTCACTGTGCCTTGGGAGGCAGCAAAAAATGACTTTGTTTAAAAAAAAAAAATCACCTCCAGTTGACTATTCTCTAGCATGAACCGCTGAAAAAACACAAAGTGTAGAATGATTCACACCTCAGTGGCTATAGCAGTCAAATAATGTGTTTTTGCATTCCCTGCTGCAGTATGCTACCTACGCTCGAACAAACTGATTCAAAGTAAACGTTGACTTGCTGTTTCACTTTCATATTCTGTGTTGGGTAGTGAGTCACAGGCTGCAGTGAGATTAACATGAAGCAGTGTCTCTCATCTAGTTGTACTGGAGTCTGAGGGGTAATGGAGACGGGATACAGTCTCTCCACATGGCTAAGTTAATGCTAGGCAGCTACAGTTAGGCATGGGCTAGGTGCAACTCAGAGTTAGCCAACTGTACTGTTCACAAGTAAATCAGGAATTGGTGCATGGGTGGAAGTTCTCGTGACGGCCCTGAATCGACCCTAACTGAGCTCATGATGGTTCTTCGCATGTACTCACATACACATCACACACAACGCAACACACTCTAAAGAACACGGCATAGATTACTGACATCCAGACATCTCACCCCCCCACACACACACACACACACACACACACACACCCACACACACACTGTGGTCCATTGTAAAGGATACTTCCACTCCACCAGGCTGATGCAGGCTCTTCGTATGGGGTTGTTAAGTTTGAGGCAGAACAGGGCCCTGGCAGGCCTGGTGTTGGCGTTGCTGCCCTGTTTCTTGCTTTTGGCGTACTGCGCCCGCTTCTTTTGTGCCAACGCGCCCACCGGGACGGTCGGCACCGGGACCGGGGCAGCCGTGGGGGCAGCTACCGGAGCTGAGACCGGTGGGGCGACTGGGGTTGTAGCCAGGGCCACAGGGGCGGGCCCGTTGGCGCTCATAGTGTGGGCGTGGCTCTGTGGGGCGTGTCCAGCAGCATGGATCTGCCAGGGGATTGGGCGGGGCTAGAGGTGGTGCACAGAGCTGTCTGACCAATGGGCTGGCAAGTCACCAGGGGGAGGGACTCTGGTGCTGCTGGCATAATTTGCCTCTGAGAAAGATAGAAAGGGACAAAGAGTGGTTACCAATCCGTACTTTTACATAAAATTGATGATCATGATCATTACTAGCTAACATCATTAGTAGCAGGTTACTGTGGTGACTTTGTGAATAATGTTAAAAGGTAAACAACATGCACTAACAGTGTCCCCAGTCCACCTGACCGTGCTGCTGCTCCAGTTTCCACTGTTCTGCCTTATTATTATTCGACCATGCTGGTCATTTATGAACATTTGAACATCTTGGCCATGTTCTGTTATAATCTCCACCCGGCACAGCCAGAAGAGGACTGGCCACCCCACATAGCCTGGTTCCTCTCTAGGTTTCTTCCTAGGTTTTGGCCTTTCTAGGGAGTTTTTCCTAGCCACCGTGCTTCTACACCTGCATTGCTTGCTGTTTGTGTCACGCCTTGGTCTTAGTATTTTGTGTTTTCTTTAATTATTTGGTCAGGCCAGGGTGTGACATGGGTTTATGTTGTTGTATTTCGTATTGGGGTTTTTGTATTATTGGGATTGCGGCTGAGTAGGGGTGTTGTATAGGCTTGGCTGCCTGAGGCGGTTCTCAATCAGAGTCAGGTGATTCTCGTTGTCTCTGATTGGGAACCGTATTTAGGTAGCCTGGTTTCGCGTTGTATTTCGTGGGTGATTGTTCTTGTCTCTGTGCAGTTTCACCAGATAGGCTGTAATTAGGTTTCACGTTCCGTTTCTTGTTTTGTATTTTGTATCGTTATTTCATGTGTCACTTTTCCTATTAAAGTCATGAGTCACCACTACGCTGCATTTCGGTCCGACTCTCATTCTACAAACGAAGAACGCCGTTACAGTTTGGGGTTTTAGGCTGGGTTTCTGTACAGCACTTTGAGATATCAGCTGATGTACGAAGGGCTATATAAATCAATTTGATTTGATTTGATTTTGATTGTGGAGTTTCTGAGTCAGCATCACAGACAAAAACGATTGAATCCCCACAATCTCACATTCGGTACCACAAGACAGTGGACAGCAGACATCTCAGGTGAAGCTGCAGCAATGTTGATGGCCACTGGGAGAATCACTTGAAGATAAATAGGCTACAGGAAGACCTCCACAGGAATCAGTCTACCCAACAAGGAGCATGAATGGTAAACTATGATGATTGATAGACTGTTTCAACCATAATTGATTTCAAACGTTTAACTTCACAATTGTTAATAATAGGTCATAATTTGGCAAAAGATGAAAATAGCCTTCTCCAGTGATACCTTGCCATTCAACAGCGACCCCATCCAGAACCACTTCTTCATAACAACCAACAAGCCTCATGCCACTGATCTCAGGGAAGCCATTGACAAACTCAAAACCTAACTCTTATTGAAATTATTGCTACTGTGTTAGATGCGAAATAGGTTAGGCACTAATGATGTATTACATAGCCGTAGGATTTTGTAAGTCTTCCTCATATAATTTATCTTCATCCAATCGCTTGGCAGCTTTAGTCAGTGTCCTCTGTTGGAGGACATGCATGTGTCAATGTCAGTTATGAAATGTTGTCACCTTCACCATCATGCAGGGGGTAATGAGATGAGCTCACTCCTTCAGCCCAGCTACACAGTCGCACAGAGCTCTCTTAAGAGGTTGTGAGTGTAATAACACTGTAAAAATACATTAATAGTATTATTAACACTGTAATAACACAGTAATGACTAAATAATTCTGTCTGACAAGACCAATAATCAAATCTACCTTATTAAAGGGTAGCAAGCATGAGTAGTTTTTACTCACCAAAGTAACAACACAGAATGGTCAAAGACTTAGTAACTTAGTTGTAGTCACGATCTGGTTACCTATAACTACAAACAATTATTACATATTTATAAACAAATTTCCGGATATCTTCTAAACTACCCACAATGCACTATTTCTCCATGTAATATGGAAAATATACTCTGTGCTACCGAGTTCATATGCTAGTTCTTTAGCTAGTTCGAGCTGGCTAACGTTAGCATCCTCATGCTCGTCACCGACTTTGTGGCTGTGTAATCTAGTTGGAACCCGTTAGCACGGCAGGCACTGGTTGGTGCCTTCTTGATGTAGAATTAAAACTAAAGAGAAAATCATACCTGCTTTCTCTAATTGTGTAGTACCTCGTCTGTTCTTCTTTTTGTTTTGCATATTTTTTATTATGTTCTCTATGAAGTAGGCTACAGGAGTTTTGCAACTTTTGCCACCTTGGTTTAATGCTAGCGCACTAGCTGACTGACATCTGGAATCTTATCTATTTTGGATTTTTATCGCTATGTTGGATTTCCTTCACCTCATCCCCTTCACATTGGTAGCTAACTCAGCCTGCACCCTTTTCAAAGTTTTACCATTGGCTGGACCCCAGCCATCAATCTGTAAGTCTCTGCTCTCTCTGCTCTCTCTGCGGTTATATTTTAGTTGTGTTTTGTTAGTTGTGTTCTAGCTGGTCTCCAGTTGTTGGGCTCTGGCTTGCCGACCATAACCGTGGTGGTTGGCTAGAATTACTAGGCTAATACTTAGTTGGCTAAACAGCTAACATTAGCTGGCTGGCTGGCTGGCTGGCTAGCTTGCTGACTAAGATAACGGCATATGGCTAAGATTCTTTAAAACATTATTTAATAGATGGTTGACGTTATTTGGCGTTGATAGCAACTGGCTGACTCATGCCATGCTAACATAACATTAGCAGGCTGGTAGGGATAACGTTAGCAGGCTAGTTGGCAAGAAACCTTGCAAGTTAATTTGTAACAGTAAATTCATTAAGTATTTGCTTGTAAGTTGGCTGAAATTGTAACTGAAACCAGTAGTCATGAGTGCAAACGATTTGATTGAATTTGAAGTTATACATTTGAAGTTATTTCTGTTGGAACTTACATTATAGGGAAGGGGCTGGCTTGCTGGGTCCTCCATATTATGTCCCACCCCGTTAAAACATTTTCCGACATGACTTCAGCGTTTTATGTAATAACTCGAAAAATAGAAAAAGCGTGGTGTAACTTTGCATTGGGACTTTCTATGTGTATACTAATGCAAATCCATATGTTACATGTGGCTACATTTATTCTACCTACCCTTTAATAATCTTATTACACATGGTAAGAGTTGTTAATCATTCAATTCATGTCACGCCTTGGTCTTAGTATTTTGTGTTTTCTTTAATTATTTGTTCAGGCCAGGGTGTGACATGGGGTTATTGTATTGTCTTATTGGGGTTTTTGTAGGCATTGGGATTGTGGATGATTAGGGGTGTGTCTAGTATAGGCTTGGCTGCCTGAGGCGGTTCTCAATCAGAGTCAGGTGATTCTTGTTGTCTCTGATGGGGAACCGTATTTAGGTAGCTTGGGTTCCGCTTTGTATTTTGTGGGTGATTGTTCCTACTCTGTGTAGTTTCACCAGATAGGCTGTAATTAGTTTTCACGTTCCGTTTTGTTGTTTTGCATTTGTATAGTTATTTCATGTATCGCTCTTCCTTCATTAAAGACATGAGTAACCACCACGCTGCATTTCGGTCCGACTTTCTTTCTACAAACGAAGAACGCCGTTACAGAATCACCCACCACACACGGACCGAGCAGCGTGTTAACAGGCAGCAGTGAAGGGAGGACGTTATGGACAGCAAAGGCATGGAGTATACGACGTGGGAAGAAATAGACAGGTGGGCGGCCGACCCAGAGAGAATGCCGGAGCCCGCCTGGGATTCGCTGGAGCAGTGCGAAGAGGGCTATAGGCGAATGGAGTCGAAAAGAAAGACACAGCGGATAAAGTGGAGAGGCGCTGGTATAAACAGGCAGCGACAGCTGGAGCAGCAAAAGGAGGATGAATTACTCGGAGAATGGACATGGGAAGACGTGTTGGATGGTAAAGGTTGTTACACTTGGGAGGAGATACTGGCCGGAAGAGATCGCCTCCCATGGGAACAGGTGGAGGCACTAAGGAGAGCAGAGGCAGCCGGAGATAGGAGCCGACGATACGAGGGAACACGGTTGGCAAGGAAGCCCAAAAAGCAGCCCAACAAAAATTATTGGGGGGGGGGGGCTTAAAGAGAGTATGGCTATGCCAGGTAGGAGACCTGCGCAAACTCCCTGTGCTTACCGGGGGGCTAGAGAGACCGGGCAGGCACGGTGTTATGCTATGGAGCGCACGGTGTTTCCAGTGCGGGTGCATAGCCCAGTGCGGCACATACCAGCCCTTCGTATTGGCCGGGCTAGAGTGGGCATCGAGCCAGGTAAGCTTGGGCAGGCTCGGTGCTCAAGAGCTCCAGTGCGCCTGCACGGTCCAGTCTATCCAGAGCCAACTCTCCTTGTTTATCGTGGGGAGCCAAGGAGGAGACGAGAACCAGAGCCGGTGTTAGAGGTGAGCGAAGCAGAGACTGTGAAGGAGTTAATGGGGAAAGTGGAGGAGAGAGTAATGAGGGAGTTGCTAGCATGGTGCTATAGGTACGATATTCGTCCGACGGAGCGTGTCGGGATTTAATGGCACCTGGGTCAGCGCTCCATGCTCGTCCTGAGGTGCGTGTTAGTCGGCTGTTGAAAAATGTGCCAGCCTCACGCACCAGGCCTCCTGTGTACCTACCTAGCCTTGCACGTCCTGTGCCAGTCCTGCTCTCAGGCTCTCCAGTACACCTTCACGGTCCAGTCCATCCTGTGCCACCTCTACACACCAGTCCTCCGGTAGCAGCTCCCCGCACCAGGCTTCCTGTGCGTGTCCTCGCTCCAGTATCACCAGTGCCAGCACCACGCACCAGGCCTTCTGTGCGCCTCGCCTGTTCAGCACAGCCAGAGCCTTCCTTCCCTCCTGCGATGTCGGAGTCTCCCGCCTGTTCAGCGCTATCAGAGCCTTCCTCCTCTACAGCGCTGCCGGAGCCTCCTGCCTGTTCGGAACAGCCTGAGCTCCCAGTCTGCAGGGAGCTGTCAGTCTGCAAGGTGCTGTCAGTCTGCATGAAGCAGCCAGAGCTGTCAGTCTGCAAAGAGCTGCCAGTCTGCAAGGAGCTGTCAGTCTGCAAGGAGCTGCCAGTCTGCACGGTGCTGTCAGCCTGCATGGAGCAGTCAGAGCTGTCAGTCTGTATGAAGCAGCCAGAGCTGTCAGTCTGCAAAGAGCTGTCAGTCTGCAAGGAGCTGTCAGCCTGCATAGAGCAGCTAGATCCGCCAGTCAGCCATGATCTTCTAGATCTGCCAGTCAACCAGATTCTTCCAGATCTGCCAGTCAACCAGTCTCTTGCAGATCTGCTAGTCAACCTGAATCTTCCAGATCCGCCAGCCAGCCAGGATCTACCGGAGCCTACTACCTAAGTGAGCTTCATCTCAGTACTGGGCTTCCTCTCAGTACTGGGCTTCCTCTCAGTACTGGGCTTTCTCTCAGTACTGGGCTTCCTCTCAGTTCCGGGCTGCCCCTCAGTCCCGGGCTGCCCCTCAGTTCCGGGCTGCCCCTCAGTCTCGAGCTGCCCCTCAGTCCCGAGCTGCCCCTCAGTCCCGAGCTGCCCCTCAGTCCCGGGCTGCCCCTCAGTCTCGAGCTGCCCCTCAGTCCCGAGCTGCCCCTCAGTCCCGAGCTGCCCCTTAGTCCCGAGCTGCCTCAGTCCCGAGCTGCCGCTCAGTCCCGAGCTGCCCCTCAGTCCCGAGCTGCCCCTCAGTTGAGTGGGGTTCTGGGTGAGGACTATTAGGCCATGGTCGGCGGCGAGGGTGGATTATCCCAGGACGCGAAGGGGAGGAACTAGAACATTAATGGAGTGGGGTCCACGTCCCGAGCCGGAACCGCCACCATGGACAGACGCCCACCCGGACCCTCCCTATGGTTTTGAGGTGCGTCCGGGAGTCCGCACCTTGGGGGGGGGGGTCACGCCTTGGTCTTAGTATTTTGTGTTTTCTTTAATTATTTGTTCAAGTCCGACTCTCTTTCTACAAACGAAGAACGCCGTTACAATTCACAGTGTCAGCAAAATTACAGGGCATAGCTAATGCTGGATATCTCATGATTGGAAAATAAGAAAAGAACCATCTCCCTCTCAAAATAGGTAAAGTGCATCAATTACATTTTTGGACAATAAAGAGTTGAGTGAAAAAGAGTGGTTTAAAACCAAAACGCACAGGCAAAGCAAATACAACTATAATGCATCTATAAAAATTGACACAATGTTGCATTATGAGGATACAAAGTTAAAGCAGCCTATCAAAGAATGTAAGTAAGGCACAAGACTAGGATATGTGTCTGGATGATGGACTGGACCATGTCATCACAACAAAGAGGGGACACAGCCATATTTGTAAACAATCCAAAATTATTATTTTTTCACTGAAAAATACGGCCATACATATTAAAATATCACCACAGATGACATGCTGCCCGAGCCAAAAACACAGGGATAAGCTGCGTGAATTCAAAGCTGTCACTCTAATGCATCACTTGGTCAAATCAGTTGTGTAAGTCCTTGAACTGCGAGTGCTAGGCCCCGCAGAGAAAACAAGAAGAAGCTGAAAAAGGTCATATTGCCTGAATATTCCCGAGAGCTTATAAAATCTCTCAAATTCCATGGATAATAAGGATAGAGCGTTACAATCATCTTTGTCATTGAAAATAAACACATTAATGCAGAAAGCACCAAACGTTAGATTACACTATTAGAAAAAAAGAGTTCCACAGGGGTTCTGCAGCTATCCCCATAGGATAACCCTTTTTGGTTCCAGGTAGAACTCTTTTGGGTTTCATGTAGAACCCAAAGGGGTTCTACCTGAAACCAAAAGGGGTTATCCAAAGGTTTCTCCTCTGGGGACAGCTGATTAACCCTTTTTGGTTCTAAATTGCAAAAAAAAATCTAAGAGTGTAGTGTTGTCATTCATCCTTACTGTTCATTTGCTACCCATATGGAACTGTATCCTATGCAGAAGAATAGGCTTCATCAATATTATTTTGATAAATGTCCAAGTAACATTGATATAAATCGATTCGTGACACTTGAACAATACCCTTCACCAAACGTGTCCGTATTTCCCCTTGAACACACTGAGGTAGGCGTAGGCCTATTTCGTAAAATCCCTAAATACAACGGTGTAAAATGACAGCCCGGCTCTTGGCGCTCAGCGTAGAAATGGAGCAGTGCATGGCCGTCATATAGTCCTCCCGATGCTCAGAAGAAACATTTGGCGTTATTGCTAAGTTACAATGGGTTAAAAAGCTCACTAACAGTCGCTCCGGTCTAGGGACACGGTCTGGGGTATTTTGCCCGGCGTTTGATTCCGCGCAAAGAATTCTGTGAAAGGATACTGACGTAGTCACCGAACTTCGGTCCAAATGACAAGCATGTATCTTGTTCAGTAGGCTACTGATGTCATGATAAATGTGAAATAGTCTACGCAAAGCTATTCTGAGATATGCTCAACAAAATAGCAGGGAATATGAAGGGCAAACTTGGCAATACGGTTTTAAAAAATAAAATGGACACTGTCAATTAGTTATATTGTTCTGGTATAGAAATAATGAAAACAAACGACATTACAAAACCCCTTTAAAACCCGGTGTAGCTAAGCTAACATGCTAATTTCAGACCCTATTCCATGCCACAACAAAAAAACGTACCTTTTCTGAAGACGTATTATTCGGCAGATACCTCCGTGTTATCCACTCTGTACAAGGAAATTCCAGTGCTTTTGCGGCCGAAAAAACGCAAGTCCAGTCTCAAACCGCGAATTAAAATTCATTAGCTTCAGGGCAGGAGGGACACATGCATTAATTAAGCCCTTCCATGTTGACTGTGGAAAGCAGGAGACAGGAGAGTGTGCGCGCGAGAGAACAGAGCATCCTCGTCCGCTGCGCAGCGCTGCCTGCCAGTTTATCGTCACAGCGTCAGTGAACAGTGAAATGAGCACATCAGAATCAGAGCACTCTTCCTTCTGGCTCTGTGTCCCTCCTGTTCGTGCACAAGCTTCTCTTCATTTACATGCCACGGAAAAAGTCATCATCAAAAGAGACATCATGAGTATATAGCCTAGGTCTAATTATGTCTAGTCTAGCATACGTTTAATAGATTTTCATTTAGAACCTTTAGAACCAAAACTATAATCAATCATCTCAATTTGGGAGGTAAATATTAAGACACCCAAATATTGCCAAACCACTGGCACAGTGACACTAGGAGTCCTCTGATTTCATTTCCTTGATTACCTTAAACTGAAGGTCCATGTTGATCAATCTTTGTATTATCAGTCAAACCGCTCAAATTCATTTTATGAATGAAAAATTATAAATTCCAGTTGACATGGTCCAAGTGGCATGACATATTGGAGAGAGGCTCAAGCAGCATAGTCCAGCCATACAGTGCAAATGTTATCCCCTATTCGCCTCAGACGGATAGCCTAGAATTTAAGTGACCTTTAGTGTATGTTGTTCAAACTAAAACTGTCTCAGCAGCCAGTAGAGAAAGCGAAGTTGACAAGTGTTGGAAGTAAAAGTGGACTCAATGGGGATGCACACAGCAGTGGCGAAGCAACCTATGCCATAACCCCTTTTTGGTTTGGACTTGGAATTCACTCAACTCTCCTTGGAAATGTTGGGAAATGCCTATTGTCAGACACAGTAGACAGAACAATTGAGCTGTTGGAACGGAAGCCTATTCTACAACTCATCTTATTTAATAGGGTGGCGATACATATGACACTAAAGACATTTACAGCCACCAAAATGTAAATCACAGACAGGCCAGAATGGTTGTGTGTGGTAATAACAGCTCCAGTGAGCATCGATTCTATGCAACACAAGGCTCCTAATTTTTTATTACCTTTATTTAACTAGGCAAGTCAGTTAAGAACAAACAAACAAACAACAGAGTTTTACCTTGTCAGCTCAGGGATACTAGTCCAACGCTTTAACCACTAGGCTACCCTGCCACCCTTATCATGTAACACAGGGTCAAACAGCAGTAGCCTAGCCTGTATTCAGATATAAATCTATGATGCCACATTGTACATGTAAACATCAAGGAAACAGACCTGCTTTCTCTCCATGCATATAAAAAGGACTAATTGGCCAGCTATCTCTATGCCTTCCCTACATCAGCATGACTGTTGAGGTGATAAAGTAGTTTATCTTTCAATACACACTAAATGGAGTTTCTTGGTAGCCTGTAAGGCATTACTGTAAGAGTTTACTTTAGTGCTATGCTTATAGCATAGCCTGCTGCCTACATGATATCAGTGTTGTTTCACGCCTTTACAGTATAAGGCTTATAACACCTTTATGAATACTATAAGTGTTACAGTGTTACACAAGCATCAAATTCAGTAGCTGATTACAAGCAAATCAGATAATCATGCTGTAATGATTATGACAAATGGTCCCTAACTAGCAAGGTGTTATCTTAACATTGATTGCCATTGCCTCCTATGCCCCCTGAAGAAGGGCTCACACCCGAAACGTTCGTGCAGCAATAAAAATATCCTAATTTAAGTTTATTCACAGGAGTCCTGTCCTATTTCTGTTCTTTGCATTATATACAAGGATACAGCACACAATCTAAGTTTATGGAGGAGCATGTTATTTATCCTTTCCCTAGCTAGTAGGGTCAGGAGTGTTCCCTAGTCACGTGGTCAGGTAAAACTCAGCTCTATTTATTATTTACTAAATAATCATGATTCACACACTGTAACAACTCTTTCCAACCATCATTTTCACATCCCCTTCCAAATTAGGCCATGGTCCAAATCCCCTCTATGGTTAATTGCATGGCGTTGCACTGTAGCCTACATGAACATATTCCTACTCCCACAGCTTGTGTATAATATCGTGACGAGGCAGTAAGGCAATACCGTCCTGCTTGATCTGCTTTCACACTCATGGCTTCTCTCCCATTACAGCTGTTCTGTTCTAGTCCTATCAGGATCAGCCACCTTCTGTTCTGGAATATTCCTCTGTAGCACTGGCCTCTTTCCACTTAATGCAGTTTCTAGAATATGCCCTTGTTGGTCAGAATTGACATTGGCTATGGAATACAACTATACTGCCAATGCTACTGTAGGATGTTCCAACTATTGAACTGTTTCTGGAATATTCTGAAAATGCCTGTAGTGTAGGACAGTATAGCTGTAACATTTCTCTGAAGTGCAGAGTATTCCTTCATAATACACAATAATAAACAATATACTCTACCCTAATCTATGCACCACACTATTGATTAGGGAATTCTTGAGACACCCCCATGATTACCAGTGATGTTCACAATTTCACACATTTCCCCATACAGTGGTATTCCAATAAGAGGCAGAATTGCCAGCTGTGCCATCTGCTTAAGCCCAATGAGCAGGTGACATGCTTAAAAAGGGGAGTGTCTTACTCTCAGGCAGTATATTTCTAATTGTGAACATGCTAATGAGTCTAACTGAGAAGAACAGGCACACATACATGCACACACACACACACACACACACACACACACACACACACACACACACACACACACACACACACACACACACACACACACACACACACACACACACACACACACACACACACACACACACACACACACACACACACACACACACACACACACACACTCACAAACACAAACACACACACACCAGGATGCAGAAATAAGTCTATGTCTTGATGGATTTGAACAGTACTGTAATTCAGTGTAACAATTCCACTGTGTAAACTAACACATCACCTGTGTAGATGTCAGCAGATCTTTCACTTGGGTTAAACACTTGCTGAGTGATGCACATACACCTCAGGCAGGACCAAACCACTCCATGCCCGTTACACAGGTGGTGTATTCAGTGATGTGAAACGTTCTGAGCATTGCAGATGGAAATATAATGAATAAGGCTGACACAATTCCCTATTTTAACTGGAAAACCATCATATCTGTTCTACACAACACATTTCTATCGGAAACAATCTGTAATATCCACCTGAACGGGTCCAGGAGTTTCTCCAAACAGCGGGTTGTCATTTAGACCTATTTATGTCAAGCCTCAAAACTCCAGTGCACCTGCCTGTCACAAACACACAAAGCCCACTTTTATGAAATAGTAATGAGGACATGATACAGGTGACCCATAAGAGACCCCTACACCACCCTGTTCTGGAATTTATACAAAAATAATGTTCTCTCTTTGTCAGACGAGACAGGAAAGAGCTGGCTCAAGCGCACTAATATGTGTTGGGAAGGATATGGTCTAAAACGGTTTGAGCCTTTCTGACATCAGAGACGTATTCACTAGGAACCAAATGTAAAAAAGCTGTAAGTTCAAATTGTATTTTTCATATGCGCCGAACACAACAGGTTCAACAATGCACTTTTAAGAAAAAAAGTGTTAAGAAAGTATTTACTCAAATAAACTGAAGTAAAAAAAGAATACATTTTTTAGAAAGTTTTTTAAAAATAAGAAAAATACCTAATAATTAAGGAGCAACAATAAAATAACAATAGCGAGGCTATATACAGGGGTTACTGGTACAGAGTCAATGTGGAGGACATATACAGGGGTTACCGGTACAGAGTCAATGTGCGAGGGCACAGGTTAGTTGAAGTAATATGTACATGTAGGTAGAGGTAATACATACAGGAAAAGTGACTATACTTGGATAATAAACAGAGAGTAGCATTACGCATGTTATGTAAATCTGAGGGAATAATGTTGCTCTATTGATCTCTTTAACATCTGTAATTATATTACAATGGAAAAAGACACTCAACAAGCACCAATTTTCCTGGAAACAAAACACCAAAACAAAAGAAATACCACAACGTGTCTTTTAACAACAGTTGTACACAATACAGTGTATATTAACACAATAGATTAAAGTAGAATCCAATGACCTCTTTGGTTTAATCTATAATCTAAACAGATGTAACCAATGAATTTGTCCTTACTAGAACTGTGGTCAGTCAGGTCATACACTATCAACATATAACAGTCTATCGGAGCTAGATAGCTATTAAACCTTGTCTAACTGTTAACAATTCAATACAGAAGGAAAGCTTCAGCCTTACCTGTAGGTTAGAGGGGAGTGAGGAAGACAATGGAGCCTCTCCTCTTACTCTTCCTCCCGGCGGTGAGTGGTAGGGGTGGGTGAGTGCACCGAGATGAGAGGTACTATCCAGGCTCCCGGTAAGGTTCCTGGTTGTAATGGCAGAGGGAGAATGACAGGCCACAGGGGAAGGGAATAGGTTTACTACCCCTATCACCTTACCCTTTTCAGTTCAGGATAATGGTTTCTCCCAGAATGGACCTGAATTATTCATCTGGGGAGAGGGAGGGAGGGGTACACGGCCTGTCCATCAAGCGATTGTGTCAGTCAATCATTACCTCTTAGCTGAGTAAGTGTTCCTTAATGAGAGGTTGATGTCACTATGGAAAGAGAAAGGAAAGACTAGTGTTTCCCAAACTCATTCCTCGGGACCCCAATGAGGTGCACATTTAGTTTTTTGCCCTAGCACTACACAGCTCATTAAAATAATAAAGCTTGATGATATGTTGATTATTTGATTTGGCTGTGTAGTGGTAGGGCAAAAACCAAAACGTGCACCCCACTGGAGTCCCAAGGAACGAGTTTGGGAAACACTGGATTAACCCCAAAACCACAAGCAGTGAGAGAGAGCAAGAAAGAAAACACAATGGCAGAGAGTTGTTCCTGACCATGTGACCTAACCAAGAAAACCTGTGGGTCCAAGTTGAAGCCTTGAATTTGTCCTGCTCAGGTCTTGTATTATCTGATATGGTGTAGGCCTACATATGCAATATGATCTTATGTGATACAGATATTTTAGTTGAAAATACTGGCGTATCTGGTAACATCAATCCTGAGACCTGAAGCTTAACTGGGACTGATGCTCCGGAACTAAGTTATCGTTGTGGTCTAGTAATATGTTTGGCTGGCTTTAGTTTGCAGAGTGCTGGTAGGAGCATGAGAATGGATCCTGGGTTCTCAATGCTACACAAATACGTATATGATACACACAGCAATGATTTGATACACAGGAACATTGGTCCATTGGTAAGCCCCTGAAATCTTTCCACGCTCCCTCTCTCTATTTTTTCCTCTCTCCCCTCACCTCCTCTAGTTGGTGACCTGCTTTCTCTCTTTACCTGCCAACATGATGTTTCCTGGAGAGATCACTCCAAGGAAGAGTGGATCGTGGAAATGGCAGTTGTACTTTAGTTTGTTCCTCAACCTGAAATGACTAGAACTCCCTGGTGTGTGTGATTGTGTGTGTATGCATGTGCGTGTGCAAAATACCCAGACACTATCTACAATGCCCCGCTCCCAACACCCAAACTCTCTCCTCCAATCCCCATGAGATGGGTGCAGTTTATGTTTACTCCAGGAATTGAAGTAAACACACAGACAGAGGGTGCAGCTGAGCCCCAGGGGTTAGGGCTGCCATTTGGCTGGGGCTGGGTGCATCTCGACCATCACTCTCGCTCCCTCCCCTCCTCTACCTCCTCAAATGCCCACTCTCCTCTCTTCAAACTGCTGGATGCCTCACTATTCAATCACAAGTACTGCAACTGGGCCTCTGGGATAGATTTAAATCAAATTCCCAAAGAGAATTAGCTAATTCAAATTCAAATTAAGTTTAGTTAATTTGTTTAGAAAAATTAAGTTTAGAAAAATGACGTTTTCGTCTTTTGAGCTTCTAGTCATGAAATCTATGCAGCCTACTCAATCACTTTTTATAGCTACTGTTTACAGGCCTCCTGGGCCATATACAGCGTTTCTCACTGAGTTCCCTGAATTCCTATCAGACCTTGTAGTCATTGCAGATAATATTCTAATCTTTGGTGACTTTAATATTCACATGGAAAAGTCCACAGACCCACTCCAAAAGGCTTTTGGAGCCATCATCGACTCAGTGGGTTTTGTCCAACATGTCTCTGGACCCACTCACTGTCACAGTCATACGCTGGACCTAGTTTTGTCCCATGGAATAAATGTTGTGGATCTTAATGTTTTCCTCATAATCCTGGACTATCGGACCACCATTTTATTACGTTTGCAATTGCAACAAATAATCTGCTCAGACCCCAACCAAGGAACATCAAAAGTCGTGCTATAAATTCACAGACAACACAAAGATTCCTTGATGCCCTTCCAGACTCCCTCTGCCTACCCAAGGACGCCAGAGGACAAAAATCCGTTAACCACCTAACTGAGGATCTCAATTTAACCTTGCGCAATACCCTAGATGCAGTTGCACCCCTAAAAACTAAAAAAATGTCTCATAAGAAACTAGCTCCCTGGTACACAGAAAATACCCGAGCTCTGAAGCAAGCTTCCAGAAAATTGGAACGGAAATGGCGCCACACCAAACTGGAAGTCTTCCGACTAGCTTGGAAGGACGGTACCGTGCAGTACCGAAGAGCCCTTACTGCTGCTCGATCGTCCTATTTTTCTAACTTAATTGAGGAAAATAAGAACAATCCGAAATTCCTTTTTGATACTGTGGCAAAGCTAACTAAAAAGCAGCATTCCCCAAGAGAGGATGACTTTCACTTTAGCAGTGATAAATTCATGAACTTCTTTGAGGAAAAGATTATGATTATTAGAAAGCAAATTACGGACTCCTCTTTAAACCTGCGTATTCCTCCAAACCTCAGTTGTCCTGAGTCTGCACAACTCTGCCAGGACCTAGGATCAAGAGAGACGCTCAAGTGTTTTAGTACTATATCTCTTGACACAATGATGAAAATAATCATGGCCTCTAAACCTTCAAGCTGTATACTGGACCCTATTCCAACTAAACTACTGAAAGAGCTGCTTCCTGTGCTTGGCCCTCCTATGTTGAACATAATAAACGGCTCTCTATCCACTGGATGTGTACCAAACTCACTAAAAGTGGCAGTAATAAAGCCTCTCTTGAAAAAGCCAAACCTTGACCCAGAAAATATAAAAAACTATCGGCCTATATCGAATCTTCCATTCCTCTCAAAGATTTTAGAGAAGGCTGTTGCGCAGCAACTCACTGCCTTCCTGAAGACAAACAATGTATACGAAATGCTTCAGTCTGGTTTTAGACCCCATCATAGCACTGAGACGGCACTTGTGAAGGTGGTAAATGACATTTTAATGGCATCGGACCGAGGCTCTGCATCTGTCCTCGTGCTCCTAGACCTTAGTGCTGCTTTTGATACCATCGATCACCACATTCTTTTGGAGAGATTGGAAACCCAAATTGGTCTACACGGACATGTTCTGGCCTGGTTTAGGTCTTATCTGTCGGAAAGATATCAGTTTGTCTCTGTGAATGGTTTGTCCTCTGACAAATCAACTGTACATTTCGGTGTTCCTCAAGGTTCTGTTTTAGGACCACTATTGTTTTCACTATATATTTTACCTCTTGGGGATGTTATTCGAAAACATAATGTAAACTTTCACTGCTATGCGGATGACACACAGCTGTACATTTCAATGAAACATGGTGAAGCCCCAAAATTGCCCTCGCTAGAAGCATGTGTTTCAGACATAAGGAAGTGGATGGCTGCAAACTTTCTACTATTAAACTCAGACAAAACAGAGATGCTTGTTCTAGGTCCCAAGAAACAAAGAGATCTTCTGGTGAATCTGACAATTAATCTTAATGGTTGTACAGTCGTCTCAAATAAAACTGTGAAGGACCTCGGCGTTACTCTGGACCCTGATCTCTCTTTTGAAGAACATATCAAGACCATTTCGAGGACAGCTTTTTTCCATCTACGTAACATTGCAAAAATCAGAAACTTTCTGTCCAAAAATGATGCAGAAAAATTAATCCATGCTTTTGTCACTTCTAGGTTAGACTACTGCAATGCTCTATTTTCCGGCTACCCGGATAAAGCACTAAATAAACTTCAGTTAGTGCTAAATACGGCTGCTAGAATCCTGACTAGAACCAAAAAATTTGATCATATTACTCCAGTGCTAGCCTCTCTACACTGGCTTCCTGTCAAAGCAAGGGCTGATTTCAAGGTTTTACTGCTAACCTTCAAAGCATTACATGGGCTTGCTCCTACCTACCTCTCTGATTTGGTCCTGCCGTACATACCTACACGTACGCTACGGTCACAAGACGCAGGCCTCCTAATTGTCCCTAGAATTTCTAAGCAAACAGCTGGAGGCAGGGCTTTCTCCTATAGAGCTCCATTTTTATGGAACGGTCTGCCTACCCATGTCAGAGACGCAAACTCGGTCTCAACCTTTAAGTCTTTACTGAAGACTCATCTCTTCAGTGGGTCATATGATTGAGTGTAGTCTGGCCCGGGAGTGGGAGGGTGAACGGAAAGGCTCTGGAGCAACGAACCGCCCTTGCTGTCTCTGCCTGGCCGGTTCCCCTCTTTCCACTGGGATTCTCTGCCTCTAACCCTGTTACGGGGGCTGAGTCACTGGCTTGCTGGGGCTCTCTCGTGCCGTCCCTGGGGGGTGCGTCACCTGGGTGGGTTGATTCACTGTTGTGGTCGGCCTGTCTGGGTTGCCCCCCTTGGGTTGTACCGTGGCGGAGATCTTTGTGGGCTATACTCGGCCTTGTCTCAGGATGGTAGTTGGTGGTTGAAGATATCCCTCTTGTGGTGTGGGGGATGTGCTTTGGCAAAGTGGGTGGGGTTATATCCTTCCTGTTTGGCCCTGTCCGGGGTGTCCTCGGATGGGGCCACAGTGTCTCCTGACCCCTCCTGTCTCAGCCTCCAGTATTTATGCTGCAGTAGTTTATGTGTCGGGGGGCTAGGGTCAGTTTGTTATATCTGGAGTACTTCTCCTGTCCTATTCGGTGTCCTGTGTGAATCTAAGTGTGCGTTCTCTAATTCTCTCCTTCTCTCTTTCTTTCTCTCTCTCGGAGGACCTGAGCCCTAGGACCATGTCCCAGGACTACCTGACATGAGGACTCCTTGCTGTCCCCAGTCCACCTGGCCATGCTCCTGCTCCCTAGGACCGTGCCCCAGGACTACCTGACATGAAGGCTCCTTGCTGTCCCCAGTCCACCTGACTGTGCTGCTGCTCCAGTTTCAACTGTTCTGCCTTATTATTATTCGACCATGCTGGTCATTTATGAACATTTGAACATCTTGGTCATGTTCTGTTATAATCTCTACCCGGCACAGCCAGAAGAGGACTGGCCACCCCACATAGCCCGGTTCCTCTCTAGGTTTCTTCCTAGGTTTTGGCCTTTCTAGGGAGTTTTTCCTAGCCACCGTGCATTTACACCTGCATTGTTTGCTGTTTGGGGTTTTAGGCTGGGTTTCTGTACAGCACTTTGAGATATCAGCTGATGTACGAAGGGCTATATAAATAAATTTGATTTGATTTGATTTGATCCACACCCAAAACATTGCTTTGATTAGTACATGTTTGCAGTCTGATGCAGAAATTGAATTACTAAAATGTAGCTCAGTTGTTTTTGACACCAAACATCTGTTTGTTGTTTCGCTAGTTTCACTCTATTAATCATGTTTCATATATTAATGTTACCACTACAAAGCAGGGCTTGGAACTGCTTCAAGGAACAGAACCGAAAACCGGAAAATAGGAACAGAATCAGAACCGGGAACGAAAGTGATCTATATTGTTTTCCAGAACATAACCGTTATTTTAAAAGCATGGGAACCGGTTAATAACGTTCTTTTATGTTCTGGGATTTTTTTTCCAATCTCACAAAAAAATCAACAAAGCCCTCACTCTGTCACTCAGAAACATATTCCAGTGTCTGCCTGCAAGCTGAAAATCTTTGCCGGTGTGTATGCATGTGTAGGCTACCTGCTCCTCCCCTCCTACGCATAGGTTACTGTAGCCTACGGACGTTACAAGCGTGATTCAGAAATTAGGGAGAGAGATTTTTCATTACAGAAGAATGGATTCACTTTCTCAATGCTAGTTAATGATACTATAGTTATCACATTTTACATTGAATCTATCAACTACAAAAAGGCAAGAAGTGTTTTATTTTAATTCTGGTGCTGCTCATTACACACAAGCTTGTTAGCTAGTCAGCTAGCTCTTGTCCAACGTTAAGCCAACTCGCGGAAGTTCAAAGACATTCAAAGTTCCTTCATAGAAGCCGCTCCTCTGTAGGTATAATTCTATGGGCCTAGTTCAGATAATGCATGTCATAATGAGATACCCAGCACTTCAAGCCAAACCTCCTCCTCCACCCTCTCTGGCTCTCTCCCTACCCCAAAACTTCACTCGCATTACATACCCTACACTTGTCCGTCCAATGCATGTAAACAAAGATAGCTTGACCACTCCATAGCAAGCTGCTCTATCTGCCCTTATTGGTGAAGTAGTTTAATGTCAAGCTATATTTACATTTTCTTTCGGGTTCGAACCAGTTCAGAACTTTATTTTGCTGGTCTGAACAGTGGAACTGAATGAAAGAAATAATGGTTCTGGAAAATCATTTTGGTTCCAACTTCTGCTACAAAGTACACATGTGTTGATAGTCAAATCACTCTTTCCATTTTAAGTAATGGTTAGAACTTACTCTTGGCATTCATTCCTCATAGGCTAATTGAAAAGGTGAAATGATTGCTACTTCTACCGGTGCTCAGACGTTGCATGCATCAACCAATGGTGGCGTACTGCATCATCGACTGTGCAGTCGGACACCAGATTGCTATACCATATTATGTGGTTAGCTGATATGTGAAATACCTATCCAGGCGTTGAAAAGGGCCATGGCTAGAAGGGATCTAGCTTTTGTGAAATTAAGGTCAGATTTGACTTTTCTTAGCAGCTTAGGAGAATTTACGCAGCAGGTGAGGAGAATTAACGTAGCAGGTTAAGGGAATTAGGTTAAGGTTAGGAAAAGGGTTAGGGTTAGCTAAAATGCTAAACCAATTTAACTTTTGATGTTAACTTGACAAAAGCTGGATGCCTTCTAGCTATGACCTCTGAGCAGAGGAACAGACTCTTCTGTGTGTTTAGGCAACGCAATGCTGCTAAATCGCAAGCGGGTGAGTAGGCCTGATGTGTACCCCTGTTTACAGTGGTGGAAAAAGTACCAAATCGTCAGACTTGAGTAAAAGTAAAGATACCATAACAGAAAATGACTCCAGTAAAAGTTTAAAGTCACCCAGTAAAAATCTACTTGAGTAAAAGTCAAGTATACATCATTTAAAATTCCTTATATTAAGCAAACCAGACAGCACCATTTTCTTGTTTTTTTAATTTATGGATAGCCAGGGGCACACTCCAACACTCAGACGTAATTAACAAACAAAGCATGTGTGCTATGAGTCTGCCAGATCAGAGGGAATAGGATTGACCAGGGATGTTCTCTTGATTAGTGTGTGAATTGGATAATTCAAAATGTAAGGAGTACATTTGGGTGTCAGGGAAAATGTATGGAGTAGAAAGTACATTATATTCTATAGGAATGTAGTGAAGTAAAAGTCAAAGTCAAAATGATAAATAGTAAAGTAAAGTACAGATACCCCAAAAAATGACTTAAGTAGTACTTAAAACTATTATTGGAGTGCGTTTTTATGTTAATTGGCAGTGTTACCTTTATGTGTTTATGTGTAGGCTAGTACTGCAACAAGCTCTCACAGTCTCAAGTCAGAATTAGAGGTTCAGCCATGTTTTTCAAACTTCAAATTTCGAAGTTGTTCCAAACTTCAAATTTTATAGCGTTTCATGTTAAGTTTAGGCATTAACTCCAAATGGTTAAGGTAAGGGTTAAGGTTTGGGATAAAACAAAAATATCTATAACAACTATTGCTGGATTCAAACATGCAACCTTCTGAGCCAGACGCTTAAACTCATCTGCCATCCACAATGTCCTAGCAAAGCCAAAGCCTACTTGAAGGTAACAGCACTTACTGCTGTCCCTAGTGTCCGGTTTCCACATCATCTCCTGATGTCCTCAAACATCGAATTCTGACTTGTATCACAGATGGCCTGTCTGAGTACATCCATTTATTTTCAGCCATTGATATTTGATAAGTGCAAAGTAGAGGCCTTGTATAATCTCTGTCATTCCCGTTGTGGCCAGAAAGGTTGTAATCATTAGTCCAAACAGTTGCGAGAGTTTCTATTCGACAAATTCAGGTAGGTCTCTGCCCGTTTCATTTAGTTTGCTTCCGTTTTCTTCCATTTGCTTCCATTTGGTTCTGCTTGGTTCCTAGTTAATACACCCCAGGGTTTAAGTTTTGATTTAGACTTAAAGGCATAGTTCAACCAAATTACAAACTGACATATTGGTTTATATACATGCCAGTCCATGGTTTACTTCCCTGTACGCATTCTATGGACAAGGTAAGACATCAATCAATGCTTTGGTTTTGTTTACCATGTCATTGTCTCTAAATGCTAACTTTTTAGCATTTATGGAACAAATCCAATGCAAGTCAATATCCCCTATATTAGCATTTTTTGCATTTTATGTCCATATCATCTTAAAGTAACTTCATTCAGCTACACAATCAATTTGACACACTTTAGGATTGGTTCAGTGAGACTCTTCACAGGCCCTAGGTGTGAACCAGGACAAGTGAACTAAAGAACTGGACAATTATATAAAATATATAACCCAGTCACAATGACATGCAGCAAGACTGAAAGAAGGCAACTCGGCACCAGACAGCCAGACAGCCGGACAGACAGGAGGAGAGTCCTCCTCACTATAGAAATAGAATCCATAGAATAGCCTCCCCATTCAGGCCAATGTATTATATTTCTATGGTTCTAATTTAGGTCTTCAGCTCCCAGAGATCCCATGACAAGGTTACGTTTGGCCAACCTCTAATGGGATCATACTGAGCCTGTGGCGGTTGTATTACTGTAGCAGCAAAAACAGCACAAAGAATCTGTGTTTATTTTATTTACATAAGTGATCCACAGTAAACAGCTGTTAATTTTTGCTGGCTCTCTGCCAGTGCACTTTGATCTTCTGTGAAAACCTCTCTCTCGCCAAACACTGTCTCCCACCCTCTATCTCTCTCCCTCTCTCTTTCTCTATCTCTCTCTCTCCCTCCCTCTATCTCTATCCCTCTATCTCTCTCCCTCCCTCTATCTCTCTCCCTCTATCTCTCTCTCTCCCTCCCTCTATCTCTCTCCCTCTCTCTTTCTCTATCTCTCTCCCTCTCTCTTTCTCTATCTCTCTCTCTCTCTCTCTCTCCTTCTTTCTCGCATAAATATTTTTGTTTCATCTAACTGCAGTAATCTCTTGCTAACGTATTATAGCAGCACTCACTAAACTACTCTTTCTTTGGTATTGTGTTTTCATTTAATCCCATTCAGAAGTGTGCGTTTGTGCAGCTGGAAGTGTGCAGTGTCTGTGTTTTATATATATAGTGTGTGTGTGTGTGTGTGTGTGTGTGTGTGTGTGTGTGTGTGTGTGTGTGTGTGTGTGTGTGTGTGTGTGTGTGTGTGTGTGTGTGTGTGTGTGTGTGTGTGTGTGTGTGTGTGTGTGTGTGTGTGTGTGTGTATCACAGGAGGCTGGTGGCACCTTAATTGGAGAGGACGGGCTCATGGTAATGACTAAAGCGGAATTAGTGGAATGGTATTAAATACATCAAACACATGGTTTCAATGTGTTTGATGCCATTCCATTTACTCCGTTCCAGACAATATTATGAGTCGTCCTCCACTTAGTAGCCTCCGTGGGTGTGTATATGTTGCTTGTGCTCTTGTGCATGTCTAATTGTACTGTACACTGGTTCATGTGTGAACATACAGCTTTAGTTTATACTGTAGATTACACTGTATACCTTCCTATGCTTGTTTGTGTGTGTATTACACCATGGTAATATACTGTGTGAATGCAATTAGTATAGAGTGATTTGATGTATTCATATATGAGGTGTTTGTTTCACAGTCTGGTACATTAATACTACAGCCCAGTTTCTCTACTACTTGTTATTATATCTATGTGCACTGATGTAATAATCAGTGTTTTTGCATGTTTGTTAGTCCATGCTTGTGTGTGTATTTATGTGCACGTGTGTGGGTGTGCGTCTACGTTTTATGTGTGTTTGTGTGTGCGTGTGTGTGTGTGTAAGCAGAGGAAGGGAGCTGCTTGAAGGAGAGCAGTAGTGATGGAGCCTGAAAGCCCTGCAGCGCAGCTGTTCTCCCAATGCATCGTCAACTTCACCACTGAGCCTACAACACTCTGCTCTGCTCTGCCAGCCCAAACCCCCACTCTCCTCTTATCTCACTCTCCATGCATCTCTCTCTCTCTCTCTCTCTCTCTCTCTCTCTCTCTCTCTCTCTCTCTCTCTCTCTCTCTCTCTCTCTCTCTCTTCATTGTTATCTCACTTGTGCTCCTCTTTGCTCTGCCTCTCCTCCAATGAATATATCACCTTATTTAGCTAAATCCAGATTTATACGGGTCTATCTTTTCCTCCATCTACAAAGTAGTTTTGGAATAGTCCCCCTGTTTCTCTTCTCCGGTATAATTAATCCTTCCCTTCACATGCCTCTTTCTTGTTGAATTTTATTTTCTTTCTTCATCTTTATATTAGCTATTTTCTCCTCTTTTCTCTGACTCTCCATTCCTGTCTTTTTCCTTCTCGCCAATTAACTACCCCCCATTCTCTCTTCATCCACCACCCCCTTAATGATGACTGGTTAATAGAGTTGTGAGCCCTGTGAGTGAATGAGTGAGTGACTGCCTGTCGGCCTGACTGAGTGACTGCTCTGTTGATTACTCAATCAAGTCCTCTGCTCTTGTCATGCTCTGTTAGGGGGCGGGGCCAATGAGTGACGGACAGCCGTCAGAGAGGAGTGTAAGCCATGTGTCGCTGTGGTGACTGCCCAACGATTTAGGGAAATGGAGTGATAAGAGCAGAGTGGAAGAGGCTTAGGCCTGGAGGAGGAGCTGGCATTAAACCACTGTGTTGCTTTGGCTGTATGCTTTGGGTCATTGTCCTGTTGGAATGTAAAATCTTTGCCCCAGCCTAAGGTCGTTCGCTCTCTTAAGCAGGTTTTCATCAAGGATTTGCCTGTATTTGGCTCCATTCATTGTTCCCTCTACCCATACCAGTCTCCAGTCCATGCCGCTGAAAAGCATCCCCATAGCATGATGCTGCCACCACTATGCTTCACAGTAGGGATGGGACCAGACAGTTGATGAGCTGTGCCTGGTTTTCGCCATACATACAGTAGTGCATGCATTTAGGCAAAATAGTTACATTTTTGTCTCATCAGACCACGTAATATATTGTTCGCATGCCTTTTTGCAAACTCCAGGCATGCTGTCATGCTGTCATGTGCTTTTTTCTGAGGAGTGGCCTCTGTATGGCCACTCTCCCATAAAGCCCTGATTAGTGAAGTGATGTAGAGACTGTTGTCCTTCTGGCAGGTTCTCCCATCTCAGCCAAGGAACTTTGTAATTCTGTCAGAGTGGTCATTGGGTTCTTGGTCATCTCCCTGACCAAGGTCCTTCTCGCCCTGGTTGCTTAGTTTAGTCAGATGGCCAGCTCTAGGCAGAGCCTGGGTAGTTCTATATTTCTTCAATTTCCCAATGATGGAGACCACTGTGCTCTTGGAAACCTTCAACACTCTAGAAATTGTTTCATACCCTTCTCCAGAAATATGCCTCATCACAATTTTATCTCAGAGATCTACGGACAGATTTGTGGACTTCATGATATGGTTTCTGCTCTGCCATGCACTGCCAACAGTGGGACCTTAAACCATGTGTAAACCATTTCATTTGGCACAGGTGGACTCCAATCAGGTTGTAGTAACATCTCAAGGATGACAAAAGGACGTTGGATGCACCTGAGCTCAATATAAAGTGCCATAGCAAAGGGCTGTGAATACTTACAGTACCAGTCAAACGTTTGGACACACCTACTCATTCCAGGGTTTATTTATTTATTTTTACTATTTTCTACATTGTAGAATAATAGTGAAGATATCAAAACTATGAAATAACACATATGGGATCATATAGTAACCCAAAAAGTGTTAAACAAATCCAAAGTGCCTTGCACAGTGCCTTGCGAAAGTATTCGGCCCTCTTGAACTTTGCGACCTTTTGCCACATTTCAGGCTTCAAACATAAAGATATAAAACTGTATTTTTTGTGAAGAATCAACAACAAGTGGGACACAATCATGAAGTGGAACGACATTTATTGGATATTTCAAACTTTTTTAACAAATCAAAAACTGAAAAATTGGGCGTGCAAAATTATTCAGCCCCCTTAAGTTAATACTTTGTAGCGCCACCTTTTGCTGTGATTACAGCTGTAAGTCGCTTGGGGTATGTCTCTATCAGTTTTGCACATCGAGAGACTAATTTTTTTCCCATTCCTCCTTGCAAAACAGCTCGAGCTCAGTGAGGTTGGATGGAGAGCATTTGTGAACAGCAGTTTTCAGTACTTTCCACATATTCTCGATTGGATTCAGGTCTGGACTTTGACTTGGCCATTCTAACACCTGGATATGTTTATTTTTTAACCATTCTATTGTAGATTTTGCTTTATGTTTTGGATCATTGACTTGTTGGAAGACAAATCTCCGTCCCAGTCTCAGGTCTTTTTCAGACTCCATCAGGTTTTCTTCCAGAATGGTCCTGTATTTGGCTCCATCCATCTTCCCATCAATTTTAACCATCTTCCCTGTCCCTGCTGAAGAAAAGCAGGCCCAAACCATGATGCTGCCACCACCATGTTTGACAGTGGGGATGGTGTGTTCAGGGTGATGAGATGTGTTGCTTTTACGCCAAACATAACGTTTTGCATTGTTGCCAAAAAGTTAAATTTTGGTTTCATCTGACCAGAGCACCTTCTTCCACATGTTTCGTGTGTCTCCCAGGTGGCTTGTGGCAAACTTTAAACAACACTTTTTATGGATATCTTTAAGAAATGGCTTTCTTCTTGCCACTCTTCCATAAAGGCCAGATTTGTGCAATATACGACTGATTGTTGTCCTATGGACAGAGTCTCCCACCTCAGCTGTAGATCTCTGCAGTTCATCCAGAGTGATCATGGGCCTTTTGGCTGCATCTCTGATCAGTCTTCTCCTTGTATGAGCTGAAAGTTTAGTGGGACGGCCAGGTCTTGGTAGATTTGCAGTGGTCTGATACTCCTTCCATTTCAATATTATCGCTTGCACAGTGCTTCTTTTTGTATCCAAATCCGGCTTTAAACTTCTTCACAACAGTATCTCGGACCTGCCTGGTGTGTTCCTTGTTCTTCATGATGTTCTCTGCGCTTTTAACAGACCTCTGAGTCTATCACAGTGCAGGTGCATTTATACGGAGACTTGATTACACACAGGTGGATTGTATTTATCATCATTAGTCATTTAGGTCAACATTGGATCATTCAGAGATCCTCACTGAACTTCTGGAGAGAGTTTGTTGCACTGAAAGTAAAGGGGCTGAATAATTTTGCACGCCCAATTTTTCAGTTTTTGATTTGTTAAAAAAGTTTGAAATATCCAATAAATGTCGTTCCACTTCATGATTGTGTCCCACTTGTTGTTGATTCTTCACAAAAAAATGCAGTTTTATATATTTACGTTTGAAGCCTGAAATGTGGCAAAAGGTCGCAAAGTTCAAGGGGGCCGAATACTTTCGCAAGGCACTGTATATTTTATATTTGAGATTCTTCAAAGTAGCCACCCTTTGCCTTGATGACATCTTTGCCCAGTCTTGGCATTCTCTCAATCAGCTTCATGAGGTAGTCACATGGAATGCATTTCAATTAACACATGTGCCTTGTTAAAAGTTCATTTGTGGAATTTCTTTACTTCTTAATGCATTTGAGCCAATCAGTTGTGTTGTGACAAAGTAGGAGTGGTATACATAAGATAGCCCTATTTGGTAAAATTCCAAGTCCATATTATGGCAAGAACAGAAAAATTTCAAGAACTTTGATAGTTTCTTCAAGTGCAGTCACAAAAACCATCAGGCTCTATGATGGAACTGGCTCTCATGAGGACCGCCACAGGAAAGGAAGACCTGGAGTTACCTCTGCTGCAGAGGATAATTCATTAGAGTTACCAGCCTCAGAAATTGCAGCCTAAATAAATGCTTCACAGAGTTTAAGTAACAGACACATCTCAACATCAACTTTTCAGAGGAGACTGGGTGAATCAGGAATCATGGTCAAATTGCTGCAAAGGACACCAATAATAAGAAGAGACTTGCTTGGGCCAAGAACCACGAGCAATGGATATTAGACCAGTGAGAATTTGTCCTTTGGTCTGATGAGATTTTTGGTTCCAACCGCTGTGTCTTTGTGAGACCCACAATCAGTGATCTTGGATGATCTCTGCATGTGTGGTTCCCACTGTAAAGCATGGAGAAAGAGGTGTGATGGTGTAGGGGTGCTTTGCTGTGATTTATTTAGAATTCAAGGTAGACTTAACCAGCATTGCTACCACAGCATTCTGCAGTGATATTCCATCCCATCTGGTTTGGGCTTAGTGGGACTATCATTTATTTTTCAACAGGACAATAACCCAGCACACCTCCAGGCTGTGTAAGGGCTATTTGATCAAGAAGAAGAGTGAAGGAGTTCTGCATTAGATGACCTGGCCTCCACAATCACTCAACCTTAGCCCAATTGAGATGATTTGGGACGAGTTGGACCGCAGAGTGAAGGAAAAGCAGTCAACAAGTGCTCAGCATATGTGGGAATTCATTCAAGACTGTTGGAAAAGCATTCCAGGTGAAGCTGGTTGAGAGAATGCCAAGAGTGTGCAAAGCTGTCATCAAGGCAAAGGGTGGCTACTTTGAGGAATCTTGTTTGGTTGCTCCATGATTCCATATGTGTTATTTCATAGTTTTGATTTCTTCACTATTATTCTACAATGTAGAAAATAGTACAAATAAAGAAAAACTCTTGAATAAGTAGGTGTGCCCAAACTTTTGACTGGTACCTGCTGTAAATGAGATATTTCTGAAACATGTCTAAAAACATATTTTCACTTTGTCATTATGAGGTATTGTGTGTAGATGGGTGAGATTATTATAATTTTAAAAAATCAATTTTGAATTCAGACTGTAACACAGTGAATAAGTCAAGGGGTATGAATACTTTCTGAATACACTGCATGAACAATATAATATTCATAGGTTCATGAATGTATGTGTGTGTGTGTGTGTGTGTGTGTGTGTGTGTGTGTGTGTGTGTGTGTGTGTGTGTGTGTGTGTGTGTGTGTGTGTGTGTGTGTGTGTGTGTGTGTGTGTGTGTGTGTGTGTGTGTGTGTGTGTGTGTGTGTAATCTTACTTCTTTTGTTCTGATCCAGAACCCATTAATCAGAAGAGCCCAGCAGTACACTTGTTAGGTGCTATTCCAGGGCCTAGTTGTTTTTCTCCTCTGTGTTATATTAAGGCATTGTTTTAAAAGTGGTTCTCCAGCTTCTCTTTTTCTGCCAGAGTGAGTAAAAATAGAAACTTTCATGCTCTCTCAATGTACTTTCCCTCCAGGAAGTGCACATCTGTGGGGTTATTGGATTGGCTGCCCTTTTGTCATGTGGCGCCCCCGTTCTCAGGCTGCCATTGGTTGGCACCTGTGGGTCTCTTTGAAGGAAAGCCTTTCTGACGGGACTCAGGAGCCCAGAGGAGTTGTTGTGGAAGTGGGAAAGAAGGACAGTGTTGGTGGGTGGGAGGCTGGAGCACGGTGGGGGTGGTGAGTGGTGGGGGCTACAGCAGTGAGGGTGGTGAGTGGTGAGGGCTGCAGCAGTGATGGTGGTGAGTGATGGGGGCTGCAGCAGTGAGGGTGGTGGGGCTGAATCAGTGAGGGTGGTGAGTGGTGGGGGCTACAGCAGTGAGGGTGGTGAGTGGTGAGGGCTGCAGCAGTGATGGTGGTGAGTGGTGAGGGCTGCAGCAGTGATGGTGGTGAGTGATGGGGGCTGCAGCAGTGAGGGTGGTGGGGCTGAATCAGTGAGGGTGGTGAGTGGTGGGGGCTACAGCAGTGAGGGTGGTGAGTGGTGAGGGCTGCAGCAGTGATGGTGGTGAGTGGTGGGGCCTGAAGCAGTGAGGGTGGTGAGGGCTGAAGCAGTGAGGGTGGTGAGTGGTGGGGGCTACAGCAGTGAGGGTGGTGAGTGGTGGGGGCTACAGCAGTGAGGGTGGTGAGTGGTGGGGGCTACAGCAGTGAGGGTGGTGAGTGGTGGGGGCTACAGCAGTGAGGGTGGTGAGTGGTGGGGGCTGAAGCAGTGAGGGTGGTGAGGGCTGAAGCAGTGAGGGTGGTGAGTGGTGGGGGCTGAAGCAGTGAGGGTGGTGAGTGGTGGGGGCTACAGCAGTGAGGGTGGTGAGTGGTGAGGGCTGCAGCAGTGATGGTGGTGAGTGGTGGGGGCTGAAGCAGTGAGGGTGGTGAGGGCTGAAGCAGTGAGGGTGGTGAGTGGTGGGGGCTACAGCAGTGAGGGTGGTGAGTGGTGAGGGCTACAGCAGTGAGGGTGGTGAGTGGTGGGGGCTACAGCAGTGAGGGTGGTGAGGGCTGAAGCAGTGAGGGTGGTGAGTGGTGAGGTCTGCAGCAGTGAGGGTGGTGAGTGGTGGGGGGTGGGGCTGAAGCAGTGAGGGTGGTGAGGGCTGAAGCAGTGAGGGTGGTGAGTGGTGGGGGCTACAGCAGTGAAGGTGGTGAGTGGTGGGGGCTACAGCAGTGAGGGTGGAGGGTGGTGGGGGCTGAAGCAGTGATGGTGGTGAGTGGTGGGGGCTGCAGCAGTGAGGGTGGTGAGTGGTGGGGGCTGCAGCAGTGAGGGTGGTGATTGGTGGGGGCTGCAGCAGTGAGGGTGGTGAGTGGTGAGGGCTGCAGCAGTGAGGGTGGTGAGTGGTGGGGGCTGAAGCAGTGAGGGTGGTGAGTGGTGGGGGCTACAGCAGTGAGGGTGGTGAGTGGTGGGGGCTGAAGCAGTGAGGGTGGTGAGTGGTGGGGGCTGAAGCAATGATGGTGGTGATTGGTGGGGACTGCAGCAGTGAGGGTGGTGATTGGTGGGGACTGCAGCAGTGAGGGTGGTGATTGGTGGGGACTGCAGCAGTGAGGGTGGTGAGTGGTGAGGGCTGCAGCAGTGAGGGTGGTGAGTGGTGGGGGCTGCAGCAGTGATGGTGGTGAGTCGTGGGGGCTGCAGCAGTGATGGTGCAGGGTGGTGGTGGTGTGTGTTTTTATGTGTTCCAATTTGTAAGTCGCTCTGGATAAGAGCGTCTGCTAAATGACTTAAATGTAAATGTAAATGTAAATGTGTGTGTGTGTGTGTGTGTGTGTGTGTGTGTGTGTGTGTGTGTGTGTGTGTGTGTGTGTGTGTGTGTGTGTGTGTGTGTGTGTGTGTGTGTGTGTGTGTGTGTGTGTACCAGCATTCATTCGTTAATTAATTTTTGTGTGTGTGTGTGTGTGTGTGTGTGTGTGTGTGTGTGTGTGTGTGTGTGTGTGTGTGTGTGTGTGTGTGTGTGTGTAGGGAGGCATCCCTGTGGCTCTGAGGTGGCAGAGGGCTGGGGATATAGGGTGATGACATCACAGCTGGCTGCAGAGGGCAGGGGATGCAGGGTGATGACATCACTGCTGGCTGCAGAGGGCAGGGGATGCAGGGTGATGACATCACTGCTGGCTGCAGAAGGCAGGGGATGCAGGGTGATGACATCACTGCTGGCTGCAGAGGGCAGGGGATGCAGGGTGATGACAGCTGGGACCTGGAGCAGTGCTGAGCTGGGATCTGGACACTGCAGGGACAGAGAGAGTCAGGCTCCAGTGATCCTAGTGACAGAAGAGGAAACACAGGTACATATAGTATATAACAGGAGCACTGCCATAACAACCTGCTCATTGATCAACCGCAGGCCCTTTTCTTTCCCAATAGAAAAGTAGGATCAAGTGTTATGTTTACTCAGCACAATTGTTTGTGGTGCTCAAATTGCAAACTGACTTGTGCCATTGCACTGTCACACCCTTGTGATTCAAGCCCCAGTTTAAAACACAGACAACCCTGTTTACCTAATCATCGATCCATTTCTGTTCTTCCTGATGAAACGTAAACCAAACATAGACACTTAGAGTACTGTATATCAATCCATTACTATCTATGCGCAGCCATACACCTACTTTCATGTGGTATGTTCATACTCTACGGACTGGTTTCCCAGACACAATGGAGAATCTCCATTGAAAATAATTTTTAGTCCAGAACTAGGTTTAATCTGGGTCTGAGGAAAACGGCTCTAGGAGTCTCTGTAGCACACAGCAGACTCTTATGGGGAGACAGTGGCCTCTGGTGGTTAACATTATGCACTGTGTGTGTGTGTGTGTGTGTGTGTGTGTGTGTGTGTGTGTGTGTGCGTGCGTGTGTGTGTGTGTGTGTGTGTGTGTGTGTGTGTGCGTGCGTGCGTGCGTGTGTGCGTGCGTGTGTGTGTGTGTGTGTGCGTGTGTGTGTGTGTGTGTGTGTGTGTGTGTGTGTGTGTGTGTGTGTGTGTGTGTGTGTGTGTTTATTTGTGTAAACAGAATGTTTATACACATGCATTTATACTTATTATGTTTGTTTGTAAACTGATGCTTTCCATCATCTCTGTATTGTTAGAATAGGTTTGTAATTATTCACCAACATTTTTTAAATGATCTTCTACACATCTATTTTTGGATTACCCCTCATCCCTGTTGCTCAGTGGTCTGTTCTGGACTATACCATGAAGCAGACTCCAGATGGAGTCAACTCTAATCTTTGTGTGCGGTTGCTTCAGTCCGCCATTAGCTCTGAAGCATTTGACACACACACGTTGTTACACACGGCACGCACAAAGATAATTATGTGAAGACGTACACAGAGATACGCACACACACACACACATACACCGACAAAATCTACACACATACACTTACTTTGACACACAAGCACAGTATATTTTGCACATACATTTTTTATGGTTCATTGAAGTCATTATTGCACCTCACGTGTATATAGAGCAGTGTGTTGGTTTTGGCCCTAGCATTACATCGCTGATTCAAATAATCAAAGCTGGATGATGAGTTGGTTATTTGAATCATCTGTGCAAAACAAAACGTGCATCCAGGGGGTCTCGGGGATCGAGTTTGGGAAACCCTGACTGATTTAGAGAAAGAGCACACACCTGCAGAGTGGACGTTGCCCGTCAGAAACAGGTCAGGTGTACTTGTACAGCCTGTCCACCAGGTGGAGGTATAACCCACCACGTACATCACCTGTCGACAGCTGGGGATAGTACACAGCCTCGCAATCCCGACCTTACCAGCAATGGAACTGCAATATTACCGCATATATAGAAAATGAGGGAATCAAAACTTATAGCAGCCTTTCAAAATATATAATAAATCAACCAATAGCTCAATGTTATTGTAATTCATATTAGTTCATATGCAATAGGAGATCAGAAATGATCAATGTTACACTCTGAGAAAAGCAATAGTTTTAATAACTTTGTATAAGAAATTATCCTTTCTTCTTTCCATTTACAGTTGAGCAAATACATTGCACACCTATTGCATTTACTTGTTTTAAGCAAGTTTGAAAAGCTATCGATTTGACTGTAGGGAAGAGAATATGTTTCCTAATCACATGTCCTAATTAGATCAATAGAAAACAATGAGGCAAAGATTGTCTAACAGTGGGACCCTGTTACTACTCCATGACTTTTGCTCTGACTACAAACACACAGGATAGTCTGATGGAGAGGGTTAGTGGTTGGGGTAGCACTGCGCAAAATATTTAGTAATCAGTTCATTGAGGTTATGCTGCATGGATGTGTTGGGGAAAATAATACACTGTCCTATGTTATAGACAGAAGAGTGCTACATGGCAGACCAATACGGATCTCATCTCGTCATGTCCAGCCCACTCATTATCTCAGCGAATCATGGCTAGCAGAAAGGTTGCTGACTTTTTCAGTGGCTAAGCCAACTAGGCTCATAATTTAACAATTCTATTCATATGTACAAATGGCAAACACATTTGTTATTAAGGCACATGACATTTCACACAATCTAGAAGGCATTTCTGCCCCAAAACTAATGTAGATTTTGTTTTTTTAAAGTTTTCATTCAAATGGCTCTCCTGTGAAGTAGTGATGCGCGACATATGCCTAGTTTCCAGAAAGGAGTCACAATTGTTTGGTCCCCACAAGGATAGTAAAAGAAACGTGTGTGTGTGTGTGTGTGTGGATGACACCAGGCCAGTGCTCAGTGATGTGTGTGAAGTGAGACAGGAGAAATAAAGCAATTCTCTCTCACTCTCTTTCATTTTCTTTCTTTCTTTCTTTCTTTCTTTCTTTCTTTCTTTCTTTCTTTCTTTCTTTCTTTCTTTCTTTCTTTCTTTCTTTCTTTCTCTCTCTCTCTCTCTCTCTCTCTCTCTCTCTCTCTCTCTCTCTCTCTCTCTCTCTCTCTCGCTCTCTCTCTTTAATTTTCTTTCTTTCTTTCTTTCTTTCTTTCTTTCTTTCTTTCTTTCTTTCTTTCTTTCTCTCTCTCTCTCTCTCTCTCTCTCTCTCTCTCTCTCTCTCTCTCTCTCTCTCTCTCTCGCTCTCTCTCTCTCTCTCGCTCACTCTCTTTCTCTGTCTCTCAAACAAATTAATCCTTTAAACCTTGGCGTGCCACTTAAATTATTTAACTTTCTATCTATAGCGTAGCCTACCTCTCTCTCGCTTTTTTCTCTGTTACTCTCTCTCTCTACACACATAGACACATACATATTTATCTCTGTGACATGAAGCACTCAAAACAAAGGCACCATCGACGAGGCGCACACTGAGGTTGACAGGAACAAAGGACAAGAGTCACATATCTCAAGTCAGGTAATGAGTTTAGACACTGAAGCCTAAGACATTTGTGGGCAGATGGTTCAATTGTGGGCAACCCCTCTTTCAGACACACAACCCTCCTTCTAACACACCCCTAGCACAACCCTCCTTCTAACACACACCCCTAGCACACCCCTCCTTCTAACACACACCCCTAACACAACCCTCCTAAAACACACCCCTAGCACAACCCTCCTTCTAACACACCTCGAACACAACCCTCCTAACACACACCACTGAAACAACCCTCCTAACACACACCCCGAGCACAACCCTCCTTCTAACACACCTCGAACACAACCCTCCTAACACACACCCCTAACACAACCCTCCTTCTAACACACCCCTAACACAACCCTCCTAACACACACCCCTAACACAACCCTCCTTCTAACACACCCCTAACACAACCCTCCTAACACACACCCCTAACACACACCTCCTTCTAACACACACCCCCAGCACAACCCTCCTTCTAACACACCCCTAACACAACCCTCGTAACACACACCCCTAACACAACCCTCCTTCTAACACACCCCGAACACAACCCTCCTAACACACACCCCTAACACAACCCTCCTTCTAATACAGACCCCTAACACAACCCTCCTTCTAACACACACCCCAAACACAACCCTCTTTCTAACACACCTCGAACACAACCCTCCTAACACACACCCCTAACACAACCCTCCTTCTAACACACACCCCTAACACAAACCTCCTAACAAACACCCCTAACACAACCCTCCTTTTAACACACACTCCTAACACAACCCTCCTTCTAACACACACCCCTAACACAACCCTCCTTCTAACACACCTCTAACACAACCCTCCTTCTAACACACTCCTAACACAACCCTCCTTCTAACACACCCCTAACACAACCCTTCTAACACACACCCCTAGCACAACCCTCCTTCTAACACACCTCGAACACAACCCTCCTAACACACACCCCTAACACAACCCTCCTTCTAAAACACACCCCTAGTACAACCCTCCTTCTAACACACACCCCTAGCACAACCCTCCTTCTAACACACCTCGAACACAACCCTCCTAACACACACCCCTAGCACAACCCTCCTTCTAACACACACCCCTAGCACAACCCTCCTTCTAACACACACCCCTAGCACAACCCTCCTTCTAACACACCTCGAACACAACCCTCCTAACACACACCCCTAACACAACCCTCCTTCTAACACACCTCGAACAAAAGCCTCCGAACACACACCCCAAACACAACCCTCCTAACACACACCCCTAACGCAACCCTCCTTCTAACACACACCCCTAACACAACCCTCCTTCTAACACACACCCCTAATACAACCCTCCTAACACACACCCCTAATACAACCCTCCTTCTAACACACACCCCTGGCACAACCCTCCTTCTAACACACCTCTAACACAACCCTCCTAACACACACCCCTAGCACAACCCTCCTAACACACACCCCTAACACAACCCTCCTAACACACACCCCAAGCACAACACACACCCCTAGCACACCCCTCCTTCGAACACACACCCCTAACACAACCCTCCGAACACACACCCCTAGCACAACACTCCTTCTAACACACCTTCGAACACAACCCTCCTAACACACACCCCTAACACAACCCTCTTTCTAACACACACCCCTAGCACACCCCTCCTTCTAACACACACCCCTAACACAACCCTCCTAACACACACCCCTAACACAACCCTCCTTCTAACACACCTCGAACACACCCCTAGCACAACCCTCCTTCTAAGACACCCCTAACACAACCCTCCTAACACACATCCCTAGCACAACCCTCCTTCTAACACACACCCCTAGCACAACCCTCCTTCTAACACACCCCTAACACAACCCTTCTAACACACACCCCTAGCACAACCCTCCTTCTAAAACACACCCCTAGTACAACCCTCCTTCTAACACACACCCCTAGCACAACCCTCCTTCTAACACACCTCGAACACAACCCTCCTAACACACACCCCTAGCACAACCCTCCTTCTAACACACACCCCTAGCACAACCCTCCTTCTAACACACACCCCTAGCACAACCCTCCTTCTAACACACCCCGAACACAACCCTCCTAACACACACCCCTAACACAACCCTCCTTCTAACACACCTCGAACACAAGCCTCCTAACACACACCCCAAACACAACCCTCCTAACACACACCCCTAACGAAACCCTCCTTCTAACACACACCCCTAACACAACCCTCCTTCTAACACACACCCCTAATACAACCCTCCTAACACACACCCCTAATACAACCCTCCTTCTAACACACACCCATAACACAACCCTCCTAACACACACCCCTAATACAACCCTCCTTCTAACACACACCCATAACACAACCCTCCTAACACACACCCCTAACACAACCCTCCTTCTAACACACACCCCTAACACAACCCTCCTTCTAACACACCTCTAACACAACCCTCCTTCGAACACACCCCTAACACAACCCTCCTTCTAACACACACCCCTAACACAACCCTCCTTCTAACACACACCTCTAACACAACCCTCCTCCTAAAAAATCAAATCAAATCAAATTTTATTTGTCACATACACATGGTTAGCAGATGTTAATGCGAGTGTAGCGAAATGCTTGTGCTTCTAGTTCCGACAATGCAGTGATAACCAACAAGTAATCTAACTAACAATTCCAAAACTACTGTCTTATACACAGTGTAAGGGGATAAGGAATATGTACATAAGGATATATGAATGAGTGATGGTACAGAGCAGCATACAGTAGATGGTATCGAGTACAGTATATACATATGAGATGAGTGTGTAGACAAAGTAAACAAAGTGGCATAGTTAAAGTGGCTAGTGATACATGTATTACATAAGGATGCAGTCGATGATGTAGAGTACAGTATATACATATGCATATGAGATGAATAATGTAGGGTAAGTAACATTATATAAGGTAGCATTGTTTAAAGTGGCTAGTGATATATTTACATAATTTCCCATTATTAAAATGGCTGGAGTTGGGTCAGTGTCAATGACAGTGTGTTGGCAGCAGCCACTCAATGTTAGTGGTGGCTGTTTAACAGTCTGATGGCCTTGAGATAGAAGCTGTTTTTCAGTCTCTCGGTCCCAGCTTTGATGCACCTGTACTGACCTCGCCTTCTGGATGATAGCGGGGTGAACAGGCAGTGGTTCGGGTGGTTGATGTCCTTGATCATCTTTATGACCTTCCTGTAACAACGGGTGGTGTAGGTGTCCTGGAGGGCAGGTAGTTTGCCCCCGGTGATGCGTTGTGCAGTCTTCACTACTCTCTGGAGAGCCTTACGGTTGAGGGCGGAGCAGTTGCCGTACCAGGCGGTGATACAGCCCGCCAGGATGCTCTCGATTGTGCATCTGTAGAAGTTTGTGAGTGCTTTTGGTGACAAGCCAAATTTCTTCAGCCTCCTGAGGTTGAATAGGCGCTGCTGCGCCTTCTTCACGACGCTGTCAGTGTGAGTGGACCAATTCAGTTTGTCTGTGATGTGTATGCCGAGGAACTTAAAACTAGCTACCCTCTCCACTACTGTTCCATCGATGTGGATATGGGGGTGTTCCCTCTGCTGTTTCCTGAAGTCCACAATCATCTCCTTAGTTTTGTTGACGTTGAGTGTGAGGTTATTTTCCTGACACCACACTCCGAGGGCCCTCACCTCCTCCCTGTAGGCCGTCTCGTCGTTGTTGGTAATCAAGCCTACCACTGTTGTGTCGTCCGCAAACTTGATGATTGAGTTGGAGGCGTGCGTGGCCACGCAGTCGTGGGTGAACAGGGAGTACAGGAGAGGGCTCAGAACGCACCCTTGTGGGGCCCCCGTGTTGAGGATCAGCGGGGAGGAGATGTTGTTGCCTACCCTCACCACCTGAGGGCGGCCCGTCAGGAAGTCCAGTACCCAGTTGCACAGGGCGGGGTCGAGACCCAGGGTCTCGAGCTTGGAGGGTACTATGGTGTTGAATGCCGAGCTGTAGTCGATGAACAGCATTCTCACATAGGTATTCCTCTTGTCCAGGTGGGTTAGGGCAGTGTGCAGTGTGGTTGAGATTGCATCGTCTGTGGACCTATTTGGGCGGTAAGCAAATTGGAGTGGGTCTAGGGTGTCAGGTAGGGTGGAGGTGATATGGTCCTTGACTAGTCTCTCAAAGCACTTCATGATGACGGAAGTGAGTGCTACGGGGCGGTAGTCGTTTAGCTCAGTTACCTTAGCTTTCTTGGGAACAGGAACAATGGTGGCCCTCTTGAAGCATGTGGGAACAGCAGACTGGTATAGGGATTGATTGAATATGTCCGTAAACACACCGGCCAGCTGGTCTGCGCATGCTCTGAGGGTGCGGCTGGGGATGCCGTCTGGGCCTGCAGCCTTGCGAGGGTTAACACGTTTAAATATCTTACTCACCTCGGCTGCAGTGAAGGAGAGACCGCATGTTTTCGTTGCAGGCCGTGTCAGTGGCACTGTATTGTCCTCAAAGCGGGCAAAAAAGTTATTTAGTCTGCCTGGGAGCAAGACATCCTGGTCCGTGACTGGGCTGGGTTTCTTCTTGTAGTCCGTGATTGACTGTAGACCCTGCCACATGCCTCTTGTGTCTGAGCCATTGAATTGAGATTCCACTTTGTCTCTGTACTGACGCTTAGCTTGTTTAATAGCCTTGCGGAGGGAATAGCTGCATTGTTTATATTCGGACATGTTACCAGACACCTTGCCCTGATTAAAAGCAGTGGTTCGCTTTCAGTTTCACGCGAATGCTGCCATCAATCCACGGTTTCTGGTTTGGGAATGTTTTTATCGTTGCTATGGGAACGACATCTTCGACGCATGTTCTAATGAACTCGCACACCGAATCAGCGTATTCGTCAATATTTCCATCTGACGCAATACGAAACATGTCCCAGTCCACGTGATGGAAGCAGTCTTGGAGTGTAGAGTCAGCTTGGTCTGACCAGCGTTGGACAGACCTCAGCGTGGGAGCCTCTTGTTTTAATTTCTGCCTGTAGGCAGGGATCAGCAAAATGGAGTCGTGGTCAGCTTTCCCGAAAGGGGGGCGGGGCAGTGCCTTATATGCGTCGCGGAAGTTAGAGTAACAATGATCCAAGGTTTTACCACCCCTGGTTGCGCAATCGATATGCTGATAAAATTTAGGGAGTCTTGTTTTCAGATTAGCTTTGTTAAAATCCCCAGCTACAATGAATGCAGCCTCCGGATAAATGGTTTCCAGTTTGCAAAGAGTTAAATAAAGTTCGTTCAGAGCCATCGATGTGTCTGCTTGGGGGGATATATACGGCTGTGATTATAATCGAAGAGAATTCTCTTGGAAGATAATGCGGTCTACATTTGATTGTGAGGGATTCTAAATCAGGTGAACAGAAGGATTTGAGTTCCTGTATGTTTCCTTCATCACACCATGTCCCGTTAGTCATGAGGCATACGCCCCGCCACTCTTCTTACCAGAGAGATGTATGTTTCTGTCGGCGCGATGCGTGGAGAAACCCGTTGGCTGCACCGCCCTGGATAGCGTCTTCCCAGTGAGCCATGTTTCCGTGAAGCAGAGAACGTTGCAGTCTCTGATGTCCCTCTGGAATGCCACCCTTGCTTGGATTTCGCCAACCTTGTTGTCGAGAGACTGGACATTGGCAAGAAGAATGCTGGGAAGTGGTGCGCGATGTGCCCTGTTCGAGTCTGACCAGAACACCGCTTGTTTCCCTCTTTTTGAGTCGTTTTCTTGGGTCGCTGCATGCGATCCATTCCGTTGTCCTGTTTGTAAGGCAGAACACAGGATCCGCGTCGCGGAAAACATATTCTTGGTCGTACTGATGGTGAGTTGACGCTGATCTTATATTCAGTAGTTCTTCTCGACTGTATGTAATGAAACCTAAGATGACCTGGGGTACTAATGTAAGAAATAACACGTAAAAAAAAAAAAAAAACTGCATAGTTTCCTAGGAACGCGAAGCGAGGCGGCCATCTCAGTCGACGCCGGTTTTCTGGTCACAACCCTCCTTCTTACACACACCCCTAACACAACCCTCCTAACACACACCCCTAACACAACCCTCCTAACACACACCCCTAACACAACCCTCCTAACACACACCCCTAACACAACCCTCCTCCTAACACACACCCCTAACACAACCCTCCTCCTAACACACACCCCTAACACAACCCTCCTAACACACACCCCTAACACAACCCTCCTAACACACCCCCTAACACACACCCTCCAACCTCCTTCTTAACACACACCCCTAACACAACCCTCCTTTTACACACACCCCTAACACAACCCTCCTTTTAACACACACCCCTAACACAACCCTCCTCACACACCCCTAACACAACCCTCCTTCCTTCTTACACACCCCTAACACAACCCTCCTTCTTAACACACACCCCACAACCCTAACATACCCCCTAACACAACCCTCCTTTTAACACACACCCCTAACACAACCCTCCTTCTTAACACACCCTAACACAACCCTCCTTCTTACACACACCCCTAACACACCCTCCTTCTTACACACACCCCTAACACAACCCTCCTTCTTACACACACCCCTAACACAACCCTCCTTCTTACACACCCCTAACACAACCCTCCTTCTTACACACACAACCCTCCTAACCAACTCCTTTTAACACACCCCTAACACAACCCTCCTTCTTAACACACCCCTAACACAACCCTCCTTCTTACACACACCCCTAACACAACCCTCCTTCTTACACACCCCTAACACAACCCTCCTTCTTACACACACCCCTAACACAACCCTCCTTCTTACACACACCCCTAACACAACCCTCCTTCTTACACACACCCCTAACACAACCCTCCTTCTTACACACACCCCTAACACAACCCTCCTTCTTACACCCTAACACAACCCTCCTTCTTACACACACCCCTAACACAACCCTCCTTCTTACACACAACACAACCCTCCTTCTAACACACACCCTAACACAACCCTCCTTCTAACACACACCCCTAACACAACCCTCCTTCCTAACACACACCCTAACACAACCCTCCTTCTTAACACACACCCCTAACACAACCCTCCTAAACACACCCCTAACACAACCCTCCTTCTAACACACACCCCTAACACAACCCTCCTTCTTACACACCCCTAACACAACCCTCCTCCTAACACACACCCCTAACACAACCCTCCTTCTAACACACACCCCTAACACAACCCTCCTTTTACACACACCCCTAACACAACCCTCCTTTAACACACACCCCTAACACAACCCTCCTTTAACACACACCCCTAACACAACCCTCCTTCTTACACACACCCCTAACACAACCCTCCTCCTTTAACACACACCCCTAACACAACCCTCCTCCTTTTAACACACACCCCTAACACAACCCTCCTTTTAACACACACCCCTAACACAACCCTCCTTTTACACACACCCCTAACACAACCCTCCTTCTTACACACAACCCTAACACCCCTAACACAACCCCCTCCTTCTTAACACACACACAACCCTCCTCCTAACACAACCCCTCCTTTAACACACACCCCTAACACAACCCTCCTCCTTACACACACCCCTAACACAACCCTCCTTTTAACACACACCCCTAACACAACCCTCCTCTAACACACACCCCTAACACAACCCTCCTTCTTAACACACACCCCTAACACAACCCTCCTCCTAACACACACCCCTAACACAACCCTCCTTTAACACACACCCCCTAACACAACCCTCCTCCTTAACACACACCCCTAACACAACCCTCCTTCTTACACACACCCCTAACACAACCCCTTCTAACACACACCCCTAACACAACCCTCCTCCTAACACCCCTAACACAACCCTCCTTTAACACACACCCTAACACAACCCTCCTCCTAACACACACCCCTAACACAACCCTCCTAACACACACCCCTAACACAACCCTCCTTCCTAACACACCCCCTAACACAACCCTCCTTCTTACACACACCCCTAACACAACCCTCCTTTTAACACACACCCCCTAACACAACCCTCCTTTTAACACACACCCCTAACACAACCCTCCTTTTAACACACACCCCCTAACACAACCCTCCTTTTAACACACACCCCTAACACAACCCTCCTTTTAACACACACCCCTAACACAACCCTCCTTTTAACACACACCCCTAACACAACCCTCCTTTTAACACACACCCCTAACACAACCCTCCTTTTAACACACACCCCTAACACAACCCTCCTTTTAACACACACCCCTAACACAACCCTCCTTTTAACACACACCCCTAACACAACCCTCCTTCTAACACACACCCCTAACACAACCCTCCTTTTAACACACACCCCTAACACAACCCTCCTTCTAACACACACCCCTAACACAACCCTCCTTTTAACACAACCCTCCTTCTAACACACACCCCCTAACACAACCCTCCTTCTAACACACACCCCTAACACAACCCTCCTTCTAACACACACCCCTAACACAACCCTCCTTTTAACACACACCCCTAACACAACCCTCCTTCTTAACACACCCTAACACAACCCTCTAACACCCCTCCAACCCTTCTACACACCCCCTAACACAACCCTCCTTCCAACACACACCCCTAACACAACCCTCCTTTTAACACACACCCCTAACACAACCCTCCTTCTAACACAACCCTCCAACCCTTTTAACACACACCCCTAACACAACCCTCCTTTTAACACACACCCCTAACACAACCCTCCTTCTTACACACACCCCTAACACAACCCTCCTTCTTACACACACCCCTAACACAACCCTCCTTCTTACACACACCCCTAACACAACCCTCCTTCTTACACACACCCCTAACACAACCCTCCTTCTTACACACACCCCTAACACAACCCTCCTTCTTACACACACCCCTAACACAACCCTCCTTCTAACACACACCCCTAACACAACCCTCCTTCTTACACACACCCCTAACACAACCCTCCTTTTAACACACACCCCTAACACAACCCTCCTTTAACACACACCCCTAACACAACCCTCCTTCTTACACACACCCCTAACACAACCCTCCTAACACACACCCCTAACACAACCCTCCTTTTAACACACCCCTAACACAACCCTCCTTCTTACACACACCCCTAACACAACCCTCCTAACACACACCCCTAACACAACCCTCCTTCTAACACACACCCCTAACACAACCCTCCTTCTTACACACACCCCTAACACAACCCTCCTTTTAACACACACCCCTAACACAACCCTCCTTCTTACACACACCCCTAACACAACCCTCCTAACACACACCCCTAACACAACCCTCCTTCCAACACACACCCCTAACACAACCCTCCTTTTAACACACACCCCTAACACAACCCTCCTTCTAACACACACCCCTAACACAACCCTCCTTTTAACACACACCCCTAACACAACCCTCCTTTTAACACACACCCCTAACACAACCCTCCTTTTAACACACACCCCTAACACAACCCTCCTTTTAACACACACCCCTAACACAACCCTCCTTTTAACACACACCCCTAACACAACCCTCCTTCTTACACACACCCCTAACACAACCCTCCTTTTAACACACACCCCTAACACAACCCTCCTTTTAACACACACCCCTAACACAACCCTCCTTCTAACACACACCCCTAACACAACCCTCCTTTTAACACACACCCCTAACACAACCCTCCTTCTTACACACACCCCTAACACAACCCTCCTTTTAACACACACCCCTAACACAACCCTCCTTCTTACACACACCCCTAACACAACCCTCCTTTTAACACACACCCCTAACACAACCCTCCTTTTAACACACACCCCTAACACAACCCTCCTTCTTACACACACCCCTAACACAACCCTCCTAACACACACCCCTAACACAACCCTCCTTTTAACACACACCCCTAACACAACCCTCCTTCTTAACACACACCCCTAACACAACCCTCCTAACACACCCCTAACACAACCCTCCTTCTAACACACACCCCTAACACAACCCTCCTTCTAACACACCCCTAACACAACCCTCCTTTTAACACACACCCCTAACACAACCCTCCTTCTAACACACACCCCTAACACAACCCTCCTAACACACACCCCTAACACAACCCTCCTTCTAACACACACCCCTAACACAACCCTCCTTCTAACACACACCCCTAACACAACCCTCCTTCTAACACACACCCCTAACACAACCCTCCTTCTAACACACACCCCTAACACAACCCTCCTTTTAACACACACCCCTAACACAACCCTCCTTTAACACACACCCCTAACACAACCCCTCCTCCACAACACACCCCTAACACAACCCTCCTTCTAACACACACCCCTAACACAACCCTCCTTCTAACACACACCCCTAACACAACCCTCCTTCTTAACACACACCCCTAACACAACCCTCCTAACACACACCCTAACACAACCCTCCTTCTAACACACCCCCTAACACAACCCTCCTTCCAACACACACCCCTAACACAACCCTCCTTCTAACACACCCCTAACACAACCCTCCTTCTTACACACACCCCTAACACAACCCTCCTTCTCACACACACCCCTAACACAACCCTCCTAACACACACCCTAACACAACCCTCCTTCTAACACACACCCTAACACAACCCTCCTAACACACACCCCTAACACAACCCTCCTAACACACCCCTAACACAACCCTCCTTCTAACACACACCCCTAACACAACCCTCCTTCTAACACACACCCCTAACACAACCCTCCTTTAACACACACCCCTAACACAACCCTCCTTCTAACACACACCCCCTAACACAACCCTCCTTCTAACACACACCCCTACCACAACCCTCCTTCTAACACACACCCCCTAACACAACCCTCCTTCTTACACACACCCCTAACACAACCCTCCTAACACACACCCCTAACACAACCCTCCTTCTAACACACACCCCTAACACAACCCTCCTTCTAACACACACCCCTAACACAACCCTCCTTCTAACACACCCCTAACACAACCCTCCTTCGAACACACCCCTAACACAACCCTCCTTCTAACACACACCCCTAACACAACCCTCCTTCTAACACACACCCCTAACACAACCCTCCTTCTAACACACACCCCTAATACAACCCTCCAACACACACCCTAACACAACCCTCCTTCTAACACACACCCCTAACACAACCCTCCTTCCTAACACACACCCCTAACACAACCCTCCTTCTTAACACACACCCCTAACACACACCCTAACACAACCCTCCTAACACACACCCCTAACACAACCCTCCTTCTAACACACACCCCACAACCCTCCTTCTAACACACACCCCTAACACAACCCTCCTTCTAACACACCCCTAACACAACCCTCCTTCAACACACCCCTAACACAACCCTCCTTTTAACACACACCCCTAACACAACCCTCCTCCTAACACACCCCTAACACAACCCTCATTCTAACACACACCCCTAATACAACCCTCCAAACACACACCCCTAACACAACCCTCCTTCTAACACACACCCCTAACACAACCCTCCTTCTAACACACACCCCTAACACAACCCTCCTTAACACACACCCCTAACACAACCCTCCTTCTAACACAACACAACCCTCCTAACACACACCCCTAACACAACCTCCTTTTAACACACACCCCTAACACAACCCTCCCTAACACACACCCCCTAACACAACCCTCCTTCTAACACACCCCCTAACACAACCCTCCTAACACACACCCCTAACACAACCCTCCTTCTAACACACACCCCTAACACAACCCTCCTTCCAACACACACCCCTAACACAACCCTCCTTCTTAACACACCCCTAACACAACCCTCCTTCTTAACACACACCCCTAACACAACCCTCCTTCTAACACACACCCCTAACACAACCCTCCTTCTAACACACACCCCTAACACAACCCTCCTTCCACACCCTCTAACACAACCCTCCAACCCTCCTAACACACACCCCTAACACAAATCTCCTTCTAACACACACCCCTAACACAACCCTCCTTCTAACACACACCCCTAACACAACCCTCCTCCTAACACACACCCCTAATACAACCCTCCAAACACACACCCCTAACACAACCCTCCTTCTAACACACACCCCTAACACAACCCTCCTTCTAACACACACCCCTAACACAACCCTCCTTCTAACACACACCTCTAACACAACCCTCCTAACACACACCCCTAACACAACCCTCCTTCTAACACACACCCCTAACACAACCCTCCTTCTAACACACACCCCTAATGCAACCCTCCTAACACACACCCCCTAACACAACCCTCCGAACACACACCCCTAACACAACCCTCCTTCTAACACACACCCCTAACACAACCCTCCTTCTAACACACACCCCTAACACAACCCTCCTTCCAACACACACCCCTAACACAACCCTCCTTCTAACACACACCCCTAACACAACCATCCTTCTTACACACACCCCTAACACAACCCTCCTAACACACACCCCTAACACAACCCTCCTCCTAACACACACCCCTAACACAACCCTCCTTCTAACACACACCCCTAACACAACCCTCCTTCTAACACACACCCCTAACACAACCATCCTTCTTACACACACCCCTAACACAACCCTCCTAACACACACCCCTAACACAACCCTCCTTCTAACACACACCCCTAACACAACCCTCCTTCCAACACACACCCCTAACACAACCCTCCTTCTAACACACACCCCTAATGCAACCCTCCTAACACACACCCCTAACACAACCCTCCTCCTAACACACACCCCTAACACAACCCTCCTTCTAACACACACCCCTAACACAACCCTCCTTCTAACACACACCCCTAACACAACCCTCCTCACACACCCCTAACACAACCCTCCTTCTAACACACACCCCTAACACAACCCTCCTTCCAACACACACCCCTAACACAACCCTCCTTCTAACACACACCCCTAACACAACCCTCCTTCTTACACACACCCCTAACACAACCCTCCTAACACACACCCCTAACACAACCCTCCTTCTAACACACACCCCTAACACAACCCTCTTTCTAACACACACCTCTAACACAACCCTCCTTCTAACACACACCCCTAACACAACCCTCCTTCTAACACACCTCTAACACAACCCTCCTAACACACACTCCTAACACAACCCTCCTTCTAACACACCTCTAACACAACCCTCCGAACACACACCCCTAACACAACCCTCCTTCTAACACACACCCCTAACACAACCCTCCTTCTAACACACACCCCTAACACAACCCTCCTTCTAACACACCTCTAACACTACCCTCCTTCGAACACACCCCTAACACAACCCTCCTTCTAACACATACCCCTTACACAACCCTTCTTCTAACACACACCTCCTTCTAACACACACCCCTAACACAACCCTCCTTCTAACACACACCCCTAACACAACCCTCCTTCTAACACACACCCCTAACACAACCCTCCTTCTAACACACCTCTAACACAACCCTCCTTCGAACACACCCCTAACACAACCCTCCTAACACACACACATAACACAACCCTCCTTCTAACACACACCCCTAACACAACCCTCCTCCTAACACACACCCCTAACACAACCCTCCTTCTAACACACACCCCCAACACAACCCTCTTTCTAACACACACCCCTAACACAACCCTCCTTCTAACACACCTCTAACACAACCCTCCTAACACACACCCCTAACACAACCCTCCTTCTAACACACACCCCTAACACAACCCTCCTTCTAACACACCTCTAACACAACCCTCCTTCGAACACACACCCCTAACACAACCCTCCTTCTAACACACACCCCTAACACAACCCTCCTTCTAACACACACCAACCCTAACACAACCCTCCTAACACACACCCCCAACACAACACTCTTTCTAACACACACCTAACACAACCCTCCTTCTAACACCTCTACACAACCCTCCTAACACAACCCTCCTTCTACACAACCCTCCTAACACACCCCTAACACAACCCTCCTTCTAACACACACCCCTAACACAACCCTCCTTCTAACACACACCCCTAACACAACTCTCCTTCTAACACACACCCCTAACACAACCCTCCTAACACACACCCCTAACACAACCCTCCTTCTAACACACACCCCTAACACAACCCTCCTAACACACACCCCTAACACAACCCTCCTTCTAACACACACCCCTAACACAACCCTCCTTCTAACACACACCCCTAACACAACCCTCTTTCTAACACACACCCCTAACACAACCCTCCTTCTAACACACCTCTACCACAACCCTCCTAACACACACCCCTAACACAACCCTCCTTCTAAAACACACCCCTAACACAACCCTCCTAACACACCCACACACCCCAACACAACCCTCCTTCTAACACACCCCTAACACAACCCTCCTAACACACACCCCTAACACAACCCTCCTTCTAACACACACCCCTAACACAACCCTCTCTTTCTAACACACACCCCTAACACAACCCTCCTTCTAACACACCTCTAACACAACCCTCCTAACACACACCCTAACACAACCTCCTAACACACACCCCTAACACAACCCTCCTTCTAACACACACCCCTAACACAACCCTCCTTCTAACACACCCCTAACACAACCCTCCTTCTAACACACCTCTAACACAACCCTCCTTCGAACACACCCCTAACACAACCCTCCTTCTAACACACACCCCTAACACAACCCTCCTTCTAACACACACCCCTAACACAACCCTCCTCCTAACACACACCCCTAACACAACCCTCCTTCTAACACACACCCCCAACACAACACTCTTTCTAACACACACCCCTAACACAACCCTCCTTCTAACACACCTCTAACACAACCCTCCTAACACACACCCCTAACACAACCCTCCTAACACACACCCCTAACACAACCCTCCTAACACACACCCCTAACACAACCCTCCTTCTACACACCCCTAACAACCCCTCCTTCTAACACACACCCCTAACACAACCCTCCTTCTAACACACACCCCTAGCACAACCCTCCTAACACACACCCCTAACACAACCCTCCTTCTAACACACACCCAACCCTCCTAACACACACCCCTAACACAACCCTCCTTCTAACACACCTCTAACACAACCCTCCTAACACACACCCCTAACACAACCCTCCTAACACACACCCATAACACAACCCTCCTTCTAACACACACCCCTAACACAACCCTCCTTCTAACACACACCCCTAACACAACCCTCCTTCTAACACACCCCTAACACAACCCTCCTTCGAACACACCCCTAACACAACCCTCCTTCTAACACACACCCCTAACACAACCCTCCTTCTAACACACACCCCTAACACAACCCTCCTCCTAACACACACCCCTAACACAACCCTCCTTCTAACACACACCCCTAACACAACCCTCCTTCTAACACACACCCCTAACACAACCCTCCTTCTAACACACACCCCTAACAACACTCCTCCTAACACACACCCCTAACACAACCCTCCTTCTAACACACACCCCTAACACAACCCTCCTAACACACACCCCTAACACAACCCTCCTTCTAATACACACCCCTAACACAACCCTCCTTCTAACACACACCCCTAACACAACCCTCCTTCTAACACACCTCTAGCACAACCCTCCTAACACACACCCCTAACACAACCCTCCTTCTAACACACCTCCCTAACACAACCCCCTAACACAACCCTAACACAACCCTCCTTCTAACACACAGCCCTAACACAACCCTCCTTCTAACACACACCCCTAACACAACCCTCCTTCTAACACACAGCCCTAACACAACCCTCCTTCTAACACACACCCCTAACACAACCCTCCTTCTAACACACACCCCTAACACCTTCCTCCTAACACACACCCCTAACACAACCCTCCTTCTAACACACACCCCTAACACAACCCTCCTAACACACACCCCTAACACAACCCTCCTTCTAACACACACCCCTAACACAACCCTCCTTCTAACACACACCCCTAACACAACCCTCCTAACACACACCCCTAACACAACCCTCCTTCTAACACACACCCCTAACACAACCCTCTTTCTAACACACACCCCTAACACAACCCTCCTTCTAACACACCCCGAACACAACCCTCCTAACACACACCCCTAACACAACCCTCCTTCTAACACACACCCCTAACACAACCCTCCTTCTAACACACACCCCTAACACAACCCTCCTTCTAACACACACCCCTAACACAACCCTCTTTCTAACACACACCCCTAACACAACCCTCCTTCAACCCTCCTTCTAACACAACCCTCCTAACACACCCCCTAACACAACCCTCCTTCTAAAACACACCCTAACACAACCCTCCTAACACACACCCCTAACACAACCCTCCTTCTAACACACCTCCTAACACAACCCTCCTTCTAACACACCCCCTAACACAACCCTCCTTCTAACACACACCCCCCTAACACAACCCTCCTTCTAACACACACCCCTAACACAACCCTCCTCCACACCCCTAACACAACCCTCCTTCTAACACACACCCCCAACACAACACTCTTTCTAACACACACCCCTAACACAACCCTCCTTCTAACACACCTCTAACACAACCCTCCTAACACACACCCCTAACACAACCCTCCTTCTAACACACACCCCTAGCACAACCCTCCTTCTAACACACAGCCCTAACACAACCCTCCTTCTAACACACACCCCTAACACAACCCTCCTTCTAACACACACCCCTAACACAACCCTCCTAACACACACCCCTAACACAACCCTCCTTCTAACACACACCCTAACACAACCCTCCTAACACACACCCCTAACACAACCCTCCTTCTAATACACACCCCTAACACAACCCTCCTTCTAACACACACCCCTAACACAACCCTCCTTCTAACACACCTCTAGCACAACCCTCCTAACACACACCCTCAACACAACCCTCCTAACACACACCCCTAACACAACCCTCCTTCTAACACACACCCCTAACACAACCCTCCTAACACACACCCCTAACACAACCCTCCTTCTAACACACACCCCTAACACAACCCTCCTTCTAACACACACCCCTAACACAACCCTCCTAACACACACCCCTAACACAACCCTCCTTCTAACACAACCCTCACAACCCTTTTCTAACACACACCCCTAACACAACCCTCCTTCTAACACACCTCGAACACAACCCTCCTAACACACACCCCTAGCACAACCCTCCTTCTAACACACAGCCCTAACACAACCCTCCTTCTAACACACACCCCTAACACAACCCTCCTTCTAACACACACCCCTAACACAACCCTCTTTCTAACACACACCCCTAACACAACCCTCCTTCTAACACACCTCTAGCACAACCCTCCTAACACACACCCCTAACACAACCCTCCTTCTAAAACACACCCCTAACACAACCCTCCTAACACACACCCCTAACACAACCCTCCTTCTAACACACCTCTAACACAACCCTCCTTCGAACACACCCCTAACACAACCCTCCTTCTAACACACACCCCTAACACAACCCTCCTTCTAACACACACCCCTAACACAACCCTCCTCCTAACACACACCCCTAACACAACCCTCCTTCTAACACACACCCCCAACACAACACTCTTTCTAACACACACCCCTAACACAACCCTCCTTCTAACACACCTCTAACACAACCCTCCTAACACACACCCCTAACACAACCCTCCTAACACACACCCCTAACACAACCCTCCTTCTAACACACAGCCCTAACACAACCCTCCTTCTAACACACACCCCTAACACAACCCTCCTTCTAACACACACCCCTAACACAACCCTCCTAACACACACCCCTAACACAACCCTCCTTCTAACACACACCCCTAACACAACCCTCCTAACACACACCCCTAACACAACCCTCCTTCTAACACACACCCCTAACACAACCCTCCTTCTAACACACACCCCTAACACAACCCTCCTTCTAACACACCTCTAGCACAACCCTCCTAACACACACCCCTAACACAACCCTCCTTCTAACACACCTCGAACACAACCCTCCTAACACACACCCCTAGCACAACCCTCCTTCTAACACACAGCCCTAACACAACCCTCCTCCTAACACACACCCCTAACACAACCCTCCTCCTAACACACACCCCTAACACAACCCTCCTTTTAACACACACCCCTAACACAACCCTCCTTCTAACACACCTCGAACACAACCCTCCTAACACACACCCCTAGCACAACCCTCCTTCTAACACACACCCCTAACACAACCCTCCTTCTAACACACCTCGAACACAACCCTCCTAACACACACCTCTAGCACAACCCTCCTAACACACACCCCTAACACAACCCTCCTTCTAACACACCTTGAACACAACCCTCCTAACACACACCCCTAGCACAACCCTCCTTCTAACACACAGCCCTAACACAACCCTCCTTCTAACACACACCCCTAACACAACCCTCCTTCTAACACACCTTGAACACAACCCTCCTAACACACACCCCTAGCACAACCCTCCTTCTAACACACAGCCCTAACACAACCCTCCTTCTAACACACCTCGAACACAACCCTCCTAACACACACCCCTAACACAACCCTCCTTCTAACACACAGCCCTAACACAACCCTCCTTCTAACACACACCCCTAACACAACCCTCCTTCTAACACACCTTGAACACAACCCTCCTAACACACACCCCTAGCACAACCCTCCTTCTAACACACAGCCCTAACACAACCCTCCTTCTAACACACCCCTAACACAACCCTCCTAACACACAGCCCTAACACAACCCTCCTTCTAACACACAGCCCTAACACAACCCTCCTTCTAACACACCTCGAACACAAACCTCCTAACACACACCCCTAGCACAACCCTCCTTCTAACACACAGCCCTAACACAACCCTTCTAACACACACCCCTAACACAACCCTCCTTCTAATACACACCCCTAACACAACCCTCCTTCTAACACACCCCTAACACAACCCTCCTAACACACACCCCTAACACAACCCTCCTTCTAATACACACCCCTAACACAACCCTTCTAACACACACCCCTAACACAACCCTTCCTTGCATACTCATGCATGCACCCTGTCCTCTTTCTCCTCCTTCTTCTGTGTGTGTGTGTGTGTGTGTGTGTGTGTGTGTGTGTGTGTGTGTGTGTGTGTGTGTGTGTGTGTGTGTGTGTGTGTGTGTGTGTGTGTGTGTGTGTGTGTGTGTGTGTGTGTGTGTGTGTGTGTGTGTGTGTGTGTGTGTGTGTGTGTGTGTGTGTACTCTCACTCGGGATAAATCCTGCCTCTCCACCTTTCTATCCCTCTTCTCTTTGCCACTCACACACACAAGCAGGGCTCCCGCAGCCAAACCTCACTCACATACAAATACACACACAGCCCAGCCTCTGTGCAGTCTAGTCCACATTGGTTATTTTGGTGCTTTGACATTTTGCATTCATGGAGGACTACCACAAACCCGACCAGCAGACAGTGCAGGCGCTCAGGAACATCGCCAACCGCCTCCGAATCAACTGCATCAAGGCTACCACCGCAACGGGCAGCGGGTAAGACCCAGACACAGACACACACACACACACACAAAAAAAATACACACACACAGATTACACAGTCGTAAATCTAGGAAAGAGTGTATAAAGATTCATTCATACACACAGGTGCACACATAAACACATGAAAACATAATAACACGCACACACAAAACACACACAGTCTCGTTTTGCTAACCTTGTGGGTACACACATTTGATTCCCTTTCAAATTCCTATTTCCCCTAACCCTAACTCCAAAACCTAACCTTAACCCCAAAACCTAACCTATAATCCTTAACCCTAATTCGAATCCGAACACTAATTCTAACCCCCCCCCCTAGAAATAGCATTTTCCTTGTGGGGACTTGCAAAATGTACCCAGTTGGTCAAATTTGTCCTTGTTTACTATACTAGTGGGGACTTCTGGGTAGACAGGTCTACACACACACACATGAAATGCAAAGTGAAGCGCATGTTCTCTCTTTGTTGTTTGAGCTATGGAGAAGGAATGGATGAAACAGAAACAGGATGTATGATATGAGTCATTCGAGGAGATAGTTCTGACACTTAATCTGCTTAATATCTTTAAATTGCAGAAAACTGTGTACTTATACACATTATTTATTTATGTCTATTGAACAAGATAGATTATGGCCATTGTGGCTAAATTTTTTTGTTATTAGAAATGTTCTATTGTGAACAAAATCGGGAAATTATATTGCGTCTTCATCTGTCTAACCGTGCGAGTAAGTGATGGAGGAGCGCATCGGAGTTTGTTAGCACAGGACAAAGCGCATGGTGATCTGGGATGTTGTTCAGTATTCATAATACATATTCAGCAATTAATCTTATTGTGTGAACACCCACTTGAAGTGCATCATTATAGCTAAATAAATAAGCATCCTGTGTGCGAACAAGTGGACAAAACGGAATTTAATTTAGATTTTTGTGGGGGAAATCACAAATCTATTTGAGTAAGCTATCAATCACTATATATTGCACATACACAAACTACTGCATTCATTAATTCCATTGTGGCTCCATCCTTCGACCGTAGCCTATCCATGAATAGTCCAAGAGCGCACACAGCCTAGACAATATAAGCAACCGCCATGCAGTTGATGATTGAGAGAAAACCCCTCTACGCATTTCGTTCCCGGGGAAAGTCAAGTGTGCTTTTTTGGTTGAGCTTGGCTACTTGCCAGCATTCTTGAGTTTTGTTGAGTTTTTAGAGCATCTGGTCGGTACATTTAGTTTTACGCAGTTCTTTACACATTATTTAAAGAGCATCTATTCCTTCAACAGAAGATTTTTAGATTATGCCTCAGTGGTTATGTTAAGTATTTCGCTGGCTGGAGATGGAAGGTAACCGTTATATGCCCGGTGATAAATGTGACTTCAAATGGCGCCCTCTGACTGATCGTCTGACTCTGTGCGCACAGAAGCCAAAATGGTCCCCATCTCTCCCCAGACTCCGGTTAGTCTCATCGTAGCAGGGATAGGTCTGTGTTGTGACCGTGACCTGAACTGGCACTTTGCAAGGGGCGGGTTTACCCCTCTGATGTTGACGTCACTGTAATTGGGATAAAGAGAGAGCAGGCTGCTGAGGGGAGAACGGCTCATAATAATGGCCATAACAGAGGAAATGGAATGCCATCATGATGTATTTGATACCATTGCACTGTTAATGCTCCAGTTATTACCATGAGCCCCTACTCCTTAATTAAGGTGCCACCAAACCTCCTGTGAGAGAGAGCCAATAGGGCATCTCGGTTTGAGCATGGCCCCCTCATGGGTATTTTGGATAGACTAGTACACTCTAAATAGTGTTACCCATCCTTCCCCATTGTGCCCTAAGATTTCATTGGCAAGCTCAGACTTTAGACTGTGTCACTTCGAATCCAGTTGGAGGCTCTGTGTCAATTCTGAATGTTTATGAGTTTGTAAAGTGGTCTGTCTGTTCTTAGTGTGTGTGTGTGTGAGTGAGTGAGTGAGTGAGTGAGTGAGTGAGTGAGTGAGTGAGTGAGTGAGTGAGTGAGTGAGTGAGTGAGTGAGGGAGGGAGTGAGTGAGTGAGGGAGGGAGTGAGAGAGAGAGAATCAGAGAGAGAGAAAATCAGAGATAGAAACAGTCTGTGTCCAACTTGTTTGAACCTGTCTGTAACCTCCCTCCCTGCTCCTATATACCCTTGGTCTCCCAGACACCCTACATCATGCTGCAGCGTGGCAGAAATCATGTCTGTCCTGTTCTTCAACACAATGAAGTACCGCACAGAGGACCCCAAGAACATCAACAATGACCGCTTCATCCTCTCTAAGGTGAGACACCGTAGATGAACAAAGTTCTATTGAATTTGTATTGAATTAAAGTTTTACATTTTATTTAATTGATTTGACCATCAGCCACTATTTTGGTCATAATGGTAATAATGGTCAACATCTGCTTCTTTATGGCTGTATTGTGGCTTGTAATAGATTTTTCATACATATTACAGTTGGTCTGCAATTGTCATAGGCATATGTATGATTATAGGCATATGAATGATTATAGACATATGTATGATTATAGACATATGTATGATTATAGGCATATGTATGATTATAGGCATATGTATGATTATAGGCATATGTATGATTATAGGCATATGTATGATTATAGATATATGTATGATTATAGACATATGTATGATTATAGACATATGTATGATTATAGACATATGTATGATTATAGACATATGTATGATTATAGGCATATGTATGATTATAGGCATATGTATGATTATAGACATATGTATGATTATAGGCATATGTATGATTATAGACATATGTATGATTATAGACATATGTATGATTATAGGCATATGTATGATTATAGGCATATGTATGATTATAGGCATATGTATGATTATAGACATATGTATGATTATAGACATATGTATGATTATAGACATATGTATGATTATAGGCATATGTATGATTATAGACATATGTATGATTATAGACATATGTATGATTATAGGCATATGTATGATTATAGGCATATGTATGATTATAGACATATGTATGATTATAGGCATATGTATGATTATAGACATATGTATGATTATAGGCATATGTATGATTATAGGCATATGTATGATTATAGACATATGTATGATTATAGGCATATGTATGATTATAGGCATATGTATGATTATAGGCATATGTATGATTATAGGATATGTATGATTATAGGCATATGTATGATTATAGGCATATGTATGATTATAGACATATGTATGATTATAGGCATATGTATGATTATAGGCATATGTATGATTATAGGCATATGTATGATTATAGGCATATGTATGATTATAGGCATATGTATGATTATAGACATATGTATGATTATAGGCATATGTATGATTATAGGATTATAGACATATGTATGATTATAGGCATATGTATGATTATAGGCATATGTATGATTATAGGCATATGTATGATTATAGACATATGTATGATTATAGATTATAGGCATATGTATGATTATAGGCATATGTATGATTATAGTATGTATGATTATAGGCATATGTATGATTATAGACATATGTATGATTATAGACATATGTATGATTATAGGCATATGTATGATTATAGACATATGTATGATTATAGACATATGTATGATTATAGGTATATGTATGATTATAGGCATATGTATGATTATAGGCATATGTATGATTATAGATGTATGATTATAGACATATGTATGATTATAGACATATGTATGATTATAGGCATATGTATGATTATAGACATATGTATGATTATAGGCATATGTATGATTATAGGCATATGTATGATTATAGGCATATGTATGATTATAGGCATATGTATGATTATAGACATATGTATGATTATAGACATATGTATGATTATAGACATATGTATGATTATAGACATATGTATGATTATAGACATATGTATGATTATAGACATATGTATGATTATAGACATATGTATGATTATAGACATATGTATGATTATAGGCATATGTATGATTATAGGCATATGTATGATTATAGACATATGTATGATTATAGACATATGTATGATTATAGGCATATGTATGATTATAGACATATGTATGATTATAGACATATGTATGATTATAGACATATGTATGATTATAGGCATATGTATGATTATAGGCATATGTATGATTATAGGCATATGTATGATTATAGGCATATGTATGATTATAGACATATGTATGATTATAGACATATGTATGATTATAGACATATGTATGATTATAGGCATATGTATGATTACAGACATATGTATGATTATAGACATATGTATGATTATAGACATTATAGTATGATTATATGATTATAGACATATGTATGATTATAGGCATATGTATGATTATAGACATTATAGACATATGTATGATTATAGACATATGTATGATTATAGACATATGTATGATTATAGACATATGTATGATTATAGACATATGTATGATTATAGGCATATGTATGATTATAGACATATGTATGATTATAGACATATGTATGATTATAGACATATGTATGATTATAGGCATATGTATGATTATAGACATATGTATGATTATAGACATATGTATGATTATAGGCATATGTATGATTATAGGCATATGTATGATTATAGACATATGTATGATTATAGACATATGTATGATTATAGGCATATGTATGATTATAGACATATGTATGATTATAGACATATGTATGATTATAGACATATGTATGATTATAGACATATGTATGATTATAGGCATATGTATGATTATAGGCATATGTATGATTATAGACATATGTATGATTATAGACATATGTATGATTATAGACATATGTATGATTATAGACATATGTATGATTATAGGCATATGTATGATTATAGGCATATGTATGATTATAGACATATGTATGATTATAGGCATATGTATGATTATAGGCATATGTATGATTATAGACATATGTATGATTATAGACATATGATTATAGACATATGTATGATTATAGACATATGTATGATTATAGACATATGTATGATTATAGACATATGTATGATTATAGGCATATGTATGATTATAGACATATGTATGATTATAGGCATATGTATGATTATAGACATATGTATGATTATAGACATATGTATGATTATAGACATATGTATGATTATAGACATATGTATGATTATAGGCATATGTATGATTATAGACATATGTATGATTATAGGCATATGTATGATTATAGACATATGTATGATTATAGACATATGTATGATTATAGGCATATGTATGATTATAGACATATGTATGATTATAGACATATGTATGATTATAGACATATGTATGATTATAGACATATGTATGATTATAGACATATGTATGATTATAGACATATGTATGATTATAGGCATATGTATGATTATAGACATATGTATGATTATAGGCATATGTATGATTATAGACATATGTATGATTATAGACATATGTATGATTATAGACATATGTATGATTATAGGCATATGTATGATTATAGACATATGTATGATTATAGGCATATGTATGATTATAGACATATGTATGATTATAGACATATGTATGATTATAGACATATGTATGATTATAGACATATGTATGATTATAGGCATATGTATGATTATAGACATATGTATGATTATAGGCATATGTATGATTATAGACATATGTATGATTATAGGCATATGTATGATTATAGACATATGTATGATTATAGACATATGTATGATTATAGGCATATGTATGATTATAGACATATGTATGATTATAGACATATGTATGATTATAGGCATATGTATGATTATAGACATATGTATGATTATAGACATATGTATGATTATAGGCATATGTATGATTATAGGCATATGTATGATTATAGACATATGTATGATTATAGACATATGTATGATTATAGGCATATGTATGATTATAGACATATGTATGATTATAGACATATGTATGATTATAGACATATGTATGATTATAGGCATATGTATGATTACAGACATATGTATGATTATAGACATATGTATGATTATAGACATATGTATGATTATAGGCATATGTATGATTATAGACATATGTATGATTATAGGCCTGGCAAGCAGCAACAGTGTTTACTCTTCTTGGTTATACAGTTATATTGTGGTTGTGTTATAGTGTTATAGGTTTTGTTATAGTATCATATACTAGTACTACAGTAAGATGTCTGTTCCTCTCCTCAGGGTCATGCCGCCCCAGCCCTGTACTCCATGTGGACAGAGACTGGCTTCCTGAAGGAGAGTGAGCTGCTCTCTCTGTGCCAGGTGGAGTCCAACCTGGAGGGACACCCCATACCTGTAAGTGATAACTACTATACATCACCTTTAATAGCTTAGCACTAAATTATGTTTTTTCTCTGTTTTGTATCATATTGTGCAACAGCTGTTGACACTAACATTGTAAAAGTGCCCACAAAAATGATCAGTGTTATTTCCTGATAGTTTCTGGTTGCCAGCTTGCCATGGTGACATCAACATGAGGTAAATTGGTTAATAGACCAATAACAGCTAGTTTTCAGTTTTCCCCTCCCCACTCAGACCACTCATAGAGAGTCCTAGCAAATTATTTTTTGTTTTGAGAAATAGTTTTGATAAAAAGCTATTTAACCATTAAATGTAAATATATTACAGTAAGTTACTTAATTGTTACACAGAAATGTTATTATATTGATATAAAACATCTGCATTGGGCCTTTAATAACCTAAGAGTTAGCCTACACCTCACCTTCAATAGCCTAAGAGTTAGCCTACACCTCACCTTCAATAGCCTAAGAGTTAGCCTACACCTCACCTTCAATAGCCTAAGAGTTAGCCTACACCTCACCTTCAATAGCCTAAGAGTTAGCCTACACCTCACCTTCAATAGCCTAAGAGTTAGCCTACACCTCACCTTCAATAGCCTAAGAGTTAGCCTACACCTCACCTTCAATAGCCTAAGAGTTAGCCTACACCTCACCTTCAATAGCCTAAGAGTTAGCCTACACCTCACCTTCAATAGCCTAAGAGTTAGCCTACACCTCACCTTCAATAGCCTAAGAGTTAGCCTACACCTCACCTTCAATAGCCTAAGAGTTAGCCTACACCTCACCTTCAATAGCCTAAGAGTTAGCCTACACCTCACCTTCAATAGCATTTACATTTACATTTAAGTCATTTAGCAGACGCTCTTATCCAGAGCGACTTACTAATTGGTGCATTCACCTTATGACATCCAGTGGAACAGCCACTTTACAATAGTGCATCTAAATCTTTTAAGGGGGGGGGGGGGTTGAGAAGGACTACTTTATCCTATCCTAGGTATTCCTTAAAGAGGTGGGGTTTCAGGTGTCTCCGGAAGGTGGTGATTGACTCCGCTGTCCTGGCGTCGTGAGGGAGTTTGTTCCACCATTGGGGGGCCAGAGCAGCAAACAGTTTTGACTGGGCTGAGCGGGAACTGTACTTCCTCAGTGGTAGGGAGGCGAGCAGGCCAGAGGTGGATGAACGCAGTGCCCTTGTTTGGATGTAGGGCCTGATCAGAGCCTGGAGGTACTGAGGTGCCGTTCCCCTCACAGCTCCGTAGGCAAGCACCATGGTCTTGTAGCGGATGCGAGCTTCAACTGGAAGCCAGTGGAGAGAGCAGAGGAGCGGGGTGACGTGAGAGAACTTGGGAAGGTTGAACACCAGACGGGCTGCGGCGTTCTGGATGAGTTGTAGGGGTTTAATGGCACAGGCAGGGAGCCCAGCCAACAGCGAGTTGCAGTAATCCAGACGGGAGATGACAAGTGCCTGGATTAGGACCTGCGCCGCTTCCTGTGTGAGGCAGGGTCGTACTCTGCGGATGTTGTAGAGCATGAACCTACAGGAACGGGCCACCGCCTTGATGTTAGTTGAGAACGACAGGGTGTTGTCCAGGATCACACCAAGGTTCTTAGCGCTCTGGGAGGAGGACACAATGGAGTTGTCAACCGTGATGGCGAGATCATGGAACGGGCAGTCCTTCCCGGGAGGAAGAGCAGCTCCGTCTTGCCGAGGTTCAGCTTGAGGTGGTGATCCGTCATCCACACTGATATGTCTGCCAGACATGCAGAGATGCGATTCGCCACCTGGTCATCAGAAGGGGGAAAGGAGAAGATTAATTGTGTGTCGTCTGCATAGCAATGATAGGAGAGACCATGTGAGGTTATGACAGAGCCAAGTGACTTGGTGTATAGCGAGAATAGGAGAGGGCCTAGAACAGAGCCCTGGGGGACACCAGTGGTGAGAGCGTGTGGTGAGGAGACAGATTCCAGACAGAATCCATTCTCGCCACGCCACCTGGTAGGAGCGACCTGTCAGGTAGGACGCAATCCAAGCGTGGGCCGCGCCGGAGATGCCCAACTCGGAGAGGGTGGAGAGGAGGATCTGATGGTTCACAGTATCGAAAGGCAGCCGATAGGTCTAGAAGGATGAGAGCAGAGGAGAGAGAGTTAGCTTTAGCAGTGCGGAGCGCCTCCGTGATACAGAGAAGAGCAGTCTCAGTTGAATGACTAGTATTGAAGCCTAAGAGTTAGCCTACACCTCACCTTTAACAGCCTAACAGTTAGGTCATGTTCTCCTGCTCAGACATTGATGACCATGCCAGATCTTACAACACCTGTATAGGTATTTAACGTATCAGCTAACTATACCATATCATATGTTACAGCAATGTGGTGCCCGACTGCACAGTCGATGATGTGGCACACAAGCATTGGTTGATGCATGCAACGTCTGAGCAGGGGAACGCGACCTTAGACTACTCCTCACCTTTAATAGCCTAACAGTTAACCTACCCATCACCTTTAACAGCCTCAATTAGGACCAGACAGATATGACCACACAACAGCTCTAAAACTGGGTCATATTCCGAAGGACACACAGTAGCAAAAGGTTTTGCAACTGTAAACAACAATCTGTGTTCTTATTGGACAAGTTCAGGTAGTGCCTCACTAAACTTGTCCAATAACTTGTAACTTATAATAATACATCAATGTTTTCCACCTACTGAACACATACCTGCTCTCTATGGTGATAGTAACAGTCCTGTTCCTGTGTATGCGTTGGAGTTTCAGAAGCAGCAGTTTGTGGATGTGGCTACTGGCTCTCTGGGCCAGGGCCTGGGTGTGGCCTGTGGGATGGCCTACACCGGGAAGTACTTCGACAAGTCCAGGTAAGAGTTCACACACACGCACACACTGAATTCTAAAGTGTTAAGCGTGGACTCTAGTTCATATTGTGGTATTAGAGCAGTGATCTCCGACCCTGGTCCTCCAGTACCAACAGAACACAGGTTAGTTATAGCCCTGGACAAACACACCTCATGCAACTCATTGAGGGCTTGATGATTAGTTGACAAGTTGAATGAGGTGTGCTTCTCCAGGGCTACAATACACATGTGTACTGTTGGGGTACTCAAGGAGCAGTGTTGGGAAACACTGCTTTAGAGCATAGTGAGCTTTTTGAAGGTTCTCCATGTGTACAGAGGCTGCATGCTCTGCTATCCCAATTGTTCTGCTCTAATTACCACATCCCTGGCAGACACAACTCTGTTCTTTTTTACCATCCAGAAAGATTCTGTCTCAGAATCTGATTGGATCAGGTTTACATTAGTATTCATCACTCAGTCTATTGTTCAAAACCACACTCACATTCCTCAATCTAATTAAGGTTTGGGTTCAGGTTTTGTCTCGGAATGTGGATCTCCGATATGCAGAATGCTGATATTGCCAACGTCCAAAATGTGCCCTAGATACATTTGTACTGGAGAAGGATGTTGTGTGGACGGTGGTTAAAACTCATAACATAAGCAGATTATCAAACCATTGATTCTGTTCAAAGGTGCCTGTGTGGCTAGAAGCCTCAGTGGACATATGAGGGAACAGAGTAGGTGTAGGTGTGATAGAATGAGAGAGGGGTAAAGGTTACCATCCAGCCCCCTAGTCAGACACACACACACACACACACACACACACACACACACACACACACACACACACACACACACACACACACACACACACACACACACACACACACACACACACACACACACACACACACACACACACACACACACACACACACACACACCTGTCTCACCCACCCATCCCTTTCTCTTCCCCAGCTATCGTGTGTTCTGTCTGATGGGGGATGGGGAGCTGTCTGAGGGGGCAGTGTGGGAGGCCATGTCCTTCGCCTCCTACTACCAGCTGGATAACCTGGTGGCCATCTTGGATATCAACCGTCTGGGCCAGACCGACCCAGCGCCCCTGCAGCACCACGTGGAGAAGTACCAGAAACGCTGTGAGGCCTTCGGGTGAGTGTGTGTGAGTGGGTTTACAGGGAGAGAGTGATCATCTTTGTGAATGTGCTGGGAGAACTAGTCTGTGAATGTGTTAAGGCATATGTCAACATTAGTGGGCATATGTGGAATGTATTGTTTAAGTGTGTATGAGTAGAGAAAGTGTGTTCATGTGTTTCCATATGTGAAATGGGTTCTCTGATGTGTTTCTACAGTTGGCATGCCATCATTGTGGATGGGCACAGTGTTGAGGAGCTGTGTAAGGCTCTGAGCCAGGCTCGCCACCAGCCTACTGCCATCATCGCCAAGACCACCAAGGGCAAGGGCATCCCAGGTACTCTCAGCCTCACATGGCTACTGGTTACATTATATTACTCATACTAGGCCTCTATCTCAGTGATGGGCTATGCTCTATCTCAGTGATGGACTTCCCCTATCTCAGTGATGGGCTACCCTCTATTTCATTACATTTACATTTACATTTAAGTCATTTAGCAGACGTTCTTATCCAGAGCGACTTACAAATTGGTGCATACACCTTATGACATCCAGTGGAACAGCCACTTGCATCTAAATCTTTTTTTTTTGGGGGAGAAGGAGAGAAGGATTACTTACCCTTACTTACCCTATCCTAGGTATTTCAGTGATGGACTTCCCTATCTCAGTGATGGGCTACCCTCTATTTCAGTGATGGACTTCCCCTATCTCAGTGATGGGCTACCCTCTATTTCAGTGATGGACTTCCCCTATCTCAGTGATGGGCTATGCTCTATCTCAGTGATGGACTTCCCCTATCTCAGTGATGGGCTACCCTCTATTTCAGTGATGTACTTCCCCTATCTCAGTGATGGGCTACCCTCTATTTCAGTGATGGACTTCCCCTATCTCAGTGATGGACTTCCCCTATCTCAGTGATGGGCTACCCTCTATTTCAGTGATGGGCTTCCCTCTATCTCAGCATATGCACACACAAGTCACTACTGTATAATGTGTTGCGAAGGACCTTTTACTGACCATGTGACCTGGTTTCAGTACCCGTGTTTTTATTGGTCAGGTCACATGATCAGGAAAAACTCCTGGGCCTATGTATACGTATACAATATAATGTTGAGTATACTGTGTGTATTTTGATGTTGTGTATTCTGCTGTCCACGTTTGCCAGCTGTGGAGGATAAGATGGGCTGGCATGCCAAGCCCCTGCCCAAAGACATGGCTGAGGGAGTTGTGAAGGATCTGCAGGCGCGCATCATGAACAGCAGCAAGCGGCTGTACCCTGCCACGCCCATGGAGGACGCCCCGCCAGTCAGCCTGTGCAACATCCGCATGCCCAGCGCACCCGCCTACAAGCAGGGAGAGAAGGTAACACATAGACACACACCTCACCACAGGAGGACAGGCTAGTAGTCCTCCCCTCAGCAGCCTCCATTGCACCTCACCATTTACAGTACATCTGGGATTGTGCTCTCATCCCAATGACAGAGGTGTCAACATTATTGACTGCACTGACACTTGGGACTCAGCCCATAGTCCCAAACAAGATATCATAAAATAAGCTGTCACAACTGTTATTTATTTATTTATTTTTCATTTCACCTTCATTTAACCAGGTAGGCTAGTTGAGAACAAGTTCTCATTTGCAACTGTGACTTGGCCAAGATAAAGCGTAGCAATTCAACACATACAACAACACAGAGTTACATATGGAATAAACAAAACATAGTCAATAATACAGTAGAAAAAACGAAAACAAAACGAATATATAAAGTGAGTGCAAATGAGGTAGGATAAGGGAGGTAAGGCAATAAATAAGCCATGGTGGCGAAGTAATTACAATGTAGCAATTAAACACTGGAATGGTAGATGTGCAGAAGATGAATGTACAAGTAGAGATACTGGGGTGCAAAGGAGCAAGATAAATAAATAAAACGGATGGCACTGTGATAGACTGCATCCAGTTTGTTGAGTATTGAGTATGTTGGAGGCGAGGATCGGTAGGATGGTCAGTTTTACAAGGGTATGTTTGGCAGAAGTGTTTTAGGGAGCGTTTGACATTACATTACATTTAAGTCATTTAGCAGACGCTCTTATCCAGAGCGACTTACAAATTGGTGTATTCACCTTATGACATCCAGTGGAACAGCCACTTTACAATAATGCATCTAAATCTTTTAAGGGGGGTGAGAAGGATTATTTTATCCTATCCTAGGTATTCCTTAAAGAGGTGGGGTTTCAGGTGTCTCCGGAAGGTGGTGATTGACTCCGCTGTCCTGGCGTCGTGAGGGAGTTTGTTCCACCATTGGGGGCCAGAGCAGCGAACAGTTTTGACTGGGCTGAGCGGGAACTGTACTTCCTCAGTGGTAGGGAGGCGAGCAGGCCAGAGGTGGATGAACGCAGTGCCCTTGTTTGGGTGTAGGGCCTGATCAGAGCCTGGAGGTACTGAGGTGCCGTTCCCCTCACAGCTCCGTAGGCAAGCACCATGGTCTTGTAGCGGATGCGAGCTTCAACTGGAAGCCAGTGGAGAGAGCGGAGGAGCGGGGTGACGTGAGAGAACTTGGGAAGGTTGAACACCAGACGGGCTGCGGCGTTCTGGATGAGTTGTAGGGGTTTAATGGCACAGGCAGGGAGCCCAGCCAACAGCGAGTTGCAGTAATCCAGACGGGAGATGACAAGTGCCTGGATTAGGACCTGCGCCGCTTCCTGTGTGAGGCAGGGTCGTACTCTGCGGATGTTGTAGAGCATGAACCTACAGGAACGGGCCACCGCCTTGATGTTAGTTGAGAACGACAGGGTGTTGTCCAGGATCACGCCAAGGTTCTTAGCGCTCTGGGAGGAGGACACAATGGAGTTGTCAACCGTGATGGCGAGATCATGGAACGGGCAGTCCTTCCCCGGGAGGAAGAGCAGCTCCGTCTTGCCGAGGTTCAGCTTGAGGTGGTGATCCGTCATCCACACTGATATGTCTGCCAGACATGCAGAGATGCGATTCGCCACCTGGTCATCAGAAGGGGGAAAGGAGAAGATTAATTGTGTGTCGTCTGCATAGCAATGATAGGAGAGACCATGTGAGGTTATGACAGAGCCAAGTGACTTGGTGTATAGCGAGAATAGGAGAGGGCCTAGAACAGAGCCCTTTGACAGTGATGAGGGGTGGTCGTTTGGTCACAGACCCATTACGGATGCAGGCAGTGATCACTGAGATCTTGATTGAAAACAGCAGAGGTGTATTTTGAGGGCGAGTTAGTTAGGATTACATATATGAGGGTGCCCGTGTTTACGGATTTGGAGTTGTACCTGGTAGGTTCATTGATAATTTGTATGAGATTGAGGGCATCAAGCTTGGATTGTAGGATGGCCGGGGTGTTAAACATGTCCCAGTTTCGGTCACCTAGTAGCACAAGCTCAGAAGATAGATGGGGGGCAATCAATTCACATATGGTATCGAGGGCACAGCTGGGGGCAGGGGGAGGTCTATAGCAAGTGGCAACAGTGACAGACTTGTTTCTGGAAAGGTGAATTTTTAGAAGTAGCAGCTTGAATTGTTTGGGTACAGACTTGGATAGTAATACAGAACTCTGCAGGCTATCTTTGCAGTAGATTGCAACACCGCCCCCTTTGGCAGTTCTATCTTGGCGGAAAATGTTATAGTTAGCGATGGAGATTTCAAGGTTTATGGTGGTTTTCCTAAGACAGGATTCAGACACGGCTAAGACATCTGGGAGCAGTGAGTAAAACAAACTTAGGGAGTAGGCTTCTAATGTTAACATGCATGAAACCAAGGCTTTTACCAAGGCTTTTACGGTTACAGAAGTCAACAAATAAGAGCACCTGGGGAGTGGGAGTGGAGCTAGGCACTGCAGGACCTAGATTAACCTCCACATCACCAGAGGAACAGAGGAGAAGTAGGATAAGGGTACAGCTAACTGCTATACGAACTGGCTGTCTAGCATGTTCGTAACAGAGAGTAAAAGGAGTAGGTTTCTGGGCACGATAGCATAGATTCAAGGCATAATGTACAGACAAAGGTAACTTTGAGTACTGTCAACTAGAAGGTCGTATAATGATGCATAAATAACAGGCTTATTGACTTGCTTTCTTATATTGCTTTCTTCTTATTACTAATGACTGGTTGATTGATTTATAGATTAGTTGATTGGTTGATTAATTGATTGAATGGTTGTCTTTCTACAGGTTTCCACCAGGAAAGCATATGGCATGGCCCTGGCTAAACTGGGTCGTTACAACGAGCGCGTGGTGGTCCTGGACGGAGACACCAACAACATCACCTACTCAGAGATCTTCAAGAACGAACATCCCAACCGCTTTGTGGAGTGTTACATCGCTCAACAGAACATGGTAGGAAATGAAACCCTCTTGAGTTGTTCCTGGTCACAGGTGATGTGGTCAGGGACAGATGAAACCGATTGGAACTAAGTATGAACACTCTATAAACACAGCCACTTTCTCTAAAGTCTCTTTCTCTAACTTTCTCTAACCTCACCAAGCTTTTAAAAGATGATCTGTCCTCCAAATAAATATTTTTGTAAAATATTAAATAAGAATCGTAGAAATGTCCTCAGATTAAAATAAGAAATACAATTGCAGCAGCATTTTGTGGCTCAGTTTAGCTCTCCTCTCTCCTCTACTTACGTCTCTCTCTCTGATGCTTAACAGAATGCCCTCTCCCCAGACCTGGGTTTGAACAGAATGCCCTGTCCCCAGACCTGGGTTTGAACAGAATGCCCTGTCCCCAGACCTGGGTTTGAACAGAATGCCCTGTCCCCAGACCTGGGTTTGAACAGAATGCCCTGTCCCCAGACCTGGGTTTGAACAGAATGCTCTGACCCCAGACCTGGGTTTGAACAGAATGCCCTCTCCCCAGACCTGGGTTTGAACAGAATGCCCTGTCCCCAGACCTGGGTTTGAACAGAATGCCCTGTCCCCAGACCTGGGTTTGAACAGAATGCCCTGTCCCCAGACCTGGGTTTGAACAGAATGCCCTGACCCCAGACCTGGGTTTGAACAGAATGCCCTCTCCCCAGACCTGGGTTTGAACAGAATGCCCTGTCCCCAGACCTGGGTTTGAACAGAATGCTCTGACCCCAGACCTGGGTTTGAACAGAATGCCCTCTCCCCAGACCTGGGTTTGAACAGAATGCCCTGTCCCCAGACCTGGGTTTGAACAGAATGCCCTGTCCCCAGACCTGGGTTTGAACAGAATGCTCTGACCCCAGACCTGGGTTTGAACAGAATGCCCTGACCCCAGACCTGGGTTTGAACAGAATGCCCTGTCCCCAGACCTGGGTTTGAACAGAATGCTCTGACCCCAGACCTGGGTTTGAACAGAATGCCCTCTCCCCAGACCTGGGTTTGAACAGAATGCCCTGTCCCCAGACCTGGGTTTGAACAGAATGCCCTGTCCCCAGACCTGGGTTTGAACAGAATGCCTGACCCCAGACCTGGGTTTGAACAGAATGCCCTGACCCCAGACCTGGGTTTGAACAGAATGCCCTGACCCCAGACCTGGGTTTGAACAGAATGCCCTCTCCCCAGACCTGGGTTTGAACAGAATGCCCTCTCCCCAGGCCTGGGTTTGAACAGAATGCCCTGTCCCCAGACCTGGGTTTGAACAGAATGCCCTGTCCCCAGACCTGGGTTTGAACAGAATGCCCTGACCCCAGACCTGGGTTTGAACAGAATGCCCTGTCCCCAGACCTGGGTTTGAACAGAATGCCCTGACCCCAGACCTGGGTTTGAACAGAATGCCCTCTCCCCAGACCTGGGTTTGAACAGAATGCCCTCTCCCCAGACCTGGGTTTGAACAGAATGCCCTGTCCCCAGACCTGGGTTTGAACAGAATGCCCTGACCCCAGACCTGGGTTTGAACAGAATGCCCTGTCCCCAGACCTGGGTTTGAACAGAATGCCCTGTCCCCAGACCTGGGTTTGAACAGAATGCCCTGTCCCCAGACCTGGGTTTGAACAGAATGCCCTGTCCCCAGACCTGGGTTTGAACAGAATGCCCTGACCCCAGACCTGGGTTTGAACAGAATGCCCTGTCTCCAGACCTGGGTTTGAACAGAATGCCCTGACCCCAGACCTGGGTTTGAACAGAATGCCCTGACCCCAGACCTGGGTTTGAACAGAATGCTCTGACCCCAGACCTGGGTTTGAACAGAATTCCCTGACCCCAGACCTGGGTTTGAACAGAATGCCCTGACCCCAGACCTGGGTTTGAACAGAATGCCCTGTCCCCAGACCCGAGTTTGAATATTATTTTAAATCTTTTAGATCCTTTGAGCATTTGCTCTAGCCTGGTTGAGGTCGGAGATATGTGGGCTTTTTAGACTTCTCTTCACTGTCCTTTCTCATGAAATACCCTTTTTCTTAAGGTATAATTGCCTGAATCAAAAAATGTTCTCTCTCTGTGTTACTGAGGCTGGTATGATGAATAATGCATGTAGGTCCATCCATAATGTAACACTGGGACTGTAGAGAGAGGCAGAGAGGCTGAGATGTAGGTCCATCCATAATGTAACACTGGGACTGTAGAGAGAGGCAGAGAGGCTGAGATGTGGGTCCATCCATAATGTAACACTGGGACTGTAGAGAGAGGCAGAGAGGCTGAGATGTGGGTCCATCCATAATGTAACACTGGGACTGTAGAAAGAGGCAGAGAGGCTGAGATGTGGGTCCATCCATAATGTAACACTGGGACTGTAGAAAGAGGCAGAGAGGCTGAGATGTGGGTCCATCCATAATGTAACACTGGGACTGTAGAGAGAGGCAGAGAGGCTGAGATGTGGGTCCATCCATAATGTAACACTGGGACTGTAGAGAGAGACAGAGAGGCTGAGATGTGGGTCCATCCATAATGTAACACTGGGACTGTAGAGAGAGACAGAGAGGCTGAGATGTGGGTCCATCCATAATGTAACACTGGGACTGTAGAAAGAGGCAGAGAGGCTGAGATGTGGGTCCATCCATAATGTAACACTGGGACTGTAGAGAGAGACAGAGAGGCTGAGATGTGGGTCCATCCATAATGTAACACTGGGACTGTAGAGAGAGACAGAGAGGCTGAGATGTGGGTCCATCCATAATGTAACACTGGGACTGTAGAGAGAGGCACAGAGGCTGAGATGTGGGTCCATCCATAATGTAACACTGGGACTGTAGAGAGAGACAGAGAGGCTGAGATGTGGGTCCATCCATAATGTAACACTGGGACTGTAGAGAGAGACAGAGAGGCTGAGATGTGGCTCCATCCATAATGTAACACTGGGACTGTAGAGAGAGACAGAGAGGCTGAGATGTGGGTCCATCCATAATGTAACACTGGGACTGTAGAGAGAGGCAGAGAGGCTGAGATGTGGGTCCATCCATAATATAACACTGGGACTGTAGAGAGAGACAGAGAGGCTGAGATGTGGGTCCATCCATAATGTAACACTGGGACTGTAGAGAGAGACAGAGAGGCTGAGATGTGGGTCCATCCATAATGTAACACTGGGACTGTAGAGAGAGGCAGAGAGGCTGAGATGTGGGTCCATCCATAATGTAACACTGGGACTGTAGAGAGAGACAGAGAGGCTGAGATGTGGGTCCATCCATAATGTAACACTGGGACTGTAGAGAGAGACAGAGAGGCTGAGATGTGGGTCCATCCATAATGTAACACTGGGACTGTAGAGAGAGGCAGAGAGGCTGAGATGTGGGTCCATCCATAATATAACACTGGGACTGTAGAGAGAGACAGAGAGGCTGAGATGTGGGTCCATCCATAATGTAACACTGGGACTGTAGAGAGAGACAGAGAGGCTGAGATGTGGGTCCATCCATAATGTAACACTGGGACTGTAGAAAGAGGCAGAGAGGCTGAGATGTGGGTCCATCCATAATGTAACACTGGGACTGTAGAGAGAGACAGAGAGGCTGAGATGTGGGTCCATCCATAATGTAACACTGGGACTGTAGAGAGAGACAGAGAGGCTGAGATGTGGGTCCATCCATAATGTAACACTGGGACTGTAGAGAGAGACAGAGAGGCTGAGATGTGGGTCCATCCATAATGTAACACTGGGACTGTAGAGAGAGACAGAGAGGCTGAGATGTGGGTCCATCCATAATGTAACACTGGGACTGTAGAGAGAGGCAGAGAGGCTGAGATGTGGGTCCATCCATAATGTAACACTGGGACTGTAGAGAGAGGCAGAGAGGCTGAGATGTGGGTCCATCCATAATGTAACACTGGGACTGTAGAGAGAGGCAGAGAGGCTGAGATGTGGGTCCATCCATAATGTAACACTGGGACTGTAGAGAGAGGCAGAGAGGCTGAGATGTGGGTCCATCCATAATGTAACACTGGGACTGTAGAGAGAGGCAGAGAGGCTGAGATGTGGGTCCATCCATAATGTAACACTGGGACTGTAGAGAGAGACAGAGAGGCTGAGATGTGGGTCCATCCATAATGTAACACTGGGACTGTAGAGAGAGGCAGAGAGGCTGAGATGTGGGTCCATCCATAATGTAACACTGGGACTGTAGAGAGAGGCAGAGAGGCTGAGATGTGGGTCCATCCATAATGTAACACTGGGACTGTAGAGAGAGACAGAGAGGCTGAGATGTGGGTCCATCCATAATGTAACACTGGTACTGTAGAGAGAGGCTGAGATGTGGGTCCATCCATAATGTAACACTGGGACTGTAGACAGAGGCAGAGAGGCTGAGATGTGGGTCCATCCATAATGTAACACTGGTACTGTAGAGAGAGGCTGAGATGTGGGTCCATCCATAATGTAACACTGGGACTGTAGAGAGAGGCAGAGAGGCTGAGATGTGGGTCCATCCATAATGTAACACTGGGACTGTAGAGAGAGGCAGAGAGGCTGAGATGTGGGTCCATCCATAATGTAACACTGGGACTGTAGAGAGAGGCAGAGAGGCTGAGCTGTGGGTCCATCCATAATGTAACACTGGGACTGTAGAAAGAGGCAGAGAGGCTGAGATGTGGGTCCATCCATAATGTAACACTGGGACTGTAGAGAGAGACAGAGAGGCTGAGATGTGGGTCCATCCATAATGTAACACTGGGACTGTAGAGAGGCAGAGAGGCTGAGATGTGGGTCCATCCATAATGTAACACTGGGACTGTAGAGAGAGGCACAGAGAGGCTGAGATGTGGGTCCATCCATAATGTAACACTGGGACTGGAGAGAGACAGAGAGGCTGAGATGTGGGTCCATCCATAATGTAACACTGGGACTGTAGAAAGAGGCAGAGAGGCTGAGATGTGGGTCCATCCATAATGTAACACTGGGACTGTAGAGAGAGGCAGAGAGGCTGGGATGTGGGTCCATCCATAATGTAACACTGGGACTGTAGAGAGGCTGAGATGTGGGTACATCCATAATGTAACACTGGGACTGTAGAGAGAGCAGAGAGGCTGAGATGTGGGTCCATCCATAATGTAACACTGGGACTGTAGAGAGAGGCAGAGAGGCTGAGATGTGGGTCCATCCATAATGTAACACTGGGACTTTAGAGAGAGGCAGAGAGGCTGAGATGTGGGTCCATCCATAATGTAACACTGGTACTGTAGAGAGAGACAGAGAGGCTGAGATGTGGGTCCATCCATAATGTAACACTGGGACTGTAGAGAGAGACAGAGAGGCTGAGATGTGGGTCCATCCATAATGTAACACTGGGACTGTAGAGAGAGACAGAGAGGCTGAGATGTGGGTCCATCCATAATGTAACACTGGGACTGTAGAGAGAGACAGAGAGGCTGAGATGTGGGTCCATCCATAAAGTAACACTGGGACTGTAGAGAGAGACAGAGAGGCTGAGATGTGGGTCCATCCATAATGTAACACTGGGACTGTAGAGAGAGACAGAGAGGCTGAGATGTGGGTCCATCCATAATGTAACACTGGGACTGTAGAGAGAGGCAGAGAGGCTGAGATGTGGGTCCATCCATAATATAACACTGGGACTGTAGAGAGAGACAGAGAGGCTGAGATGTGGGTCCATCCATAATGTGACACTGGGACTGTAGAGAGAGGCAGAGAGGCTGAGATGTGGGTCCATCCATAATGTAACACTGGGACTGTAGAAAGAGGCAGAGAGGCTGAGATGTGGGTCCATCCATAACGTGACACTGGGACTGTAGAAAGAGGCAGAGAGGCTGAGATGTGGGTCCATCCATAATGTAACACTGGGACTGTAGAGAGAGGCAGAGAGGCTGAGATGTGGGTCCATCCATAATGTAACACTGGTACTGTAGAGAGAGGCAGAGAGGCTGAGATGTGGGTACATCCATAATGTAACACTGGGACTGTAGAAAGAGACAGAGAGGCTGAGATGTGGGTCCATCCATAATGTAACACTGGTACTGTAGAGAGAGACAGAGAGGCTGAGATGTGGGTCCATCCATAATGTAACACTGGGACTGTAGAGAGAGGCAGAGAGGCTGAGATGTGGGTACATCCATAATGTAACACTGGGACTGTAGAAAGAGGCAGAGAGGCTGAGATGTGGGTCCATCCATAATGTAACACTGGGACTGTAGAGAGAGACAGAGAGGCTGAGATGTGGGTCCATCCATAATGTAACACTGGGACTGTAGAGAGAGGCAGAGAGGCTGAGATGTGGGTCCATCCATAATGTAACACTGGGACTGTAGAAAGAGGCAGAGAGGCTGAGATGTGGGTCCATCCATAATGTAACACTGGGACTGTAGAAAGAGGCAGAGAGGCTGAGATGTGGGTACATCCATAATGTAACACTGGGACTGTAGAAAGAGGCAGAGGCTGAGATGTGGGTCCATCCATAATGTAACACTGGGACTGTAGAGAGAGGCAGAGAGGCTGAGATGTGGGTCCATCCATAATGTAACACTGGGACTGTAGAGAGAGGCAGAGAGGCTGCGACATGACCTACTTACAGTATGCCATGCTCCCTCCCTCCCTCCCGCCATTCCTCCGATGCCTCGCCATGCTCCCTCCCTCCCTACACACAGCTGGCACTGCAGCCTCTCATACAGTATACTGCCCACCACTCGCTGTCTGTTTATTTCTCTCTTTCTCTTTCTATCTGTGTCTTTGTAGGTCTCTTTCTTTCAAATCAAAATCCAATCAAATCTAATTGTATTTGTCACATGCGCCGAACACAACAGGTCACATTACAGTGAAATGCTTACTTACGAGCCCTTAACCAACAACGTAGTTTTAAGAGAAATAAGTGTTAACAAAGTATTTACTAAATAAACTGAAGTTTAAAAAAAATATATATACATGTTTTTTTTAAATGTATCTTTCTGTTTCTCTCTCTCCCCACTTATTTCACCCTCTCATTGCAATCTGCCCGTGCATTAACATTTTGGAAGAGCCAGCCGTTCAGGCCTGGCTGTACCGTATACAGTAGATGCCTGGCCATTTGTCTGGTTCCTCATGGTAGCCTGTTCAGATGTAGGTCAGGGCTGTGTTTGATCAGCCGTTATAACAAGTCAGTCATGCTGAGCTGAGAGGTGAAATATTAATCAGAGAGGAGGGTGGGTGTGGCCGTCTGGCTGATCTCACTGAATGACTAGGTGACTGACTGACTGGCGGACTGGTTTACTGGCTGACGGACTGGGTGACTGGCAGACTGGCTGACTGACTGACTGACTGGGTAGGTGACTGCCTGGCTGACTGACTAACTGACAGGCTGACAGGCTGACTGACTGACTGACTGGTTGACTGACGGGCTGGCTCGCTGGCTGACTGACTGACTGGTTGACTGACGGGCTGGCTCGCTGGCTGACTGACTGGCAGACTGGCTGACTGACTGACTGACTGACTGGGTAGGTGACTGCCTGGCTGACTGACTAACTGACAGGCTGACTGACTGACTGGTTGACTGACAGGCTGGCTCTCTGGCTGCTAGACTATTATCATAAAGACGATGTGCAGAAAAGAGCCAGAATGACAGGTTCAAATGAGACGGACAGATTCTCTAATGAGGAATCATTAATATTGATAAGAGAAGCATGAGCAAATCAGAGAGGCACTGGTGTTAATGTTATGATTCATTTATGACTGCATTATGTCATGTGTTTGTGAATACTGTATCAAAGGGGCAAGCTGCAATTCAAATAATCACACAGTGGACATCCCGCCACTGTTTTTGGTAAACAGAAAATAAAAATATATATATGTTGCGAGAGAGATACAGAAAAGTAGACTAATTACATTTTCTTCTATACAATGACAGGAGTCAATAACAGGAGTTCTGTTCTCTTTGACCAGATTCAAAGTAGTGGAGAATAGGGACCTGGGATAATAGTACCTCTGTTTGGTACTGCTATAGAATATGAATGAGTCCATATTACATTGAGGAGAGGAGCAGGGGGATCGGGGAGGGCTCTGGAGACAGGAAACAGGAAATGACAATGCATGAGAATGATTCCTCACATATGGTAACGTAAGCTCCTGTGCTTTTGGACTGACTGACTTCTCACTGACTTTTACATAACTTCTGGAGGCATGAACCTTTGATTGTGATTGGCTCAGCAGTTGTCGTTCCCATGGAGACCTCACTTGACCCTTTGGATCCTCAGGTCATAGAGATACAATAAATATTGTTCTATGTAATTCTGTGGTTCTGCTGAACTTCAGAAGTACTGTATCTGCAGCTGATTTGTGTTCAGTATCTTCCTACATGTCTAAGACTCTGCAGGTGCAGAACCACCATACAAATGAAGTACAGTGCCCTCTGTAATTATTGGGACAGAAAGTGATTTTTTTGGCTCTATACCCCAAAAGTTTGGATGTTAAATAAAACAATGACTGGGGTTAAAGGTTAAAGTGAGGACTGGCAGCTTAAAGTTAAGGGTATTTTCATCCATATTGGGTGAACTGTTTAGAAATGACAGCACTTTTTGTACATAGTCCCCCCCATTTTAGGGGACCAAAAGTATTGGGACAAATTCACTTATATTTTTATTTATTTTTTATTTCACCTTTATTTAGCCAGGTAGGCAAGTTGAGAACAAGTTCTCATTTACAACTGCGACCTGGCCAAGATAAAGCAAAGCAGTTCGACACATACAACAACACAGAGTTACACATGGAATAAACAAAACATACAGTCAATAATACTATTGAAGAAAATCTATATACAGTGTGTGCAAATGAGGTAAGAAAAGGGAGGTAAGGCAATAAGTAGGCCATGGTGGCGAAGTAATTACAATATACCAATTAGACACTAGAGTGATTGATGTGCAGAAGATGAATGTGCAAGTATAGATACAGGGGTGTAAAGGAGCAAGATAAATAAATAAAGTATTGGGATGAGGTAGTTGGATGGGCTATTTACAGATGGGCTATGTACAGGTGCAGTGATCTGTGAGCTACTCAGACAGCTGGTGCTTAAAGCTAGTGAGGGAGGTAAGAGTCTCCAGCTTCAGTGATTTTTGCAATTCATTCTAGTCATTGGCAGCAGAGAACTGGAAGGAAAGGCGGCCAAAGGAGGAATTGGCTTTGGGGGTGACTAGAGAGATATACCTGCTGGAGCGTGTGCTACAGGTGGGTGCTGCTATGGTGACCCGTGAGCTGAGATAAGGCGGGGCCTTACCTATCAAAGACTTGTAGATGACCTGAAGCCAGTGGGTTTGGCGACGAGTATGAAGCGAGAGCCAGCCAACGAGAGCGTACAGGTCGCAGTGGTGGGTAGTATTTGGGGCTTTGGTGACAAAACAGATGGCACTGTGATAGACTGCATCCAATTTGTTGAGTAGAGTGTTGGGGGCTATTTTGGAAATGACATTGCTGAAGTCGAGGGTCGGCAGCATGAGTGAAGGATGCTTTGTTGCAAAATAGGAAGCCGATTCTAGATTCAATTTTGGATTGGAGATGCTTAATTTGAGTCTGGAAGGAGAGTTTACAGTCTAACCAGACACCTAGATATTTGTACTTGTCCACATATTCTAAGTAAGAACCATCCAGAGTAGTGATACTGGGTGGGCAGGCAGGTGTGGGCAGCCATCGGATGAAGAGTGTTTTACTTGCATTTAAGAGCAGTTGGAGGCCACGGAAGGAGAGTTGTAAAGGCATTGAAGCTCGTCTGGAGGCTAGTTAACACAGTGTCCTAAGAGGGGCCAGAAGTATACAGAATGGTGTCGTCCGCGTAGAGGTGTATCAGAGAATCACCAGCAGCAAGAACAACATCATTGATTTATACAGAGAAGAGAGTCGGCCCGAGGATGAACCCTGTGGCACCCCCATAGAGACTACCAGAGGTCCGGACAACAGGTCCTCTGATTTGACACATTGAACTCTAACAGAGAAGTAGTTGGTGAACCAGGCGAGGCCGTCATTTGAGAAACCAAGGCTGTTGAGTCTGCTGATTAGAATGTGGTGATTGACAGAGTCAAAGGCCTTGGCCAGGTCGATGAATACAGTAATGTCTCTTATCGATGGCGGTTATGATATCGTTTAGGACCTTGAGTGTGGCTGAGGTGCACCCATGACCAGCTCTGAAACCAGATTGCATAGCGGAGAAGGTATGGTGGGATTCGAAATGGTCGGTAATCTGTTAACTTGGCTTTCGACTTTAGACCTTAGAAAGGCAGGGCAGGATAGATATAGGTCTGTAGCAGTTTGGGTCTAGAGTGTCTCCCCCTTTGAAGAGGGGGATGACCGCGGCAGCTTTCTAATCTTTGGGAATCTCAGACGATACGAAAGAGAGGTTGAACAGGCTAGTAATAGGGGTTGCAACAATTTCGACAGATAATTTTAGAAAGAGAGGGTCCAGATGATCTAGCCCGGCTGATTTGTAGGGGTCCAGATTTTGCAGCTCTTTCAGAACATTAGCAATCTAGATTTGGGTGAAGGAGAAATGAATGGTGGGGGCTTTGGCGGATTGCATATGTATTAAATGTGTAGTAAAGTTTAGTATTTATTCCTATATTCATAGCACGCAATGACTACATCAAGTTGTGACTCTACAAATTTGTTGAATGCATTTGCTGTTTGTTTTGGTTGTGTTTCAGACAATTTTGTGGCCAATAGAAAGTAATGGTAAATAATGTATTGTCATTTTGGAGTCAATTTTATTGTTAATAAGAGTATAATGTGTTTCTAAATACTTCTACATTCGTGAATAATTATGAGTGAAACAATTACAGACCCACAAATATCATACCCCCCCCAGAAATGTTAACCTCCCCTGTTATTGTAATGGTGAGAGATTAGCATGTCTTGGAGGTATGGTATAAAATACTAACCTCTCCTATTATTGTAATGGTGAGAGATTAGCATGTCTTGGAGGTATGGTATAAAATACTAATCTCCCCTGTTATTGTAATGGTGAGAGGTTAGCATGTCTTGGAGGTATGGTATAAAATACTAACCTCTCCTGTTATTGTAATGGTGAGAGGTTAGCATGTATTGGAGGTATGATATAAAATACTAACCTCTCCTGTTATTGTAATGGTGAGAGGTTAGCATGTCTTGGAGGTATGGTATAAAATACTAACCTCTCCTGTTATTGTAATGGTGAGAGTTTAGCATGTCTTGGAGGTATGGTATAAAATACTAACCTCTCCTGTTATTGTAATGGTGAGAGGTTAGCATGTCTTGGAGGTATGGTATAAAATACTAACCTCTCCTGTTATTGTAATGGTGAGAGGTTAGCATGTCTTGGAGGTATGGTATAAAATACTAACCTCTCCTGTTATTGTAATGGTGAGAGTTTAGCATGTCTTGGAGGTATGGTATAAAATACTAACCTCTCCTGTTATTGTATTGGTGAGAGGTTAGAATGTCTTGGAGGTATGGTATAAAATACTAATCTCCGCTGTTATTGTATTGGTGAGAGGTTAGAATGTCTTGGAGGTATGATATAAAATACTAACCTCTCCTGTTATTGTAATGGTGAGAGTTTAGCATGTCTTGGAGGTATGGTATAAAATACTAACCTCTCCTGTTATTGTATTGGTGAGAGTTTAGCATGTCTTGGAGGTATGGTATAAAATACTAACCTCTCCTGTTATTGTATTGGTGAGAGGTTAGAATGTCTTGGAGGTATGGTATAAAATACTAATCTCCCCTGTTATTGTATTGGTGAGAGGTTAGAATGTCTTGGAGGTATGGTATAAAATACTAATCTCCCCTGTTATTGTATTGGTGAGAGGTTAGAATGTCTTGGAGGAATGACATGTGTGCGTCTGTAACTCTATTTTCATACACATATAACTGAATTTGGCCCATTACTTTTGGTCCCCTAAAATGGTGGTACAATGTACAAAAAGTGCTGTAATTTCTAAGCGGCTTAGCCGATATGGATGTAAATACCCTCAAATTAAAGCTGACAGTCTGCACTTTACCCCCAGTCGTTGTTTGATTTTAAACCCAAACCTTTGGAGTATAGAGCCAAAATATTAAAAAATCCTTCACTTTCCCAATAATTGCAGAGGTCACTGGACATGTCCCCGAGGGGTTCAAGAGGGACTAGATTTACTGCCTGGCTCCAGAGGAGGCTCATCCAGGGAGGAAGAGGAGGATGGTCCTCCTGAATTTGTGCCTACGTCTTGAATAGCACCCTATTCCTTTTATAGTATACTTAAAACCAGGGTGCACACAAAGTAATGCACTATATAGGGAATATGGGGCCATTTGGGATGCATCCCTTGTAAATTAATAGACGGTGACTTGGAAGATGTCACCTTTGGCTTCATTAAAACCATTTCCATCCATTATTCGCTCTAACTAATCTTGCCAAAGTCACCAGCTGCCATTGTTATAGTGTGATGGAACCCCTTCTTCCCCTTTTCCCTCTAGGTGAGTGTTGCCACTGGTTGCGCTGCCCGTGAGAGGAACGTTGTGTACGCCAGCACCCTGGCCTCCTTCTTCACCCGCGCCTACGACCAGCTCCGCATGGCTGCCATCTCAGAGAGCAACATCAATCTGTGTGGCTCCCACTGCGGCCTGTCCATTGGTGAGTCTGTCTGTCAGCCATTCATCCACCCCAAACACCCTCACTACATGCTACTCACACAACCTCCCACCATCACCCCAATGAACTGTAACCTATCACCTCACAACCCCACCCTTTTCCCATTGACCTCACTCACTCTGCACTCTTTCTATTGGCTCCTCAAGTCAACGCATCCTCAAATGTTCTGAAGGCCTAAAGTGACTGTCGTCCTCCTTGATCCAAGTTCCTATTTTTCTTTCTCTCTCTCCACTTCTGTGTTTTCCTCCTCACCTCCTCCTTCACCCTCTGAGTTCCCTAGCCTCCCTCTCTCTTCCCCCTCCCCCTCCCTGACCCTGTCTGTCTTGGACGCTGTCACCTTCACCGGAGGACCTGATATCCTTCTCCTCTGTTAGTCCCTCAGGTACACTGCATGCCACCCTCTCAATCTGTCTGTCTGTCTGTCTGTCTGTCTGTCTGTCTGTCTGTCTGTCTGTCTGTCTGTCTGTCTGCACACCTGCCTGCCCCACTCTCTGTCTGTCTGTCCTACTGTCTGCTCTACTGTCTGTCTGTCTGCCCACCTGCATGACACTCTCTCTGTCCTACTGTATGTCCTACTGTCTGTCTGACCATCTGCCTGCCAGTCTGTCTGTCTGTCCTACTGTCTGTCTGCACACCTGCCTGCCAAACTCTCTGTCTGTCTGTCCTACTGTCTGTCTGTCTGCCCACCTGCATGACACTCTCTCTGTCCTACTGTATGTCCTACTGTCTGTCTGACCATCTACCTGCCAGTCTGTCTGTCTGTCCTACTGTCTGTCTGCACACCTGCATGTCACTCTCTCTGTTTGAATGTCCTACTGTCTGTCTGCACACCTGCCTGCCACTGTCTGTCTGTCCTACTGTTTGTCTGCACACCTGCATGTCACTCTCTCTGTTTGAATGTCCTACTGTCTGTCTGCACACCTGCCTGCCACTCTCTCTGTCTGTCTGTCCTACTGTTTGTCTGCACACCTGCCTGCCACTCTCTCTGTCTGCCTGTCCTACTGTTTGTCTGCACACCTGCCTGCCACTCTCTCTGTTTGAATATCCTACTGTTTGTCTGCACACCTGCCTGCCACTCTCTCTGTCTGTCTGTCTGTCCTACTGTTTGTCTGCACACCTGCCTGCCACTCTCTCTGTCTGCCTGTCCTACTGTTTGTCTGCACACCTGCCTGCCACTCTCTCTGTCTGTTTGTCCTACTGTTTGTCTGCACACCTGCCCGCCACTCTCTCTGTCTGTTTGTCCTATTGTCCTCATTCCTTTCTGGTCTGTCAGTTCACCAGGCCTTTCGCTTTATATTGGGTTGAAATAGTATTCAAGTTTTGTTGAGCCTGCCTGGAGTGTGGAATGGATGTGGTTTTCACCAGGCACGCTCAATGAAGCACGTCTAAAGTCCCTGAAAAACAACATACTGTTTGCTTTCTGCTACATTTGACAACATTTTGGAATTCAATTATTCTAACTAGTTGAGTATGTGTGTGTTCCAGGAGAGGACGGGCCATCTCAGATGGGCCTAGAAGACATAGCCATGTTTAGGGCCATCCCCACGGCAACCATCTTCTACCCCAGCGATGGCGTTTCTATTGAAAAGGCAGTGGAGCTTGCCGCCAGCACAAAGGTACTTATTATATCCTCCCACCAAAAATATATTGGTTCTTATCCCCATACCCCCAAAAAGCTATTGGTCCTTATCCCCATACCCCCCAAAAGCTATGGGTCCTTATCCACATACCCCCAAAAAGATATGGGTCCTTATCCCCATACCCTCAAAATGTTATTGGTCCTTGTCTCCATACCCTCAAAATGTTATTGGTCCTTATCTCCATACCCTCAAAATGTTATTGGTCCTTATCTCCATACCCTCAAAATGTTATTGGTCCTTACCTCCATACTCCCAAAATGCTATTGGTTTCTCATCCCCTCCAACATTATGTTATTTGTCCTCCAACATTAATGTAATCCCTCTACCTCCCACACCACCCCAAAACCAGGGGATGGGCTTTGTGTTCTCACCCTACAATGTAATACCTGTTTCCAATTAACTCCAATATACATTGTACTATGTTATCTTTTTTAGGGTGTTTGCTACATAAGAACCAGCCGCCCCGAGAATCCCATCATCTACAGCAGCAATGAGGACTTCCATGTTGGACAGGCTAAGGTGAGCACCACTCAGCTCTGAAAATGTTCTACATGACGTTAAACTACACAGACTAATCACAGCCTTGACTAAACCACTTTAGTTTTCTATCTTGCTTCAGGACGTGCTATGATTAGTAAAATGATTAGTTTAATCAGTTGTACAGCTTCCATAATAGGAACTACTGTATCGCACTGAGAACGTTTTGTCTGACAACTGAAAGAGTTTCTACTATGGATGCAGTACAAGTGGTTGACTGGCTGGAACACAAGCCTGCAGACAGACAGGGTTGTCCTCTAGTAGGATAAACAATGAATCTCTCATCCAATAGTCACGAGCAGGAAGAGCTGTATGAGATGTGCTAGAGCCTTGCTGTTAACCCTTCCCTGTCTATCTCAGGTGGTGTACCAGAGTACGGAGGACAAGGTGACCGTGATCGGAGCTGGGATTACTCTGCATGAGGCCGTGGCTGCAGCTGAGATGCTCAAGAAAGGTACAGTACAACTACAGCCAGATCAATGATATAACTATGTGGGTGTGGAGAAATACTTGGAACTCCTGTCTGGGGTAATGATCTCTTTTCTTCATACGCAAATATTGGCTCCATGCACTAATGCGCTGCTATTTAATTGAATCAGTTCATTAGGGTTGGTGCACAACATCTTATTCTCCTATAAGTGTTAGACTTTCTCAACTATATGTTCAAGTTTATCCAGGTTAGAAAGCTTTATCACTCCCTCAATGATTTAAGGTTCAGGTTTCAGAGTCATTCTCTGTGTAGCTGCCTGTGTCTTATTATTGTTTCTCCACTGAAACACTCTACTCAAGGATCCACAATTCCAGTAACTCCAGTAACACATTTCCAGGTTTTCCAAAAATCCTGGTTGAAGGATTCCAGTTTTCCTGCTTATTAATTTCTAATTCCGTGAATCTTCCAACCAGGATTTCTGAAAAACCTGGGAATTCTGCAATCCTCTGCACTACTGTTGATTAACGCTATGTTTTCCACCTTGTTGTTTTCCCAGAAAGGATCTTCATCAGAGTGATTGACCCGTTCACCATCAAACCCCTAGACTCCAAGACCATCATTGAGCATGCTCGCCAGACCAGGGGGCGTATCCTCACTGTAGAGGACCACTACTACGAAGGTACGCTTTTTCTGACCAGTGTTTCAACCTCCTTTGACCAAACACCAGGAAGTTAGAGAGGGACCAAACACCAAGAAGTTAGAGAGGGACCAAACACCAGGAAGTTAGAGAGGGACCAAACACCAGGAGGTTAGAGAGGGACCAAACACCAGGAAGTTAGAGAGGGACCAAACACCAGGAGGTTAGAGAGGGACCAAACACCAGGAGGTTAGAGAGGGACCAAACACCAGGAAGTTAGAGAGGGACCAAACACCAGGAGGTTAGAGAGGACCAAACACCAGGTTAGACCAAACACCAGGAAGTTAGAGAGGGACCAAACACCAGGAGGTTAGAGAGGGACCAAACACCAGGAAGTTAGAGAGGGACCAAACACCAGGAAGTTAGAGAGGGACCAAACACCAGGAAGTTAGAGAGGGACCAAACACCAGGAGGTTAGAGAGGGACCAAACACCAGGAGGTTAGAGAGGGACCAAACACCAGGAAGTTAGAGAGGGACCAAACACCAGGAAGTTAGTGAGGGACCAAACACCAGGAAGTTAGAGAGGGACCAAACACCAGGAAGTTAGAGAGGGACCAAACACCAGGAAGTTAGAGGGACCAAACACAAGGAAGTTAGAGAGGGACCAAACACCAGGAGGTTAGAGAGGGATCACACACCAGGATGTTAGAGTGGGACCAAACACCAGGAAGTTAGAGGGACCAAACACAAGGAAGTTAGAGAGGGACCAAACACCAGGAGGTTAGAGAGGGACCAAACACCAGGAGGTTAGAGAGGGACCAAACACCAGGAGGTTAGAGAGGGACCAAACACCAGGAGGTTACACACCAGGATGTTAGAGAGGGACCAAACACCAGGAAGTTAGAGAGGGACCAAACACCAGGAGGTTAGAGAGGGACCAAACACCAGGAGGTTAGAGAGGGACCAAACACCAGGAGGTTAGAGAGGGACCAAACACCAGGAGGTTAGAGAGGGACCAAACACCAGGAAGTTAGAGTGGGACCAAACACCAGGAGGTTAGAGAGGGACCAAACACCAGGAGGTTAGAGAGGGACCAAACACCAGGAAGTTAGAGAGGGACCAAACACCAGGAGGTTAGAGAGGGACCAAACACCAGGAGGTTAGAGAGTGACCAAACACCAGGAAGTTAGAGAGGGACCAAACACCAGGAGGTTAGAGAGGGACCAAACACCAGGAAGTAACCACTTCACCAGACTCCAGCACTCGAGGGTACTTTATGTAGTTTAGCCACATTGTAGTGTTTTAGCCATATACCGTGCCTTGCGAAAGTATTCGGCCCCCTTGAACTTTTGCCACATTTCAGGCTTAAACATAAAGATATAAAATTGTATTTTTTTGTGTTTTGTGAAGAATCAACAACAAGTGGGACACAATCATGAAGTGGAACGACATTTATTGGATATTTCAAACTTTTTTAACAAATCAAAAACTGAAAAATTGGGCGTGCAAAATTATTCAGCCCCCTTAAGTTAATACTTTGTAGCGCCACCTTTTGCTGTGATTACAGCTGTAAGTCGCTTGGGGTATGTCTCTATCAGTTTTGCACATCGAGAGAGTGACATTTTTTCCCATTCCTCCTTGCAAAACAGCTCGAGCTCAGTGAGGTTGGATGGAGAGCATTTGTGAACAGCAGTTTTCAGTTCTTTCCACAGATTCTCGATTGGATTCAGGTCTGGACTTTGACTTGGCCATTCTAACACCTGGATATGTTTATTTTTGAACCATTCCATTGTAGATTTTGCTTTATGTTTTGGATCATTGTCTTGTTGGAAGACAAATCTCCGTCCCAGTCTCAGGTCTTTTGCAGACTCCATCAGGTTTTCTTCCAGAATGGTCCTATATTTGGCTCCATCCATCTTCCCATCAATTTTAACCATCTTCCCTGTCCCTGCTGAAGAAAAGCAGGCCCAAACCATGATGCTGCCACCACCATGTTTGACAGTGGGGATGGTGTGTTCAGGGTGATGAGCTGTGTTGCTTTTACGCCAAACATAACGTTTTGCATTGTTGCCAAAAAGTTCAATTTTGGTTTCATCTGACCAGAGCACCTTCTTCCACATGTTTGGTGTGTCTCCCAGGTGGCTTGTGGCAAACTTTAAACAACACTTTTTATGGATATCTTTAAGAAATGGCTTTCTTCTTGCCACTCTTCCATAAAGGCCAGATTTGTGCAATATACGACTGATTGTTGTCCTATAGACCGAGTCTCTCCCCTCAGCTGTAGATCTCTGCAGTTCATCCAGAGTGATCATGGGCCTCTTGGCTGCATCTCTGATCAGTCTTCTCCTTGTATGAGCTGAAAGTTTAGAGGGACTTGGTAGATTTGCAGTGGTCTGATACTCCTTCCATTTCAATATTACCGCTTGCACAGTGCTCCTTGGGATGTTTAAAGCTTGGGAAATCTTTTTGTATCCAAATCCGGCTTTAAACGTCTTCACAACAGTATCTCGGACCTGCCTGGTGTGTTCCTTGTTCTTCATGATGCTCTCTGCGCTTTTAACGGACCTCTGAGACGATCACAGTGCAGGTGCATTTATACGGAGACTTGAATACACACAGGTGGATTGTATTTATCATCATTAGTCATTTAGGTCAACATTGGATCATTCAGAGATCCTCACTGAACTTCTGGAGAGTTTGCTGCACTGAAAGTAAAGGGGCTGAATAATTTTGCACGCCCAATTTTTCAGTTTTTGATTTGTTAAAAAAGTTTGAAATATCCAATAAATGTCGTTCCACTTCATGATTGTGTCCCACTTGTTGTTGATTCTTCACAAAAAAATACAGTTTTATATCTTTATGTTTGAAGCCTGAAATGTGGCAAAAGGTCGCAAAGTTCAAGGGGGCGGAATACTTTTGCAAGGCACTGTATATTGCATGGCCTTTACAACCTGGCAACCTGCAATATTTTGCCATTATTTATTTATGAATATGCAGCCAGGGTCCTCTCATTGGCCCATAGACACTTGGGTGTGTTGTGGTGGCATGTTCCAATTGGTTGAGTGGCTGAGATGTGATGCAGTGGTGCAGTGTTAGGTACTGTCATGGTGGGCGAGATATATTCTGTTGTGGTGTATTTTGTTTGCTGAGGAGGGAGACTGTGTGTGTGTGTGTGTGTGTGTGTGTGTGTGTGTGTGTGTGTGTGTGTGTGTGTGTGTGTGTGTGTGTGTGTGTGTGTGTGTGTGTGTGTGTGTGTGTGTGTGTGTGTGTGTGTGTATGTGTATGTGTGTGTGTGTGTGTGTGTGTGTGTGTGTGTGTGTGTGTGTGCCAGAGAAGCAGAGTGCTGTCAGATTTCCTTAGTGGAGTGTGTTCCCATGGGGCTTTCTGTGACCCAGATATCACATAGACAGCTATGTCCAACACAGACAGCCATGCCTAGTCCTGCCCAGCCTGTGTCTGTGTAGGTTAGGTCCGGAGGAGATGAGAGTGGGGGTGGGGAGGGGACAGACTGGACCAAGGATGTGTGGCATCCAAAATCAGTAGCATCCCCCTCTCTGTCCCCTAAGGGGAGAGAAACTAGAGATAGCATGGGAGAAAAAGAGTCAGAGAACGAAGGACAGATAGAGGGTGAGAATATAGGAGGGGAGGGGCTTGCATGGCAACAGAAATAGATCAATGGCTTCATCCAAATGACCAATGAGCAATGAGTGGCTTCAGGTAGAACCTTTAGGCAGTGGGCACTGATCTAGGATCAGCTTATCTACCCACAAACATAACCTTTAAGTGTAGCGGTATAAACACAAAGCTGACCTTAGGTCAGTGTTTGAGCTCAACTTAATCCTAGTGTCTCATATTGGGGTCAATTCCATTTCAATTCAGCAAATTTTGGGAAGGAAACCGAATTTCAAATTGACTGAATTGAATATGAATTGACCATAACCCTGTCGCAGAGAAGGTTCTTCCTGTCCCTTCCCTTTGTCATGTCACGTATTTAATGTATTGTTGCTGTTCCTCAGGTGGTCTGGGGGAGGCAGTGTGCTCAGCGGTGGTGAACGAGCAGGGCTTCACCCTACAGCGGCTGGCCGTGGCCCACGTTCCCCGCAGCGGGAAGTCCAACGAGCTGCTCAAGATTTACGGCATCGACCGCGAAGCCATTTGCCAGGCCATCAGGAAGATGGTCAGCGGCTCTGCCAACGCCAAGTAGCTCCACCCCTTCCTGCCTAAGCCCCACCCGACCAAATTCTACCACCCCTCAGATAAACGTTTCATGTCACATGACACCACCCCACCCGGTAACCTCGCCCTCTCACTGTGAAAGTCCACCCCTGTGTTTACTGAAGTAACGTGAGTTTGTGCTGAATGGACATTTTGACGTAACCGTCACACATTTCACTTTTTTTTCCCTCATACATTACACACACACACACACACACACACACACACACACACACACACACACACACACACACACACACACACACACACACACACACACACACACGCATACGCACGCGCACGCACACGCACACGCACACACACACACAAAACCCCACTCCCACTTCCTGGTAACCATGGGTCATCACAGGTTCAAGTTTAGAAATGAAAATGAGAGGTAGTCATTAGTCCTCAAACCCGGTTGGCAGGTGTAGATTCTCCATACCACACAATCCAATAAAGACTGTACATGTTGTTACTCAATGCAGGTACCTTTATGTGATGCTCATGTGTTTTTAAACTCTTCCTCTTTGATATTTTCAACCCCAAAACAACCAGCAGCAGTCTATTTTAATACTTTTATATTGTTCTGATGTAGTTCTGAAGACAGGGTGGGGCATGTGGTAGTGAAATCTAGGTGTCGTCTCCATGACATGTGGTAGTGAAATCTAGGTGTCGTCTCCATGACATGTGGTAGTGAAATCTAGGTGTCGTCTCCATGACATGTGGTAGTGAAATCTAAGTGTCGTCTCCATGACATGTGGTAGTGAAATCTAAGTGTCATCTCCATGACATGTGGTAGTGAAATCTAAGTGTCATCTCCATGACATGTGGTAGTGAAATCTAAGTGTCATCTCCATGACATGTGGTAGTGAAATCTAAGTGTCGTCTCCATGACATGTTTGTAGAGCGTAGTCCAATAAAAAATAAATACAGACAATCAAATAGAAATGTATGTGGGCCATAAATATCAGTGAAGTGAAAAGATCATACAGTTTGAACCATATGTCTCTTTAAACCACAACACCCAACTTGTACTGGACAGCTCGTGTTAGCACAGCACACATGAACTTCTTTTCATCTCTACAGCTCAGGCGTAGACTAGCTAAACATATGGCGTCAGAGAACTGCCAAAATGTTGTGAGTTCAACCTTTGGCAGATATCTAACTCCATATTAACACCTTTTACCTGGATGAGCAAACAAGAAGAAGTACGTTAGCCCGAACTGTCTGAACATACCAATAATGTTTCTATTCCATTTACATTTTTGTCATTTAGCGTATGCTCTTATCCAGAGTGACTTACAGGAGCAGGATCAATGTGTTCTCTACAGTAAATAGTTTGACTTGGAGGTCGGGGAGAGGGATACAGGGCCAGCTAGGACTTACAGTATGGTTCAGCGTTTCCATTTGAATTCAGTCCATTCAGGAAGTGAATTGATCCTAACCCTGGTTTAGAGAGAGTCTCTGTGCTTGTGGCCATGGTGATGTTGGGAGCATGCTGTTACATCTGAACTGTGAACCTCGTACAACACCTCCTTCGTTACTTGAACTTCTGTATGTATCTTATACTTTTATTTATTAAAGCCCTCTGCATTTGAATTCTAGAGTTTGCAAGTAGTTCTGTGTGTTTTTTTGACTGTGTATCTGTGTGTTGTGTATGTGTGCATGCATATCAGAGTGTAGATCTATTGAAAGGCAGGTTGGTGTATTTGCTTATTCAAAACATTCGCATTAGACTATTGTACATGGAAGACTAACCAAAGGGTACATGTTCAATAGATAAGACTACTAAACTAATATAAAACAATATGAAGAGTTTCATGACAAAACACTATATATACATTTTTCAGAAATGTTGGTAAATTAGCTTTGGTGTGTTTTTTCACTAATCATAGCATGGGGCTGTTGAATGACAGACATGTACAGTATTTGTTTAAAATCTGTTTAAAATCATTTCAGAGAGACAAATAACCATGTTTTTTCCCTAAATGCTAAAAATCCATATGTAAAACATTTACATCTGACATTTTAGTCATTTAGCAGATGCTTATATCCAGAGCGACGGACAGTACTGTAAGTGCATTCCTCTTAAGATAGCTTGGTGAGACAATCCCATATCACAGTCAAATATACAGGATACAAAAGTTCCATTCCAGCTAAACAATAGATATATAGCGTTTAGCATAAAAATAAAAAAAATCATACATCTAAAATCTGTTAATAAAAATCTGAGAGAAGTAATATTTTACACACACATGAAGGTACCCATAAGCAACCATTTCTGATGAAAAAAAAACACAAATGTGAAGAATTGGTACATATAGCATTTTGGAAATAAACTTCATATTAAAAACTTCAGGGGAGATATTTTCATGATAGAAAATAGTTCAAATCCGTTTAAAAAATATTAGTACATTTTAAAATGTATTTTGTAGTGTGTCATTCAGTTTGAATAGGATTATAATTGCAGAAGGTTTATCTTTCTTTTCAACTCTGTACAATTTTCCATTTGATCAAAACCATGATCGGGAAAGATTGACAGATGACAGAGCAGAGTTGGTCCATCGGTCACCATGGTTACACTGAGATCCTATCAGCAGACAGTATAAGTTTGAATATATCAAGTCCTGAGATCAGTTCATCCAATGGCAGCTCGGCAATGTGCACAGGTAGGTTGCGCAGTAATGTGCGTAGGTAGCACAGTAAATGCCACTGCCCATTCTACTTTGTTGTCGTGTCTTTGGCTATGCCGGATTACGTGATATGACATGCTGTTCTATAAAATTATTTATCTGATTATACTAATCATGTAAATGTAATTAACTAGAAAGTCGGGGCACCACGAAATAATGTTTATAAAGCTGTTATCTACCGAATAAACTCTTAAAGACCTGGTAGTCTTTTACATCAGTAGCAGTCAATTATTAATCGTCACCTTACTCAGTCTCATCTGAAAGTTGTAAATTCTTCGTTAACTTCACAAACCCTGGCTAACAAGTAATACAAAAATTGGTTTAATTATTTATTTACTAAACACCTAAATAATCACACAGAATTACATCTACACAGAATAGATCATGCGTTGATTACAAATGATGTCATAAAGGAAAACGTCCCTGGCGGACGGAACAGATATGACGGTTGGTTACATAAAGAAAGGGGGTGGGTTTTGAATGAAAGAGCGGGCAGCTATGCTATCGTAAATACAGTATCTTATGCATTCTAAATAACTGCCCATTTGGAAAATGAAAATGCAATAAATATTTACTCTGAGCTGCGCTTCGGTAGATTGGTTGTAGATAGAAGGCCGGGTTGTCCAGCATGGATCTCTTGTCCTCTGAAGAATGTCTAGTGGTGAACTGGAGCGCGGTAGAATGGATACTCTGTGCGTCCTCTCCAAGCCCACTTTTACAGTTGCTGCGGCTAACTCAATCGGCTAGGAGGTATCACTTCTTTAGTGAATAAGAGTTCAAAGTTCATACCAAGTTGCCATACTTTAAGCTCATGCTATATTCTGACTGATATAAATAATAATTTTCACAAATATTTTCATATTTAAACATTTAAATTGCACAACAATTCCATGTGAATCTGATTAGAACGTGTAGACTTTCCAAGATACAGTTCGCCAACTGATCTGACATCATATTCATTAAGTACCAACGCATATTTTCAACTGGTTGGATTACCGAAATATGGTTCCGTTTCCCACCTTTTGATGTTACCAGACTCTCTATGTTAACAAAGGAATTTGCAATAGTCACATCGGTAGAGTAGAGGGGGAGAAAATGGGTGGATATTTATGGGGGTCATAAACCTCCCCCAACAGGCCAATGTCATGACATAGTGTTCTATTGTTGACAACGGCATGGGTCACCTGGGTCTGTTGTCAGTTACCTACCATAGATAACTGTATTTCTGCTTGGCTCCTCAAACTGCAAACTCCATGATTCCACATCCATAAGACAGTGTGTAGACGGGGGAAATAATCATTTACATTTAATTATAATCAATAGTGAGTTCAACATGATTATATTTGTATTACATTATTACAATCATATTACACTGTATTCATCCCAATTACTTCAATCAATAATCAATTGTACCATAATATGAGGGAAGGTTTAAAACAGCCACAAACAGAGCAACAGACAACCCCCAGTAGACCTCAGAGAAGACAGTAATATGCTGTGGGTTGTTAAAGATACTAGGAAGGTAGAGGCAGAATGAGTTATCGTTGCATTCGTCAAAAAGGTTGTTTTGTTGAAGTTCACTATGGATGTGAAGAAGAGTTTTGGACATCCTGTTGTTCTGTATTTGGGATGGACTTGAGGTTTGTGTGAGAGTATATATATGACATGTAGTACCTCTGCTATGATAGGGAGGGCCATCTTTAGTGTGAACTGGCAGAGATGGAAAGTATTGTGTTATTTCTCATTGTCATTGACGAGTAAGCCATTACACACACTAGACTATACACAAGAAGCTCATGCTTTTTTACTATACATAAGACTATAAACACCTCAAATTACAGTATAAACATACACACAAGACGGACAGTACAGGTGACCTTACCAGAGAGCTTGACCACAAATGAAAATGCAAGCGTCGAAACCACAGAGAAATGCTGGCGTCATAATGACTGGAAAGACAAGGACACTGATTGTAGACACAAAACCGCCCATATTGAGTGACGAGAAAACAAAGTAACAATTACTCAGGTTTCTTGAATAGTCAATGTCATTTACTCACAGTAATATGGTCCATAGACTGCCATACCACAACACAGTCCAAGGCAAATTGGTCCTTCTGTAGCACAGTTGGTAGAGCATGGCGCTTGTAACGCCAGGATAGTGGGTTCGATTCCCGGGATCACCCATACGTAGAATGTATGCACACATGACTGTAAGTCGCTTTGGATAAAAGCGTCTGCTAAATGGCATATATAGAATAGATTTTAAAAGTTATCTTCAAAAGAGAAGCATGTTGGTCAAAAGATTAAAAAGATCTTGCATTTTCTTATTTTAGTTTAAGCAAGCATGCAAACTTACAGTAATGGAAGAAACAGATTTTTAAAAAGTATTGTCCTGGGTCCAGAAAATTGATACAATACAATAAAAAGATCAACATTTTAACTTTTGAGAGATTGTTTGAGACAGAAAGAAGATGCAAACCCATGGTTATTAACCAAAATCCCATTCCCAACCCAGGGGCCTCGCATGGTACCTACCATAAAGGAGTAGTAGGGTGTAGTAGGCCACTAGCTCATGGCCCCTCAGTGTATGATGGGGTGGTAGCATTCAAGTGAAGCCAGACAGGCAGTGTAAAACTGTCAGAGCCTGTCAGACTGGTATACAGGTCCTATACTACAGCAACTTGTCAGACTGGTATACAGGTCCTATACTACAGCAACTTGTCAGACTGGTATACAGGTCATATACTACAGCAACCTGTCAGACTGGTATATAGGTTCTATACTACAGCAACTTGTCAGACTGGTATACAGGTCCTATACTACAGCAACTTGTCAGACTGGTATACAGGTCATATACTACAGCAACCTGTCAGACTGGTATATAGGTTCTATACTACAGCAACTTGTCAGACTGGTATACAGGTCCTATACTACAGCAACTTGTCAGACTGGTATACAGGTCCTATACTACAGCAACTTGTCAGACTGGTATACAGGTCCTATACTACAGCAACTTGTCAGACTGGTATACAGGTCCTATACTACAGCAACTTGTCAGACTGGTATACAGGTCCTATACTACAGCAACTTGTCAGACTGGTATACAGGTCCTATACTGCAACTTGTCAGACTGGTAGGTCCTATACTACAGCAACTTGTCAGACTGGTATACAGGTCCTATACTACAGCAACTTGTCAGACTGGTATACAGGTCCTATACTACAGCAACTTGTCAGACTGGTATACAGGTCCTATACTACAGCAACTTGTCAGACTGGTATACAGGTCCTATACTACAGCAACTTGTCAGACTGGTATACAGGTCCTATACTACAGCAACTTGTCAGACTGGTATACAGGTCTGCAACTTGTCAGACTGGTATACAGGTCCTATACTACAGCAACTTGTCAGACTGGTATACAGGTCCTGTACTACAGCAACGTGTCAGACTGGTATACAGGTCCTATAATACAGCAACTTGTCAGACTGGTATACAGGTCCTATACTACAGCAACTTGTCAGACTGGTATACAGGTCCTATACTACAGCAACTTGTCAGACTGGTATACAGGTCCTATACTACAGCAACTTGTCAGACTGGTATACAGGTCCTATACTACAGCAACTTGTCAGACTGGTATACAGGTCCTATACTACAACAACTTGTCAGACTGGTATACAGGTCCTATACTACAACAACTTGTCAGACTGGTATACAGGTCCTATACTACAACAACTTGTCAGACTGGTATACAGGTCCTATACTACAGCAACTTGTCAGACTGGTATACAGGTCCTATACTACAGCAACTTGTCAGACTGGTATACAGGTCCTATACTACAGTAACTTGTCAGATTGGAATACAGGTCCTATATTACAACAACTTGTCAGACTGGTATACAGGTCCTATACTACAGCAACTTGTCAGACTGGTATACAGGTCCTATACTACAGCAACTTGTCAGACTGGTATACAGGTCCTATACTACAACAACTTGTCAGACTGGTATACAGGTCCTATACTACAACAACTTGTCAGACTGGTATACAGGTCCTATACTACAGCAACTTGTCAGACTGGTATACAGGTCCTATACTACAGCAACTTGTCAGACTGGTATACAGGTCCTATACTACAGCAACTTGTCAGACTGGTATACAGGTCCTATACTACAGCAACTTGTCAGACTGGTTTACAGGTCTTATACTGCTCCGACATGAGGGACAGTGGAAAATCCCAGACATATCACTGTCCTATTCACTTAGCATAAACACAAACAAAAATACACCACATGAACAAATGTATGTGGACACCTGCGCAAACATCTCATTTCAAAATCATGGGCATTAATATGGGGTTGGTCCCCCCTTTGATGATATAACAGCCTCCACTCTTCAGGGGAGGCTTTCCACTAGATGTTGGAATGTTGGGCGATTAGGCCTGGCTCGCAGTCGGCGTTCCAATTCATTCCAAATGTGTATGATGGGGTTGAGATTACAGCTATATGCAGGCCAGTCAACCTGTCAGGGGGCATTGTCATGCTGAAACAGGAAAGGACCTTCCCCAAACTGTTGCCACAAAGTTGGAAACACAGAATCGTCTGGAATGTAATTGTATGCTGTAGCGTTAAGATATCCCTTCACTGGAACTAAGGCACCCGAACCATGAAAAACAGCCCCAGACCATTATTCTTCCTCTACCAAACTTTATAGTTTGCACTATGCATTGGGGCAGGTAGTGTTCTCCTGGCATCCGCCAAACCCAGATTCATCCATTGGACTGCCAGATGGTTAAGCGTGACTCGAGAGAAAGCGTTTCCACTGCTCCAGAGTCCAATGGCGGCAGGTTTTACACCACTCCAGCCGATACTTAACAATCTTAGGCTTGTGTGCGGCTGCTTGGCCATGGAAACCCATTTCATGGAACTTCCAAACGAACAGTTCTTGTGCGGATGTTGATTCCAGAGGCAGTTTGTTACTTGGTAGTGAGTGTTGCAACCGAGGACAGACAATTTTTACGCGCATCAGCACTCGGCTTACTGTTCTGTGAGCTTGTTTGGCCTAACTCTTTACGGCTTAGCCGTTGTTGCTCCTAAATGTTTCCACTTCACAATAACAGCCTATACAGTTGACTGGGGCAGATCCAGCAGGGCAGACATTTTACAAATTGACTTGTTGGAAAGGTGGCATCCTATAACGGTGCCACGTTGAAAGTCACTGAGCCTTTCAGCAAAGTCATTCTACTGCCAATGTTTGTCTATGGAGATTACATGGCTGTGTGCTCGATTTTATACACCTGTCAGCAACGGGTCTGGCTGAAATAGTCAAATCCACTAATTTGAAGGGACAAACTTTTGTATACAGCACATTTGGAACGTATTCAGACTCCGTCCCTTTTTCCACATTTTGTTATGTTACAGCCTTATTCTAAAATCTACACACTATACCCCAAATGACAAAGCAAAAACAGGTTTTTAGAAATGTTTGCAAATGTATAAAACTAAAATACAACTTTTTTACATAAGTATTCATACCTTTTGCTATGGGAATTGAGCTCAGGTGCATCCTGTTTTCATTGATCACCCTGGAGATGTTTCTATAACTTGGAGTCCACCTGTAGGTAAATTCAATAGGACACAATTTGGAAAGGCACACACCTGTCTTTATAAGGTCCCACAGTTGACAGTGCATGTCAGAACGAATGCCAAGCCATGAGGTCGAAGGAATTGTCCGTAGAGCTCTGAGACAGGAGTATCAAGGCACAGATCTGAGGAAAGGTAGTACAAAATGTCTGCAGCATTGAAGGTCCCCAAGAACACAGTGGCCTCCATTCTTAAAAGGGAAGAAGTTTGGAACCACCAACACTCCTCCTAGAGCTGGCCGCCCGGCCAAACAGCAATCGGGGGAGATGGGCCTTGGTCAGGCGGGTGGCCAGGAACCCAATGGTCACTCTGACAGAGCTCCAGAGTTCCTCTGTAGAGATAGGAGAACCTTCCAGAAGGACAACCATCTCTGCAGCACTCCACCAATCAGGCCTTTATGGTAGAGTGGACAGACAGAAGCCACTCCTCAGTAAAAGGCACGATAGCCCACTTGGAGTTTGCCAAAAGGCACCTAAAACACTCTCAGACCATGAAAAACAAGATTATCTGATCTGATGAAACCAAGAGTGAACTCTTTGGCCTGAATGCCAAGTGTCCCGTCTGGAGGAAACCTGGCACCATCCCAACGATGAAGCATGGTGGTGGCAGCTCTATACAGGATCGAAATAAATATGAACGGCGCAAAGTACAGAGAGATCCTTGATGAAAACCTGCTCCAGAGTGCTCAGGACCTCAGACTGGAGAAAAGGTTCACCTTCAACAGGACAACGACCCTAAGCACACAGCTAAGACAACGCAGGAGTGGCATCGGGACAAGTCTTTCAATGTCCTTGATTGGCTCAGCCAGAGCCCGGACTTGAACCCTATCGAACATCTCTGGAGAAACCTGAAAATAGTTGTGTAGTGACGCTCCCCATCCAACCTGACAAAGCTTGAGAGGATCTGCAGAGAAGAATGGGAGAAACTCCCCAAATACAGGTGCCAAGCTTGTAGCATCATACCCAAGAAGACTCAAGGCTGTAATCACTGCCAAAGGTTCTTCAACAAAGTACTGAGTAAAGGGTCTGAATATTTATGTGAATGTAATATTTCTAAAAACCTGTGTTTGCTTTGTCATTATGGGGTATTGTGTGTAGATTGATGAGGGAGGAAAAAAATGTTATACATTTTAAAACTAGCCTGTAACGTAACAAAACTTGGAAAAAGTCAAGGGGTCTGAATACTTTCCGATTGCACCGTATATCTTAATTTGACATACTTTTTTATGGCATGCAAGAAAGTACAAGATGGATAGACAGCAACTCGCCCAAGCCTTCCCCATTTCTCCTTCTCCCAAATCCAGTCAGCTGATGTTCTGAAAGAGCTGCAAAATCTGGACCCCTACAAATCAGCCTGGCTAGACAATCTGGACCCTTTCTTTCTAAAATGATCTGCCGAAATTGTTGTAACCCCTATTACTAGCCTGTTCAACCTCTCTTTCGTGTCGTCTGAGATTCCCAAAGATTGGAAAGCAGCTGCGGTCATCCCCCTCTTCAAAGGAGGGACACTCTTGACCCAAACCTCTACAGACCTATATCTATCCTACCCTGCCTTTCTAAGGTCTTCAAAAGCCAAGTCAACAAACAGATTAACGACCATTTCGAATCCCACCGCACCTTCTCCGCTATGCAATCTGGTTTCAGAGCTGGTCATGGGTGCACCACAGCCACGCTCAAGGTCCTAAACGATATCTTAACCGCCATCGATAAGAAACAATATTGTGCAGCCGTTTTCATTGACCTGGCCAAAGCTTTCGACTATGTCAGTCACCACATCCTCATCGGGAGACTCGATAGCCTTGGTTGCTCAAATGATTGCCTCCCCTGGTTCACCAACTAATTCTCTGATAGAGTTCAGTGTGTCAAATAGGAGGGCCTGTTGTCTCGATTCATACTCGTCGCCAAACCCACTGGCTCCAGGTCATCTACAAGACCCTGCTAAGTAAAGTCCCCCCTTATCTCAGCTCGCTGGTCACCATAGCAGCACCTACCTGTAGCACGCGATCCAGCAGGTATATCTCTAGTCACCCCCAAAACCAATTCTTCCTTTGGCCGCCTCTCCTTCCAGTTCACTGTTGCCAATGACTGGAACGAACTACAAAAATCTCTGAAACTGGAAACACTTATCTCCCTCACTAGCTTTAAGCACCAGCTGTCAGTGTCACACCCTGACCATAGTTTGCTTTGTATGTTCTATGTTTTGTTTGGTCTGGATGTGATCTGAGTGGGCATTCTATGTTGGATGTCTTGTTTGTCTGTTTCTGTGTTTGGGCCTGATATGGTTCTCAATCAGAGGCAGGTGTTAGTCATTGTCTCTGATTGGGAGCCATATTTAGGCAGCCTGTTTTGTGTTGGGTTTTGTGGGTGATTGTTCCTGTCTTTGTGTTTGTTACACCAGATAGGGCTGTTTTCGGTTTTAAACATTTCTTGTTTTGTATATTGTTCATTTATCATCTTCATTAAAGATGTATCACAATAACCACGCTGCGTTTTGGTCCGCCTCTCCTTCAACAGAAGAAAGCCGTGACAGAATCACCCACCACAACAGGACCAAGCTGCGTGGTAACGGGCAACAGTAACAGCGATGTCAGGATTTCGGGACATGGGAGCAGAATCTGGACTACACAACTTGGGAGGAGATAGACAGGTGGGCGGTCGACCCAGGGAGAGTGCCGGAGCCCGCCTGGGATTCAATGGAGCAGTGCGAGGAAGGTTACAGGACAATGAGGTTGGCGAAGCGAACACGGCTGGCAAGGAAGCCCGAGAGGCAGCCCCAAAAATGTATTGGGGGGAGGCACACAGGAAGTATGGCGAAGCCAGGTAGGAGACCTGAGCCAACTTTCTGTGCTTACCGGAGGGTGAGAGAGACCGGGCAGGCACCGTGTTATGCTGTGGAGCGCACGGTGTCCCCAGTGCGGGTGCATAGCCCGGTGCGGTACATACCAGCTCCGCGTATCGGCCGGGCTAGAGTGGGCATCGAGCCAAGTGCCATGAAGCCGGCTCTACGCATCTGGTCTCCAGTGCGTCTCCTTGGGCCGGCTTACATGGCACCAGCCTTGCGCATGGTGTCCCCGATTCGCCTGCATAGCCCAGTGCGGGCTATTCCACCTCGCCACACTGGCAGGGCGACCGGGAGCATTCAACCAGGTAAGGTTGGGCAGGCTCGGTGCTCAAGAGCTCCAGTGCGCCTGCACGGTCCGGTCTATCCGGTACCACCTCCACGCATCAGCCCTCCGGTGGCAGCTCCCCGCACTCGCCCTGAGGTGCGTGTCCTCGGCCCAGTACCACCAGTGCCGGCACTACGCATCAGGCCTATAATGCGTCCTGCCTGTCCAGCGCTGCTAGAGCCTTCCTCCTCTCCAGCGCAGCCGGAGTCTCCCGCCTGTCCGGCGCTGCCAGAGCTCCCGCTCCCTCAGTCCAGAGGCGCCAGAGCCCCTCATTCCAGAGGCGCCAGAGCTCCTCAGTCCAGCGCTGCCAGAGCCTTCCTCTCCAGCGTCGCCGGAGCTACCCGTCTGCCCAGCGCCATCAGTCGCCAGTCTGCCCAGCGCCATCAGAGTCGCCAGTCTGCCCAGCACCGCCTGAGCCACCCGTCTGCCCAGCGCCGCCAGTGCCGCCAGTCTGCAAGGAGCCGCCAGTGCCGCCAGTCTGCAAGGAGCCGCCAGTCTGCAAGGAGCCGCCAGTGCCGCCAGTCTGCAAGGAGCCACCAGTCTGCCAGGAGCCGCCAGTGCCGCCAGTCAGCCAGGAGCCGCCAGTGCCGCCAGTCAGCCAGGAGCCGCCAGTGCCGCCAGTCAGCCAGTCAGCCAGGATCTGCCGGAGCCGCCAGTCAGCCAGGATCTGCCAGAACCGCCATTCAGCCAGGATCTGCCAGAGCAGCCAGTCAGCCAGGTTCTGCCAGAGCCGCCAGTCAGCCAGGTTCTGCCAGAGCCGCCAGTCAGCCAGGAACTGCCAGAGTCGTCAGCCAGTACCGAGCTGCCCCTTTGTCCCGAGCTGCCCCTCAGTCCAATGGGTTCATTTAGAAGGGTCTCCGTGGTTAGGAGGCCACGGAAGCGGACAATGGGGCGGACTAAGACTATGGTAAAGTGGGGAAAAAACCAGAGCCGCCACCGCGGACAGATGCCCGCCCAGACCCTCCCCAATAGGTTCAGGTTTTGCGGCCGGAGTCTGCACCTTGGGGGTACTGTCACACTCTGACCATAGTTTGCTTTGTATGTTCTATGTTTTGTTTGGTCAGGGTGTGATCTGAGTGGGCATTCTATGTTGGATGTCTTGTTTGTCTCTTTTTGTGTTTGGGCCTGATATGGTTCTCAATCAGAGGCAGGTGTTAGTCATTGTCTCTGATTGGGAGCCATATTTAGGTAGCCTGTTTTGTGTTGGGTTTTGTGGGTGATTGTTCCCATCTTTGTGTTTGTTACACCAGATAGGGCTGTTTTCGGGTTTTTCACATTTCTTGTTTTGTATATTGTTCATTTATCATCTTCATTAAAGATGTATCACAATAACCACGCTGCATTTTGGTCCGCCTCTCCTTCAACAGAAGAAAGCTGTGACAGTCAGAGCAGCTCACAGATTACTGCACCTGTACATAGCCCATTTATAATTTAGTCCAAACAACTACCTCTTTTCCTACTGTATTTATTTATTTTGCTCCTTTGCACCCCTTTATTTCTCTCTCTACTTTGCACATTCTTCCACTGTAAATCTACCATTCCAGTGTTTTACTTGCTATATTGTATTTACTTCGCCACCATGGCCTTTTTTGCCTTTACCTCCCTTATCTCACCTCATTTGCTCACATTGTATATAGACTTATTTTTCTACTGTATTATTGACTGTATGTTTGTTTTACTCCATGTGTAACTCTGTGTCGTTGTATGTGTCGAACTGCTTTGCTTTATCTTGGCCAGGTCGCAGTTGTAAATGAGAACTTGTTCTCAACTTGCCTACCTGGTTAAATAAAGGTTAAGTAAAAAAATATAATGACTATGAATCTGAGCGATGGGTCTCTGAAAAGGAAAAGGACTGTATTTAATCTCTCTGCAATGTGGCTCTAGAATTCTTTTGACTGGAAATATCCCGTATGAGATCTCCTCCATTCACACGTGTGCGTACACACGACATACACACACTCACATACCCACCCCTGCTCATTTCTACCCCCTGTCACCCCTAACACAGACATGCACCCATCCCTGCACATAAATACAGACTCGCTCCTCCCCCGCCAAACACTAACAAACACGTACCCAGACAGACACAAAGGCACATACAGAGTGTGCGCAGGGTGTGCTGAACTGTGAATTATGATAATAGATGAGTAATGCACATTAATAAAGCATTATCCTAAGTGACAGAAAATGAGAGATGGGGAGGACAATAGTAGAGAGGGGCACATGGAGGGGGAGAGGAGCGATATAGGGAGGAAAGGGAGAGATGGGGGAGAGGGAGATATATATAGGGAGAGAGAGAGGTGACATAGGGAGAGATGTAAAGGAGAGATAAATGAATAGAGGAGATGGAGAAGAAGGAGAGATACAAAGAGAGGAGAGGGAGAGATAAAGGGATAGATGTATGGAGAGAGGAGAGGGAGAGATATGGAGCAATATAGGGATCGAGGAGATAGGGGAGACATAGAGAGAGAGGAGAGGGAGAGAGAAATAAAGATAGAGGGAGAGAGGGAGAGGGATAGAAATAGTGTCCACCACCCAAAGAACATCCAGCCACCAAGCATTGGAGTCAACATCCAGCATCCCCGTGGAACACTTTCAACACCTTGTAGAATCCATGCCCCGACAAATTTTGGCTGTATTAGGAAGGTGTTCTTAATGTTTTCTACACTCAGTGTACATCTTCTTGGACATGTCATATAATTGAACACTTAAAGCCAAATTATGGTCATTCCGGAGTCTGCATTAGCCATACAGCATTTACTGCGATGCGGCCTCTGCAGAAGTCAGGGCATTCATACTTCTTGCACTTCGCAGAGAGCTGTTGTGAAGGAAGCTGTCAAGGAAGTGAGTTTGTTTCTACAGGACGTACCGCCCCCACCTACCTTCAACCAATCATATCAATGTGGAGCTATACGGAACCCTCTGCATCGTTACATAATATGGACAATGTGGTACAGAGCTTAATTTGGCATCCGCAATTGCGTCACACCCTCCATACGGAAACTCTGGACCACATAAAACCTTCTTATAGGCAGGTAGCCTAGTGGTCAGAGTGTTGGGTCAGTAACCGAAAGGTTGCTAGATCGAATCCTTATGCTGACAAGGTAAAAATCTGTTGTTCTGCCCCTGAACAAGGCAGTTAACCCACTGATCCTAGGCTGTCATTGTAAATAAGATTTTGTTCTTTACTGACTTGCCTAGTTAAATAAATGTCAAATAAAAATCGTCTCTCAGTGTCCTTTGTGTTGTTCTGTCTATTTTGTATGAATAAACTACATTAATTATTCTGAAAGACTTTTATACACATGGAAGTACATTTTTATTACATCAAAAAATATCAACATTTGATATGTAAATAACAGCAAGAATAACATTTGAGATGTACATTTAAAAAAATCTAAAATGAATTGAACATCAAGGGACAACCTCAATTTCTCAATATTTTTACAACATGGATAGAAGGTCAGGGCTCTGTGCAGGACAGTCAAGTTCTTCCACAACGATCTCGACAAACCATTTCTGTATTGACCTTGCTTTGTGAACGGGGCATTGTCAAGCTGAAACAGGAATGGGCCTTCCCCAAACTGTTGCCACAAAGTTATAAGCACAGAATCATCTAGAATGTCATTGTATGCTGTACAGTTGAGGCCTTGCCTGAACCATGAAAAACAGCCCCAGACCATTATTCTTCCTTCACCAAACTTTATAGTTTGCATTAGGTATTGGGGCAGGTAGCGTTCTCCTGGCATCTGCCAAACCCAGATTCGTCCGTTGGACTGCCAGATGGTGAAGTGTGATTCACCATTACAGAGAACACGTTTCCACTGCTCCAGGGCCCAATGGCAGCGAGCTTTACACCACTCCAGCCGACGCTTGACATTGCTCATGGTGATTAAACCTATACTCTTGGGGGGGGGGGGCTATTTAAGTAGGGTGTCAGACGTTTTCGGGCAGGGACTCCGCTGTACTGAACTTAGGGAGAAGCTTGTTCCACCATTGGGGTGCCAGGACAGAGAAGAGCTTTGACTGGGCTGAGCGGGAGCTGCCCTCCTGTAGGGGTGGGAAGGCCAAGAGACCAGAGGTGGCAGAACGGAGTGCTTGGGTTGGGGTGTAGAGTTTGACCATAGCCTGAAGTTAGGGAGGGGCAGGTCCTCTTCCTGCTCCGTAGGCAAGCACCAGGGTCTCAAAGATGATGTGAGCTTCGACTGGAAGCCAGTGTGTGTGGAGGAGCTGGGTGACATGGGAGAGCTTGGGAAGGTTGAACACCACGCGTGCTGCGGCGATCTGGATATGTTGCAGGGGTTTGATGGCAAAAGCGGGGAAATATATGATCTCTCCCCTGTGTGAGTCATCATATGATCTTTCAGGCATATCTTCTGACTAAAGCACTTGCCACAATCACTGCACTTAAATGGTTTCTCCCCAGTGTGTATCCTCATATGTCCTGCCAAGTTTCTCATTCGGCTGAAGCATTTTCCACAATCTTTGCACTGATATGGTTTCTCCCCAGTGTGAATTCTCATATGTTCCGTTAGGGTTCCCTTCTGACTGAAACTTCTGCCACATACATTACAGAAATATGGTTTCTCCCCAGTGTGAATTCTCTGATGTGCTTTTAAAATGCTACTTTTCAGAAAGCATTTCCTGCAGACAGGACACCTGTGTGGTCTCTCCCCTGAATGAGCCTCCCTCAATGGAACTTTCAACTCACTGGCTTCCCTGATCTTAGAGCTTTGTTCTTTCTTCGTCCAAGTTGTCTTTGATTTGAGTGGCTGTAACCCTGACATTAATCCTCCAGAGTCCACCCCATTGTCACTTTCACTGTTCCCAATCCGAGTTGCAGAGCAGTCTGAGTGTACTGTAGAGAGGGGTTTAGATTCACTTGTTGGTTCTGATGCACTGCAGCCCTCTCCATTAGGTTCTGTTTTGATGTCTTGTTCAGTTGTTTTGGTGGGAAGAGAGTCCCTCTCTCTGTTCTCCATAGTCTGGGTTTGGGGAAGATATAAGGGCTGATGAGGGTCCGGATCATAGTCACTTTTTACACAGGGTAGAGTGAATATGAACTCTTTGATATCAGACGCCAGCCCTTCAAGCTGCTCTTCCTCCTGACTGGTCACAAACTCCTCCTGTTCCTCTTTAATCTGAGTGGGCTCTGGGTCCTCCTGGTCCAGACTGGGGCTCCAGTCCTGCTGCTCAGGAGGAATGTCTTCAGGGACAGGGGGAGTGAGCTGCTGGGAGTCTGAAGAGAAGAATAGGGTATCAATAAGATGTAGTTTTCAATTTCAATGTGGCCTTGAGCCCAATTATTAGATTAAAGACAGTAAGCTACAATTGGAATGTTCAATTTCATCAGTTGTAAATAGTTCTAACATTACAGCTAAACAATTGAATGAATCAGGTGTTTAGTGGCAGTGGCCTGGCTAGCCCATCTTCTCTAGACAAAGATTATATCTCAGTCTAGCATTATAACACTAGCCCACAATGCACTGTGGGATTTATTTACCGACCTGTGTCTGTCTGGCAACGCTTTTCCCACTTCGAAGGGTATATCCGTGGTCGGTGGACCGGTCTGATAAAGAATGTGTTGTTTGCGTCACCGTGTGATGCCCAGGAAATAATTACATCTAATTGTTAGATGCTACCACCCCCCTCCAAATGAAAACCAAACATGGATGTCAATGTTTGCGTGCTCTCCATTCTACTTCGTCTGCGGCAGCATGGTGCCCATATTGCGAGGTAGATTGTTACACCAGATAGCGTGATTTAACCAAAGATGATGGTATCTACTAGAATTTTGCAAGTTTGCAAAAAAAGTTATTTCACTATACTTGTGCATGTCACATTAAAACCTGAAACAGACTTCCAGGCATTGCGCTAACGTTAGTTAGCATTGGCTGGCAAAACTACCTCCAACTTCCTACATACTGGACACAGAGACATAAAAATGATATCCAAAAGTTAATCTGATTTTGGGGAAGTAGATAAATGGCATCAAAATCTGAGCAAGAGAACAAGTACATTGGAGTGTCTAGTTTGAGAAACAGACGCCTCACAAGTCCTCAACTGGCAGCTTCATTAAATAGTACCCGCAAAACACCAGTCTCAAAGTCAACAATGAAGAGTCCAGGATGCTGGCCTTCTCGGCAGAGTTGCAAAGAAAAGGCCATATCTCAGACTGGCCAATAAAAATAATAGATTAAGATGGACAAAAGAACACACACACTGGACAGAGGAACTCTGCCTAGAAGACCAGCATTCCGGAGTTGCCTCTTCACTGTTGACATTGAGACTGGTGTTTTGCGGGTGCTATATAATGAAGCTGCCAGTTGAGAACTTGTGAGGCGTCCATTTCTCAAACTAGACACTAATGTACTTGTCCTCTTGCTCAGTTGTGCACCAGGGCTTCCCAGTCCTCTTTATATTCTGGTTGGAGACTGTTTGTGCGGTTCTGTGAAGGGAGTAGTACACAGCGTTGTATGAGATCTTCAGTTTCTTGGCAATTTCTCGCATGGAAAAAGCCTTCACTTCTCAGAACAAGAATAGACTGACGAGTTTTAGAAAAAAGTTATTTGTTTCTGGCCATTTTGAGCCTGTAATCGAACCCACAAATGCTGATGCTCCAGATACTCAACTAGCCTAAAGAAGGCCAGTTTTATTGCTTCTTTAAATCAAAACAACATTTTCCAGCTGTGCTAACATAATTGCAAAAGGGTTTTCTAATGATCAATTCGCCTTTTAAAATGATAAACTTGGATTAGCAAACACAACGTGCCATTGGAACACAGGAGTGATGGTTGCTGATAATGGGCCTCTATACGCATATGTAGATATTCCCTAAAATAATTAGCCGTTTCCAGCTACAATAGTCATTTACAACATTAACAGGGTCTACACTGTATTTCTGATCAATTTTATGTTATTTTAATGGCCCCAAAAAATGTGCTTTTCTTTCAAAAACAAGGACATTTCTAAGTGACCCCAAACTTTTGAACGGTAGTGTATATTTCAGTTATGTGAGATACCCTGTAAGAGACTTCGTGCCCAAACCCATGAAGTGTGATAAAACTATTTGGACATGTGTCAAGTGTATGTAGACAGGAGGAGTATTGTATGCCAGTTGAGGCAAAATGTTGCAATTATGGTAGTGAGCAAACACCTGATTCATGAAGTGCCCTGTTAGAGTGAAGGAGACAGAGGTGACAAGAGTAAGGGCTGTCCAGCATGTCTCCTATCTGGAGGCGTTGAGAAGAGTAGAAGGGAGTAATGTTGAAGAAACCATGCTAGTTGGATTAGAGACAACCGTAAATGTTACTCGCCAACAGGATCCTGACATGATGCATGTTAAAAAGGTGGACTTTGTATCGTTTCTTGCACGAGTTATAAACTTGACAGCGCAAACAATGAGGAAATCTGAGAAAATAGGTAATCATTGAATTTGTATATAAACCCTTCCTGGGTTTCAAACACATTAAAGCACTTACATTACATATTAAACAAAAGACAAAACCCCTACATATCTACCATACAAAATGTATAATACCACCATACAACAATATTACAATGCACGTGTGTGTCTGTACCTTTGTGTGTGTGTCTTCACAGTCCCTGCTGTTCCATAAGGTGTATTTTTACCAGTTAAAAAAAAAATATGATTCTACTGCTTGCATCAGTTACTTGATGTGGAATAGAGTTCCATGTAGTCATGGCTCTATGTAGTACTGTGCGCCTCCCATAGTCTGTTCTGGACTTGGGGACTGTGAGGAGACCTCTGGTGACATGTCTTGTGGGGTATGCATGGGTGTCAGAGCTGTATGGTAGTAGTTTAAACAGACAGCTCGGTACATTCAACATGTCAATCTCTCTTCCACTTCAAGCCATGAGAGATTGACATGTATATCGTTAATGTTAGCTCGCCGTGTACTTTTAAGGGCGTGCCGTGCTGCCCAGTTCTGAGACAATTGTAATTTTCCTAAATCCCTCTTTGCGGCACCTGACCAGACTACTGAACAGTAGTCTCGGTGCAACAAAACTAGGAACTGTAGGACTTTGTTGATAGTGTTAAGAAGGCAGAGTAGAGCTTTATTATGGACAGACTTCTCCCCATTTTAGCTACTGTTGTATCAATATGTTTTGTTGCAGTTATTTCAGTAGCTGACGTGTATAGTGTTGAATCATCTGCATACATAGACACACTGGCTTTACTCAATGCCAATGGCATAGCGTTAGCAAAGGCCTAAACAGTTACCCTGGGTAATTCCTGATTCTACCTGGATTATGTTGGAGGCTTCCATTAAAGAACACCTTCTGTTCTGTTAGACAGGTAACTCTTTATCCACATTATAACAGGGGGTGTAAAGCCATAACACATACGGTTTTCCAGCAGTAGACTATGATCAGTAATGTCAAAAGTTGCACTGAAGTCTAACAAAACAGCCCTCAAAATCGTTTTATCATCAATTTATCTTAGCCAATCGTCAGTCATTTGTGTAAGTGCTGTGCTTGTTGAATGCCCTTCCCTATAAGCATGCTGGGGGCAAAAGGAGGTGCAACTGGATATTGGGAAGGTGTTCCTCATGTTTTTTTTCACTCAGTGTATGTGTATTAGTTTTTCTACTGATGTTTTGTACTACATTCTTATGCACTGTGACTTCAAAGGTGCAGAAAAACGAATATGGTGTATTCTGTTGTCAATTTGTTTACTGAAATGTATTTTATTACTTAGGGTTGGTAACAGGCTGATTGGTCAGCTATTTGAGCCAGTAAAGGGGGCTTTACTATTCCTGGCCTGAGGGGACACACTTTCTAGTAGGCTGAAATTGAAGATATGGCAAATAGGAGTGGCAATACCGTCCGCTATTATCCTCAGTAATTTTGCATCCAGATTGTCAGACCCCGGTGGCTTGTCATAGTTGATAGCCAACAATAATTAGATCACCTCTTCCACACTCACTTGACAGAATTCAAAAGTACAATGCTTGTCTTTCATAATTTGGTTAGATATACTTGGATGTGTAGTGTCAGCGTTTGTTGCTGGCATGACATGCCTAAGTTTGCTAATCTTGCCATTGAGCCATCTGATTCCATGAATGACAGAGCAGAGTTTGCCTTTTTTCCAAACTTGTAATTTAAGGTCCTCCAAAGCTTTCAACTATCATTCTTTATATGACTTATTTTTGTTTCATAGTATAGTTAATGTTTCTTAAATTTGCAGTACGCTTGCCAATTGATTGGGATGCCAGTCTTCTTTGCCATTCCTTTTGCCTCTTGCCTCTCAACCATACAATTCCTCATCAATCCAAGGGGATTTAACCGTTTTTACAGTCATTTTCTTAATGGGTGCATGCATATTAGTAACTGGAATAAGGAATTGCATAAATGTGTCAAGTGCAGCTTCCGTTTGTGAGTGTGGCTGAATGTTTTTTTGGGGGACTTTACAGCAGAGACATTACAAAGAATACTATCAACTAACGTTCCATCCTCACAGGGCCCTGCGCCTGTGTAGGGATGTGACTTGCTTGGATTATCTTTCATATTGGCAATACATAATTAAAAAAAAAAACTATTAAATTGATACACACTTATAGGGTTAGGGTTCCCACACGGCCATATTGCAGTGCTTGTTTACGGAAAACGGACGTTAGACAGTGGACTATCTGTGCTAATTAGCCATATGTATCTCTGAACACCAGTGTGTAAACGGAAGACAGACGCCACAAACGTGTTGTCACTGAAAAACACTCTCGGCCAAACTGTTAAAAACGGGTGAAATAGTGTACAGTGTGTATTTTGCATTTGTTAAATAATTTTGATGTGATATAAAAGGGATGTATGTTTCTAGAACCGTACCGCGATTGAGAATCGATTCATGTTTAGTATTTAGCTTCTAGAGCCAATTGGCCTTTTAAACAGAAAATGTAAGGTCCTTGGACTAAGAAGCAACGTTGGGCTTCTTGGGTCCAATATTTGGCTACACCAAACTGTACCTACCTCTTAAAAAGATCTGGTTAAATCACATTATGTTGTATCAATCTGTAGCTAATTGCGAGGCTGACTAGGAAACAGACAGGTGTGCAGACAAAGCAAGAACACAACATGAAATCTATGTTTGCTTTTCATTTCGATGGGGGACTGGGGGTGATAGCGTCTACAATTGTATTTAGGCCTAACTATTTATTGGGCACTGATCTGTGATACAAACGAGGACTTCCTAATCAGAACCTTCTACCGATATATGCCCGGACCTTGGAAAAGTTGCCAAACAGGCACGGGTTGGCAAATAACTCACAAGGTGGACCATGTTTAGGTCCAGCTAGAAAATATGAGCTGTGGCCTGACTAGCTTCGTCTCGCAACTAGCCATTTAAAATTAACATTAACAATTGACTTTTCCTTTGAATGTTACAGAATGATATCTGTAACAATAAAAGTTACTATAAAATATTATTTAAATGGCTACTGTGGCTAGTTGCCGGACAAAGCTATGGCCTGCTAGGTGGTTCAATTAGATTGTTATAACGGGGTCATAGCTATTCACTACTAACCTGCAATATGTAACTTTATGTCGGGATTGAAAGCCAAATCCAGCAGCCTTTGTAGACGTTCTATCTCCTCCTTCGAACGGGAGATTTCTTCCTGGTACTCTGCTATGGTATTTTCCACAGCCCCTAATATCTCAACAGCCGCTGCTGTTAAGCGCTCGTTTAGAAAAACCTGCAAAAGCTGAATTTTCGACATTTTGATGGAAATATAAGTACACTTTGTTTTACTATGAAGATATGTGTTTTGCTGCTAACAATGTGTCTAATGGTAGCAAGCATTATCAGCGTCTGGTCAGCGAAATAAAATAAAAAGTACTTCCGCGTCAGGGAATTTCAACCAATTTCAAAATAAAGGTCCCCATGTAATAGTAGAAAATAGTAACCTGTATTTATTCATGATGTATGGAACATAATTGTCCAAATTTTAACAATTGTTAATATTCGTTAATATTTAAGTATTCAATGTCCATTCAATTTGGGTTTTAAAACATGTTCAAATAAATGCCCCCAATTCAAATCACTGTATATGCATTCAGCTCATATTGGCTTATAGAGAAAAAATGATTATTTTTGTAAAAATGGGGTGGGGGGTATTCAGTAGGGTTTGTAGAATCTAAATATAGTGTCATTTCATGGGGCTCTGAAAAAATACAGATTATTGCTGGCCTTTTACTGTGGTCAAAAAGCTTAAAATTGGATGGTTTGATACTATATGGTTCAAATTTAGCACTGTACAGGAAAAACAATTAATTGTGTGTCCATAAAACCAGTGTCCAGTCTACTCCCTAGAGTCCCTAAAATACAAAACAGGTGAGTTTGAACAAAAAGCTATGTTATAGGAAGCTTTATGTTGACATTTGAACAGTGAGAGACATATCAGCGCCATGGACAGCTATCATTTTAGAATGTTATGTTGTCAGCCTATTTTCAAATACTGTATGTGGCAAATATGTGGCCCAAAGCATGTCAATCCATCATTGGTAATAGGTCAGCATAATGACCCACTAGATTGTATATATCAATTACTCCCCTGGTTACAAGAATTGGGCATGATACAGTGGTCAGTGCCATGCATATTGATAGCTGTGATCAGCATCTCACACAATCAGCTTTACTTCAACAACATTTCAGGTTCAACTAAATACAGACACATCATCGCTTGATATTCTATTCAGGCAATTAATCACAAAAGAGGGTGCACCCACAAATTGCAGTCAATGTGATGGTGTATTGATTAGACAGACTGTTTGGACCACCACACCAGATATTCTTGTTATTTTTTATCCCTGTGTAGCAGAAAATGGTAGAGTTAAGAGAAACCCAGTTCTTCCATCCATTGCAATTAAAATCCCAGTTGGCAACAAGAAACAGATGTACAGATTGAGCTCTGTAATATGTCACTCAGGCGCAAAATCTCAGAGGGGGCAGAGCTGGATTTGACACCAATATACGAGCAGATGACTAACACATTTCTGTTGGCACGAGAACAGAAGGAATGATATATTTCTAGGAAGTAGTTATTGAGCCTCACACACAAACACATTGCAATGATGTACAAACACTTGATTCAGAATCAGAGATTTCTGTCATTCCACAGTATGAATACTTCTCCAATCACAAATATATCAAGTATATCGGACAAAATTATGAAAGACAAGAATTGTACTTTTGAATTCCGTAAAGTCCGTGTGGAAGAGGTGAAAAAAAATATATATATTGTTGTTTATCAACAATGACAAGCCACCAGGGTCTGACAATCTAGATGGACAATTACTGAGGATAATAGCAGACGATATTGCCACTCCTATTTGCCACATATTAAATTTAAGCCTACTAGAGAGCGTGTGCCCTCAGCCCCGGAGGGAAGCTAAAGTCATTCCGCTACCCAAGAATAGTAAAGCCCCCTTTACTGGCTCAAATAGCCGACCAATCAGCCTGTTACCAACCCTTAGTAAACTTCTGGAAAAAATGTTGTTTGACTAGATACAATGCTATTTTACAAAAAAACAAATTGACAACAGAATTTCAGCATGCTTATAGGGAAGGACACTTAACACGCACAGCACTTACATAGATGACTAGTGATTGGCTGAAAGAAATTGATGATAAAATGATTGTGGGGGCTGTCTTGTTAGACTTCAGTGCAGCTTTTGACATTATTGATCATAGTCTGCTGCTGGAAAAGCACATGTGTTATGGCTTTACACCCCCTGCTATAATGTGGATTAAGAGTTACATGTCTAACAAAACAGAGGGTGTTCTTTAATGGAAGCCTATAAAATATAATCCAGGTAGAATCAGGAATTTCCCAGGGTAGCTGATTAGGCCCCTTGCTTTTTTCCATTTTTACTAATGACATGCCACTGACTTTGAGTAAAGCCAGAGTTTCTATGTATGCGGATGACTCAACACTATACAAGTCAGCTACTACAGCGACTGAAATGACTGCAACACTCAACAAAGAGCTGCAGTTAGTTTTAGAGTGGGTGGCTGATTAGACCAGTTAGCCTTAAATGTTTCTAAAACTAAAAGCATTGTATTTGGAATAAAACACTCCCTAAACCTCAACTAAATCTTGTAATAAATAATGTGAAAATTGAGCAAGTTGAGATGACTAAACTGCTTGGTGTAACACTAGATTGTAAAGTGTCATGGTCAAAACATGTTGATGCCGTAGTTGAAACGCCCGGGGTGTAGTGGGGAGCGCTACTTTTTAATGCACCACAACGGTGAACAGACGCCAAACCAAACAAATGCCCCAAACACGGAGGACGTAAACAGTCCACCAAAAATCCAAACACACGGACAACCATGACATACAGCCGTGTACACATGTACACTGAAATAATCCTGTACAACCAGCAGGCGGGTAAATAAAGCCCAACCAATAGCCCAAACTAAACACAGGTGCAACCAATAAACAGAAAAGGGGGAAAAGGGATCAGTGGCAACTAGTAGGCCGGTGACGATGACCGCCGAGCACCACCCAAACAGGAAGGGGAGCCACCTTCGGTAGGAGTAGTGACAGTAGTAGCTAAGATGGGTAGAAGTCTGTCTATAATATAGCGATGCTCTGCCTTCTTAACAACACTATCAACAAGGCAGGTCCTACAGGCGAGTACTGTTCAGTACTGTTCAGTCGTGTGGTCAGGTGCCACAAAAAAGGACTTAGGGAATTTGCAATCGGCTCAGAACAGGGCAGCACTGCTGGCCCTTGGATGTACACAGAGAGCTAATATTAATACTATGCATGCCAATCTCCCCTGGCTGAAAGTGGAAGAGAGATTGAGATTGACATGTTGAATGCACCAAGCTGTCTATCTAAACTACTGGCACACAGCTCGGACACCCATGCATACCCCACAAGACATGCCACAAGAGGTCTCTTCACAGTCCTCAAGTCCAGAACAGACTATGGGAGGCACACAGTACTACATAGAGCCATGACTACATGGAACTCTATTCCACATCAAGTAACTGACGCAAGCAGTAAAATTAGATTTAAAAAACAGATTAAAAAAACACCTTATGGAACAGCAGGGACTGTGAAACAACACAAACATTGGCACAGACACATGCACACACACACACACGCGTACACACACATATGATAACATACGCACTATACATACACATGGATTTAGTACTGTAGATATGTGGTAGTGGTGGAGTAGGGGCCTGACGGCACACAGTGTGTTATGAAATCTGTGAATGTATTGTAATGTTTGAAAATTGTATACTGCCTTAATTTTGCTGGACCCCAGGAAGAGTAGCTGCTGCTAATGGGGATACATAATAAATACAAAAAATACAAATCACACAGTGGATGAAGTGTTACCCATTTTAATGTTTCTGAATACTACATCAGTATTTTCTGAATGCCATAAGAGATTACTTAGAGCTGACCAAGTGAAACAGTCTCCTCACTTTAAAAAGGCCACTTCACAGTTTGAATGTCACGCCCTGACCTGAGAGAGCCATTTTATTTCTCTATTTGGTTAGGTCAGGGTGTGATGTCGGGTGGGCATTCTATGTTTTGTATTTCTGTGTGTTTGGCCGAGTGTGGTTCCCAATCAGAGGGCAGCTATCGTTGTCTCTGAATGTGAATCATACTTAGGCAGCCTGTTTTGCCACCTTAGTTGTGGGTAGTTGTCTGTGTTAGTGGCCTGTATAGCCCTAGTAAGCTTCACGGTCATTTTTGTTGTTTCTTGTTTTGTTGGCGACATTTATAATAAAGGAAAATGTACGCTCACCGCGCTGCACCTTGGTCCGGTCATTTCCGTGACGACGATCGTAACAGAACTACCCACCACACACGTACCAAGCGGCATGGCCGGGAGGAGCAGCGTTTTCTGGAGGAATGGACATGGGAGGAGATCTTGGAAGGCAAGGGACCCTGGGCAAAGGCTGGAGAGTATCGGCGTCCAAGGGAGGAGATAGAGGCGGCAAATGCAGAGCGGCGACAGTACGAGGAGTTGGCACAGCGGAGCACGAGAGGCAGCCCCCCAATTTTTATTTGGGAAGGGGCACATGAGGAGATTGGCTGAGTCAGGTTGGAGACCTGAGCCAACTCCCCGTGCTTACCGTAGGGAGTGTGGTACTGGTCAGGCACTGTGTTATGCGGTGGAGTGCACGGTGTCTCCAGTGTGCGTTCAGACCCCGTTTCACTACATTCCAGCTCCCCGCATCGACCGGGCTAGAGTGGGCATCCAGCCAGGACGAATGGTGCCGGCTCAGCGCATCTGTCCACCAGTGCATCTCTACGGCCCAGGATATCCTGCGCCCGCTCTGCGCACTGTGTCTCCGGTGCGTCTGCACAGCCCAGTGTGTCCTGTGCCAGCGCCCCGCATTTGCCGGGCGAAGGTAACCATCCAGCCAGGACGGGTTGTGCAGGCTCTACACTTGAGAGCTCCAGTGCGCCTCCACGGCCCAGTGTATCCGGTGCCTACGCCAAGAACCATATTTTGCAAACATACATATACTATTCCCAGCATAGTCACATTTTCAGAGGAATACCCATTTGTGAAAATGTACACTAGTCATGACCAGCTTTGGCATGTAAATTGCACTAAGACAAAAGTGTCAGTTGGCTATAGTTTTCAAATTACTCAACAAATTGCTGCACAAAGCCACACTTTGTCTAGTTGTATATGACAGCATAAGATGTGTAGAGGTTCTCCACTTTGGTCTGAAAAAACGTCATTCACTTAAGCACTGGCAAATGCAAGGAATGTGATTACTCTCAACATAAAGACATTCCTAACAACTCAAAGGAAACTGTCTTCCTTAACCACTGAGGATTTTAACTAAATAAGCAATTGGGATTGGTTCAGTGGTAAGATAATTGATGTGTACCTTGATCTTGTAAAAAGTATAAATGCGGATAGATGTTCTGCCTAAGGTACCTGGAACAGCATGCAATTGGTGGCGTTTTGAGAATGTAATAATAGCTGTGAAAAGCACATTGGAAAAAAGCACATTAGATGAAAAATAAATTATGTGCTAGCAATGGTATAACATCAGGTTTAGGTAGGTTATTTTCTAAATGTAATCCGTTACAGTTACTAGTTACCCGTCAAATTGTAATTGGATTACATTCAGGTACTTTTATATTACTTTCCCCTTAAGAGGCATTAGATGAAGACAAAAATGTATGTTACCAATTGAACGACATATATTGCAGGATAAATCAATGTTAACGTTTACATAGCTGCCCATATATAGATGTCAAAAATGTCTTTATTGGTTGATTATGTAGGCTTCTTCTAACCCATCACTTTCTACTACGTATGACATGATACAATTATATAAATAAACAAGAATCAAACAGTCAAAATAATGATTATTTTGTTTGAATTTTAATTGTATATTTTATTTTTACCAGTAGGGTATTATGTTCTTGACATTCATTTACTTAAGCTCCATCTATTTCTCAATGTGCTCCACCTTATAATATTCTTTATCTTATAAATCTTATAAAGAAAGTAGCAATTATCCTTGAGATTTTCCCCATGGAGTTATATTTGTTTTTGCATTATGCCAAAAATATAGATTTTGTATCATGCACAGCACTTAAGGGCTCCCGAGCGGCGCAGCGGACTAAGGCACTGCATCTCAGTGCAAGAGGCGTCACTACAGTCCCTGGTTTGATTCCAGGCTGTATCACATCCGCCCATGATTGGGAGTCCCATAGGGTGGTGTGCAATTGGCCCGGCATTGTCCAGGTTTGGCCTGGGTAGGCCATAATTGTTAATAAGAATTTGTTCTTAACTGACTTGCCTAGTTAAATAAATAAAAATATTGTTTACAGCGGACTTTTATTTTGAAGACAAAATCCAAAAGCCGGAAGTATAAATGCGGATAGGATCTGGTTAATGTTGCTGCCGTGACGTGCATGCAAGAGTGCTGCCAGTGTAACAATTCAAACGCTTCCTAGTCAACGATATCAGTTTATAGTATGGGGGGTGATAAGGGACATATATAAGCCTAGGCAACCGTACCAGCTGACATGATTACCAACGCCTTACTAATGTCTGAATGATGCCCACATCGCGTGTTAATGAGATTCATAATGTACATCATTTATATTAATTAAATCTTAACCATAAATGTTAGAAACTTACTATTTTTTACTGCATGTCTGCTACTGCAGACATTCCGCAGTAGCCACCTTGAACTATAGTGTAGCCTACGGCTTGTGTATTTCCTGTTATCGCTAATGGCCTAGATAAAATGATGCCCAATCTATAGATAATCTGTCTTTCCCTCAACACCTCATGGCATGGTATGTTATCTTATCTAGCTGTATACAGATCTAAATGTTGTTAGCCAATCACAGACTGTGTTGTTGCCAGTTCCACATCAGACAACCAATAAAAGTTGTGTCCACGGCTTTCAGAGGAGTTCATAGGTGCTATTCGGAATCCTTGGGATGTCCCTTCAATCGAATAGAGCAGTTCATAGACTTCCCAGAGGTTCGTGCTATTCGGGATGTCTATACCTCTATCAAGTATAAATGTACATTGGTTAAGTTTAGTGTTAATTTAGGATTCAGGGTAAGGACGTCTCAAAGAATCCGGTGACCGTTCATAGAGTGAGAGACTGGCACGGTATTTGAGAGCTCGGCGGCGACACAGACTTCATTTGTTTTTTATAAGCTGCAGAAGCGATTTGAGTGTCTGCCCCAGATAGTTTCATTAGAGACGATGAAAATAATTACCCAGATGTACTTGATCCAATTGAGGAGTAAGTAGGCTATATTTAAGTTGTGATATCGTAAGGAAATATTTAGGGCTACCGTGGTTTATTTGGAAATAATATTTTTTTGTGTTTTGTTTCTAACGTATTGTCAAAAGCACGAAGGCAATATTATTTACTGTGTCGATAGCGCAGTAGGCTAGTGTACAATAACATCATTTGATGTGCTAGTATTTATTTAATGGATTCATTCAATTGTAAATGAAATAACTACTTTTCACTGAAGGGAAACGAGGTACAACATGCAACTTCAATCAAAGATCTAAAATCATGCCTGACAATGTCACAACGGTATCCTACTTCATTCATTGAATACTGCATGTATTGCTATCACTGGGAGTATGTTAATGAAGGCTTTTCAGCTGTTGAACTATGCCAATGTCGAACTAATTTCGAAATATCTTTCTTTTAGTCAAGATGTGATGAGCCAGATCAACCACTCAGCTTCAATGCAGCTGTTCAACCCACCACCCTCTCACTGTTCTCCCTCCACAAGTAACCACATCCTCTTCTCCTGTTCAACTACAGTGCCACCACACTAAAAATGACTGTACATATACCCCTGTGACCATCTCAGTGTAACATGATCCATCCAAGGCCTCAGCTGGATGCCTGGAATGTAAGCAAGACGCTATAGAGTGTGTGTGTGTGTGTGTGTATGGAGTTCCAAGTAAAGACTTGAGAAGATGGCAAAGGAAATAATGATGCGAGTGAGATCATACTGTATGGAAATAAAGACCCCTTGAGATCTAAAATTAGTGTGGGGTGCCTCTTGTCTCCTTTTTGTCCGTTTGAGGATACTACAATCACCCCTGGTGGAGGTTCTTGGAACACTGCGATTTAAGTCTGAGCAGAGGTTGACGAAAACCTTCAAAGGTGGTGGTTCTGTTGCATGTTATCTTGAATACCAGGCAGATGTTTGAGTACAGAATCAAATGGTGTGAACTGAACAGGCTAAACTGGTTGAGACTCTTTGAGAAAGGGGTTCAAACAGAACCCTTTTTAGTTCCAGGTAGAAGTGTTTTTGGTTCCATGTAGAACCAAAAGAGTCCAAAAGGGTTCTATCTAGACACAGAAACAGTTCTACCTGGAACCAAAAAGGGTTCTCCTATGTGGACAGTGGAAGAATCCTGTTAGTTTATAGATAGCATCTTTGTATATGAGTGTAGCCTTATATGGCAGTTGTGGTTCTGTGGATATCTGTGTAAAATAAAATGGTGCTGGTAAGTTAAGATAATCAGAAATACTATGAAACATCCCCACTTTTAGCACACATTTGCAAGCAGGCAAAGTCACCTATTTGTGCTGAGGCATGTGTGATCACTCAACATTGACAGGACCAACAAATAATACATGCTTGGGACTCCCGAATGACACAGCAGTCTAAGGCACTGCATCTCAGTGCCAGAGGCATCACTACAGACCCTGGTTCATTTCCAGGCTGTGTTTGGGAGTCCCATATGGCAGCGCACAATTGGCCCAGCGTCATTGCTATAGCATAGATTGCTGTATAAAATCTGGACCGTTGCTTTTCCTATGGCTAAGCAAACAAGTGGTAGCACATGCTTTTTGCACGTCTCTATAACAAAGTCTATATCCTCACATGACGTGTATGTGACATGTTACGAGAACTGAACACCACGTCTACATGACGTGTATGTGTCACGTTACGAGAACTGAACACCACGTCTACATGTCGTGTATGTGTCACGTTACGAGAACTGAACACCACGTCTACATGACGTGTATGTGTCACGTTACGAGAACTGAACACCACGTCTACATGACGTGTATGTGTCACGTTACGAGAACTGAACACCACGTCTACATGACGTGTATGTGTCACGTTACGAGAACTGAACTGAACACCACGTCTACATGACGTGTATGTGTCACGTTACGAGAACTGAACACCACGTCTACATGACGTGTATGTGTCACGTTACGAGAACTGAACACCACGTCTACATGACGTGTATGTGTCACGTTACGAGAACTGAACTTAACACCACGTCTACATGACGTGTATGTGTCACGTTACGAGAACTGAACACCACGTCTACATGACGTGTATGTGTCACGTTACGAGAACTGAACACCACGTCTACATGACGTGTATGTGTCACGTTACGAGAACTGAACACCACGTCTACATGACGTGTATGTGTCACGTTACGAGAACTGAACACCACGTCTACATGTCGTGTATGTGTCACGTTACGAGAACTGAACTGAACACCACGTCTACATGACGTGTATGTGTCACGTTACGAGAACTGAACTGAACACCACGTCTACATGACGTGTATGTGTCACGTTACGAGAACTGAACACCACGTCTACATGTCGTGTATGTGTCACGTTACGAGAACTGAACACCACGTCTACATGACGTGTATGTGTCACGTTACGAGAACTGAACACCACGTCTACATGTCGTGTATGTGTCACGTTACGAGAACTGAACACCACGTCTACATGACGTGTATGTGTCACGTTACGAGAACTGAACACCACGTCTACATGACGTGTATGTGTCACGTTACGAGAACTGAACTGAACACCACGTCTACATGACGTGTATGTGTCACGTTACGAGAACTGAACACCACGTCTACATGACGTGTATGTGTCACGTTACGAGAACTGAACTTAACACCACGTCTACATGACGTGTTGTGAAACCGTCGGCAGTTTGACTCTTTAGAAACAAACTTGTCTCCATTGACAGTCCATGTTAATTCATGCCGTTATTATTATGGCGCTATACGTTAGGTGACTTGGTGAGAGGTATCAGTAGCTTCAGTTAGGTGACTTGGTGAGAGGTATCAGTAGCTTCAGTTAGGTGACTTGGTGAGAGGTATCAGTAGCTTCAGTTGGGTGACTTGGCGAGAGGTATCAGTAGCTTCAGTTAGGTGACTTGGCGAGAGGTATCAGTAGCTTCAGTTAGGTGACTTGGTGAGAGGTATCAGTAGCTTCAGTTAGGTGACTTGGTGAGAGGTATCAGTAGCTTCAGTTGGGTGACTTGGCGAGAGGTATCAGTAGCTTCAGTTAGGTGACTTGGCGAGAGGTATCAGTAGCTTCAGTTGGGTGACTTGGTGAGAGGTATCAGTAGCTTCAGTTAGGTGACTTGGTGAGAGGTATCAGTAGCTTCAGTTGGGTGACTTGGTGAGAGGTATCAGTAGCTTCAGTTGGGTGACTTGGTGAGAGGTATCAGTAGCTTCAGTTAGGTGACTTGGTGAGAGGTATCAGTAGCTTCAGTTGGGTGACTTGGTGAGAGGTATCAGTAGCTTCAGTTAGGTGACTTGGTGAGAGGTATCAGTAGCTTCAGTTGGGTGACTTGGTGAGAGGTATCAGTAGCTTCAGTTAGGTGACTTGGCGAGAGGTATCAGTAGCTTCAGTTAGGTGACTTGGTGAGAGATATCAGTAGCTTCAGTTAGGTGACTTGGTGAGAGGTATCAGTAGCTTCAGTTGGGTGACTTGGTGAGAGATATCAGTAGCTTCAGTTAGGTGACTTGGTGAGAGGTATCAGTAGCTTCAGTTGGGTGACTTGGTGAGAGATATCAGTAGCTTCAGTTAGGTGACTTGGTGAGAGGTATCAGTAGCTTCAGTTGGGTGACTTGGTGAGGTATCAGTAGCTTCAGTTAGGTGACTTGGTGAGAGGTATCAATAGCTTCACGAGACTTAATTCTGGCATGAATCACCCCCCATATCGGCTTGTCTTTTTGAAACTGCACAAGGTAAAATTGTTATTCCGCCACCTGCTGTAATGGAAATGTAGCGCATCTGAACTCAACAATCTCCACCTGTTCCAATTCTATAATGCAAATCAAACACACAGCAAAAGTTGTGGACTAACTTTCCACTATATATATTCACTGTGAAATATCCTACAACTCATCTCTACTAATGACTAATAATAAAGGTTGAGAAACTACTCAATTTATTTGCGCCCCTGTACTAACAAATCTATAAAAATAACCTACAACAAAAACGTAAAAATGCTAAACTAATTAAAAATAACATTTTATTAAGAAGAAGCATGATACACCAATCCACTCTAAGATACTCACAACAACATAGCCCCAGTCCATGTAATGCCATGCCATGTCAGGTTGATGAGAAAGAACACCATGCAGTGGTGTCAAACCCACTACACAGATATAAGAGGTCATGGCAGACTAGAGCTGGTGAGGTGACAGTCCAACATTTGAACCAGGTTCCTTCTGCATGAAACAAAATATGTGCTGATTTTAATCCAGCTACAAGACAGTCACTAAAATGTATTGTGTATAATTCTAAGCAAAAGGAAGGTAACTACAGCCACTTTGTTTACATACTCATCTCATATGTATATACTGTACTCGATACCATCTACTGCATCTTGCCTATGCCGCTCTGTACCATCACTCATTCATATATCTTTATGTACATATTATTTTTCCCCTTACACTGTGTATAAGACAGTAGTTTTGGAATTGTTAGTTAGATTACTTGTTGGTTATTACTGCATTGTCGGAACTAGAAGCACAAGCATTTCGCTACACTCACATTAACATCTGCTAACCATGTGTATGTGACAAATAAAATTTGATTTGATTTACATACATGTATGCTTAAAAATGCATTGTTCTGTTAGGCACAACATTGCGGGCTTCTACAATGTAGTGCATGTTTATCCCTAAATACATTCAGCCAATATCATTGACCTGATGGGTTTGTTTGTCCTCCTACTACAGGTATAAAGGTAGCATGTTTTCAAATCTGAAGCCCTTTCCCCTCCCTGAGGGTGACCCAGCAGTTGGACTTTTAACCGGAATCGGCAAGACAATATAAAGCTGATTTTCTGCTCAGGGTGAGGCTTTTTATTTGCAGTGAGGAAATAGTGGGCAAAGTTTTACAATATTTCCAAAACAAAATAGACTGTTGGTTGCAACAGGATCATAAACTGTTCCACATAAGAGCTTGTTCAAAGAAAAATCCAGGCTACAATAATGTCAATTAACCCAGCAGCATGCCAACCTTTCCCTGGCTCTGTCTTGTCTCAAACAACGAAATGGCAAGGTTTAAATACCCATAATATAACGGCCAATGAGAATACATTCACAAAATGGTGATCAATTGACAAAGGCAATGTGTAATATTCCCGGGAGGGACTTATAAAGGTGCTACAACATGCTTTATAAGTACCTCCCAGGAATATGCTACTTCCGAGTACCCTGTACCATGAATTTAATTTAATTTGACCTTTATTTAACCAGGCAAGTCAGTTAAGAACATATTCTTATTTTCAATGACGGCCTGGGAACAGTGGGTTAACTGCCTGTTCAGGGGCAGAACGACAGATTTGTACCTTGCCACCCCTAAACCATGCACTCGAACACTCCCACTGTTTACCTGTCAAACTCTGATCAGGAAATGGACAGACCACCCTCAACAATCACAGGAATAAACAAGGTAATCATTCACATTTCTTTAAATTAGCCTTCAGGTTTTAAATGTTACACATGATCACATTTTAGTTGAACTTTCTGATCGTTAAATGCATTAACAGACAGAGTAATATTATCGGAGACGCACTACAGAAGGTTTTGGCGACAAACCAATTTCCAACATGCCAATGGGCGGATTCGATTATGCTGAGGCAGCAGTTTATGGCCCATGACATGAAAGGCCAAAAGCGGTGAGGAAAAAGCACCCTTCTCAAATGAAATAGTAATCTGCACTGCTTGGTCATGTCGCCAACAAGGAAGCATGGTGAATCGGCCAGAACATAAATCTCTTTCCCATAAATTATGTTTGAATTTTCAAACTAGTTTTCATTGGGAAGGCAGATAAAGTAAAAAAAAAAAATCAAAAGCAATCACTTCTGCATGTGAAAACACAGAATCCTAATCATTATGCCACATGTTAATTACGTCACTTCTGTTTTTAGCCGACTTCACCGTGGGCTTTGAATGGGGAACCTGGCTCATGCCCGGGAGGCAGCACGGTTCCAAAACAAATGCAATCAACTTTCACATGGTGCAAAACACGACTACCGGGGCGCCGGTCCAGATGAATAGAATGACCTCAATCTCAAACGCGTTTATTTTCCGAGGTGATCAACTATCAACATATCGGGCTTCTTATCATAAACCGTTTGTCATGTCTGGTCATTTATAGAATAAGCAAGGCTTTATATTAAGTGATGATGGCATAGGATGATCATCACCAGGGGTGAATTCCATTTAAAATCCAGTCAATTCAGAAAATAAACCAAATTCCAATTCCACATCTTCATAATTGAAAAGTGTTGAGGAGAATTGGAATTTCAATTAACTTCCTGAATTTACTGGAATTTAAATGGAATTACACCCAACCCTGATCGTCACACCCTCAAAATGTAAACATCCTTTCATGTATTTAGATAACAACAATGTACTAGATTGCTGTGACTTTATAGGGGATAGTCCAAGTAGGGGAGAGGATTAATGTTGGAACAAATTTAAAAATCTTACTGTGGAAACCAAAATAACTAAGTTTTACAAAACATATTATATACATTTGTGCCATGCTCAGAAGGGTTATGAAACATCAGTGTTTTACAATGGAAAGGTCCTCCTACAAGTGGGAGTACAATTCTGCCCCAGCAGCACTGTCATGTTTATCCCTCTGGGTTCATTCTCCTCCTCAGTTCTTACAAGTGAAGCATTTACCAAAGTCAGCAACGTGGTTTCTCTCCTGTGTGATGTCTTCGCTGGTGCCATTTTAGATGACTTGCTGATCTGAAGCATTCTACACACATGGTCTTAAATGGTCTCTCATCTGATGGTGCATCTCACCTGTGTGAATCCTAATATGGCCTTTCAGGCTTTTCATCTGGCTGAAGCATTTGCCACATTCGTTGCACGGATACGGTTTCTCTCCAGTGTACTGTCCTCATATGTATGGTCAGAGTTTTCTTCTGACTGAAGCATTTGCCACAATCACTGCACTGATACGGTTTCTCTCCAGTATGTATCCTCATATGGTCTGTCAGGTTTCTAATCCGGATAAAGCATTTGCCACAATCTTTGCACTGATATGGTTTCTCCCCAGTGTGACTTCTTGTATGTTCTGTCAAGGTTCCCTTTTCTCTGAAACTTTTGCCACATACATTACAGCAATATGGTTTCATGCCAGTGTGAATTCTCTGATGAGTTTTTAAAATGCTACTTTTCAGAAAGCATTTCCTGCAGACGGGACACCTGTGTGGTCTCTCCCCTGAGTGAGCCGCCCTCAATGGAACTTTCAACTCACTGGCTTCCCTGGTCTTAATAGAGCTTTGTCCTTTCTTTGTCAATGTTCTCTTTGATTTGAGTGGCTGTAACCCTGACATTAGCCCTATACTGTCACTTTCACTGTTCCCAATCTGAGCTGCAGAACAGTCTGAATTTACTGGAGAGAGGGGCTGTAATTCATTGTTTGGTTCGGATTCTCCGTAGGCCTCTCCATGTTCTGTTTTGATGTCTTGTTCAATTGTTTTGGTGGGTAGAGAGTCCCTATCTCTGTTCTCCACAGTATGGATTTGGTTAAGATGTAAGGACTGGGATGAGTTCTGATCACAGTCCCTTTTCACACAGGTAGAAATGAATATGAACTCTTTGGTATCAGACTCCAGCCCCTGAAGCTGCTCTTCCTCCTGACTGGTCCCAAACTCCTCCTGTTCCTCTTTAATCTGTTTGGGCTCTGGGTCGCCCTGGCCCGGACTGGTGCTCCACTCCTGCTCACAGTGCTGCTTCTCAGGGGGAACTTCTCCAGGTACAGGAAATGTGAGCTGCTGGGGATCTGATACGATAGGATAAATTATTAGTATTCAATAGCTCTGAGCCAAGTTCAAATGAATATTAATGTTCATATATACTGAACAAAAATACAAAACGCAACATCCAACAAATTCAAAGATTTTACTGAGTTACAGTTCATATAAGGAAATTAGTCAATTGAAATGAATTCATTAGCCCCTAATTTACATATTTCTCATGACTGGGAATGCAGATATGCATCTGTTGGTCAGATACCTTTAAAAAAGTAGGGGCGTGAATCAGAAAACCAGTCAGTATCTGGTGTGATCACCATTTGCCTCATGCAGCTCAACACAATTCCTTCGTATAGAGTTGATTAAGCTATTGATTGTGGAATGTTGGAACTATGGAATGTTTTCCCACTCCTCTTCAATGGCTGTGTTAAGTTGCTGGACATTGGCATAAACTGTAAAATGCTGTCATACACATCAATCCAGACTATTCCAAAATGCTCAATAGGTGACATGTCTGGGGAGGACTCAGGCCATGGAAGAACTGGAACATTTTCATCTTCCAGGAATTGTGTACAGATTCTTGCGACATGGGGCCGTGCATTATCATGCTGAAACATGAGGTGATGGTGGCGGATGAATGGTATGACAATGGGCCTCAGGATCTCGTCACGGTATCTCTGTGCATTCAAATTGCCATCAATAAAATGCTATGTGTTCGTAGATTACGCCTGCCCATACCATAACCCCACCATGGGGCACTCTGTTCACAATGTTGACATCAGCAAACCACTCATCCACATGACACCATACACGTGGTCTGCGGTTGTGATGCCAGTTGGACGTACTGCCAAATTCTCTAAAATGAGATTGAAGGTGGAATATGGTAGAAAAAATACCATTCAATTCTCTGGCAACAACTCTGGCGGACATTCCTGTAGTCAGCATGCCAATTGCACACTCCCTCAACTTGAGACATCTGTGGCATTGTGTTGTGTGACAAAATTGCACATTTTAGAGTGGCCTTTTGTCACCAGCACAAGGTGCACTTATGTAATGATCATGCTGTTTAAATGAGCTTCTTGATATGTCACACCTGTCAGGTGGATGGTTTATCTTGGTAAAGGAGAAACGCCCACTAACAAGGAAGTAAATACATTTATTCCCAAAACTTGAGAGAAAAGCTTTTTGTGTGTATGGAACATTTCTGGGATATTTTATTTCAGCTCATGAAACATGGGACCAACACTTGCGTTTATATATTTTTTTGTTTAGTAGAATCAGCAAACGTTGGTTAATCGGTTGATTACCAGGCCTGACTGGTTCAATCACACTGATTGATCTAGCAGCGGTTATCATTCACTACTGACCTGCTCTATGTAACATTATGTCGGGTTGGAAAACCAAATCCAGCAGCTTCCGTAGGCGATCGATCTCCTCCTTCGAACGGGAGATTTCTTCCTGGTACTCTGCTATTGTATTTTCCACGGCCCCAAATATCTCAACAGCCACCGCTGTTAATCGCTCGTTTAGATAATCCTGTAACAGCTGCATTTTAGACATTTTGAGGGAAAGTAAAGTGGAAACGTTTAGCCTATTTTCTGTGGAAGCTGACTAGCTAGCCATTCCCCTCGAGGTAAACAGCAAAGACATTTTCCTGTTGTATCTGTAAACAAGGCTAACTATTCTTCTTCGTGTAGTTTCCCGGCAGACGTACTAGACGCTTTGCTTTATTGCGTATTGCTGCCCTTCACAGGTCGGAGAGTGAATTGCATATTTTGTTCACAATTAAGTCAAATCAAAGTTTTTGTTACGTGCGCAGTGAAATGCTGACTTACAGGCTCTAAACAATAGTGCGGAGAAAAAAAGTATGTGTGTGTGTAGGTAAGTAAAGAAATAAAACAACAGTAAAAAGACATTTGAAAATAAGAATAGCAAGGCTATATACAGACACCGGTTAGTCAGGCTTATTGAGGTAGTATGTACATGTGGGTATGGTTAAAGTGAAAAAAAAAATACAAAATTGAAGGATTATGAAGACTAAATACACAATGTAAATGTTTGAGGACAGGGTTTTGTTCTCTGGATTCCATTAGAATGACATATATGATGAACAGAGAGTAGCAGTAGCATAAAAAGAGGGGTTGGCGGGTGGTGGGACACAATGCAGATAGCCCGGTTAGCCAATGTGCGGGAGCACTGGTTGGTCGGGCCAATTGAGGTAGTATGTACATGAATGTATAGTTAAAGTGACTATGCATATAAGATAAACAGAGAGTAGCAGCAGCGTAAAAGAGGGGTTGGGGGGGTTGGGGTTAGGGTTAGGGCCGGGGCCGGGGGCACACAATGCAAATAGTCCGGGTAATCATTTGGTTACCTGTTCAGGAGTCTTATGGCTTGGGGGTAAAAACTGTTGAGCAGCCTTTTTGTCCTAGACTTGGCACTCCGGTACCGCTTGCCATGCGGTAGTAGAGAGAACAGTCTATAACTGGGGTGGCTGGGGTCTTTGACAATTTTCAGGGCCTTCCTCTGACACCGCCTGGTGTAGAGGTCCTGGATGGCAGGCAGCTTTGCCCCAGTGATGTACTGGGCTGTACGCACTACCCTCTGAAGTGCCTTGCGGTCGGAGGCCGAGCAATTGCCGTACCAGGCAGTGATGCAACCGGTCAGTGATATCTGGTGAGGACCTGCCTTACAACAGGCCTACAAGCCCTCGGTCCAGCCTCTCTCAGCCTATTGCAGACAGTCTGAGGTCTGATTGAGGGATTGTGCGTTCCTGGTGTAACTCGGGCAGTTGTTGTTGCCACCCTGTACCTGTCCCGCAGATGTGATGTTCTGATGTACTGATCCTGTACAGGTGTTGTAACACGTGGTCTGCCACTGCGAGGGCAATCAGCTGTCCGTCCTGTCTCCCTGTAGCGCTGTCTTAGGCGTCTCACAGTACGGACATTGCAATGTATTGCCCTGGCCACATCTGCAGTCCTCATGCCTCCTTGCAGCATGTCGAAGGCACGTTCACGGAGATGAGCAGGGGCCCTTTTTTCAGAGTCAGTAGAAAGGCCTCTTTAGTGTCCTAAGTTTTCATAACCTTAATTGCCTACCGTCTGTAAGCTGTTAGTGTCTTAACGACCATTCCACAGGTGCATGTTCATCAATTGTTTATGGTTCATTGAACAATCATGGGAAACGGTATTTAAATCCTTTACAATGAAGATCTGTGAAGTTATTTGGATTTTTACTTATTATCTTTGGAAGACATGTCCTGAAAAGGGACATTTTTTTGCTGAGTTTATATATATATATATATATTTTTTTTTTATATATATATATTTAATCCATGGATTATATTTTAAATGGTAAATGTGTACATTTTCATGTTTAAAAAATGTATTATTCAAAACAAGCTGTTGAGTTACTTACTGCTCCTCAGCAGCTGCTCCACTTCCATGGGTGCATCATTCCTTGGATTGTTTTGCTAGCTATTTGCTATGAGGGGGAATTGCAGCATAAATTACAACAGCACAAAGTAAATGGACTGTTCTGGGGCGCTCAAATGTGCATTCAGTCAGAACTTCTAGGTCTGTTCTAGACTCCCTCCCCACTGAGTCTCTCGAGCCAGACGGCTTACTTCTGCACGTGAGACTAGATCTGCTCTATCAGGTACAGATGGCGCAAAAGCAAATTTTAAATAAATAATCAAAACAGTACAGGAGCCTGGGACCTGATAAACCATACAACTACATCCAACAAGAGTCGAAGGAAAGAGGGAGACACAAGCTAGAACCTTCTCATTGCGGATCTGGAAGGACAAAAGTTTTTTTTTTAGCTCCCATTCCAATTTCAAGTCTTTCTGACTAACTCCATGATATTAGCTAGCTATCCCCAGTTAGATCATGTTTTCATTTATTGTATCTGCATGCTTATTTCGTTCTCCCTGGTTTCCACTGCCACAAAGTCAAAACTGGCTATATCCTAAAAATGAATTTAAACAAACATTTGCTTTTAAGGTTAGCGGTATGATTAAGGTTAGGTTTAAAATCAAATTGTCAGAAAATGAACTGTAGAGGTGGTCCCATGTGGCTCAGTTGGTAGAGCATGGTGTTTTAAATGCCAGCATTGTGGGTTCGATACTCATGGGGGACTAGTGTGAAAATGAACGCACTGTAAATCACTCTGGATGAGAGTGTCTGCTAAATGACTGAAAGTTCTTATTTTTTACTGTTGAAATAGGCGGGCTTTATGACTTTGGCATTGGTAACTAGTGACGACCGTTCTCCCTGATGCACTCGTTCTTGAGCTGGCTGCTTGTTCTGAAGTATAATCTAATCTGTTCAAAACAGGGGCAGCATGTGCAGCAGTGGTCATTTGATTTTTGACATGTAAAAGTGAAATAGGTGTATTTATGCTGTTGTTCAAATGCACAGATATTTTATATATCTTCTCAAAGAAACTACCGGTATTTTGAAAACTATGCAGTGGTGTAAAGTACAAAAAAGTGTGATTCATCACTCCAGAGAACGGGTTACCACTTCCGCACGGTGATCTGGGGTGTTAATACTTATGTAAATCAAATATGAATGTTTTTCATTTTAATTTGCAAGAATTTCTAAAAACATGTTTAAATTTAAGTCATTTACATTTTACATTTAAGTCATTTAGCAGACGCTCTTATCCAGAGCGACTTACAAATTGGTGCATACACCTTATGACATCCAGTGGAACAGCCACTTACAATAGTGCATCTAAATCTTTTTAGGGGGGAGAAGGATTACTTACCCTATCCTAGGTATTCCTTGAAGAGGTGGGGTTTCAGGTGTCTCCGGAAGGTGGTGATTGACTCCGCTGTCCTGGCGTCGTGAGGGAGTTTGTTCCACCATTGGGGGGCCAGAGCATGTTGTCATTACAGATGGGTAGATGGGTGAGAAAAATAAATCGATTTGGCTCAGTTGGTAGAGCATGGTGCTTGTAACGCCAGGGTAGTGGGTTCGATTCCTGGGACCACCCATACGTAGAATGTATGCACACATGACTGTAAGTCGCTTTGGATAAAAGCGTCAGCTAAATGGCATATATTATTATTATATTATTATTAATCCATTTTGAATTTAGGCTGTAACACAACAAAATGTGGAATAAGTCAAGGGTTATGAATACTTTCTTAAGGCACTGTAAGTACAAATACTTTGAAGTACTACTTAGGTGTTTTGTTAGTTGTAACTCTACTTTACTTTTTATATGTTTTTACTACTTTTACATTTACTCCACTACATTCACTAATACAGTAATACAAAAAAGATGTACTTTTTACTCCCATTCATTTTCCCTGACACCCAAAAGTACTAGTTGCTCAGGCAGGATAGCAACATGGTACAATTCACATACCTATCAATCTGTAAGACCAACCTGTTAGAAGCTGACCACCAAAGTCCCTATGCCCAAGAATACTAAGGTAACATGCCGAAATGACTACCGACCTGTAGCACTAACGTCTGTAGCCATGAAGTGCTTTGAAAGGCTGGTCATGGCTCACATCAACACCATTATCCCAGAAACCCTAGACCCAATCCACTTTGTATACCACCCCAACAGATCCACATTTGATGCAATCTCTATTGCACTGCCCTTTCACACCTGGACAAAAGGAACACCTACGTGAGAATGCTTTTCATTGACTACAGCTCAGCGTTCAACACCATAGTGCCCTCAAAGCTCATCATCACTAAGCTAAGGACCCTGGGACTAAACACCTCCCTCTGCAACTGGATCCTGGACTTCCTGACGGGCCTCCCCCAGGTGGTAAGGGTAGGTAACAACACATCTGCCACGCTGATCCTCAACAGGGGGGCCCCTCAGGGGTACATGCTCAGTCCCCTCCTGTACTCCCTGTTCACTCATGACTGCATGGCCAGGCACGACTCTATCATGACGTGGCCCTTTTCGGGTGTAGATCGTGGCTACCACCTCGCTCACTATCTCCTACACCCAGGTTCTGTTATCTCAGGTCGTAAATTCCTGGCGGGGACTCTATCTTCCTTTTCATGCAAAGAGAGAGACCAAAGTGAACAAAGGATTTCACGTGGTTGAACTCCTAAATCCCCAAAATGGGAAAACTATATCTCTGAATATGTACATTTCTCAATTATGGTGTTTGCATCTAATTCTTGTATAAAATGAAAGAGTAAAGATGAAACTATTTGTGAAATGATGTAATATGATGGTAAACCTTTAATGTGAGAGAATTGTATTCCCTTTAAAGTATAACTACATCATTGGCCCACACCCGAGAGCACAGACATGATCTGACGTCATGGAACAGCCCTTTCCTATTGTTACGAATAAAAGCCCCTCCTGAGGAAATTCTCTTCAGACCACGCACGCGGTGTAAGCTGGGGTGGCACAGGTTTGAGTACCAAGACTAAGCAAACCCACAGTGTGAGCTGTGATTGTGAATAGTTATTGAATTACTAACCATACCACATGGAGCATTGGCTACTTGGCTGGAAATTCAATTCTGAGACTATCGATCCCTACAGAATACGAGCAAATCTTAGATACTAATTACTAGTCTGAAGCTAGAAATGATGGAAACCTGGGACGAGAATACACATGGGCGTAAATATATATTGACTGCAATTATTCCCGAATTAGTTAGCGTTCATGTGCAAAGGATTAGCATTTCAATTAATATAATTATCAACTGTGTGTAGTGCTTTCCTGCTCTCTGAGTCCACACCCACTTCCCTTTGTCCACCAAGCCGTCATACCGGCTTAGCCCACTAGGGAATCTGCCCTATCCTTGTTAGTAACCAATATCTACTGTTTATTTTTTTGTGCATTTCTGTGATTATTTAGTTAGTTAGTAGATAAATGATTAAGCCAATTGGTGTATGGATGATTTATAGTAAAGGCTGGGTTCGTGCAGATACCCAACAAATGACAACGTTTTGAATGAGACTGACGTGAGGTAAAGAATAATTCATTAATAGACTAATTGATCAGATATTAGTTTATTTTGAAAATTCTAACTTTGTAATCTGAAGATTTTCTGTGGTGCCCCGACTTCCTAGTTAATTAAATTGACATGATTAGCTGAATCACGTAATAATAATTTATTATTAATTTATTATGTCTTATTATGTCTTTATTTGACCTTTATTTAATCAGGTAGGCTAGTTGAGAACAAGTTCTCATTTGCAACTGCAACCTGGCCAAGATAAAGCATAGCAGTGTGACACAGACAACAACACAGTTACACATGGAGTAAACAATAAATAAATCAATGACACAGTAGAAAAAATAAAGTCTATATACAGTGTGTGCAAAAGGCCTGAGGAGGTAGGAAATAAATAGGCCATTGGAGATAATAGTTACAATTTAGCAGATTAACACTGGAGTGATAAATGAGCAGATGATGATGTGCAAGTAGAGATACTGGTGTGCAAAAGAGCAAATCAAATTTTATTTGTCACATACACATGGTTAGCAGATGTTAATGCGAGTGTAGCGAAATGCTTGTGCTTCTAGTTCCGACAATGCAGTAATAACCAACAAGTAATCTAACTAACAATTCCAAAACTACTCTCTTATACACAGTGTAAGGGGATAAAGAATATGTACATAAAGATATATGAATGAGTGATGGTACAGAGCAGCATAGGCAAGATACAGTAGATGGTATCGAGTACAGTATATACATATGAGATGAGTATGTAGACAAAGTGGCATAGTTAAAGTGGCTAGTGATACATGTATTACATAAGGATGCAGTAGATGATATAGAGTACAGTATATACGTATACATATGAGATGAATAATGTAGGGTATGTAAACATTATATTAGGTAGCATTGTTTGAAGTGGCTAGTGATATATTTATATTAGGAATATGCAGAAAAGTAAATCAAATAAAAACAGTATGGGGATGAGATAGGTAGATTGGGTGGTCTATTTACAGATGGACTATGTACAGCTGCAGTGATCGGTTAGCTGCTCAGATAGTTGATGTTAAGTTGATGAGGGAAATAAAAGTCTCCAACTTCAGCAATTTTTGCAATTCGTTCCAGTCACTGGCAGCAGAGAACTGGAAGGAAAGGCGGGCAAATGAGGTGTTGGCTTTGGGGATGATCAGTGAGATATACCTGCTGGGACGTGTGCTACGGGAGGGTGTTGTTATCGTGACCAGTGAACTGAGATAAGGCGGAGCTTTACCTAGCATAGACTTATAGATGACCTTGAGCCAGTGAGTCTGGCGACGAATATGTAGCGAGGGCCTGCCGACTAGAGCATAGAGGTCGCAGTGGTGGGTGGTATAAGGTGATTTGGTAACAAAACAGATGGCACTGTGATAGACTGCATCCAGTTTGCTGAGTAGAGTGTTGGAAGCTATTTTGTAGATGACATCGCCGAAGTCGAGGATCGGTAGGATAGTCAGTTTTACTAGGGTAAGTTTGGCTTTGTAGCGAAATAGAAAGCCGATTCTAGATTTGATTTTTGATTGGAGATGTTTAATATGAGTCTGGAAGGAGAGTTTACATTCTAACCAGACACCTAGGTATTTATAGTTGTCCACACATTCTAGGTCGGAACCGTCCAAGGTGGTGATGCTAGGCGGGCGGGTGCGGGCAGCAAACGGTTGAAAAGCATGCATTTGTGTTTACTAGCGTTTAAGAGCAGTTGGAGGCCACGGAAGGAGTGTTGTATGGCATTGAAGCTTGTTTGGAGGTTGGTTAGCACAGTGTCCAAGGAAGGGCCATAAGTATACAAAATGGTGTCGTTTGTGTAGAGGTGGATCAGGGAATCGCCAGCAGCAAGAGCGACATCATTGATATATACAGAGAAAAGAGTCAGCCCGAGAATTGAACCCTGTGGTACCCCCATAGAGACTGCCAGAGGTCCGGACAACATGCCCTCCGATTTGACACACTGTACTCTGTCTGCAAAGTAGTTGGTGAACCAGGCGAGGCAGTCATTAGAAAAACCAAGGCTATTGAGTCTGCCGATAAGAATACGGGGATTGACAGAGTCGAAAGCCTTGGCCAGGTCGATGAAGACGGCTACACAGTACTGTCTTTTATCAATGGCGGTTATGATATCGTTTAGTACCTTTAATGATGGATAAGACAACTCCAACACCATCATTAAGTTTGCTGACAACACAACAGTGGTGGCTCACCGACAACGATGAGACAGCCTTTAGGGAGGAGGTCAGAGATCTGGCCATGTGGTGCCAGGATAACAACCTGATGAAGAAAGCCAGCATTGTGTTTATTGACAACCTGCTGTTTGACAAGAGGATACGAAAAGGCTTCTCTGCAGCCTTAAAAACATTGAAGCCAAAAATATTTACACGTATATTTTAAAAAATTGTGGCCTCTGGTTTGCTTAATATCCAAACACACCAAGACAGTCGTGAAGAGGGCACAACAAAACCTATTCCCCTTCAGGATACTGAAAAGATTTGGCATGGGTCCTCAGATCCTCAAAAAGTTCTACAGTTGCACCATTGAGAACATGGTTGCATCACTGCCTGGTATGGCAACTGCTTGGCCTCCGACCACAAGGTACTACAGAGGGTAGAGTGTACGGCACAGTACATCACTGGGGCCAAGCTTCCTGCCGTCCAAGACCTCTATACCAGGCGGTGTCAGAGGAAGGCCCTAAAAATGGTTATGACTCCAGCCACCCTAGTCATAGACTGTTGTCTCTGCTACTGCACAGCAAGCGGTACCAGAGCGTCAAGTCTAGGTCCAAAAGGCTTCTTAACAGCTTCTACATCCAAGCCATAAGACTCCTGGACAGATAATCAAATGGATACCCAGACTATTTGCATGTGACAATTTGATTTAACACATTGTCATCCCTACTGCCTCTGATCTGGCGGACTCACTAAACACAAATACTGCGTTTGCAAATTATTTATGAATTTTGGAGTGTTCACGTCTGTCTGTAAAAAATATTTACAAGTATATTTAAAATAATTGTGGCCTCTGGTTTGCTTAAAATAAGGAATTTAATGTATAGCATTTACTTTTACTCAAGTATTACAACTGAGTACTTTTTCCACCATTGTACTTAAGTACATTTAAAACCAGATGCTATTAGACTGGGTGACTTTTACTTGAGTCCTTTTCTATTAAGGTGTCTTTCCTATTACTCAAGTATGACAATTGAGTACTTTTTCCACCACTGAAACTATGGCATCATACTTTTGTCATGAGCTTCATTGACAACTCCAACCACCTTTCTCCCCAGGTATTCAGCGACCGCCTCTGTTACCAACCTGTGTCTGTGCCTGTTTAGCACTTCGGAGAGTATATCGGTGGTCGGTGGAATCTTCTGATAAAGAATGCATTGTTTGCATCACTGAGCTGTTTATTGAAATTGCCATCAATAAAATGCAATTATACCTACCAATACTATAACCCCACCATGGGGCACACTGTTCACATCAGCAGGTCCTGGGCAGGCGTGGTTGCATGTGGTCTGCGGTTGTGAGGCGGGTTGGACGTACTGCCAAATTCTCTAAAACGACATTGCCACTTATGATAGAGAAATTAACATTAAATTCTCTGGCAACAGCTCTGGTGGAGATTCCTGTAGTCAGCATGCCAATTGCACGCTCCCTCTAAACTTGAGACATCTGCGGCATTGTGTTGTGTGACAAAAGTGCACATTTTAGAGTGGCCTTTTATTGTCCCCAGCACAATGTGCACCTGTGTAATGATCATGCTGTTTAACCAGCTTTTTGATATGCCACACCTGTAGGGTGGATGGATCATCTTGCCAAATGAGAAATGCTCCCTAACAGGGATGTAAACAAAATTTGAGAGAAATACATCTTGAGCGTATGGAACATTTCTGGGATATTTTATTTCAGCTCATGAAACATGGGATCAACAATTTACATGTTGCCTTTCTATAGATTTTTCAGGATATACACTACGTTCAAAAGTTTGGGGTCATTTAGAAATGTCCTTGTTTTGAAAGAAAGCACATTTTTTGTCCATTAAAATAACATCAAATTGATCAGAATACAGTGTAGACATTGTTAATGTTGTAAATTACATTTGTAGCTGGAAACATCTTATTTTTAATGGAATATCTACAAGGCCCATTATTGCAACTATCACTCCTGTGTTACAATGGCTCGTTGTGTTAGCTAATCCAAGTTTATAATTTTAAAAGGCTAATTGATCATTAGAAAACCCTTTTGCAATTATGTTAGCAAGGTTGATGGTAAACACAGGCTTAGGAGATCTTATGTATTTTATTATATGCCATAATATCAGTCAGTTAACATGACCTTTATGAATTATTAAGCCTTATCTGCTTTGTGCTTTTTTAAACCCTTTTGCAATTATGTTAGTTTGAGAAACAGTCCTCAACTGGCAGCTTCATTAAATAGCACCCGCAAAACACCAGTCTCAACGTCAACAGTGAAGAGGCGACTCCGGGATGCTGGCCTTCTAGGCAGAGTTGCAAAGAAAAAGCCATATATCAGACTGGTCAATAAAAATAATAAATTAAGATGGGCAAAAGAACACAGACACTGGACAGAGGAACTCTGCCTAGAAGGCCAGCCTCCCAGAGTCGCCTCTTCACTGTTGCTCATAATGGGCCTTTGTACGCCTATGTAGATATTCCATTTGAAAAAATCTGACGTTTCCAGCTACAAATGTTATTTACAACATGAACAATGTCTACACTGTATTTCTGATCCATTTGATGTTATTTTAATGGACAACATTTTTATTTTTTTTTCAAAAACAAGGACATTTCTAAGTGACCCCAAACTTTTGAATGGTTGTGTGTGTGTGTACACACACACACACACACAATCAAACATTAGGAACACCTTCCTAATATTGAGTTACACCCCCCCTTTGCCCTCAGAACAGTCTCAAGTCATCGGGGCATGGACTCTACAAGGTGTCAAGCGTTCCACAAGGATACTGCCCAATGTTGACTTCAATGTTTCCCACAGTTGTGTCGAGTTGGCTGGATGTCCTTTGGGTGTTGGTTCATTCTTGATACACACCAGAAACTGTTTAGCATGAAAAACCATTGCAGTTCTTGACACAAACTGGTGCGCCTGGCACCTACTAATATACCCTGTTCAAAGGCACTTAAATCTTCTGTGTTGCCCATTCACCTTCTGAATGGCACTCATACATAATTCCAAGTCTCAATTGTCTCAAGACTTAGAAATCCTTCTTTCACCCGTCTCCTCCCCTTCATCTACACTGATTGAAGTGGATTTAGCAAGTGATGTCATTTAAGGGATCATAGCTTTCACCAGATTAGTCAGTCATGGAAAGAGCAAGTGTTCTTAATGTTTTGTATACTCAGTGTATATGTATACTCCGGACTCCGACATTGCTCGTCCTAATATTTCTTCATTCCATTCGTTTAATTTTTAGATTTGTATGAATTGTTAGATATCACTGCACTGTTGGAGCTATGAACACAAGCATTTCACTACACCTGCAATAACATCTAAAAAAAATGTACACCAGCAACAGGTGTGGTTGACATAGCCCAATCCACTAATTTAAAAGGGTGTCCACATACTTTTGTATATATATAGCGTATTTAAAGACAAAACATATACTATTAGGGTGTGGTATTTAGGCTAACTGCAATTATGTAATCCTGAGATACTATGCCTTCTGCTGACATTTGAAAAACATTCCAAAAAATATGTATTTTTTGATTTTGATCAATAAAACTTTCAGATTCTGTAACATCCATAAGTTGTAACAATCTTTTGAAAATTATACTTTTTTTTGTGATCGAAATGACAATCCATGTTTTGACCTCACTCAGACTTTTGCTAATATGTTCAATTTCCTGTAACATCCAGAACAGAGGGTGTGTAACATCCAGAACAGAGGGTGTGTAACATCCAGAACAGAGGGTGTGTAACATCCAGAACAGAGGGTGTGTAACACCCAGAACACTTCTTATTTGCCCAACATGTCAATATTTACAAGTCGACTTTTAGGGGGTAAACACTCCCCCAAGGGGTACTATAGACACGCACATCAAAAGTTTAATTTACATTTTGTTTGTCCATTCTGTGAGACATATAAATTGTGATTTTGCGTGCAAATAATGCTAGAATTGCCAAATAACTACTAGGTTCTGAAAAACTTTTTACAGTATATACATTTGAGGCCATGCTCAGAAGGGTTATGAAACATCAGTGTTTTACAATGGAAAGGTCCTCCTACAAGTGAGAGTACAATTCTGCCCCAGCAGCACTGTCATGTTTATCCCTCTGGGTTCATTCTCCTCCTCAGATCTTACAAGTGAAGCATTTACCACAAAGTCAGCAACGTGGTTTCTCTCCTGTGTGATGTCTTCGCTGGTGCCATTTTAGATGACTTGCTGATCTGAAGCATTCTACACACATGGGGCACTTATATGGTCTCTCATCTGTGTGAGTCCTCATATGAACGGTCAGGTTTCTCATCCGGCTGAAGCATTTGCTACATTCTTTGCACTGATATGGTTTCTCCCCCGTGTGAGTTCTCATATGCTCAGTCAGGTGTCCCATCCGGCTGAAGCATTTGCCACATACATTACAGCAATATGGTTTCTCCCCAGTGTGAATTCTCTGATGAGTTTTTAAAATGCTAATTTTCAGAAAGCATTTCCTGCAGACGGGACACCTGTGTGGTCTCTCCCCTGAGTGAGCCGCCCTCAATGGAACTTTCAACTCACTGGCTTCCCTGGTCTTAATAGAGCTTTGTACTTTATTTGTCCATGTGGTCTTTGATTTGAGTGGCTGTAACCCTGACATTAGCCCTATACTGTCCCTTTCACTGTTCCCAATATGAGCTGCAGAACAGTCGGAATTTACTGGAGAGAGGGGCTGTAATTCATTGTTTGCTTCAGATCCTCCATAGCCCTCTCCATCCGGTTCCGTTTTGATCTCTTCAGTTGTTTTGGTGGGTAGAGCGTCCCTCTCTCTGTTCTCCACAGTTTGGGTTTGGGGATGATGTGAGGGCTGGGGAGGAAATGGAGGAGAGAATATGACCTCTTTGATATCAGACTCCAGCCCCTGAAGCTGCTCTTCCTCCTGACTGGTCCCAAACTCCTCCTGTTCCTCTTTAATCTGAGTGGGCTCTGGGTCCTCCTGGTCCAGACTGGGGCTCCACTCCTGCTCACAGTGCTGCTTCTCAGCAAGAACCTCCTCTTCAGGGACAAGGAGCGTGAGCTGCGGGGGGTCTGAGAGGATTGGATAAAAAAAATTAGTAGCAATCATAAACACTAACTGCTTCAGCGCCTATTGACGACAGTATGTTCTGATCTGACCAGGGGAGTTTTGCTAAGAGCCCCGATGCTTGCTCTAAACATTAATACGCATCGCTTTCGGTACGATTTTGGAAACATATTTCATATCAGCGAGAAATAATTTTCTACAAACAAGGTTCAATTACACACCTTTTATCGGGTTAGGTTCACACAAGACCATATGTCCATGTTACAGCACTCGTTTACGGAAAACAGACAGAAGACAGAGTAGATTACCTGTGCTATTAGCTGTCTGCGAAACCCTGTGTTAATGGAAGACGGACGCCACAAACATGTTGTCACTGAAAATGTCTGCTGCAACTGTTAAAACCGGGTAAAAGTGTACAGTGTGTGTGTATTTTTCATTTGTTAAATTATTTTGATGTGATATTAAAATAAGGAGATTTATGTTTATAGAACCTGCCGCAATTGAGAATCGATTCATTTTTACATGGAGCTGTTTTGGCTTCGAGTGTCAATTTGCCTTTACACAGAACTTGTAAATTCCTTACGGAGTAAAGTTAGGTTCCTTTAGTCCACTATTGGGCTAACTACTAACCTGCTTTCTGTAGCTTTATGTCGGGTTGGAAAAACAAATCCAGCAGCCTCCGTAGACGTTCGATCTCCTCATTTGAACGTGAGATTTCTTCCTGGTAGTCCGCTATGGTATTTTCCACGGCCCCAAATATCTCAACAGCCACCGCTGTTAACCGCTCGTTTAGATAATCCTGCAACAGCTGCATTTTAGACATTTTCAAGGAAACGTTTAGGCTATTTTGTTGCTAACGCGGTGCTTGTGAACGCCAGCAAGCAACAACCATTTCCCCTAGGTTCAAGATACTTTCCCCTTTCATCTGCAGCCTTTTATCATTTATATTTGTTCAGCTCCTGCATCACTACTATTATGCTAGCGACACTAACAACGACGTCAGTTTAATATGGTAATGAGGAAACCTTCAAAATAAAAGGTGGATAACGTAACAAATATCACATTTAAAAAGTAGATGACATTTTTTTTTCACTTATAAGCAAATACAAGAAGGAGTTTATGAAGAAAAATGTTTTTAAACATATTATTTTAAGACCACCATTGACAATACAATGTTCAGGCTTGTATGTTGAAAATATTGGGCTTTATAGTGATTTCTATTTTATTTGTGCCGATCTAAAAGTGGGGTTTGGCGGTACTCAGAGTCTGTAGAATATACAAGGAACAATAATACAAACACAACATGCAACAATTTCTAAGATTTTACAGTTCACATAAGGAAATCAGTCTATGGATTTCACAATACTGGAAATACAGATATGCATCTGTTGGTCACAGATACCTTAAAAAAAGGTTGGGGTGTGGATCAGAATACCAGTCAGTATCTGGTGTGACCACCATTTGCCTCATGCAGTGACACATCTCCTTCAAATAGAGTTGATCAGGCAAATGATTGTGGCCTGTGGAATCTTGTTCCACTCCTTTTAAATGGCTGTGCAACGTTGCTGGATATTGGTGGGAACTGAAACACGCTGGGTGACATATCTGGTGAGAATGCAGGCCAAGGAAAAACTGGGACATTTTCAGCTTCCAGGAATTGTGTACAGATCCTTGCTGCATGGGGCTGTGCATTATCATGCTGAAACATGATGTGATGGGGGTGAATGGCTGGCACAACAATGTCCTGTGTGGCTCAGTTAGTAGAGCATGGCACTTACGAAGCCAGGGTTGTGGGTTGAACTCCCACGGGCTCTGGATAAGAGCATCTGCTGAATGACTAAAATGTATAGGTATCTCTGTTTATTCTAATTGGCATCAATAAAATGCAATTGTGTTAGTTGTCAGTAGCTTATGCCAACCAATACCATAACCCCACCATCACTATGGGGCACAATGTTGACATCAGCAAACTGCTCTCCCATACACACTGTCTATAATTTGCCCAGTACAATTGAAACTGGAATTTATCCAAGAAGAGTACACTTCTCCAGCGTGCCAGTGTCCATCAAAGGTGAGCATTTGCCCACTGAAGTCAGTTACAGTGCCAAACTGCAGTCAGGCCAAGACCCTGGTGAGGATGACGAGCACGCAGATGAGCTACCCTGAGAAAGTTTGTGCAGAAATTCTTTGGTTGTTCAAATCCACAGTTTCATCAGCTGTCCGTGTGGCTGGTCTCAGACAATCCCGCAGCTGAAGAATCCGGATGTGGAGGTCCTGGGCTGCTGTGGTTACATGTGGTATGCGGATGTAAAGCCGGTTGGACGTACTGCCAAATTCTCTAAAACCATGTTGGAGGCAGCTTATGATGGAGAAATTAACATTCAATTCTCTGGCAACTGCTCTGGTGGACATTCCTGCAGTCAGCATGGCAATTGCACACTCCCTCAAAACTTGAGACATCTGTGGCCTTTTATTGTCTCCAGGACAAGGTGCATCTGTGTAATGATCATTCTGTTTAATCAGCTTTTTGATATAACACACCTGTGAGGTGGATGGATTGTATTGGCAAAGGAGAAATACTAATTAACAGGGATGTAAACAATTTTGTGCACAACATTTGACACAAATAAGCCTTTTGTGCGTATGGAGAATGTCTGGGATCTTTTATTTCAGCTCATGAAACAGGGGACCAACATGTATTCAAGACCCCTTGACTTTCCCCCCATTTTGTTATGTTACAGCCTTATTCTAAAATGGATTTTTTAAAATTCCCTCATCAATCTATACACAATACCCCACAATGACAAAGCAAAAACAGGACGACTTTAGACCACTGTGCCACTCAGGAAGCCCTTAACCAGTACTTGGATGGGGAGTGTTGCTGCACAGCTATATTCAGTTCTATCCAGAGATGTTTGATCGGGTTCAAGTCCGGACTCTGGCTGGGCCACTCAAGGACATTCAGGGACCTGTCCCAAAGCCATTCCTGCGTCATCTTGGCTGTGTGCTTAGGGTCATTGTCCTGTTGGTATGTGAACCTTCATCCCAGTCTGAGGTCCTGAGGGCTCTGGAGCAGGTTTTCATCAAGGATCTCTCTGTACTTTGCTCGGTTCATCTTTCCCTCGATCCTGACTAGTCTCCCAGTCCCTGCCACTGAAAAACATTCCCACAGCATGTTGCTGCCACCACCATGCTTCTCAGTAGGGATGGTGCCAGGTTCCCTCCAAATGTTATGCTTGGCGTTCAGGTCAAAGAGTTCAATCTTGGTTTCATCAGATCAGAGAATCTTGTTTCTCATGGTCTGAGAGTCCTTTAGGTGCCTTTTGGCAAACTCCAAGTGTGCTGTTATGTGCCTTTTACTGAAGAGTGGCTTCTGTCTGGCCACTCTACCATAAAGGCCTGATTGGTGGAGTGCTGCAGACATGGTTGTCCTTCTGGAAGGTTCTCCCATCTCCTCAGACGAACTCTGGAGCTCTGTCAGAGTGACCATTGAATTCTTGGTCATCTCCCGGACCAAGGCCATTCTGCCCCGATTGTTTAGTTTGGCGTGGTGGCCAGCTCTAGGAAGAGTCTTGGTTGTTCTAAACTTCTTCCCTTTAAGAATTATGAAGGCCACTGTGTTCTTGGGGACTTAATAGACAGGTGTGTTTCTTTCTAAATCATGCCCAATCAATTTAATTTACCACAGGAGGACTCCAGTCGAGTTGTAGAAACACCTCAATGATGATCAATGGAAACAGGATGCACCTGAGCTCAATTTCGAGTCTCATAGCAAAGGGTCTGAATACTTATGTAAATAAGGCATTTCTGTTTTAAAAAATTATACATTTGCAAATATGTCTAAAAACCTGTTTTCACTTTGTCTTTATGGGGTATTGTGTGTAGATTGATAAGGAAAACAATTTCAGAATGCACTGCATGGTGTCATTTCATCAGGCGCTGCGTAATACAGTGTTTCTGGCCTTTTACTACACCCATTCCATAGGCCACAACGCAAATCCCTGTATATGAAATACATATCTGGTTATAGTGAAAAAACGATTATTTTTGCTGATGTAAAATTAGGGTTTGGAGTACTCCATTTAGAAAGTGCCTACAGAAATTCATAGCATACCCCTTGACCTATTCCACATTTGTTACAGATTCAATTTATTTAATTGATTTGTTTTTTCACCTATCTACACACAATAACCAACAATGACAAAGTGATAACATATTTGTAGAAAATTGAGCACATTTATTGGAAATGAAATACATAATTATTTAATTTACTGTACATAAGTATTAGCACTCTTTTGCTACGACACTCCAACTTGAGCTCAGGTGCGTCTAATTTCCTTTGATAATCCTTGAGATGTCACTACAATTTAATTGGAGTCCACCTGTGGCCAATTCAATTGTTTGGACATAATTTAGAATGAAGCACATCTGTCTATATAAGGTCCCACAGTTGACAGTGCATGTCAGAAGGCACGTAAAAGACTATGAGATTATAAGGTAAAATGTTGTGGTCTGAGGAGACAAAAATGTTACTCTTTGACCTGAATGTAAAGTGCTATGTCTGGAGAAAACCAGGCACAGCTCATTACTCGTCTAACACCATCCCTACTGTGACACATTGGTGGTGGTAGCCTCATGCTATGGCGATGCTTTTCAGTGGCAGGTGCTGCGAGACTGGTAAGGATAGAGGAAACAATGAATAGAGCCAAATACAGGCAAATCCTTGATGAGAACCTGCTTCAGAGTGCAAACAACCTTAGACTGGGGGCGAAGATTTACGTTCCAACAGGACAATGACCCCAAGCATACAGCCAAAAGCAACAATAGAATTGCTTCTGAACAAGGATGTGACGGAACTTGAGTGGCCCAGCCAATGCCAAAACTTGAATCCAATTGAAAATCCGATGAAAGTCTTGATGATTGCTTTTCACTGCCACTCCCCATCTAACTTAACAGAGCTTGAGAAAATCTGCAAGGAAGAATGGGTGAAAATCCCCAAATCCAAATGTGCAAAACTGATACAGGCATACCCAAGATGACTCAACATTGTAATCTCCACCAAAGCAGCTTCTACAAAGTATGGGCTCAGGGGTGTGAATATGTATGCAAAAATGTATATTTCTGTATTTCATTTTCAATGAATTAGCAAAAGTTTCCTAAAAGGTTTTCATGGTGTCATTATTAGGTATTGGGTGTAGATTTTGAATTCAGACTGTAACACAACAAAATGTGGAGTAAGTCAAGGGGTATGAATACTTTCTGAAGACACTGTATATATGGTGGGGCTGAATAATGCCAAGTGTTGCTGGCCTTTTACTACACCCATTCCATAGGCCATATGGCAAGTATTGTCTTATAGTGAAAGCTTTTTTTGTGCCGATGTAAAAGTGAGTTTGGGAGCACTCAGTAGGGTATTTATCGTACACCTCTTTGAATTATCTAGTATCATAGTATTTTCTGATAATTACACATTTGTGAAATCTATCTGGTATCATATGAAAATAATACAACATTTTCCTCACAAAGACAAGTCATCTGTGCTCTAACAAATACACATAGAATCACTATCTGGGTCTAAACATCAAATTGCAAAGACAACCAAAACTCTTCCCACTGGGCACAGGCGTCAGTTCAATGTCTAGTTTTGATTTACATTGGTTTGAGTTGTGAACTATCGTGAATTAAACATGAAATCAACAAAACCATTCACCATGTCATTGGATGTAGGTGAAAGAAATGGGTGAAAAAAAGACTAAATTGTCTTAGGTGATGATTTTCTGCAAATCAAATTTGTTTTCCACATCGATTTAATGTCATCACATTGATTTAATGTCATCACATTGATTTAATGTCATCACATTGATTTAATGTCATCACATTGATTTAATGTCATCACATTGATTTAATGTCATCACATTGATTTTGGGGGTTGAATTGATGTGGAAACAACGTTGATTCAACTAGTTGTTTCCCAGTGGGTTCCATCTCCACTAACTAAAGAAGATTAGAACATATTAAGCAATGACAGAATAATGAATGAGTACAATGATCTGTTGAAGTTACATCTGAATGAACACATTAGGTTAATGTGCACTGAGTCAGAAATTACAGTCTGTTTTATGACAGCGAAGAGGTTATGCCAAATTTCCCTAGAATGGCCATCAACTGCTGTGGTTTTAAGTATGTGGTAGTGCCAGTGAACTTAAGGTCACATTGAACAGTAATTGAGAGATATGCAACATAAAGTTAGTAGTAGTAATTGTGTTACTTTAAATTTTAAGATGATGGATTCCTTAAACCAGCATGAGAATTAGAGGATACATTACTTCAGATTTAGAAATACCTGGCATTGCAGTATCTTGGGGTTGTGGTGGATGTTGCAAATCAATATTAGGAAGGTGTTCCTAATGTTTGGTATTCTCAGTGGCGATTCTACAGACCCTACTGAGTAAATTATTTATACTTTTACTTTTGATACTTACTTTACTTTTGAAACCAAATACTTTTAGACTTTTACTCAAGTAGTATTTTACTGGGTGACTTTTACTTTTACTCAAGTATGACAATTGGGTACTTTTTCCACCACTGACAAAATGTAGCATGTTTTTAAAGGGAACTCTTATTTTGATAAACAAAACTGCGATCGTGTTGCCAGCATAATACCCTGCTGCCAGGAGAACGATAATTACTAGCTGTGTGTAAACAACGCAAACGCTTCCTCTATTTACGTGCCTGTAAGGGAGGGAGCTGTCGCTATCTGCTGTACTGGAGGTCCAAAACTCCAGGATTCTATAAAATGGTTAGGTGGTGAGACTCGATTGTAAATATACTATACAAGCTCTCACGGACCCCAAAATTATATCTACACAACGGTCACAGATTCAGGAAGCATTTTGTAGACAATGAGGTTGTGGCTAGATGGATTACAGCATTTTAGCTAAACTTAACTATGTTTCTAACCTTAACCTAATTCTCCTAACCTGCTACTCTAATTCTCCTAACCTGCTACTCTAATTCTCCTAACCTGCAACGTTAATTCTCCTAACCTGCAACATTAATTCTCCTACCCTGCTACTCTAATTCTCCTAACCTGCAACATTAATTCTCCTACCCTGCTACTCTAATTCTCCTAACCTGCAACATTAATTCTCCTACCCTGCTACTCTAATTCTTCTAACCTGCAACGTTAATTCTCCTAACCTGCTACGTTAATTCTCCATCTAGCCACAACCGTAGAAGTCACCAGTTCCGTGAAACTATTAGTGTCACCATACCAGGACAGTGACACCAGTTTTGTTTAGGTAGGGCTACTTGCGTTTTTGTACACAGTTTGTCTCAATGGACTAAACAATGTAAGTACAAAATACGTTCATTGTAGCACGAATTAATATAATTCTCCTTACAAAAAAAGGCAGTTTTGAACCTGCGGTAAAAGTGCCGTAACTGCAGTCGACTGTGGTATCTTGGCCGCAGTAATTGCAGAATATCTGCAGTGTACTGCAGTTGAATTGTAGTTATACTGCACTGTAAATGCAGTTACACTGCAATCTGACTGCAATATTTTTCATAAGGGTCTGTATAATTTGTTATATTAGGCTTACCCTTTCGAAAAAGGATTGCTTCCAGAGTGCTTCCAGAGTCCAGACAGCAAATACTGTGTTCAAAAGGCAGACATTTTGCAGTGTAACTGCAGTTCAATTACTGCATCCAAAATACCCCAGCCGACTGCAGTTACTGCACTTTTACAGCAGTTTCAAAACGGCAATCTTTTTTTGTAAAGTCAGATGGAAGTTCTGTCGAGTGAAGGGGCCAAGTGATAGTCGGTGTCAGCAAGAGTCTGTTGCTTCAGCCAGCCAAGCCAAGTGATAGTCGGTGTCAGCAAGAGTCTGTTGCTTCAGCCAGCCAAGCCAAGTGAAAGGGCCTTTGGAAGTAGGCTAAATCTTTTTTAACATCAACTCAAGAATATGTTACCACCTCATTTGACTGTGGTTTATCAGCAATCTTACTTGAAAGTACAACAAGTCCTCCAACCTGACGTGAATTCCTGAATGGATGGTAATGTGAATGACGTCTGTTTGTTTGTCCAGTTTCTCTCCACTCTACCAGGTAGCCTGGTATGGCAGCGTGGTGCAACCCACAGATTTTAATCGGAGCTCATTATGGCAGTGGCTTTATTGTTGGGCAATTCCACAGTTACTGAATAACGCTGAGACTCAGATTTTTCACTTTAAAATGTACGCCAAACAAAAAACATTGATTTCACAAACCATACAACTCTAGGCTCTACTTTTAACAATGCATACTTACAAAAACACATTTACTGGAAGAACTGTGCAGATGAAAAGTTTGGTAACAGGATTTTGGTACAATCTACCTCAATTTGTTATGTGACCAAATTTTTCAAAACGGTTACATTTTTGATCTGAATTAAGATTCAATGATGTCTGCAGAAAGAATGGGGTGTCAGCTATGACTTTGAAAAACATCTATTTTGGTTAATGAACTACAGTAAGTGAAGTGGATTTACACCCAGTAACAGAATTACTGTAATGGAATTTCATCATGGGTCCCTCCCTGATCTGGACTGTACAGTTATGCATGAATTATGGCTATGAAAATTATTATCTTCATGGTGATATAGTCTGAATACTTACACAAAGATACAAAAATGCAATATCCTATTTTGAAAATGTGGGTATTATTCTACACAATGGCTATTATTTTAACGAGATCTGCTCCCAAACAAGACCACGTTTGGTTGGTCCATAAATCTGAACCAATCATAGACGTCTATGTTTCCTAAGTTTGAACATCAAAGTACAGTGCAGTAGAGCTCAGTAGAGTACAGCACTTTACAGCACTGCACAGAACAGTTGATTAGAGTACAGTACAGTAGAGTACAGTAAGGTAGAATATAGTTTAGTAGATTACAGTACATTATACTGTACTCAAGTCTAGTGTGCTCTGCTGTACTGAACTGATCTATTTCCTACTGTACTCTATTGTACTCTGCTGTGCTTCACTGTACTGTGCTGTACTGTTCTTTCCAAACGTGTGAAACATAGACATCTATGATTGGTTCAGATTTGGTCCGGTCCGGACTGGACCAAATCTGAACCAATCATGGACGTCTATGTTCGGGCCAAATCAAGGCAGGTACCCCCTGCAAAAAAATCTATGTACATTGAAATTAAAGCTGCTCCGGATCATAACAAAAAAAGTTGTCTGTGGACTTTGAAATCAAGGCCAGTGAGGACTGACCAAATGTAAACTACTTTACAACGTCCATTGACATCTGATGTCGGTGCTCAGTGGGTAAGGATGTTGGAGGGGGGGGTCCTATCTGTAAGGATTGGAGACTGCACCCCTCGGTGGTGGCCCACATATGGGACTGGTTCGGCAAGGCTGATGTAGCTCTTACATATCGCAAAAAAAATGTTTTGCTATCTGTTCTTCTCAATAAGGGATCTGGGTGATCTGTTGGGAAAGGATGCATTGGCATATCAGTGGTCTCAGACCCTGCACTATGCGATCCTCCAGGGGACCTAATTCAGGCCCCTGGAGAGGGTCCGTCAGGATGGTCTGTTGTTGATTTTGGTGGCTACCCGTCGGCCTAGACAACCTTGGTTCCCGGAGGTCATCCGACTGTTGGCCAAGGACCCGTGGGGGGTTCCGTGTTGTCGGGATTTATTGTTGCAGGCGTTATGGGAGAATTTGTCACCTACGACCTCAGATATGGGATGTGTGGGTTTGGCCCCTGAAAGGTTGAATTTGATGGCTAGGGGTTTACCCTTGAATGTGCACTCTTTATAAAATGGTGCAAGAGACGAAAGCAGACGTTTTACCTGTCCCCAACTGATTGTGTTTTTTTGTTTGTTTTTTTGCGGTTTTTGTAACTTAAAAAAAACATGTTTTGTACATAATGCTGCTGCTACCATCTCTTATGCCTGAAAATAACAGGACTGCGATTACTCACCACATACTGGCAGAATCCTTTTTTCCCTTTAATGAGTCTGACGAGCCCAACGTGAACGATACACTGCTTTTTCGGGAACAGGCCAAGATCCCCGGGATTTGCATGAAGAGGAGGCAGAGAAAAATGGTCAAAGGGGCAGGCTGCCTTCTGAGAATTCATAGGCGATCGAATAAACCCCCACTTCCTTCCATTCTACTAGCAAGCATGCAATCTTTGGAGAATAAAATCGATGACCTATGCGCAAGATTAAACTACCTACGGGATATTCAAAACTGTAATATGTCATGCTTCACGTAGTCGTGGCTGATCGACGATACTATCAATATACAGCTGGCTTGTCATATGCTGTACCGGCAGGATAGAACAGTGGTGTCTTTTAAGAAAAGGGGTGGCGGACTATGTATTTTTATAAATAACAGCTCTTACACAATATCTAAGGAAGTCTTGAGCTATTGCTCGTCTGAGGTAGAGTATCTCAAGATAAGCTGTAGACCACACTATTTGCCTAGAGAGTTTTCACTTGTATTTTTCGTACCTGTCTACATACCACCACAGTCAGAGGCTGGCACTAAGATAGCATTGAATGAGCTGTATTCCTCCATGAGCAAACAAGGAAACTCTCACCCAGAGGTGGCGCTCCTAGAAACCGGGGACTTTAATGCAGGGAAACTTAAATCCATTTAAACAAATTTCTATCAGCATGTTAAATGTGCAACCAGAGGAAATAAAACTCTGGACCACCTTTACTCCACACACAGAGACTTAAACAAAACTCTCCCTCGCCCTCCATTTGGCAAATCTGACCATAATTCTATCCTCCTGATTCCTGCTTACAAGCAAAATTTAAAGCAGGAAGCACCAGTGACTCGATCAACAAAAAAGTGGTCAGATGAAGCAGATGCTAAGCTACAGGACTGTTTTGTTAGCACAGACTGGAATATGTTCCGGGTCTCCTCCAATGGCATTGAGGAGTACATCACATCAGTCACCGGCTTCATCAATAAGTGCATCGATGACATTGTCCCCACAGTGACCGTACGTACATACCTCAACCAGAAGCCATGGATTACAGGCAAAATCCGCATTGAGCTAAAGGCTAGAGCTGCCGCTTTCAAGGAGAGGGACTCTAACCTGGAAGCTTATAAGAAATCCTGCTATGCCGTCAGACAAACCATAAAAAAGGCAAAGCGTCAATACAGGACTAAGATCGAATCGTACTACACTGGCTCTGATGCTCGTCGGATGTGGCAGGGCTTACAAACCATAACAGACTACAAAGGGAAGCGCAGCCGAGCGCTTCCCAGTGACACGAGCCTACCAGACGAGCTAAACTACTTCTATGCTCGCTTCGAGGAAAATCACACTGAAACATGCATGAGAGCACCAGCTGTTCAGTAAGACTGTGTGATCACGCTCTCTGCACATGATGTAAATAAGACCTTTTAACAGGTCAAAATTCACAAGGCCAAATGGCCAGATGGACAGCCTATAGGGAGGAGGTTAGAGACCTGGCTGTGTGGTGCCAGGACAACAACCTCTCCCTCAACGTGATCAAGACAAAGGAGATGATTGTGGACTACAGGAATTTACGCACGTATTTGGATAGGACCAAGGATATCCATTTTAGTCACCATATTTTTTTGGTCTGTTTTGCTAATCTATCTGAGGATAGTGTGCTTTCTAAGTAGGGTCTTTCTCATTGGATTGTGGAGGCATGTGTCAGCATCTGACAGCAAAGGACAAGAGTTGCCTAGCGCTGTGTGTACTCAGTCCACTAGGGGTGTGGCAGCTTCTTGGGCATTGTTCAAGGGCATAACAATTGGTGATATCTGTGCTGCAGCGAGTTGGGGTTCTCCACAAGCCTTTGCAGGGTTTTATCGCTTGGACGTAACTGCTCCCAGTGTGGCTCATAGTGTTCTTATGGCTGGGTCTGAAAGTGGGTGTTAGGCATCGCATACAGGTTGCACATTTATCTGGGTTAACACAGTTCCCCTGTGGGTTCCTTGTGTGAGTTCTGTCATTCCAAACTCCTCAGGTCTTAGTGTGAGCCTTTTTGGATCAGATAGGGTTCTATGGACTTTGGTCGATGTTAGGTAGCATTTTTGTGCTGGTTAACAGTTTTCTGTGGGCTTGAGGTGAGCCTTGAGCTGCCGTGGCATCCCGCAAGTACACATTTTCCAGGTTACTGCAGATTTCCTGTGTGTTTGAGCCTCGGGTTGTGTTCTGTTGTTTTGGACTTGAGGTTCCTTGTACTAGTTCTGACATTTCAGTCTCTCAAGGTAAGCGTTGTTCTTGGAACCGTGGGGTCTAGAGACTTGGGCTACAGTGGTATCGTGTCAGTGGTGTCAGGTTAAAGGAGCAAGCTGAAATTAGCCAAGTTGCAGCAGGTTCTGGTTCCCTATTTGGGGCTCAGGCCCTATGAGGCTCTGACAGTTGGCTTCTGTAAACCCTTTTAGGAGCCGGTGGAACCTATGTGTGCATGGGCTGCCGTGGGCCTCCTAGTTTGGTACCCTCTGAGCTGGCTTGGGGCGTGATTGTATGTCACCATAGTATGTTATACCGAGTGACCGACTGAAAGGGAATGTACAGTTATGAATATAACTGCTGTTCCCTGAAGGAGGGAACGAAGTATAACATATTTTTGTCTCACGCGGACAGGGGGTTTGGGCTTGCTGAAGAGTGGTACTGAATTGAGGAATGGATGCTAGCCCTGGTATTATAACCAGGAAGGCGGGGCTTCTGAAGGCGGGCTCTGCATCCATTGGGACGATGTGCATCGTTACAGTTTGCTTCAGCTGAAAAAGATTGGTTATGGCCTCCCCATAGTATGTTATACCTTGTTTCCTCCTTCATGGAACAGTAGTTATGTTCATAACTGTACGTTCCAGAGCAACCTCTTCAGGCAGCCTTCAAAAAGAGAGCCCATGGTCTATGTCCATCTACATGGAACTCCTGAGGGGACACACCCTAGCGCTGTTATGTTTCATTGGCCCTGTCTGTCTAGTGCCATTCTACAGTCACGTGAACTCCCGTAACTGACCGCAGACAGAACTCCACCACTCTTTTGAACACCACCACATACTGAACCCCTGTAACCGACCACAACAACAAACTCAATCATTATTTTTAATTAGTATATAAATCATCTCAAAATCATAATCTTGCCCTATGTCCTGTGGGAAATTACTCATGCTTACTTTTTTGCACTGAGCTCTTTAATGCTATGATGTTCTGATGATGATATAACAATACAGAGAAGTACATCTCTAGTAAGTACTGTAGCAGCAGAATCATTTAGTGTGAGTCGTCAGGCACACACAGATGGGCCTTCACACAGATGAACCACATTGCACTTGTAATAACTCGATCATAACTGTACTGCAGCATCGTTTTTAAATCCCTAGATGGCAGTCTTGTTAAAGAATCCGTGTTTCAGGGGACTGTGGGCCTGTAGGGGTTACCATTGACAGTAGGGTTTTACCATATGTTTCTTCCATAGACCGAGTTTAAGCGCTACGGCGCATCAACTCCCGAATGACCATGGTAGTTGAAGTCCATATGCTAAACAGTGGGCGTAGTTTTTCATCCAATCATAATGGGAAAACAACTACATCTCCCATGGCACACAATTGTAGACCTGAAACGCACGGTATTCCAAATCGACGATCTCCGTTAAATTCATTTCCTCTAGTGGCATGACGTAGGTGGGGGAGGAAGATAGGGATCGACTATGGAACGAGCTGAAGATGCAACCTTATAACGGTACCGGCTGATAGATAGCTGAACTCTTTGTTCACATCAAAAAAAGTGGAGGACCCGATGAGACAGACAAAAACACAGACATGCAGTTCAAATACAGAAGGCACTGATTTATTTTTATAGGATATTTTTCTGTGCTCCTTCAAGGGCTGGGTCCGTTATCGCTGTTGTTGGCGGAACCGGCTGGCCAAGATGTCTGTGGAAGAACAGGAATATCCCGAGGCGACTCTGGTGGCAGAGGCCGGGCCGCAGTGGTTTCGGGCGGAATTAGAGCGCCTATCCCGGGAGCTGAGCGAGACGACTCATGAGAAGATCCAGGCGGCGGAATACGGGCTGGCGGTGCTCGAAGAGAAGCAACAGCTCAAACAGCGTTATGACGAGTTGGAGACCGAGTTCGAGACTGTTCGGCATGAACTCGACCAACTGAAGGAGGTAGAGTGAGGTCACAACATTCCATTGCTGCAAATGTGTCCAATTTACTGTCAAATCGCTCATGTATTGTAACCGTTAACGGATACATTGTTTCTAACAAAGAGCAAATTAGGCACGTAGCTTACGTTTCTCATTCGATTCAGCCAGTGCTAGTTTGCTTTGTTTCGAAAGTTTTTAATTAAATTCAGCTGTGATGTTCTTATAACCTAATCCTAAACACTTTAAAGCCCACCCAGAATGCTCTCTGAACGATTGAATGCGTTTGCTTGTTGACTCAAATGGTTAACAAACAACACAAAGTTGTATTAGAAGTTTCTTAGCCTACTTTGATAACAACATTACAGTTGGCCTAGTGTGATAAAAGACAACGTTCAAAAAGGCAGAACACTAACTTTAGGCAAGAGGGCAGATGTTTTCTGATGTATACAAACATACATGTGAAATGTGTGTCAAAATGTTATGTGTGAAAATATGGGTGCTATTTGAATATCTTTGTTAAAGCTTGACATTTATCAGCAGCAGCCTCACAAGTCCCAACATGCTGTTGGTGTGAAAGTGGAAATGGTTCTGGTGAAAGCAGTAAGTACTATATTTAAGCTAGTCAGGCCCATGCTGGCTCTGTCTCTGCTAGATAAGGGTTTCTCTCCCTCTGGCTTCTCAAATGGGAGAGAACAGCAACCAGGTTGTTTGTTGTTTTTGATCAGCTCTGCCCTTATGCTGTAGCCTTTCTTCAGAGAGACAATGGCCTCTATCTTGTGGACATATGTGTTACAGAAGAATCCTGTTGCATTTGTTCCCTGCTTCATAGGAGCTCATACCCATTGTTAAACAGGGCTGTACTCAATTGCCTCAATAACTAAATTGAGTCATTATGTCTCTTGTGAGTGAGTCTTTCTAGGTCCAGCCCATATCCTTACAACGTTTAAGGGGATTTTAGTTACCCTGAAGCATGTGAATCCCTCTCAATCGCGTGCAGTATACTGAAGTAAACAGTTAGACTATGTCTTATATCTAAGAAAGAACATTCTCGCAGAATTCTGACTATGGTGCTCTAGCAGAATGACAGCAAGTTCAGCCATACAACACAACTGGCTATCATGCTAACTTCACTAGCATTGTTTATGTTTACCTGATTATTTCTGTCTCTATCAAGAATAGCTAGTTTCTGTTGTCATTCATTTCAAGCATATTGATGGTAAATCCACTCCACTGAGCTCAGCCTCACGTTTGAACTTCATTGTGTGAGAGACAAAGATGGGGAATGAAAGGACATGAGTTCCCAGGCCAAGCATCAAGCATATGTGTCCCTTGAATTCAAAATTGATTAAATATATTATTTTCTCACCCATCTACACACAATACCCCATAATGACAAAGTGAAAATATGTTGTTGGAATTTTTTGCTAATATACTGAAAATTAAATCCAGAAATATCTCATTCACATACTGTAAATACTCACACCCCTGAGTCTTGTAGAAACACCTTTGGCAGTGATTACAGCTGTGAGTCTTCAAGCTCAGTAACATGTTCAGGTCTGGCCATGGATTGCCATTTAGATTTAAGTAAAAACTGTAACTCAGCAACTCAGGAACATTCACTGTCTTCCTGGTAAGCACCTCCAGTTTACGTTCGGCCTTGTGTTTAGGTTATTGTCTTGTTGAAAGATACATTTTTCTCCCAATGTCTGGTGGAAAGCAGACTGAACCAGAGTTTCGTCTAGGATTTTGCCTGTGCTTAGCTCCATTCCATAATTTGTTTTCATAAACAAACTCCCCAGTTCTTAAAGATTACAAGCATACCCATAACATAACTAGTGGTTAGAGCGACCGAAAGGTTGCAAGATCGTTCTGCCCCTGAACAAGGCAGTTAACCCACTGTTCCTAGGCCATTGTAAATAAGAATTTGTTCTTTACTGACTTGCCTAGTTAAATAAAAGTTAAATAAAAACACAAAATAAAACACGTTTCAGCCACCACTATGCTTGAAAATATGGAGAGTTGTACTCAGTAATGTGTTGTATTGGATTTGCCCCAAACATAACACTTTTGTATTCAGGAATAAAGTTGCTTTGCCACTGTAAGGCGTGCGTAACTGGTGGCAGGGAAGTCAGAAGCAGGAGAGCAGAACTTGGTAATAGCCCCGAGCAGTTTAATAGCAAAACCCACGGCATAAAAATAACAAGACATTTGGGTACAAAAACCTGTTGCGCACCAATCAACACGTGCACAAGCACTTACAATAAACAATCCCACACAAAGACATGGGGGGAATAGCGGGTTAAATACACAACAAATGATTGAGGGAATTGAAACCAGATGTGAGGAAAAACGAGACAAAACACATGGAAAATGAAAAGTGGATCAATGATGGCTAGAAGACCGGCGACGCCGGGCGCCGCCTGAACAAGGAGAGGACCCGACTTTGGCGGAAGTCGTGACGGTCACATTTTTTTGCAGTATTACTTTAGTGCCTTGTTGAAAACAGGGTGCATCTTTTGTAAAAAGAAAATTCTGTCAGGCTTTCTACTTTTCACTCTGTCAATTAGGTTAATATTCTGGAGTGACTACAATGTTGTTCATCCATCCTCAGTTTTCTCCTATCACAGCCATTAACCTCTTTAAAGGTTTTAAAGTCACCATTGGCCTCATGGTGAAATCCCTGAGTGCTTTCCTTAATCTCCAGCAACGGAGTTAGGAAGGATGCCTGTATCTTTGTAGTGACCGGGTGTATTGATGTACCATCCAAAGTGTAATTGATAACTTCACAATGCTCAAAGTAATATTCACTGTCCAATTCTTTTTTTTTTTACCCATCTACCAATCGGTGCCCTTCTTTGCGAGGCATTTGAAAACATCCCTGGTCTTTTTGGTTGAATCCGTTTTTGAAATTCATTGCTCGAAATGGCTTTACAGTGTGAGGTACAGAGATAAGGTAGTCATTCACAAATCATGTTAAACACAATTATTGCACACAGAGTGAGTCTGTGGGGGTGAATACTTAGGAGTTGAATACTTAATTATTGACTCAAGACATTTCAGCTTTTCATATTGTATTAACTTATAAACATTTCTAAAACATAATTCCACTTTGACATTATGGGGTATTGTGTGTAGGGCAGTGATAAAAAAATCTAAGGCTGTAACACAATAAAATGTGGAAAAAGTAAATGGGTGTGAATACTTTCTGAAGGCACTGTATTGTATCCTTTTACACACACACACACACACACACACACACACACACACACTTAACCTCTATCACTCCAGTATCCCTGCTCGTTTTAAATGTGGTGTTGGAACTGACCCTGAACATAGCTCTTGTGTTCTTATTTTTATTTCTTGTGTGTTTTTGTTCTACCTTGTGTTATTTTTAGTACTACATTGATATTGATTACTGTATTGTTGGGTTTTGAGCAGGCAAGAAAGGCATTTCATGTGCATGTGATATTAAAACTTGAAACACACAGCCACACACAGCCATACACAGCCACACACAGCCACACACAGCCACAGGACACCTATGTTATTTCTCATAGAGACAATTGATTGGGTCAGTCATTGTTTGGATCAGTCATTGTTTGGATCAGTCGTTATTTGGTTCAGTTATTGTTTGGGTAATCCATTCAACTGTATGGCACCGACGGATAGGGCTGCCGTGCGTCTAGCTCTTAGGAAACTTTGCGGTAGTTTTGTTTTTTTATGTGTTTTTTACATTATTATCCCAGAAAATGTTTGGTGTTATTACATTCAGCCCTAGAGAACTTTTGGATATCAGAGCTGCGGTAACTCACCAGCATTACCAGCATTACAACCAGGAAAATAACTTTCCCCAATTGGATCCTTTGTTTGTACCCCCCAGGGCAATTGAACTGATTCCAGAGGCTGAGCCAAAACACCACCGGTGGAAAGAGGTACTCGGAGCGGTCTTCTAGTCCGACTCAGGAGGCGCGCACACCACCCACCGCTTCCGAATATATTACTTGCAAAAGTTCAGTCTCTGGATAATAAAGTTGATGAGTTCAGGGCGAGGATTTCCTTCCAGAGAGACATCAGGGATTGTAACATACTCTGTTTCACGGAAACGTGGCTCTCTCGGGATATACTGTCTGAGTCCGTACAGCCAGTTGGGTTCTCAATTCATTGCGCAGACAGGAATAAATACCTCTCAGAGAAGAAGAAGGGCGGGGGTGTATGTTTCATGATTAACTACTCATGGTGTGATGGTGATAACATACAGGAACGCTCAAAACTGAAAGCGCGAACCATCATATTTAACTATGGCAAGGTGACTGGGAATATGGCCAAATACAAACAGTGTAGTTATTCCCTCCGCAAGGCATTCGAACAGGCAAAACGTCAGTATAGAGACAAAGTGGAGTCGCAATTCAACAGCTCAGACACGAGATGTATGTGGCAGGGTTAACAGACAATCACGGACTACAAAGGGAAAACCAGACATGTCACGGATACCAGCGTCTTGTTTCCGGGACAAGCTAAACACCTTCTTCGACTGCTTTGAGTATAACACAGTGCCACCGACGCGGCCGCTACCAAGGCCTATGGGCTCTCCTTCTCCATGGCCAATGTGAATAAGACATTTAAGCATGAATTGAATTGAATTTTAACCCTCACAAAGCTGCTGGCCCAGATGGCATCCCTGGCAGCGTCCTCGGAGCATGTGCAGACCAGCTGGCCGGAGTGTTTACAGATATTTTCAATCTCTCCTCTCCCTATCCCAGGCTACTGTTCCAACATGCTTCAAGATGTCCACCATTGTTCCCGTACCCAAGAAAGCAAAGGTAACTGAATGAAATGACTATTGCCCCGTAGCACTCACTTCTGTCATCATGAAGTGCTTTGAGAGACTATTCAAGGATCACCTCTACCTTACCTGCCACCCTAGACCCACTTCAATTTGCTTACCGCCCCAATAGATCGCACTGCACACGGTCCTATCCCATCTGGACAAGAGGAATACCTATGTAAGAATGCTGTTCATTGACTATAGCTCAGCATTCAACAACATAGTACCCTCCAAGCTTATCATTAAGTTTGAGGCCATGGGTATGAACCCTGCCCCGTCAATCTGGGTCCTGGACTTCCTGACGTGCCGCCCCCAGGTGGTGAAGGTAGGAAACCTTCACTTCGCTGATCCTCAAAACACTGGGGCCCCAAGAGGATGCGTGCTCAGCCCCCTCCTGTACTCCATGTTCACCCATGACTGCATGGCCATGCACGCTTCCAACTCAATCATCAGGTTTGCAGACAACACAACAGTAGTAGGCCTGATTACCAACAATGACGAGACAGCCTACAGGGAGGAGGTGAGGGGCCTGGGAGTGTGGTGGCAGGAAAATAACCTCTCACCCATTGTCAAAAAACTAAGGAGCTGATCGTGGACTTCAGGTAACAGCAGAGGGAGCACTCTTCTATTTTGGATAGACGACCACAGTGGACTAGGTGAAAAGCATCAAGTTCCTCTGCGTACTCATCACTGATGATCTGAAATGGTCCACTCGCACAGACAGTGTGGTGAAGAAGGTGCAACAATGCCTCTTCAACCTCAGGAGGCTGAAGAAATTTGTCTTGGCACCTAAAACCCTCACAAACTTTTACAGATGCACAACTGATAGCATCCTGTCAGGCTGACTGTCGATGCAGTTGCCTGGTATGGCAAATGCAACCGCATGGCTCTCCAGAGGGTGGTGCGGTCTGCTCAACGCATCACTGGGGGCAAACTAACTGCCCTCCAGGACATCTACAGCACCCGATGTCACAGGAAGGCCAAAAAGATAATCAAGGACAACAACCACCCGATCCACTGCCTGTTCAACCCGCCATCATCCAGAAGGCGAGGTCAGTACATGTGCATCAAAGCTGGGACCGAGAGACTGAAAAACAGCTTCTATCTCAAGGCCATCAGACTGTTAAATATCCATCACTAGCACATTAGAGGTTGCTGCCCTATATACATAGACTTGAAATCACTGGCCACTTTAAAAATGGAACTGTAGTCACTTTGATAAGGTTTACATATTTTGCATTACTCATCTCATATGTAGAACTGTATTCTAACCTATTCTACTGTATCGCTCTGACATTGCTTGTCCAAATATTTATACGTTCTTAATTCCATTCCTTTACTTTAGATTTGTGTGTATTGTTGTCAAATTCTTTGATATTACTTGTTAGATATTACTGCACTGTTGGAGCTAGAAACACAAGCATTTTGCTACACCCGCAATAACATCTGCTGAGCACGGGTATGTGACAAATAAAATTTGATTTAATTGATCATATTTTGTAAACAGTCCTAAGAAAGGTCTAAATCTCCCGCTGGGTTCTAAGATGGTTCACCCCTATCTCTCTCTGAGGAAGGTTTATGGACTGGACCTAGGAGTATTGCGTGTTCGGAAACCCGGAAGTTGAGTTATTTGCGTAGGGCTCCCTATTGGTTCATTCTAGTAATTTGAGTGAAAAACTTAGAGCTCAACTAGTTTCCAAGTCGGACATTTCAGAGTTTCCTAGTTCCCACTAGCATGTGAACACTGCATATGCTCAGAGCAGGGGGGGACTAAGACTTGGGGGACAAGTAGTATCATTGAGAAAGGATATATTTTTCTCCTCAGTAGCTAGGACCAGCATCAGAGAGAATTGGGCCAAAAATTAAACTCATATCTCTACTGATTAAACTACATTAGAATGAAAATATATGTATTTATTCAGATAGCCCTACTTTTGGTGTTTGTAAAAACAGACATAGGAGTTTGAGAAAGAGATAGAGAGAGAGGCATCAGATGGGATATGTATAACCAAGGCAAGCTAGTAGGCTCACCACATTCCTGTTATACACATTATCACACTAACACCCTCTTATTCATGGAATGCCCAGGTCAGCAAAACCTTAGCTTAGTTAACACAGTAATTACATGTTTATTTGCTGACCTTTACGTGAACCGCTTACAGTACATCCGTGTGGGATTGTCTGTTCCTGTGAAGCCGACGTCACACTCACGCAGACACATGCACACGCACACACTGAGCGCTTGTTACGTACGTGGACATGGGGTCAGACAGAGGCTTAGACACAGGTGGAGGTAGTTAACACTAAGCTCCTCATGTCTCCGACAGGTCTCCCGCCTCGCTTCAACTCTACTGCGCAAAACACACTTCAGGAACTATTAGACAGTGCAAAAACAGGCCTAGGGTTCGTCCAACCAGAATTTCTGGAAAACCTGGGAGTTTTGGGAAAGTTACTTTTGCAACCCTACCAGAAACTTTGGGACAGTGCAACAACAGTCCTCTAATCAATGACAATCCTTTAATGTTTATATGTATTTCCATTAGGCCCTATTCTTTAATCAATGATCACATATGTGATCTGGAGTCCATCACATGACATGTCAGAGAGTGTCCAAAGTATAAAGCAACACAGGAGTGACATGCTGTAGATATGTTCTCAAGAGCAGGCGATTGTATGAAAATTACTGTCTGTATTTTGTCCACTGAAGGCATGTGGCCTATAATTATGTGAAAGTCTGTATTGTAATTATGACTTATAGTTCACTACAGTTTAACAACAGTGTTGTCACAGTTCCTCAGGGAGAGGGGGCTGTATAAAGTAGCACTGTTTGTTCAGTAAGGCCTCTTCTGTTGATCTGTACATTTTGTGGTACCCTTTCACTTAGGAACTATTTTAATTTGTATTAGGATATTGAATTATAATTTAGAATATTTGTGTATGTTTAATTCACAAATGGAATAATTTAATTCATAATTTGAATTTGTATGTCATTATTTGAAACGGAAATGAATGCAAATGGCATTTTTCTGTTTTTGTGACACTCCCTTCTAATGCAGCCTGTGATCATCATAGACGGGAACAGAAGGCACGTCCATACTCCAGGGAGTAGCTCATAGCCAAAACGGTTCAAATGCTAGAGCCAAATTCATAGGAAGAAAATAAATTCAACATGCAATATTGGCTTCAGAAACCTGCTGGCTTCAGAAGTTTCTGTTTACCACAGTGAATGTTTGATTCTATCTGTTCTCCTATACCTTTCCTGTCAGGAAAAGGACCAGGATGTTGTCACTGGTTTTGAAATCTAAATTGAAAGAACTCAATTTGAAAACGGAATCTGTATGTATTTTAGAAGTTGAATATAGGAAACTTTGGTAACACTTTACTCGACACCCAGTGTCATAACGTGTTATGACACTGTCATAACCATGTCATAATATGTCATAACCATGTCATAACCATGTCATCATGTCATAACCATGTCATCATGTCATAACCATGTCATCATGTCATAACCATGTCATCATATGTCATAACCATGTCATAATATGTCAAAACCATGTCATAACCATGTCATATGTCATAACCATGTCATAACCATGTCATCATATGTCATAACCATGTCATAATATGTCAAAACCATGTCATAACCATGTCATATGTCATAACCATGTCATATGTCATAACCATGTCATAACCATGTCATCATATGTCATAACCATGTCATCATATGTCATAACCATGTCATAATATGTCATAACCATGTCATAACCATGTCATCATATGTCATAACCATGTCATCATATGTCATAACCATGTCATCATATGTCATAACCATGTCATCATATGTCATAACCATGTCATCATATGTCATAACCATGTCATCATATGTCAAAACCATGTCATAATATGTCATAACCATGTCATCATATGTCATAACCATGTCATAATATGTCAAAACCATGTCATAACCATGTCAAAACCATGTCATAACCATGTCATAACCATGTCATCATATGTCATAACATGTCATCATATGTCATAACCATGTCATAATCATGTCATAACCATGTCATAACCATGTCATAACCATGTCATAACCATGTCATAACCATGTCATAACCATGTCATCATATGTCATAACCATGTCATAACCATGTCATCATATGTCATAACCATGTCATCATATGTCATAACCATGTCATAACCATGTCATCATATGTCATAACCATGTCATAACCATGTCATAACCATGTCATAACCATGTCATAACCATGTCATCATATGTCATAACCATGTCAGCATATGTCATAACCATGTCATCATATGTCATAACCATGTCATCATATGTCATAACCATGTCATCATATGTCATAACCATGTCATAATATGTCATAACCATGTCATAACCATGTCATAACCATGTCATAACCATGTCATAACCATGTCATCATATGTCATAACCATGTCATCATATGTCATAACCATGTCATAATATGTCATAACCATGTCATCATATGTCATAACCATGTCATCATATGTCATAACCATGTCATAATATGTCATAACCATGTCATATGTCATAATATGTCAAAACCATGTCATAATATGTCATAACCATGTCATAATATGTCATAACCATGTCATAATATGTCATAACCATGTCATAACCATGTCATAATATGTCAAAACCATGTCATAACCATGTCATAACCATGTCATAATATGTCATAACCATGTCATCATATGTCATAACCATGTCATCATATGTCATAACCATGTCATCATATGTCATAACCATGTCATCATATGTCATAACCATGTCATAATATGTCATAACCATGTCATAACATGTCATAACATGTCATAACATGTCATAACCATGTCATAACCATGTCATAATATGTCATAACCATGTCATAATATGTCAAAACCATGTCATAATGTCAAAACCATGTCATATGTCAACCATGTCATAATATGTCAAAACCATGTCATAACCATGTCAAAACCATGTCATAACCATGTCATAATATGTCAAAACCATGTCATAACCATGTCATAATATGTCAAAACCATGTCAAAACCATGTCATAATGTCAAAACCATGTCATAATATGTCAACCATGTCATAATATGTCAAAACCATGTCATAACCATGTCATCATATGTCATAACCATGTCATCATATGTCATAACCATGTCATCATATGTCATAACCATGTCATATGTCAAAACCATGTCATAACCATGTCATAATATGTCAAAACCATGTCATAACCATGTCATAATATGTCAAAACCATGTCATAACCATGTCATCATATGTCATAACCATGTCATATGTCATAACCATGTCATAATGTCATAATATGTCAAAACCATGTCATAACCATGTCATAATATGTCAAAACCATGTCATAACCATGTCATAATATGTCATAATATGTCAAAACCATGTCATAACCATGTCATAATATGTCATAATATGTCATAACCATGTCATAATATGTCAAAACCATGTCATAACCATGTCATAATATGTCATAATATGTCAAAACCATGTCATAATATGTCATATGTCATAACCATGTCATAATATGTCATATGTCAAAACCATGTCATAACCATGTCATAATATGTCATAATATGTCAAAACCATGTCATAATATGTCATAATATGTCAAAACCATGTCATAACCATGTCATAATATGTCATAATATGTCAAAACCATGTCATAACCATGTCATAATATGTCATAATATGTCATAACCATGTCATAATATGTCATAATATGTCATATGTCATAATATGTCAAAACCATGTCATAACCATGTCATAATATGTCAAAACCATGTCATAACCATGTCATAATATGTCAAAACCATGTCATAACCATGTCATAATATGTCATAACCATGTCATGTCATAACCATGTCATAATATGTCATAACCATGTCATGTCATAACCATGTCATGTCATAACCATGTCATATGTCATAACCATGTCATATGTCATAACCATGTCATATGTCATAACCATGTCATATGTCATAACCATGTCATATGTCATAACCATGTCATATGTCATAACCATGTCATATGTCATAACCATGTCATATGTCATAACCATGTCATAACCATGTCGTCATACGTCATAACCATGTCATAATATGTCAAAACCATGTCATAATATGTCATATGTCATAACCATGTCATAACATGTCATAACCATGTCATAATATGTCATATGTCATAACCATGTCATAACCATGCCATACCCATGTCATACCCATGTCATAACCATGTCATCATATGTCATAACCATGTCATCATATGTCATAACCATGTCATCATATGTCATAACCATGTCATCATATGTCATAACCATGTCAAAACCATGTCATAATATGTCATAACCATGTCATAATATGTCATAACGGCTGACATAACTTGTCAAAACCTGTAATAATATGGTCAAAACACTGTCATGACACATATATTTAGACCTGTTGTGACATATAATGCATTATTTCATGGCTGTTTATGACACCAACATAAGAGTGTCAAAACCCACAAAACCTACCACACAAGGCAGAACATTCCATGACACCATAGCCTACTTATCAACAGTAAGTTTGTTATATTTTCTGAAACTGACCATATTAAATTATCATTGTAATTGCACACAAAGTCATATCAGACATGCAGCTACATTACATTTTTTAGACCTCTGGTTCATCCTTGGGAGCAATTTCCAAATGCCTGAACGTACCACGTTCATCTGTACAAACAATAGTACGCAAGTATAAACACCATCCGACCACGCAGCCGTCATACCGCTCAGGAATTAGACGTGTTCTGTCTTCTTGAGATGAACGTACTTTGGTGCAAAAAGTGCAAATCAATCCCAGAACAACCTTGTGAAGATGCTGGAGGAAACAGGTACAAAAGTATCTATATCCACAGTAAAACGAGTCCTATATCGACATAACCTGAAAGGCCGCTCAGCAAGGAAGAAGGCACTGCTCCAAAACTGCCATAAAAAAGCCACACTACTGTTTGCAACTGCACATGGGGACAAAGATCGTACTTTTTGGAGAAATGTCCTCTGGTCTGCTGAAACAAAAATAGAACTGTTTGGCCATAATGACCATCGTTATGTTTGGAGGAAAAAGTGGGAGGCTTGAAAGCAGAAGAACACCATTCCAACTGTGATGCATGGGGGTGGCAGCATCATGTTGTGGGGGTGCTTTGCTGCAGGAGGGACTGATGCACTTCACAAAATAGATGGCATCATGGAAAATTATGTGGATATATTGAAGCAACATCTCAAGACATCAGTCAGCAAATTGGTCTTCCAAATGGACAATGACCCCAAGCATACTTCCAAAGTTGTGGCAAAATGGCTTAAGGACAACAAAGTCAAGGTATTGGAGTGGCGATCACAAAGGAATAACCTCAATCCTATAGACAGTTTGTGAGCAGAACTGAAAAAGCGTGTGTGAGCAAGGAGGCCTACAAACCTGACTCAGTTACACAAATCAAATCAAATCAAATTTGATTTGTCACATACACATGGTTAGCAGATGTTAATGCGAGTGTAGCAAAATGCTTGTGCTTCTAGTTCCGACAATGCAGTGATAACCAACAAGTAATCTAACTAACAATTCCAAAACTACTGTCTCATACACAGTGTAAGGGGATAAAGAATATGTACATAAGGATATATGAATGAGTGATGGTACAGGGCAGCATACAGTAGATGGTATCGAGTACAGTATATACATATGAGATGAGTATGTAGACAAAGTAAACAAAGTGGCATAGTTAAAGTGGCTAGTGATACATGTATTACATAAGGATGCAGTCGATGATATAGAGTACAGTATATACGTATGCATATGAGATGAATAATGTAGGGTAAGTAACATAAGGTAGCATTGTTTAAAGTGGCTAGTGATATATTTACATCATTTCCCATCAATTCCCATTATTAAAGTGGCTGGAGTTGGGTCAGTGACAATGACAGTGTGTTGGCAGCAGCCACTCAATGTTAGTGGTGGCTGTTTAACAGTCTGATGGCCTTGAGATAGAAGCTGTTTTTCAGTCTCTCGGTCCCAGCTTTGATGCACCTGTACTGACCTCGCCTTCTGGATGATAGCGGGGTGAACAGGCAGTGGCTCGGGTGGTTGATGTCCTTGATGATCTTTATGGCCTTCCTGTAACATCGGGTGGTGTAGGTGTCCTGGAGGGCAGGTAGTTTGCCCCCGGTGATGCGTTGTGCAGACCTCACTACCCTCTGGAGAGCCTTACGGTTGAGGGCGGAGCGGTTGCCGTACCAGGCGGTGATACAGCCCGCTCTGTCTGAAGGAATGGGCCAAATTTCATCCTGAAGTAAATCATTCTCTCTACTATTATTTTGACATTTCACATTCTTAAAATAAAGTGGTGATCCTAACTGACCTAAGACAGGAACTTTTTAATAGGATTAAGTGTCGGGAATTGTGAAACTGAGTTTAGAGGTATTTGGCTAAGGTGTATGTAAGCTTCCGAATTCAACTGCTGCCACCACCATGCTTCACTGTAGGGATGGTGTCAGGTTTCCTCCAGATGTGACGATTGACATTCAGGCCAAAGAGTTCAATCTTGGTTTCATCAGAACAGAGAATCTTGTTTCTCATGGTTTGAGAGTCTTCAAAGTGCCTTTTGGCAAACCTCAAGCGGGCTGTTATGTGCCTTTTACTGAGGAGTGGCTTCCGTCTTGCCACTCTACCATAAACCTGTTTTCACTTTGTCATTATGGGGTATTGTGTGTAGATTGATGAGATGTATTTATTTTGTAAATCTATTTTAGAAAAAGGCTGTAACGTAACAAAATGTGGGAAAAGTCAAGGGTTCTGAATACTTTCCGAAGGCACTGTAAGCAGCACGTGAGTTTCAAGTATGAGGAAGATCGTTTTCACCATAAAATTACATGCGTAATCACAATTGTGGTCACTTTTCCTGCTAATGGAACATTCGTCCTTATAGCCTACTGCCATGTGCGCATTACTGCGTTTATAATGTGAAGAAAAGGCCTAATTATTTATCAACATTTTAAGCTAAATGTTCTGATCTGTTGCGTCAGCCATATTGTGTAAAATGTTTTATTTGATTTATTTCTTGCACAGAATAGGTCAACTTCTGTACTATGGGGATAGTAAATTGACATAGGCAAATGCTTTTGCTGTTCATTAGGCCTACACACCTTGTTGGCTGACGAAAAGTAATTATGGACAGTTCTTCCAATATTTTCAATATGCACCTCGGAATTGGCTAAGGCCACGCGCAGTTGCTTCCTCTGTGACTGTCTTCACTTGTAGCCTGTGAGAAAGACCCAATCACATGAACAAGAGCCATGTGAGTGAGAGGCGTATCGGATTGCGCAGCACTCAGAGAGAAGGGCACAACGCAGCACTCCGGGCCGCAAAAGGCATGGATTTTTTAGGGTGCATTACGGCCACAAAGGGGATGCCGCTGTGAAATTCGAGGCATTATCAAGTGATTGTCAAATTGGGAAGGAGAAACTATTGAAGTGTGTACAGCCTGCACAAAAAAAACAGAGATCATGCCTTTCAAGCAACTTTTTTCAAATTATCATTATGGTCTCATCATGCTGCCTTAGAGTGTATTAAAATTCAAAACATATAGCCCAATGTTCGTAAAACAACTAAAGTTCCATTAATAACTCTAAATGAAGAATATAGGAATACCTATTATTTTGTTAACTGCTCAACACAGAATAGCCGCATGTGCGGGCTCCCTCAAATCCTTTGTATTCTTTATACTTTATACTATTAAATAATGCCACAGAATTCTTAGCAAATCCTGTCTGCTAAATGAACTAGTGTAGCCATTTTACGTAGCCACATCAGGACCTAACATAAGGACAAATCAGAGTATGCTATTATTTTCTTAAGAAATAGACTACATTTTCTTCATATCATGCTTCTTTAGACCTGTCTAAAATAAATAATGGATTTATTGTGAAGGTGGAGGCTATATTACATGGATTTACTAGACTTTTTAAAATGTAGATGTTCCAAGGGTCTGCCTCAGTGGCTTGTAGGAAGCCAGGAGATGCAAAATGTGTTATGTTAATTAACGGTCAATTACCGTGAGACCGACAGTTATTTGCTTGACAATCAAATTTCGTGACTGCCACAGCCCTAGTCATGACAGTGTTATGGCAAGTTATCTCAGCTGTTATGACATATTATGACATAGTTATGACCGTGTCATAACATATTAAAACAGCCAAAAACAGGAAGCAAATTTGAATCTCTAAATAGATTAATTTAAATGCATCTAGCTATACGTTCAAGGATGAAAAATAAGACGTACAACTAGCTTAGCAGTTCACCTTTCAACCTATCATTTGCTAACATAATTAGTTTCAATTTTGAAGATGTTTTCTAAAACAATTGCGCTAGAATGACTATTTCAGCTAACTAGCATTGTCACCTCCAGATTGTGAAGCCAGAGCTTTTGGTGTTAATGACATGCTATCTATCAAGAAGTTCGAAGATAGCTGTTGTTGATTGCAAGCACTGCATCCACATTATGGTACAATCAGTGCTGGGAAAAGTACCCAATTGTCATAACTGAGTAAAAGTAAAGATAACTTAATAGAGAATTACTCAAGTAAAAGTGAAAGTACCCCAGTAAAATAAAATGTGAGTAAAAGTCTAAAAGTATTTGGTTTTAAATATACTTAACTATCTAAAGTAAATGTAATTACTAAGCTATACATACGTATGTATCAAAAATAGAAGTCTAAATAATGTAATATTCCTTATATTATATTAACCCACCCTGACAGCACAATATTTTTTTATATATATTTTTACAGATAGCCAGGGGCACAACCCAAGGAAGACATCATTTACAAACAAGGCATATGTATTTAGTAAGTCCGCCAGACCAAGGCAGTAGGGATGACCAGGTATGTTCTCTTGATAAGTGTGTGAATTGGACCATTGTCCTTTCCTGCTAAGCATTAAAAATGTAACGAGTACTTTTGGGTGTCAGGGAAAATGTATGGAGTTAAAAGTATATTAAAAGTTGTCAAAAATATAAATAGTAAAGTACAGATACCCCCAAAAATATTTGTAATAAAGTACTTTACACCACTGGGTACAATTGATGGATAAGGAGGGATTGCTTTGGTAATGTTCTCCAGTCCTGTGAACATTATCGTCAGCTGGCCAGACAGAGAGGGAAGGTAGTGCTGTGCTGTACTGTACTGTGTGGTCGCTGGCAAGAGAGCCACTGATATGTGCTATATTAGACCCAGGGTCACTATGGGTGCAGTGGCTAATTAGATGACCCAGATGGGCAGCTGCCAGAAAAGCAAAGCAGCAACTGGATTCTAGTCTCTTGAATCACCACCCAGTCATTCAGCCCTGCTGCTGCTGTGTACTCTACTGTAGGTTAGACAAGTTGGCCACTACAGATTCTGCTCAGCTTATGAAGCAGCTGTCAGGTAGCAAGCAGTCTTTTGAACAGCCCTGCTCTAAGTGAACCATTCTGTAATTATGACTCCGTCCAGATCTCTCAGGTTCTGAGTGGGCTCCTCCTTGTTGGGAATTGAATATGCACACAGAACGGTGATGTAGCAGTGATGTATAAAAATGTAATAATACATGTCACCGTGTCAGAGAGAGAGAGAGATCTGGCTGAGTCAGTCGAAAGAGCACCCACCAAAATATTTCCCTTCAAGGGGGGAGAGAGAGAGATCTGGCTGAGTCAGTCGAAAGAGCACCCACCAAAATATTTCCCTTCAAGGGGGGAGAGGGAGAGATCTGGCTGAGTCAGTCGAAAGAGCACCCACCAAAATATTTCCCTTCAAGGGGGAGAGAGAGAGATCTGGCTGAGTCAGTCGAAAGAGCACCCACCAAAATATTTCCCTTCAAGGGGGAGAGAGAGAGAGATCTGGCTGAGTCAGTCGAAAGAGCACCCACCAAAATATTTCCCTTCAAGGGGGGAGAGAGAGAGATCTGGCTGAGTCAGTCGAAAGAGCACCCACCAAAATATTTCCCTTCAAGGGGGGAGAGAGAGAGATCTGGCTGAGTCAGTCGAAAGAGCACCCACCAAAATATTTCCCTTCAAGGGGGGAGAGAGAGAGATCTGGCTGAGTCAGTCGAAAGAGCACCCACCAAAATATTTCTCTTCAAGGGGGGAGAGAGAGAGATCTGCCTGAGTCAGTCGAAAGAGCACCCACCAAAATATTTCCCTTCAAGGGGGGAGAGAGAGAGATCTGGCTGAGTCAGTCGAAAGAGCACCCACCAAAATATTTCCCTTCAAGGGGGGAGAGAGAGAGATCTGGCTGAGTCAGTCGAAAGAGCACCCACCAAAATATTTCCCTTCAAGGGGGGAGAGAGAGAGATCTGGCTGAGTCAGTCGAAAGAGCACCCACCAAAATATTTCCCTTCAAGGGGGGAGAGAGAGAGATCTGGCTGAGTCAGTCGAAAGAGCACCCACCAAAATATTTCCCTTCAAGGGGGGAGCACTGCCTATCTGCCCCCCAGGCCTCTATTAGTAATGGAACATTTGCCTTGTCAGAATGTAGCAATGCTTCAGTGCTCCAACTAGCAACATTTTGTCATTGCGTCAGCCACACTGACATGCCGGTTTATTACAGGGTGCAGAGAATTAAAGGTTAGATGGACACAAGCGAGGCAGGAGAAGAACCCCGGGTTTTTGGACTGTTCTGCTCCAGAATCCTGTTACATCATCAGTTGGCACAGAGTGTTCCTGGCTATGTCCCAAATGGCACCCCTTTCTCTATATAGAGCCCTATGGGCCCTCATCAAAAGTAGTGCATTTTATAGGGAATAGGGTGCCATTTGGGACAAAGACCCTGTGATGCAGACTGAATGTTTTATAAGCCCAGGGGTCAACTGTCTGTGGGAATCTCACATTGATCTGTTCAAGCCATTTAAACTGTTGTTTTGTTTACCCTTGCTGGTTAATGATATCTGGTTTATCATACTAAATGTCTGTCTTAATCCTACATGTATCATATGTATTATTTATTATTATGACTATACTGTCTATTATGGTATTATGACTCTCAACCTGTCATGATGCTCACAACTGTTCATGCTCTGTCCTTCTGTCCTTCTTCCCCAATGTTGTACTCATATTCAATCCTGGTACTAATCCATGTCTGGGTATGCTTCTCCTCTCTTCTCCCCAGGTGTCCAGCCAGGCCTACTCCCCACATGGGAAGGTGTTCAGTCCTGGTACTAATCCATGTCTGGGTATGCTTCTCCTCTCTTCTCCCCAGGTGTCCAGCCAGGCCTACTCCCCACATGGGAAGGTGTTCAGTCCTGGTACTAATCCATGTCTGGGTATGCTTCTCCTCTCTTCTCCCCAGGTGTCCAGCCAGGCCTACTCCCCACATGGGAAGGTGTTCAGTCCTGGTACTAATGTATGTGTCTCCCTTCCTCTCCCCAGGCATTCGGCCAGGCCTACTCCACCCATAGGAAGGTGGCTGCAGATGGGGAGAGCAGGGAGGAGTCACTAATGCTGGAGTCAGCCAGTAAGGAGGCCCAATACCAGCAGATGGTCCTGGAGCTGCAGAACGAGCTGCGGTTGGCCAGGACTGCCCTCACCAGCAACCAATCAGAGAATGAGCGCCTGGCCTCTGTTGCCCTGGAGATGAGAGAGGTGAGCTGGAGGGTGGAGGACCTGCCCAAAACACAAACATGGTCAATGTGGAGAGGTCAAATCTCAATGTGCAAAGACTTGTGTATCTCACCAATCTGACGAAGAGGACCTAAACCGCTCAGTCTGTAATGATGAAGTAAAACAGGGACAATGGGACAGAGAAAGCGTGTCAGAGCTAATGGGATAGTGGGACAGAGCGAGAGCGTGTCAGAGCTAATGGGATAGTGGGAGCGTGTCAGAGCTAATGGGATAGTGGGACAGAGCGAGTCAGAGCTAATGGGATAGTGGGACAGAGCGAGTCAGAGCTAATGGGATAGTGGGACAGAGCGAGTCAGAGCTAATGGGATAGTGGGACAGAGCGAGTCAGAGCTAATGGGATAGTGGGACAGAGCGAGAGCGAGTCAGAGCTAATGGGATAGTGGGACAGAGAGAAAGCGAGTCAGAGCTAAGTGGGACTGGCAGAGGTTGAAACTGGTATGGAGTCTGTAAGGGTGGTTGATTGGTCAGCTGGCACCAGTCACACTGATGATGTAATAGTCGTCAGTGAGAGACACACTATTAGGCTCTCTCACTCTATGGCCTGGTTTGGTAACTGGATTTTGTTACCCCCTGGTTAAAGTTGCCACGGTGCCAAGATCTCATCCCAACACAGTTCCACTGACATACAGCCACATAAGATGCTGCTTTGACATTACTGTACAACCATTGGGTGCATTCTGGATCAAATCAACATGTCCTTGTATTGCACTCTCTGACATGATGTTTTCCTCTTTCACTTCTTCTCTCGCCCTTTTCTTCCCCTCTCTTCCCTCGTCTGTTGAAAGTGCCATATCCATTCAAGACAAACTTGCTTATGAACAAACTTTCTTGATGATATGCACACTTCCTTAAAGTAGCAGCCTACTTTCTGATATTTTTTCCTATGTTGTGCTGTGTAGAGTTCTGAGCTGGTGGAGCTGCAGCGCAGCCAACTGCGTGATGACATCAGAGAGTATAAGGTGCGAGAGGCACGCCTGCTGCAGGACTATAGTGAGCTGGAGGACGAGAACATCTCCCTACAGAAACAGGTGTCCCTGCTCCGACAGAGCCAGGTGAGAGGAAGGGCAAGGGACCAGGACTGGGGCAGGAAAGGGGAAGTGGGAGGGAGGAGGCTTCCACTGAGGCAGGAAAATAAATGGGCACTGTTGGGTATGGAGATGAGGGCAGGATGAGGGCTTTTATGGGTAATGGGTAGAGGTAAAGGTTGTAGAGTGGCCAATACACTTTGGGTGGTAAAGTGACAGGACCAACGAATTAGGCCATTGATACAAGAACCAACTGGTGGGGATGAGACAAAACAATGCTTTTGTAATGAGGAATGGAAGGGATTCTCCGTATTTACTTAGTGATTCCTCTGATGTGCTGTGGACTCTCTTAGGTGGAGTTTGAGGGTCTGAAGCATGAGATCTGTCGTCTGGAAGAGGACTCCCAGTGCCTCCACAGCCAGTTGGAGGAGGCCATGCGCCTGCGGGAGATCGCCGAGCACCAGCTGACCGAGGCTCTGGAGACCATTAAGACTGAGCGCGAGCAGAAGGCCGCCCTGCGTAAAGAACTGTCCCACTACATGACCATTGGGGACAACCTGTTACCGTACCACCACAGCCCCCTGAACATCTCCCTGGACGGCTTCAAGTTCAGAGAGGATCCCACTGCTGCCACGAACGAACCCAACAATGATGACTCGTTCCATGGCTATGAGAACGGCCTGGCTAAGATGGCTGCAGACTGCAACGAGGATAACAGAGCCAAGCTCCGGCCCGCCCCCAGCCTAGTGGATGACCTGCTGAGTGAACTCAACATCTCAGAGATCCAGAAACTCAAGCAGCAGCTCATGCAGGTATGGATAACTCTGTTTACAGATGACACATTTCAGATGACCACATAGTAGCAGCAGGCAAGGACTTTAAACATGGTTAGCCTGTTTGCTTTATTCACAGTCAACTGTCAAGGTGTCAACTTCCCTGGTAAAGAAATAAAGTAATTCTTAGCGTTATCGAGCTTATCAAGCTTTGTGTGTGATGCATGGAAAATAGATAGGCTTACATCCCTCCAGCTGTAAACAGTCCTTTGCCTTATGGTTGGAAAGTCCATTAAGCTTTGAGGAGCACAGTGGTCATCCATTTAGGGACATTGATTACTTATACTGACCTGAGCGGCAGAGTCAAAGACACATCAATGGAACCCTATGTGGGACTTGATGGGCTACATGGACTGATTAGAATACTTCTCTTATCCAAGTGAATAAATACGCTGTGAAATTCTTGAGTGATAGTGTCTCACACTAGTGTGAAAACCTTAATTCGTATGGCATTTTGGGTTACACTTCATTCCAGTGCCAGCTATTTAGCTTGTATTTACATAGAAATTGTATAGTAAAATGGTAAATACACAGTAATTGCCTAATAATTTCTCAATCCATACTAATAAACTCCAAGCTGAAATAGGACTGTGATGCAGACATTTCTCATTGCTGTTGTGTGACTGTGTCCAATGTCTGTGTTGTCCAGGTTGAGCGGGAGAAGGTAGCACTACTTTCCTCCCTGCAGGAGGCCCAGAAGCAGCTAGAGGTGGCCCACGGGACTCTGTCTGAGCAGCAGGAGATAGTAGGACGTCTCACCGAGAACCTCAGCGCCATGAGGAAACTCCAGGCCAGCAAGGAGCGCCACTCGGCCATGGACAGCGAGAAGGAGCGTGACAGCCGTGACGACGGTGACGGGGACTACTACGAGCTGGACATCAACGGGCCTGAGATCCTGCAGTGTAAGTACACAGTGGCTGTGTCCGAGGCCGGGGAACTCAGACAGGAGCTTAAGACTCTTAAAGCAGAGTACCAGTCATGCCGGAGCCAGTACGAGGAGGAGCGAGCCCACCTGGAGAGCAACGTGGCAGGGCTGAGCGAGAAGCTAGCTTCCCTGGAGAAGAGCAGCCGGGTGGAGCATGAGGAGATGGAGCGCCTGGAGAAGGACCTGCGGCGGGTGAGCGAGTCGGCAGGGGAGTCGCAGGGAAGTCTGAATGTGGCGCAGGACGAACTGGTGGTGTTCAGTGAGGAGCTGGCCAACCTCTACAACCACGTGTGCATGTGCAACAACGAGACGCCCAACCGCGTCATGCTTGACTACTACAAGGAGGGCAAGGCCAGCGTAGGTGGCGGGGGCGGCCGGGAGGGGAAAGGACGACGTCTGTCCCACGTTCTGCTCTCCAACGGGCTGGTCCCTGATACTGACCCCAGTAAACCTGAAGCCAATGACCCAGCCGCCCCAGCCCCAGAATCCCGCCCAGAGCCTATGAACATCTATAACCTGGTGGCCATCATCAGGGACCAGATCCGTCACCTGCAGCAGGCGGTGGACCGCACCACAGAGCTGTCCCGCCAGAGGATGGCCACCATGGAGCTGAGCACCGTGGCTGATAACGACAGCGAGGCCTGCATGGGGGAGATCCTCAAACTCAAGTCCCTCCTCAGCACCAAGAGGGAGCAGATCGCCACCCTGAGGACCGTGCTCAAAGCCAACAAACATGTGAGCAGGAGTTTGTGAGTGTATGCATGCTTGAGTGTGTGTTGGTGTGTGCATGAGCAGTTGATACTGTTTAAAAGTGAAGGTGATACTGTATGAAATTCACAGTAGTTGAGAGTATTTACTTTGTGTGTAGGAGTTCAGACAGAGTTAAAATTAGCAAAAGGTCAAGATAACCCAGTAACCTGTGACCCCAGCCCTCCATTATAATAAACTTGGCAATAATGTATTTATTCTATTCTACTCTGCTCTATTCTACTCTGTAGACGGCTGAGGTGGCGCTGGCCAACCTGAAGAGTAAATACGACAACGAGAAGACCATGGTGAGGGATACCATGTTGAAGCTCCGCAACGAGCTGAAGGCTCTGAAAGAAGACGCTGCCACCTTCTCCTCACTACGGGCCATGTTCGCAACAAGGCAAGGCTTAGTCGATACACGCTAAGAGCAGTTATCAGTAGGCCTACTCAGTCTGCTTTTAATACACCAAGAAATAAGGCACCTTTGGAACCTTATTCATCTATACACTCTTAGAAAAAAAGGTGCCATCTAGAACCTAAAAGGGTTATTTGGCTGTCCCCATAAGAGAATCCTTTAAATAACCCTTTTTGGTTCTAGGTAGCACTTTTTAGAGTTTTGTGTAGAACCCTTTACACAGAGGGTTCTGTCCTATGGGGACAGCCGAATAACCCTTTTTGAACCCATTTTTCTAAGAGGGTAAATGTTGTCCACACCCATCATATCCAAACAAGGGGTAGGTCTTCAAAGGTCTATTGGAATTCAGTAGTTGACATTTATTGGAATAAATAGTTGAAATATGAATTGTTCATGTTATACAAAGGTGAAAATCATTAAAATTAAACCCTATATTATATTTTTATTAATCTACTATAGTGGGCTTTTTCCCCCATATTATCCATCTCTTCCCTCTTGAACTATTTAGAAAATCTAAGGGAATAAGAACAGAACAGATTGGTCCCTTTTAGCTATAAGTGAGAGACCAGTGAGCTTTTAGGTAGTTGAGGAGCTGTTTTTCTGCCAGAGTCTGCATATGTGTGTGTAGGAGAAACAGGGCATTGTGGGAACTGTCTGATGTAATACTGAAGTGACTCAGAGTCCGCTGGCAGGCTCCTCCTGACAGCATCTGGAAAATGTGGCTCTGTGAGTCTAAATGGAGAAAACATGCACCGACTGGCAGCAGCAGAAAAATAAGATTTGTGCCACCTGGTGGAGAAAGTTATACATTGATCTTGGGTGTTATTGAGTAGATTTACATGCTCACTAATAATTCGATATTTAACTGATTATGGCAGTAGGCAGATTATGCAATAGTCATGTAAACACCTTACTCTGCTTATCTTAAATCGGCGTAAGGTCAAAATAAAAGTAAGCATACGCCGATTAAAATACCTGGTTTTCTGATCTTTTGAATTATTAGGACATGTGAAGATGCGCATGTGCTAGCACCAGCCAAGCAAGCCTCCCTCTTTAGCGCGAGCATCTTAGAAGTATTTTCCAAACTCAAAATCAATTATGCTTCTCGAAATTAGTGTTCGCTGTGGGAGAACATTTATTTGTATTGCTGATTCTCTGTGTTTATCAGAGTGCCATCAGCTAGCCTGATTTCAGATGTGTCCATGTAAACAGGATTATTAGGCAGATCGTTTTTCTTGCAAAGCATGTAAACGGTTTACTCTAACTATTATATTAATCTAGCCAAAAAAATCACATTATTGTGTGCATGTAACCGCACTCAATGTTGGACTCATGCTACTCTCTCTCTTATATCTTGCTTTCTTTCTCTCTCCCCCCCTCTCTCCATCCTCTCCTCTTTCTCCCTTCTTTCTCTCTCACTCCCTCTGTCCCCCCTCCCTCTCTCTCTCTCTCAGGTGTGATGAGTACGTAACTCAGCTGGACGAGATGCAGAGACAGCTGGTTGCAGCGGAGGACGAGAAGAAGACCCTGAACTCCCTGCTCCGCATGGCCATCCAGCAGAAGCTTGCCCTGACCCAGCGTCTGGAGGACCTGGAGTTTGATCATGAGCAGGCGCGCCGTGGTGGGGTTACAGGAACAACGACGAGCAGTCGGGGCAAGACCTCGTCGGCGCGGGGCAAAGGGGCCTCGGCCAATCATCACGTAAGTCAGAGATGCTCCTGCTGGGTCCTCCCCGAGCCCCACGGCATCCTGGGAGGCCCCATAGTCCTCTGCAGAGAAGAGTACAATATCTACTGTGACCTTTGAACTCTATAACCTCCATCATAACCTCTAACCTCTCATCACGCTTTGCACTGCTGAGCTTCACCGGCATGGTTCTGTCAAGGATGTTGCTGTAACCATGACAATGGTGGCTAACGGTGTAGCATGTATGCGTTATTACATGACTTTAGAGCAGGAGTGTACATGGCATAATCTGTGACTATGTTATGCCATGATTATGACAGTGTTATGTAGCTCTTATGACGAGAGGTTTTGAGGAAAGTGTAAGAGACTATAACCGTCAGTCAGACAGGCAGACAAAGACAGGCAGGCAGACAGACTTAAGGCTCTTTCACTGCCAGAGGCTTCTACCTGCTGCTTCTGTCTGGTCCAAAACCACTCAGGGATAACTAAAGAAGTGCAATTACATGTACTGTAGCTACTAAATAAAACTGTGAGTTTAGGCACTTTAGTGTTTTGATATCATAAAGTGATTATGTGTGATGTGGTTTGTTTTCGTGGCATTTTATGTAATGGAGATTGTCGAACAAGGTTTGTTCTGAAGAGAAATACCAGAGCATTGATACATTAGGCTTAGTTAAAGTTAGGAATAAGCATTTAAACATGGGTCCGGTTTTGTATAAATGAAACCAAGAAATGGTTATCAGCATAGGATGGTTGTGAAATGTTTATTGAGGGTTTTCAGGACAACATTACTGAGGATTAGAAACTCCATATACTCTACTCTACTGAGGACTATATAGTCTACTCTAATGAGAACTATATACTCTACTCTACTGAGGACTGTATACTCTACTGAGGACTATATACTCTACTCTAATGAGAACTGTATACTCTACTGAGGACAATATACTCTACTCTACTGAGGACTATATACTCTAATGAGGACAATATACTCTACTCTACTGAGGACTGTATACTCTACTGGGGACAATATACTCTACTCTACTGAGGACTGTATACTCTACTGAGGACGATATACTCTACTCTACTGAGGACTATATACTCTAATGAGGACAATATACTCTACTCTACTGAGGACTAAATACTCTAATGAGGACTATATACTCTACTCTTATGAGAACTATATACTCTACTCTAATGAGGACTATATACTCTAATGAGGACTATATACTCTAATGAGGTCTATATACTCTACTCTAATGAGGATTATATACTCTACGGAGGACTATATACTCTAATCTAATGAGGACTATACTCTACTAAGGACTATATACTCTACTCTACTGAGGACTATATACTCTACTGAGGATTATATACTCTACTCTAATGAGGACTATATACTCTACTGAGGATTATATACTCTACTCTAATGAGGATTATATACTCTACGGAGGACTATATACTCTAATCTAATGAGGACTATACTCTACTAAGGACTATATACTCTACTCTACTGAGGACTATATACTCTACTGAGGATTATATACTCTACTCTAATGAGGACTATATACTCTAATGAGGACTATATACTCTACTCTACTGAGGGCTGTATACTTTACTGAGGACTATATACTCTACTCCACTGACTATATACTCTACTCTAATGAAAGATGATATACTCTACTCTAATGAGGACTATACACTCTACTGAGGACTATATACTCTAATCTAATGAGGACTATACACTCTACTGAGGACTGTATACTCTACTGAGGACTGTATACTCTACTGAGGACTATATACTCTACTGAGGACTGTATACTCTACTGAGGACTATATACTCTACTCTAATGAAAACGATATACTCTACTGAGGACTGTATATGCTACTGAGGACAATATACTCTACTGAGGACTATATACTCTACTCTAATGAGAAATATGCTCTACTCTACTGAGGACTATATACTCTACTGAGGACTATATACTCTACTCTAATGAAAATGATATACTCTACTGAGGACTGTATATGCTACTGAGGACAATATACTCTACTCTACTGAGGACTATATACTCTACTCTAATGAGAAATATGCTCTACTCTACTGAGGACTATATACTCTAATCTAATGAGGACTATATACTCTAATCTAATGAGGACTATATACTCTAATCTAATGAGGACTATACTCTACTAGGGACTATATACTCTACTCTACTGAGGACTATATACTCTACTCGAATGAGGACTATATACTCTACTCGAATGAGGACTATATACACTACTGAGGACTATATACTCTACTCTACTGAGGACTATATACTCTACTCTAATGAGGACTATATACTCTAATGAGGACTATATACTCTACTCTAATGAGGACTATATACTCTACTGAGGACTATATACTCTACTCTAATGAGGACTATATACTCTACTCCACTGACTATATACTCTTCTCTAATGAGGACTATATACTCTAATGAGAAATATGCTCTACTCTACTGAGGACTATATACTCTAATCTAATGAGGACTATACTCTATTAAGGACTATATACTCTACTCTACTGAGGACTATATACTCGACTGAGGACTAAATATTCTAATGAGGACTATATACTCTACTCTAATGAGGACTAAATACTCTAATCTAATGAGGACTATACTCTACTAAGGACTATATACTCTACTCTACTGAGAACGGTATACTATACTGAGGACTATATACTCTACACTACTGAGGACTATATACTCTACTCTAATGAGGACTATGTACTCTACCGAGGACTGTATAATATACCTCCTGCTGTTCTCTTATAACGCTATCACCCAATTGTCAACCCAAACTCCTCATCATCTTCTCTAACCTGTCATCTGAAAACTCATCTCCTAAATCATTATCAATCCTCTAACCTGCATGTGAATACAATACCATACCTGAGTCCTCTGCTTCCTGCAGCCAGCAGGCCTGCACTGTACATTACTAACCATCCTCTTGACCCCATTGACTCCCCACTGCCACTAACATAGGTAACAGTTTAATCAAACAAGATTTATCAAATGAAGACTGGCCAGATGATTATCTAACCCTCAGATTTTAATGTCATTTTCTTATCTCTCTATTTTACAGTAATTTAATCAAGCCGTGTCCTTCAAAGGTTGACAGTCAGCTTGCCGATGATTACTTCAGTGTCCCCTCCTGGCCTGAGACAAATGTCAGAGACACGTACTGCTGTAGTGTGAGGACTTTGTTTCTGCGCGCACACACACACACACACACTCTCTTGACCTTTACAGACGTGTAAAATCCCCAGTGGTTTGGTGTCTTGGTGTGGCTGCAGGAAACAACAAAGACTCATGGGTATGATGACCATAGAGATATCTAGGTCTATTTCTGTGGGAATGACCATAGAGATATCTAGGTCTATTTCTGTGGGCATGACCATAGAGATATCTAGGTCTATTTCTGTGGGCATGACCATAGAGATATCTAGGTTTATTTCTGTGGGAATGACCATAGAGATATCTAGGTTTATGTCTATGGGAATGACCATAGAGATATCTAGGTTTATTTCTGTGGGAATGACCATAGAGATATCTAGGTTTATTTCTGTGGGAATGACCATAGAGATATCTAGGTTTATGTCTATGGGAATGACCATAGAGATATCTAGGTCTATTTCTGTGGGAATGGCCATAGAGATATCTAGGTTTATTTCTATGGGAATGACCATAGAGATATCTAGGTTTATTTTTGTGGGAATGACCATAGAGATATCTAGGTCTATTTCTGTGGGTATGACCAACAGTTTGACCCCCCATTGTGATCCAGTCACTCATCCCACATTGTCCACCACTATACTGGTATTACTCTGTCTGTGTTTCCCCTGATGACTGCACACTTTTCATGTCTTTTTATTTATCTTTTTTTGCTTGTAATTCACACCTCAGTGAATTTGTGTGGTGTTCATACGCTTTTAAGAATTGTTACATGTTTGGTCATTGGAGCATTAATTAGTCATTTAAATATTTGAGCTTTTGTCATTATATAACTGTCAGATTGATAACAACATTTCCATGGAGAGCAAACCAGCAAAGTCATAGGAACTAACTTGCTCCAGTTTTCTCTGGGGTCAATATTCAATAGGACTCACAAGCTAACAGACATTCTCTACAAGCACATAGATGAACATCTTAAATTGGAATTTGTTTTTTCTCTCTTTTTAAAAAATCTTGTCACATATTGATAATGTGCTTAAAAAAAGTTAACCAGTGAGAGCAGGATGTTCCAGCAGGACATTCAGCCAGTGTGTGCCCAGTGGGTACTTTCTGGCCTTAGTTTAGACCAGTAGTTTGTTCTGTCCACAAAAGAGAAGCTACATTTAGATTTGAATGTTTTCTATGTCTTTGAGAATTGTGGTGAGAGGTTATGACCCCAGTCAATAACAGATTGAGGAAAATAATAGGAACTGTGGTGAATTGTGTGAAGTGATTCTGCCATCCTGCAAGCATGCAGAGTTGCAAATTTAGGGGCTATTATTATGATTATTATTAATCGATAAACCTTATTTTAAGAGTAATGATACCACAGCTGTTAACTTTGGCTGCCTAGTTAATAGTGGTTCAGAGCATTTTCGGTGATGGCTGAGGGAGAGATTACTAATGCAAATACTTATTTATACTCTACCTTTGTATGGCAAAGTTCAGGCGACTATGGTGGAGACTTTTTGTATCGTCTGTTTTAATGCAATTTTATGAGCCCTTTTTACATCCTCTAAAAGTGTTGTTGTGATTTCAACAAACAGACTAAGTTAAGTCATGAACACATCTGCAGTGCCATTTAATTTATTGTTGATGCAATAAAAGTTACATTTGGGATTCTCTTTTTTTACAAGTGCAATTTGAACGCAATCGATATAGAAACACAGTATAAACATTCTCTGTCTGTTTGTCTGCTGATGCTATTGTTACATTTTACTACTACTTCTTACTCACAATCTTGATCCTAATTGAGTTGTATATCTTTGTACTAAATAACTTCACTTGTTTGTATTTATTTTTTAACAATGTCATGTATGTTGGCATTGTCGATAATGTGGATTATGATTATTGCCATATTGATACCATATCGATGCCTTTTTTCATGTCGTCTTCAAGAGACTCTGGATGGAGATGGTAGGTGAGATGTGTGCTCAATAGAAGTCAACAGCCTACCTGTATGATGATGATGTTGCACTGGCAAGGTGCATGTTTCATAGTTACCTTTATTCTGCCTAAAGGTATGCCAAATAAACCTCACTTTAGTCTTTATTCTGCCTAAAGGTATGCCAAATAAACTTCACTTTAGACTTAATGTGGTGTTGGGATTATATTTTATATAGTGTGAGCTGCAAAAGTATTAGGACAGTTACAAATGTTTTGTTGTTTTGGCTCTGTACTCCAGCACTTTGGATGTAAAAGGATACAATGAGGTTATCCTATGAGGTTAAAGTGCAGACTCATCTTTAATTCTAGGGTATTTTCAACCATATCGAGTGAATCGTTTAGAAATTAGAGTACTTTTTGTACATAGTCCTCTCATTTTAGGGTAACAATTCACTTATACAGTATGTGTATAATATAACAGTTAATTATTTGGTCCCATATTCATAGCACAGATAATCCTGAGTGAATTGTGAATAATGATGAGTGAGAAAGTTACAGACACATAAATATCAAACCCCCAAGACATGCTAACCTCTCACCTTTACAATAGTGTGAGGTTAGAATTGAGGGGGTATGATATTTATGCCTTTGTAACTTTCTCATTCATCATTATTCACCATTTATTCAGGATTATCTGTAATTATGGAAGCATCCATATTCATGTAGGAGTGTTTAGAAACATATTATATTCTTATTTACAATATAAGTGACTCCAAAATTACAATACATTATTTACCATTCATTTCTGCACCAAATGATCTGAAACACAACCAAAACAAACAGCAAATGCATCCACCAGTCACAAGCTTGGTATAATCATTGTGCGTTATGAATATGGGACAAAATACTTAACTTTTTACTAATTTTATACACAAATGTGAATTTGTACTAATACTTTTGATCCCACAAAGTATGGTTGAAAATTCCCTCAAATTAAAGCACTTTAACCTCATAGTCATTGTATATTTTCAAATCCAAAGTGTTGGAGTACAGAGCCAAAACAACAACAACATGTGAATGTGTGTATTTATTGATCTATTCTACAGTATCTTCACTATCTAATCATATTTATGCTTCAGTCATTCAATGTGTCCCTCTAAAATGACCTGTGTATTAATTTAGGAAGTTTTCCAACATGCATTAGTCAATACAAATATAGCCATAATAGCTTAATCCTAAAATGCGTGATATTGGGCCTTACTGTAAATCAAACGAGATCAAATCATAACGCATTTACAACTTTTTTACATATCCCGCATTATGGATGTTAAATCTCACTGAAATAACCGAAAGTTAGGCTAGTTTATATTCAATGTGTACCTTTGATACATTTAGTCATGGATACGTGGTATTGGGCATTTCCGGGGAAGTTATAATAGCCACTCCCTGCAGTTGTGTTTGATTGATGGGTTGTCACTAGTTACCCCAGCCACAAAGTTGGCTAATGAAGGTCATCGTAAAATGTATGGGGGGAAAATTCGCCCTAATTTATGTTTAGGGTTTGATATAATGTTAGCAGTGTGTTTAAGGTTAGGTTTAAAACCAGATTTTTAAGAAGATAATTTGTAGAAATACGCGGGTTTAGCCATAATTATGACTTCGTGGCTGTGGTAACTAGTGAACAACGGGTTGATGATCTCGAGGGAGGGTCCTAACAAAGAACAGAAGCGACTCCACAATGGGAGGTTTGGCGGAGACTTCTTATAATATAGTACTAGTGTATTTTATGTTTTTATGCCATGGATATGTTTTTAAAATTAATTGTATCATTTACACTTACCCACATGATATTGTGCTTGAACGTAACGTAACCAGTCTGGGCGGGAGAGCATGGTTGTCAACAAGTGGACAGCTTCTTCCTTGTCTTTTCGAGAGTTTTGAATGGCAATGACATGGCACTTCCAACTTCTAATGTTTGCTATCGTGCTAACACTTGGTAGCCTAACCCTTTACAACGTGTAGTGTTCCCGGCAGATACGTCTATTTCTAAGCAACATTGTTTCTGGTGTAGGCGACACCTCGCGCCTGCCTTTGAACTAATGTAACATGATATCACAAGTTGCTGTACCCTCCCTACCCGTTTACACATTCTAACACAAAAAGATACTGTACATTACTAGCATTAGACACACACAGACTGAGCTGAATTCAACACATTTTCTTAAGAGGCAAGTATAGGCTACCGAAGAAAATCATGTGCCAGCGAGGCACAAGGCATTTAACTTACATTTCACCCTAGAGTCACTACGTGTACTTGGCTATTTTAGGACAAGCCATGTCCAGACAATCAATGTCGACCTGGCATAGCCTACCTATTCTGTCAAAACGTTCCAAATGTAAAAAATGTAACTAGATTTCATTCTGCTGTAAATGCCTCTTCAAACTTTGACTCTAGTAGCATATTTTGAGATTTCACTGTCCTAGTTTGTTTATACTGTATATCCCATATCCTCATTTAGGGAGTCAATCATTCCATATCCTTGCCCAAATATGAACTGTGTGATCCTCATGTCTTCCCATTTTATTATTATAATTGTCATGTTGTGATTCATTCCAATGTGACTGTCAGACAGCTTCCATGACCAGCTGCTGGAGGACAGTCGGTTCCTTAGGGCAGACCGTCGTCTGGACACAGAACTAGTGGATAAGCTCATCCTGCAGCTCAACAGGATCTACCCGCAGATCCTCACAGACAAGGAGGCCACCAAAGTGAGTCTTGCTCCCCAGTAAAATAATTTTGACCCAGTGTAGTGGTAACTTCCACTGGTACTAAGAGTCTGAGAATGACTAGTTGTTTCATTGTCAGACCAGCGCCAGACAGACTGTAACACAATGTTAAAATTGAGTAATAGAATAGCGTTCACAGAAAATGTATTTCTGAATTCCTGGAATGCTGAATATGATTTGATGATCCAGTTTAGGGACCTTGATGTGCCCACCTGCGTCCGACTGACCGAGCTCCTGGCTCACCTGCAGGGGAAAGGTGAGGAGGCCTGCCGGGAGTTCTACCGGGCACTTCACCTGCATGTGGAAGAGGTGTACTTCAGCCTACCCACGCGTCTCCGCCTCAGAGGTTAGTCTCTCCGACTGTCAATCAGTCACTGGAGATCTGACATTTGCTCTCATTATTATTCACACCAAAATACCTTTTTTTTACTCCAGTTTATTTTAGTAAATACTCTCAACACTTATTTTGATTAACTGTGCATTGTTGGTTAAGGGCTTGTAAGTAAGTATTTCACTGTAAAGTCTACACGTGTTGTATTCGGCACATGTGACAAATAAAATTTGATTGAGTGAGGATGACATTATCGCTGACATTTTGCAATCTATTTCCCAGATTCTATAGACCTGTTCACAACTGCAGCCTCACCCACTCAGCAGAGATATGTGCTAAACGACAGAGGTAAGCTATACTCACAGAAAGTGCACACTCTGTCACTTACCAACACATGTACTGTAAACACACATGCCCTTTACGGTACATACCTCTCTTTCTCACATACTGTCTTCTGCTCTCTCTTCCCTCTCCAGGTCATATGTTCTTCCTGAGTTGTTTCAGTGTTGCAGTTGGGGTGGCTCTACTACATTACTATGGCGGTGAGTAAAAAAAATGTTTTTTCTTTCCCAAAGAAAACAGACCAGTAGGAACACCAGAAATCATACATTTTTTACAGCTCGTCTGTACTCCTGTAGACTTAAAAAAAGAAAAGTCAAGCATAATATTGCATCTTCATGTTATGACAAATCAAACTTTATTTAAAGTGCAATCGGATGACACTTTACAATGAAACAAACAAGGAAGAAGCAGTGAAAAGAATGAGAAAAATAACATAAAACACAAAGGATGTCTAAAACAATAACATCACCGATTTTAAAAAGTGTCTTTTTATGTAATTTAAAACGCTCTAGTGTTTGCATCTCATACCTGACAGGGCGAGCTTTTTCATTGGTTTTGGGCTTTTACACCTATTCAGTTTTCATTAGGTTGAAGTTGTCAATGCTATCATGATTATTTGTTGGGGAACAAAACAAAGTTGAACCGTCCATGTGTTGTCCTGCAGAGGCCAAAGTAACAAGGGGCAGCAGGGCTCTTGGCATGGCTGCTCTTGGATTGGGTCGACGAGCCCGAGAGGTTCTCATATGGTACACTGAAGACCCCATCAGGAAGTAGTGGGTGTGTCTCCAACACCACCAGCACATCAGAACACACACTCCAGAGGTGCTTCAGGACATCCACACTACACTACACCCTTTTCACACTACTGTGCCAGCCTGAACCAAACTGCTAGTTACAGCAACTACGGTTAGTACAGCTTGGTTGGGCTCTATTCGATTCGTCTCAGTAGGGCCTTAAAGCCTTTAAGTCATTGTTTTTTTACAACTCTGTAAATACTATATAGATATATATATATATATATATATATCTTTTGGGTTTACGGATCTTACTTTCGCACAGCTCTGTTTTTATGGACTTTCATTGTCCTAATAATGGTTAGTTATAGACATGCCTCTTCTCTGGTGAAAGCAACTATTATTACACTAAATGTAAGCCTCTGTTACTGAATAGCATCAGAGATTATGTCTGCATTCATCTTAATTTGTGTGGCGTGGACACAGTAGACATGTAGGGGTTTGTACAGAATACCCAGAGACCAGGCTCACTTTAAATACGGAACCTTTTCCAGGGTATGTGTTGTACTGCTCAGTATACTCAGGGGATTGACATTAGAGAACATACATTTATTTGGTGTATTTATAAGATGATATGTTTAATTTGTCCAAGAAAAAAACAACCAAGCACTAAATTTATTGCTATTTGTTTTGTGATAATGTCTTTGTCAGGGAGATTATGAGAAACACAAATGTAATAACAATGTTATAATATGCACCCAGTGTTTGGCTTGGGCTAAATGTCCACCACATAATGTCTTTACATTAGATGAATCCAGGTCCACTATGTTTGTATATCTAGGCACAGTTTAATGAATGTGTGACCTAGCGATATCAGAGAGATTGCAATATGTTCACTAGAACTATCACGTTATAGTGATTGACTTATCTCCTGATGTTTAAAGCTGGAATCCTTCATGGTGAAACTGCTATGTCCGTTTGCCACAACAAAGAGGTTACTGTAAACAGCAAACACAGTTTTTAACTCTCTGACATCATTGGACGTGTAGTAGAACAGCAGAATATCTTCTGCATTTTTATTTTGGTGTGAGGCTCCTTACCTCCGGTTCGCCAACAAAACAATGGCGGTGTGGCGGACAGTAGCGCTGTTTCCTCTACTGCGGATTCCATCTTTAAATATTTTTTGAGTGAAAATAGTACTAAGTCACTGTTTTTGAAAGGGTTCTTTTTTATTATGCCCACTAAAAAAACTATACAAATGGATACATTTCAGGTCTCAACCGTGTTGTTTCACCTCGGAGTCTATTTCTCACTTTTCTCAAATGTTAAGAATTTTCAAATCCTTCTCTAAACAACATGTCTTATGTTTTGTCTTACACATGCATGAAGCATTTGTTCACTAACTTGCTGTAATTATGTTTAGTTTGTTAAGGTCAATGTCTTTGTAAGTCAATGCCAATTTGTAAGTCGCTCTGGATAAGAGCGTCTGCTAAATGACTTAAATGTAAATGTAATGTCAATATTGTTAATGGGGGAAGTAGATTATAAGGCTTATACTGTTTTATAGTAGGGAACATCATGTTAAATACACATGTAACCTACCAGATATAATCCATGTGTAGACATAGAGCTGTGATACACCAGTAATATCTACTCTTTGTCTAAAAGTGGAAGTTTGGAGTCTCCCCACAGACTAACTGTCTTAGTCTCTCAAGTGCCTTCATTGGCCTTTCCATGCATGGACAATAAAAAAACAATATCTGAACAAATTGTTGTATTTTATTCACAAACTTCATTTCAGAGTAGTAAAGTGTTCTACTACATATAGTGCATAAAACAACGTATATTAAGTGGGGTTAAATGATTTGGTCCTTCATTTACAAAAATAGAAAAACTATTATACTATTAAGGCTAAACGAGGCATGACATACACACTTCCAACACAAATATATACACTGAGTGTACAAAAGATTATGAACATCTGCTCTTTCCATGACAGACTGACCAGGTGAAAGCTATGATCCCCTATTGATGTCACTTCAATCAGTGGAGATGAAGGGAGGAGACAGGTTAAAGAATAATTTTAAAGTCTTGAGACATGTATGTGGGTGGGGGGGAACTCCATAAATATTAGGAAGGTGTCCTTTAATATGTTGTACTGTATATGACAGGAGATTGCTGGCACCTTAATTGGGGAGGAAGGGCTTGTGGTAATGACTGGAATGGTGTCAAATATGTTTGATTTCATTCACTCCATTCCGGCCATTATTATGAGCTGTCCTCCCCTCAGCAGCATCCTGTGGTGTATATACATGCACAATTAAATTCTAACTATACATACTGTATCTGACAGATCTGAGATTACATATATAAGGCAGCATGCACAGTCCCCTCTGATACCAAGTTGAGGTTTGTTGACTGTTAGGTTGCAAAAGTCTGGTAACTTAAACCTGGTTATTTTGGGATAGTTATTTGAATTTTTTAACCCTTAATGACTAAACTGTACAGTACTGCCTGAATATATATATATATACACACACACACGATATGTAGGCCCAGGCTCATACAGGACTCTGATTATATCCGCTCCTCTCTGCTGTACAATGATGTACACATGTTTAGCATGGGGCTGTGGTCAAAGCATTTTCTGTCCTACTAAGCATTCAAAATATAATGAGTACTTTTGGATGTCAGGGAAAATGTATGGAGTAAAAAGTACATTATTTTCTTTAGGATTGTAGTGAAGTAAAAGTTGTCAAAAATATAAATAGTAATGTACAGATACCCCAAAAAATGATTTAAGTATTACTTTAAAGTATTTTTTTTATTAAGTACTTTTCACCACTGCGTGTACAGCACACCCAGATAAGCTGAAGTCCAAAAACATCTGCAAACCTCTACTGCATTAACGATAGCAGTTAAGACAGCTGTGCTTTGGGTTTTAGCTAGGGTGGTAAAAATATAGAAATACTTGTTTTTGTACGGAGCTAAAAGTAGAATGAAGACTCTTGCACGCGTGCGCAGCAGCTGGGTGTGTACATCAAGTATTTCTAGAACAAAGTCACCACGACAGCGGCTCTGGGATATGTATAAAATAACCCTGTAGATCATATAACTTTCATTGATATGGGGATGACACACAGCTTTACATTTCAATGAAACATGGTGAAGCCCCAAAATTGCCCTCGCTAGAAGCCTGTGTTTCAGACATAAGGAAGTGGATGGCTGCAAACGTTCTACTTTTAAACTCTGACAAAACAGAGATGCTTGTTCTAGGTCCCAAGAAACAAAGATCTTCTGTTGAATCTGACAATTCATCTTAATGGTTGTACAGTCGTCTCAAATAAAACTGTGAAGGACCTCGACGTTACTCTGGACCCTGATCTCTCTCTTGACGAACATATCGAGACTGTTTCAAGGACAGCTTTTTTCCATCTACGAAACATTGCAAAAATCAGAATCGTTCTGTCCAAAAATGATGCAGAAAAATTAATCCATGCTTTTGTTACTTCTAGGTTAGACTACTGCAATGCTCTACTTTCCGGCTCCTCGGATAAAGCACTAAATAAACTTCAGTTAGTGCTATATACAGCTGCTAGAATCCTGACTAGAACCAAAACAAATTGATCATATTACTCCAGTGCTAGCCTCCCTACAGTGGCTTCCTGTCATGGCAAGGGCTGATCTACAAAGCATTACATGGGCTTGCTCATACCTATCTCTCTGATTTGATCCTGCCGTACATACCTACACGTACGCTACGGTCAAAAGACACGGGCCTCCTAATTGTCCTGAGAATTTCTAAGCAAACAGCTGGAGGTAGGGCTTTCTCCTATAGAGCTCCATTTTTATGGAATGGTCTGCCTACCCATGTGAGAGACACAAACTCGGTCTCAACCTTTAAGTCTTTACTGAAGACTCATCTCTTCAGTGGGTCATATCATTGAGTGTAGTCTGGCCCAGAAGTGTGAGGGTGAACGGGAAGGCTCTGGACCAACGAACCGCCCTTGCTGTCTCTGCCTGGCCGGTTCCCCTCTTTCCACTGGGATTCTTTGCCTCTAACCCTACTATTACAGGGGCTGAGTCACTGGTTTACTGGTGCTCTTTCATGCCGTCCCTAGGAGGGGTGCGTCACTTGAGTGGGTTGAGTCACTGATGTGATCTTCCTGTCTGAGTTGGCGCCCCCCCTTGGGTTGTGCCGTTTGCAGAGATCTTTGTGGCCTATACTCGGCCTTGTCTAAGTTGGTGGTTGAAGATATACCTCCAGTGGTGTGGGGGTTGTGCTTTGGCAAAGTGGGTGGAGTTATATCCTTCCTGTTTGGCCCTGTCCGGGGGTATCATCAGATTGGGCCACAGTGTCTCCTGACCCCTCCTGTCTCAGCCTCCAGTATTTATGCTGCAGTAGTTTGTGTCAGGGGGCTGGGGTCAGTTTGTTATATCTGGAGTACTTCTCCTGTCTTATCTGGTGTCCTGTGTGAATTTAAGTATACTCTCTCTAATTCTTTCTTTCTCTCTCTCTGAGGACCTGAGCCCTAGGACCATGCCTCAGAACTACCTGGAATGATTACTCCTTGCTGTCCCCAGTCCACCTGGCCGTGCTGCTGCTCCAGTTTCAACTGTTCTGCCTGCGGCTATGGAATCCTGACCTGTTCACCGGACGTGCTACCTGTCCCAGACCTATTATTTGACCATGCTGGTCATATATGAACATTTGAACATCTCTGCCATGTTCTGTTATAATCTCCACCCGGCACAGCCAGAAGATTTCTTCCTAGGTTTTGGCCTTTCTATGGAGTTTTTCCTAGCCAACGTGCTTCAACACCTGCATTGCTTGCTGTTTGGGGTTTTAGGCTGGGTTTCTGTACAGCACTTTGAGATATCAGCTGATGTACGAAGGGCTATATAAATACATTTGATTTGATATTTGAAAAGACAATAAATGAACAATGTAATGTTCTCACAGCATGTAAATAGCAACTGATGAAGTGTGTGACGTAACATCATGAAGTAGGGTAAATGACCAGGGGAAGACAAATTCTGATCTTGATAATGCAACTGAGAATCTGACTGAGATCCTGAGAAATTAATATGGAAAGCCAAAGACAAAGATGGTCAACTCTGAGTTTGTAATTGCCTCTGAAATGTTGACTGGCTGTGGATATGAAAGGCCAGTGTGAGTCCTGTAGAGTTGATCTATCCATTGTCTTTGACGTAACAGAGAACCTGATGGCTTGAGGCCTATGGAAGACTGGATCACTGAAATTCTCTGGCCTGTAAAGTAGCAGTAATTGGGTTAGTACAGCTTTGCAGGTATGGTAGGTAATTCCAATATCAAACATTTAATATAAGATTCACCTATGTGTGACAGTACTGTAACTGTAACAGTAGGCCTACCTACATATACACAAAAGTATGTAGACACTGCTTCAAATTAGTGGATTCGGCTATTTCAGCCACACATTGCTGACAGTTGTAAAATGTCGAGCACACAGTCATGCAATTTCCACAGACAAACACTGGCAGTAGAATGGCCTTACTGAAGAGCTCAGTGATTTTCAATGTAGCACCTTCATAAGATGTCACCTTTCCAACAAGTCAGTTTGCAAAATTTCTACCCTGCTATAGCTGCCCCGGTCAACTGTAAGTGCTGTTATTGTGAAGTGGAAACGTTTAGGAGCAACAACGGCTCAGTTGCGAAGTGGTAGGCCACTTACACGTTGAGTGTAAAAATCGTCTGTCCTCGGTTGCAACACTCAACACTGTGACAAATAAAATTTGATTTTATTTGATTTACTGAGTTCCAAATTGCCTCTGGTTGCAACGTCAGCACAATAACTGTTTGTCAGGAGCTTCATGAAATGGGTTTCTATGGCCGAGCAGCCGCACACAAGCCTAAGATCACCATGCGTAATGCCAAGCGTCGGCTGGAGTGGTGTTAAGCTCGTCGCCATTAGACTCTGGAGCAGTGGAAATGCGTTCTTTGGAGTGATGAATCACGCTTCACCATCTGGCAGTCCAATGGACGAGTCTGGGTTTCGTGGATGCCAGGAGAATGCTTCCTGCCCCAATGCATAGTGCCAACTGTAAAGTTGGGTGGAGGAATAATAATAGTCTGTGGCTGTTTTTCATGGTTCGGGCTCCTTAGTTCCAGTGAAGGGAAATCTTAATGCTACAGCATAAAATGACATTCTAGACGATTCTGTGCTTCCAACTATGTGGCAACAGTTTGATGAAGCCTCATTCCTGTTTCAGCATGACAATGCCCCACCGCACAAAGTGATGTCCATACAGAAATGGTTTGCTGAGATCTGTGTGGAAGAACCTAACTGCCCTGCACAGAGCCCTGACCTCAACTCCATCGAACACATTTGGGATGAATTGGAATGCCGACTGCATGCCAGGCCTAACTGCCCAACCTCACTAATGCTCTTATGGCTAAATGGAAGCAAGTCCCAATGCAAAGTTCCCTCATCTAGTGGAAAGCCTCCCAGAAGAGTGGAAGCTGTTATACCAGTAAAGGGGGACCAACTCCATATTAATGCCCATGATTTTGGAATGAGATGTTCGACTAGCCGCTGTCCACATACTTTTGGTCATGTAGTGTATTTATAAAGCTCATGTAACCTGAATTTGACATGCAACTCTCATACATGTATGATTACCAAACACTACCAAAGTATGTGCGTATTGTACATATAACACTAGTATAATGTCTTTACCTGTGTACTAGCTGATGACCATGGGTAAGGAGTGAGGGCAGTTAGGAGTTGGTGTTGGGCTTCTGGACGCCAAATGCTGTGATGAAGACATTGACTACAACAATGATGAAGACGAGTGCTGTGGTGACATTCTCCATAATGTTCAGCTTGAAGTGCATGCTCTCATCGTTCACGTTCCACTTTACTACAGAACAAGAGAGAGACACCAAAATATGTTGAGGATTAAATTACTCCAAGTATGTCCTCAATCCAACCAACAGAGGGAGCTATGCCAGTGTTTTCAAGTGTTGCTTCTAAGACTGGGGGCACTGTTTGAATTCCTTAAAAGTGCATTCTTCCCCTCTCCCTTTGAAGTAATCACTGAGTGCATAGACAAAATTGGACAAGTAGACAAGATTGGACAAGTGAACTCAGCTCTACCACATGGTGGCCCGCCTGGCTTTTTAACCATTAATCATTTATTCAGCATTGTCTTACTAATCATTATTGAACCATCTGATATGAAGATACAGCCTCTGACATTTCCTACCCTCAGGTGAATTATTATCTAGGACATTCATTATATTCCTCACTGGAGATGGCTAATATGTTGTGGAGATTGAGGTGAGAGTTAGTTAGGGCCCAGTTTAGTTTAGCATTTTTCAAATGCTCTCAGTGCAGACACACAACTCCTGTAACATTAGCAATTCCCCCTCAGGACATTAAACTGAGTAATCCTAATTTGAACCAGCTCAGAGGAGAAACACAACACCCAATGGTCTCATTCCTGAACTCTCCCACACACACAATGGGAGCCCCTGGCAGGGGACATTAGGATATTATGGCCAGGGGTGTGATAGACCAGGCTTTCACTCAGTACACAGATAATATTGTGTTTGCTGAGAGAGCCAATCTCAGGCCGACAGACACACATATGGCTCTATTTTTGTCTGGCGTTGAGGCACTAGGTCAAAAAGCATGTTAGTTTGCAATTTCGTCATGTAAAATCTGGCACACTGGCATTTTCTAGGTTCTAGGTTTGGCAACTTACCTGTCTAACATCAGCCCGTTTGCGCTGAAGTGCGAGGGGTGGCAATATTTGAGTTGTGTCTTTAAAAACAAGTGCAAAAGTGACAATTTCATGCAGCGCTAGTGGGAAGTTAAAGACCCACAAAACGCAGGTCTTAATGGTAACACAGTTGATGATAGCATGGATTTTGGGAGCGGAAGCTCAGCCATGACACACAATGCCCATAGAAGAGAGAGTGCCTTTTGTGCAGGTGAATCTCATACTTAGAAACATTTTTCTTAAAGATTGGTTTCCCCTATTTCATTTCATTTGATTAAAAAACCAAGCATAGCCTACCCTCCCCTTAATCAAGGCTCGTTTAGCAGCATCGCATAGATGGGTCTTTTTATCCTGGTCATTAGCCAAGTAGCGTATGAATAACAGGGTTTTAAATGGTCTACCGAGAGTGCTTTGAAATATTTTGTTATTTTCCCTCATGCTTTTTCATTATTCACAATTCACATACCTGCATACTTCATTTTGCTTGTTCAAGTAGGCTGTCCATCCCTATTTTCAAAGACTGCCTCTCGTCCGATTAAATGCCTCGCACATAGGCAACAATAAAATTGACAGGAGCCTAGTATCTTGTATAGACATGCAAATGTTATACCTAAAGACATTTAGGCCTACATGTGCACACAGTGCCATGGAACTAGAGAAGCATTTTATGATGTCATGCTTCTGACCCCATCCTATTTAGAAATATTGTTGTTGTTTTGAAAAACAAACAGTTTTTTGTTTGTTTCCTGTTTCATACCGAGCTCTCCATAGTCTACCCTTACCCTAGGCCTAAGCTACTAAGACTGGTTCAACAGCAAAGTGTTGTGCCTTTTTTATCCTGGCTTTTCACAGTAGCCTATCCATAAAAGGTGTTTAAATGGTCTGTTAGTCAGGGAGCCTTGAATTAAAAATTTACTGCACATCCTAAAACATTGCACATATGCCTGCTTGCATTCTTAATTTTGCTTGTTCAAGTATCCAGGCATGTAGCCTAACGGTTAAGAGTATTGGGCCAGTAACCGAAAGGTTGCTGGTTTGAATCCCTGAGCCGGCAAGGTGGAAAAATCTGCTGTTTGCTCCTTGAGCAAGGCAGTTAAGCCCCCAGCAACAACTCCTACCCTGGCGCAGATGACGTCGATTAAGGTAGCCCCCGCACCTCTCTTAAAACCGTTTTTTTTTTTTTTTTTTTTACTGTTGTATTACTCGATATTGTAGCCTATGCTATTAATAAACTGTTGTATCAATCCATATTGGACCAGGAAGTGAATATTCCGTGCCCACAGCCGAACTGGAGTTAATGACAACACAAAGACCGCCAATAACCTACAAAACTTGGGACAAACGCACGCTGTATTAAGCCATGGAACACGTTGATTGGCCAGTGAGTGGCCAAGCCCTCGTCACACCTATAACTTCTTTATTCATCAAAACTCAGCTCTTTCGTGCCAGCACCAGCTATTGAGCTCATAATTCTGGAATAATAGCTAAAGTATTTCTGACACACGCCTGGACATACAGCGCTACCGCCAGCGTATAGATCTACCATTGCGTTAGGTTTGTTAAAATAGAGCCCATAATATTTGTTGGGATTCAATCATAAAGTAGGGTCAGGGAGTTGATCCTGATCTGTTCCTGGAGCTGAGGAGGAACAATAGTACCATAATCCAAGTTTTCATGTCTCATCATTAATGTCAGGAGTTTTCCCTGACCATGTCATATGGGGGTCGGGTCACATGGTCAGGATAAACTCTTGGCCACAGAAATAAAATGAATAGAATGGGCATCCCCATTCAAGTCAATGATGGCATAATGGGTGGACCTGCAGCCATTTTGAGTGTACCAATAAGAGCAAAGCAGGAAGTGTACCCATCAATCAGTGCTGTGATTTGTTGAATCAACTCAACTGACATTACAAATATACATTCCATTGCATGAGCCACATCATAATTTGAATTAACATGCTATATTACCATGGAAATGATTGCATCACAATACCAGGCAACCCAGGAGTTTACCAGTACAATTGTCAGGATAAGAGGTTCCAAACCCGTTCTATTCATTATATTTCTACGCTCCTGGCCCCACGCCTCATCAATCTATGGCTACATCCCAAATATCTCTCCTCCCTCCCAAAGTGTGCACTGCCCTTCACTGATTTGAAAGAAAAAATGGCATGACTGGGATAAGAAATATAGTGGAAACTCTTAGCTCATGCCTCCACCAATCTAATGCTTTTAAATTTGTGGGAAGTAATTGAATGACTTCACTCTTCAGTAGAACGGCAATATTATTGGGAAGCAAACAGTTGCTGGTTAGCACCAGAGCCAGACAGAGTGTCGATTACTTTCTTCATTTACCCCTGGGGGGGATTAATAAAGTTGAATAGAATAGAATTGAGACCCACCGATGAAGATGAGCAGGATGCCCACTGTGACCTGCAGGATGAGGGAGATGGAGATGAGGGTGATGAGAGGTTTGTAGAAGGTGAAACCTGGGCCCTGCTCCAGGACAGCCTTCAGCTGGGAGGCGTTGGCCATGAGTAATGCCACGTCCAGCATGCTCTCTGCTGCACTCTTCTTATTGGCGTAGTGGTTCATGTTCAGAGCACCCCTCGTCGCCCTGTGATTCCTGCCCCTAAGGTGTGGAAGCTAACATGAATACAGAGACTAACATTAGTACAACATAGACGAGACAAAGACATCAATTATGTTCAGTATAAACATAACATATATCTAGCCATATGTCTATCTATCCACATGTCTATGGACTTAACTCAGGTACATCACTGTCTGGTTACAATTGTAAGTGAACCTGTAGGAGAGCACACTGTTTGTTATATTATTATTATTATATAAGATGCTGGTGCTATGCTACATTATATGAACACTATGATGAGTTAATGTCCTCAATTAACTTTTTACTATGTCATACTGACCTTCAGCTTATTTAGGATAAAGTTTTAATGGAAGTATGTGGACATTTTGGGGATTCCTACAGTGACTCTGCTGTGGATTTGTGGGAAATGAAAGTGTTGTGGGACTATTTTAACAGGAAGTGTGACCATGCCCTCGGTCCATGGTGACTGCGCACCGTGCACAGAGAACTGATAGAAAGGAAGAGAGGTCAAGAGATCATGTGCTATGTCTTCTCTTCAGTTTCTTGCCAACCAGGGTGTAGATACTGAAACTGTAAACCAGGAGAAAGCAGTTCACCCTGTAGAGGAAGGCCTCTTCTCTACTTTACCACCCTGCAGTAGAGCGGGTCGGAAAATATGAAGTTAAATTGTTACATCATTGACAAAGTGGGATTCCTAAACGAAACATTACCCAGGTGTCTTTGTGGGTTGAGGACAGAGTGTTTATTTTGGGTGGAACCGTCCAGCCTGACCATCCAAAAAACAAGGAGAGCCTTGTGCCCAGGTTGGCAATGTAAAACAGAGAAGCCCACATGCCTCTCACCACCTCTAAAAACACTCACAGCCCACAGAGGAAAAAGTTGTCCTTGTGACCGAGGCTAGCAATGGTTGGACAGTTACTTCTCTCTGAGAAACAGCCTGCTTTCCTTCACTGACTTATAACCCTCAAATTCCTGCACTGATCTTTCTTTGTCTTTCATTCATTCCATTCTCTGACTTTCACTCCCTTTCTCTGGCCCAGTTTTTGGGTGACATTTTTCTCACTCAATCTTGTTGCCCATCTCTCTGTCCTAGATTCCTATACTGCTGTATTCAAAATGTAACAATGTTCTAGAAATACTTAATGAGGGAACCTTCTCATGGCCTTGTTCTCCGTATCTGGTTATCTGTCCCTCTCCCTCTCTTGGGCCAAGGAGGGACTTACCTCTGCTGCTTATGTCCAGAGTGTTATAACAGGCTGAGATACAGTACGTGTACTGTATTACGTATTCTGGTAATGCCAGACACTTTTCTTAAGCATGATTGTTGAGTAACAAACAGATCATTGTGGGTCTGAACAGACACTGCTGACCAGTCAATGTTGTTGCTCATGTAAGAGATGGGAGCCCTTCTCAGCTCTCCTTTTTCCTTCACATCCTCTGCCTTCCTTGTTCATACACTGGTAGTACATCAACTGTTGTTGTTTTACTGTGAGATTCATATGTGGGCTCTTCACGTTGCTTCTATATGAACAAAACTCAACAATTAGTATAATCCGCAGGTTTAAGATCAACACCGATGGGTAAAAACAAGAAACTCTAACAGAGCTCGATGATTGCACAGTTGTTTTCCATTGAGTTTGATCAGGACTTTTCTAAGTAACATAGTCATCTTTTTTTTCTCATCTTTATTTAGCCAGGTAGGCTAGTTGCGAACAAGTTCTCATTTGCAACTGTGACCTGGCCAAGATAAAGCATGGCAATTCAACACATAGCACAACACAGAGTAACACATGGAATAAACAAAACATACAGTCAATAATACAGTAGAAAAAAAAGTATATATAAGTGCAAATGAGGTATGAGGTAGGATAAGGGAGGTAAGGCAATAAATAAGCCATGGTGGCGAAGTAATTACAATGTAGCAATTAAACACTGGAATGGTAGATGTGCAGAAGATGAATGTGCAAGTAGAGATACTGGGGTGCAAAGGAGCAAGATAAATAAATAAATACAGTATGGGGATGAGGTAGTTGGATGGGCTATTTGCAGATGGGCTATGTACAGGTGCAGTGATCTGTGAGCTGCTCTGTCAGCTGTTGCTTAATGCTAGTGAGGGAGATATGAGTCTCCAGCTTCAGTGATTTTTGCAGATCGTTCCAGTCATTGGCAGCAGAGAACTGGAAGGAAAGGCGACCAAAGTAGGAATTGGCTTTGGGGGTGACCAGTGAGACCAGTGAGATATACCTGTGTGCTACGAGTGGGTACTGCTATGGTGATCAGTGAGCTGAGATAAGACGGGGCTTTACCTAGCAGAGACTTGTAGATAACCTGTAGCCAGTGGGTTTGGCGACGAGTATGAAGCGAGGGCCAACCAACGAGAGCGTATAGGTTGCAGTGGTTTGTAGTGTATGGGGCTTTGGTGACAAAACGGGTGGCACTATAATAGACTGCATCCAATTTGTTGAGTAGAGTGTTGGAGGCTATTTTATAGATGACATCGTCGAAGTCGATGGATCGGTAGGATGGTCAGTTTTACGAGGGTATGCTTGGCAGCATGAGTGAAGGATGCTTTGTTGCGATATAGGAAACCAATTCTAGATTTCATTTTGGATTGGAGATGCTTAATGTGAGTCTGGAAGGAGAGTTTACAGTCTAACCAGACACCTAGGTATTTGTAGTTGTCCACGTATTCTAAGTCAGAGCCGTCCAGAGTAATGCTGCTGGACGGGTGGGCAGGTGCGGGCAGTGATCGATTGACTAGCATGCATTTAGTTTTACTTGCATTTAAGAGCAGTTGGAGGCCACGGAAGGAGAGTTGTATGGCATTGAAGCTCGTCTGGAGGTTAGTTAACACAGTGTCCGAAGAGAGGCCAGAAGTATACAGAATGGTGTCGTCTGCGTAGAGGTGGATCAAAGAATCACCAGCAGCAAGAGCGACATCATTGATGTATACAGAGAAGAGAGTCGGCCGAGAATTGAACCCTGTGGCACCCCCATAGAGACTGCCAGAGGTCCGGACAACAGGCCCTCCAATTTGACACACTGAACTCTATCAGAGAAGTAGTTGGTAAACCAGGCGAGGCAATCATTTGAGAAACCAAGGCTGTTGAGTCTGCCAATAAGAATGTGGTGATTGACAGAGTCGAAAGCCTTGGCCAGATCCATGAATTCGGTCTCTTATCGATGGCGGTTATGATGTCGTTTAGGACCTTGAGCGTGGCTGAGGTGCACCCATGACCAGCTCTGAAACCAGATTGCATAGCGGAGAAGGTATGGTGGGATTCGTTATGGTCGGTAATCTGTTTGTTAACTTGGCTTTCGAAGACCTTAGAAAGACAGGGTAGGATAGATATAGGTCTGTAGCAGTTTGGGTCTAGAGTATCACCCCCTTTGAAGAGGGGGATGACCGGGTCAGCTTTCCAATCTTTGGGAATCTCAGACGATATGAAAAAGAGGTTGAACAGGCTAGTAATAGGGGTTGCAACAATTTCGGCAGATACTTTTTAGAAAGAGAGGGTCCAGATTGTCTAGCCCGGCTGATTTGTAAGGGTCCAGATTTTGCAGCTCTTTCAGAACATCAGCTATCTGGATTTTGGATGTGTGGCATTTAATTATCCGTATAGACCTTTTCTTTACGTTACAAAATACATCTATGTGCCTTTGGTCGATGCTGATGGCCACCAACAGGCCCATTGGCTACGCTCCCAATCTCATAAAATATCCACTGTTCCGAGCATAATCCCCATGACAACAGGCGCGTGTTGTATTTCTGCGGAATTTAATTTTCACGAGCATACTGCGTAATCATTACGCGCAAACTATACTCAAAAACTATGCTAATATGCACATTATAGACTACGAGTAGGTCTATTGTATTGGGTTTGCAATCATTCAGACGAGACTGGTGCTTAATTTAGTATAGTCCTGTTGAAGCCCCACAAAGAAAAGTTTCAGCACAGAATGTGAGATGTTAATAAATGAACTACCGATTAACATCCGTGTAGCGAGAAATAGTTACATTGTATCCTATATGGTAAACTATAACTGTTAGGTTACAATGTAAACAATATGCAGTAAACTGCGGCATAGGTCATGGCCGTTTTTCTGAGAAAAAAACCCAAACATTTTTACGTAGATTGGGGCTGGTCTCTGTTGCAGACTGCGGACTCACAGCTTCTTGCATCGTAGCCTATCTTACCTCTCCTCCGTGCTCTCTGTCTGCATCTCCGTTCATTTCCATGTTTTCGGTTGCCATATTTGCCACTTAAATATTTAATTTACACTAAAGCGGGTTAAAATCCTAAATGTGTTGTGGGAGTCCGTGTCGTTGTGTCTCCGCCAGTGGCCGCCGGGTCGGTCCCTGTGTGAAAAACGCCTAAACGGGAAGAAGAGGACTGACTACAGGGCTTCACTAGGGGGCGTTTCTACACTGGCGTCTAGAGAAACTGAAAGAAGCCTCTGAATTTGCATGTTTTGATAATTAATGAATGCCCCTTTCATTTGGGCGAAACACAAGGGATTCCACAGAGTTTCACAAAATCTAAAATACTATATAGGGTTTTCATGAATATTGTAAATACCGTTGATCTGATCATTTAAAGGGTCTCTGATTCTAACTTTGGGCTAAGCCTGGTATGTATAGCCTTTGGTGAAAAATATTCCCAAACACCATTTCAACATAATTTGTATAACGTAACGGTTGCAGAATGCGTCAGAATAATATTTTACTTTCCAATGCTGAAGGTGCCATCTTGCGTACATCTTCAGTATATATTTTCAGAGGCACACTACTAGCAGCAGTATACAGTGCATTTGGAGAGTATTCAGACCGCTTCACTTTTTACATATTTTGTTATGTTACAGCCTTATTCTAAAAATGGTTCAATCGTTTTTTCTTTCATCAATCTACACACAATACCCCATAATGACAAAGCAAGACATTTTAGCAAATGTAAAAATAAAAACGTTAATATTAAATATACATAACTATTCAGACCCTTTACTCAGTACTTTGTTGAAGCACCTTTGGCTACAAGCTTGGCACACCTCAATTTGGGCAGTTTCTCAAATTCTTCTCTGCAGATCCTCTCAAGCTTCCTCAGGTTGGAAGGGGAGTGTTGCTGCACAGTATTTTCAAGTCTCTCCAGAGATGTTAGATCGGGTTCAAGTCCGGGCTCTGGCTGGGTCACTCAAGGAAAATCAGAGACTTGTCCTGAAGTCACTTCTGTGTTGTCTTTGCTTAGGGTCGTTGTCCTGTGGGAAGGTGAACCTTCGACCCAGTCTGAGATCCTGAGCATGCTGAAGCAGGTTTTCATCAAGGATATCTCTATACTTTGCTCCGTTCATCATTCCCTTGATCCTGACTAGTCTCCCAGTCCCTGCCGCTGAAAAACATCCCAACAGCATGATGCTGCAACCACCATGCTATACCGTAACGATGGTGCCAGGTTTCAGCTGGCATTCAGGTTTCATCAGACAAGAGAATCTTGTTTCTCATGTTCTGAGAATCATTTAGTTGCCTTTTGGCAAACTCCAAATGGGCTGTCATGTGGTTTCCGTCTGGCCACTCTACCATAAAGGCCTGATCGGTGGAGTGCTGCAGAGATGGTTGTCCTTCTGGAAAGTTCTCCCATATCCACAGAGGAACTCTCGAGCTCTGTCAGAGTGACCATCAGGTTCTTGGTCGCCTCCCTGACCAAGGCCCTTCTCCCCCTATTGCTCAGTTTGGCTGGGCGGCCAGCTCTAGGAAGAGTCTTGGTGGTTCCAAACTTCTTCCATGTAAGAATGATGGAGGCACTGTGTTCTTGGGGAACTTCAATGCTGCAGAAATGTTTTGATTCCCTTCCCCAGATCTGTGCCTCGACACAATCCTCTCTCATAGCAATACAGACAATTCCTTCAACCTCATGCCTTGATTTTTGCTGACATGCACTGTCAACTGTGACACCTTATATAGACAGGTGTGTGCCTCTCCAAATCATGTCAAATCAATTGAATTTACCACAGGTGGACTCCAATTGTAGAAACATCTCAAGGATGATCAATGGAAACAGGATGCACCCCAGCTCAATTTCGAGTCTCATAGCAAAGGGTGTGAATACTTGTGTAAATAAGGTGTTTCTGTCTTAATTTTAATAGATTTGCAACCATTTTTTAAAAGAAGTTTTTTCTTTGTCATTATCGGGTATTGTGTGTAGATTCATGAGAAAAACTAATAATTTATTCCATTTTAGAATACAGTTGTAACGTAACAAAATTAGGAAAAGGTGAAGGGGTCTGAACACTTTCCGAATGCACTGTAACTCTCCATACACGTGGAACACTCTGCACGGGCAAAAATAGCACTCGTCATGTTTAAATCCAACAGATTGGTGCCAATAAGAAATAATAACGGAATAACTGTACTGAACTGAATGAAATATATATTATAGCCTATCAAGAACATACATCCCACTGGGCACAGATGTCGTTTCAATGTCTATTCCATGTTGGTTCAATGTAATTTCATTGAAATGACCGGTGTTTGCCCATTGGGAATTACTCATCGATGAACACTTTAAGGCTATAATTAGCAGACTATTCTATTTCATTCCAATCTATTCTATGTTGTTATATTATATTGTATTCTGTTGAATTTATCTAAAATGAATACAATATATATGTTCGCCCATCAAGAACAAGCTATTGTCACGGCTTTCTTCCTGGGTGTAACGGCGTTCTTCTATCTCCTCCTCTGATGAAGAGGTAGAATAAGGATCGGACCAAAATGCAGCGTGATGATGATTCATGACAGATTTTAATGAAAGAAAAACTAAACATACAGAAACTACAAAATAAACTAAATGAAATAACGAAAACCGAAACAGCGCTATCTGGTGCAAACACAAAGACAGGAACAATCACCCACGAAACACTCACAGAATATGGCTGCCTAAATATGGCTCCCAATCAAGAGACAACGATAATCACCTGACTCTGATTGAGAACCGCCTCAGGCAGCCATAGACTAATTAGACACCCCACAAAACCCCAAGACAAAAAACACACCACAATAACCCATGTCACACCCTGGCCTGACCAAATAAAGAAAGAAAACACAAAATACTAAGACCAAGGCGTGACAGAACCCCCCTCTAAGGTGCGGACTCCCGGACGCACCTCCAAACCATAGGGAGGGTCCGGGTGGGCGTCTGTCCATGGTGGCGGCTCTGGCTCGGGACGTGGACCCCACTCCATAAATGTCTTCCTTCCTCCCCCTCGCGTCCTGGGATAGTCCACCCTCGCCGCCGACCATGGCCTAGTAGTCCTCACCCAGAACCCCACTGGACTGAGGGGCAGCTCGTGACTGAGGGGCAGCTCGTGACTGAGGGGCAGCTCGTGACTGAGGGGCAGCTCTGGACTGAGGGGTAGCTTGGGACTGAGGGGAAGCTCGGGACTGAGGGACAGCTCGGGACTGAGGGGCAGCTCAACACTGAGGGGAAGCCCAGCACTGAGGGGAAGCCCAGCACTGAGGGGAAGCCCAGCACTGAGAGGAAGCTCAACACTGAGAGGAAGCTCAGCACTGAGAGGAAGCTCAGGCAGGTAGTTGGCTCCGGCAGATCCTGGCTGGCTGGCGGATCTGGAAGAGTCTGGTTGACTGACAGATCTGGAAGAGACTGGTTGACTGGCAGATCTGGAAGAGTCTGGTTGACTGGCAGATCTGGAAGAGTCTGGTTGACTGGCAGATCTGGAAGAGTCTGGTTGACTGGCAGATCTGGAAGAGTCTGGTTGACTGGCAGATCTGGAAGAGTCTGGCTGACTGGCAGATCTGGAAGAGTCTGGCTGACTGGTGGATCTAGCTACTCTGGCTGCTCCATGCAGACTGGCAGCTCTGGCTGCTCCATGCAGACTGACAGCTCTGGCTGCTCCATGCAGACTGACAGCTCTGGCTGCTCTATGCAGACTGGCAGCTCCTGCTGCTCCATGCAGGCTGGCAGCTCAGGCTGCTCCATGCAGGCTGGCAGCTCTGGCTGCGCTGAACAGGCAGGAGACTTCAGCAGCGCTGTAGAGGAGGAAGGCTCTGGCAGCGCTGAATATGTGGGAGACTCCGGCAGCGCAGGAGAGGAGGAAAGCTCTGGCTGCGCTAAACAGGCGGGAGACTCCGGCAGCACAGGAGAGGAGGAAAGCGCTGGCTGCGCTGAACAGGCGAGGCGCACTGAAGGCCTGGTGCGTGGTGCTGGAACTGGTGGTACTGGACCGAGGACACGCACAGGAAGCCTGGTGCGGGGAGCTGCCACCGGAGGACTGGTGTGTAAAGGTGGCACAGGATGGACCGGACCGTGAAGGTGTACTGGAGAGCCTGAGAGCAGGGCTGGCACAGGACATGCAAGGCTAGGTAGGTCCACAGGAGGCCTAGTGCGTGAGGCTGGCACAATTTTCACCAGCCGACTAACACGCACCTCAGGACGAGTATGGAGCGCTGACCCAGGTGCCATTAAATCCCGACACGCTCCGTCGGGCGAATATCGTATCTAAAGCACCAAACTAGCAACTCCCTTATTACTCTCTCCTCCACTTTCCCCATTAACTCCTTCACAATCTCTGCTTCGCTCACCTCTAACACCGGCTCTGGTTCTGGTCTCCTCCTTGGCTCCTCACGATAAACAGGGAGAGTTGGCTCAGGTCTGACTCCTGACTCTGCCACACTCTCCCTGAACCCCCCCCCCCCCAATACATTTTTGGGGCTGACTCTTGGGCTTTCTTCTGCGCCGTCGTGCTTGTCTCTCCAACTCCATTCTCCTATAACCCTCTTCGCACTGCTCCAGCGAATCCCAGGCGGGTTCCGGTACTCTCCCTGGGTCGACCGCCCACCTGTCTATTTCCTCCCAAGTAGTGTAGTCCCGATATTGTTGCTCCTGCTGCCGCTGTTGCTTCTCCTCATACCAGCGCCTCTCAGCTCTCTCCGCCTCCAGTTCTTCTTTGGGGCGGCGATATACTCCAGGCTGATCCCAGGGTCCTTCTCAGAACAATTCATCCTCCCATGTCCGTTCCTCCTTTCGCTGCCGCTGCCTGTCACCACGCTGCTTGGTCCGGGTGTGGTGGGTGATTCTGTAACACCGTTCTTCTATCTCCTCCTCTGATGAAGAGGTAGAATAAGGATCGGACCAAAATGCAGCGTGGTGATGATTCATGATAGATTTTAATGAAAGAAAAACTAAGAAAAACTAAACATACAGAAACTACAAAATAAACTAAATGAAATAACGAAAACCGAAACAGCCCTATCTGGTGCAAACACAAAGACAGGAACAATCACCCACGAAACACTCACAGAATATGGCTGCCTAAATATGGCTCCCAATCAGAGACAACGATAATAATATGAACCGCCTCAGGCAGCCATAGACTAATTAGACACCCCACAAAACCCCAAGACAAAAAACACACCACAATAACCCATGTCACACCCTGGCCTGACCAAATAAATAAAGAAAACACAAAATACTAAGACCAAGGCGTGACACTGGGAAGTAGAGGCGGACCAAAACGCAGCATGGTTATAGTTCATGGTTCTTTAATAAGAGACACTTAACATGAACTAACTACAAAACACATGAACTAACTACAAAACAATAAACGTGAAAACCGAAACAGTCCTAACTGGTGCAGAAAACACAAAGACAGGAAACAATCACCCACAAAATACCCAAAGAATATGGCTGCCTAAATATGGCTCCCAATCAGAGACAACGATAAACACCTGCCTCTGATTGAGAACCAATCCAGGCAACCATAGACTTACCTAGACACCTGAAAGAACACAAGCCCATAAATCTACAAAAAACCCTAGACAAGAAAAACATAAATCACCCCCTGGCCTAACCAAAATAATAAAGAAAACAAAGATAACTAAGGCCAGGGCTTGACAGCTATTTCTAATCAGTGGTCATTTGCATGATTTTTATTACAATTATATTACATTCGATTATATTCAAGTTATATTCTAGTATTCTAGTTGAGTTAAATTCAGTAGAATATAAAATAATAGGCAATTATTCTATAATGATCACATATTGGCTATAATTTGCAGGTTTCTGCCGAGAATAGGGGAAGTCAGCGTCATGCATAGGATGGGAGGATACAGAGTGGTGGTCGGTCCATAACAACCCCTGTCACGGAGGCTGAAAGCTACCGCATAAAAACGTGTGCATTTATCGGATATGTGTTGTTGCTAAGGTCGTGGATGTGTGTCTTTAAATTGAATTGTCTCCTTGCAATGGAAAGTGTAATTTGAGAGAGACACCGCAGAAATACAGCCCGAACGAACGGTAAAATGCTCTGAGCACGTCATCCACACTGGGAGAATACCGTGCCGCAGTGAGCAAACAATCTGATCGCTTCTAATTCCGCTCCCGGACACCGCTGAACAGAACTTCTCCCCAGCGGAGGCGAATAGTTAACGGAGTGATGCGATGGGGACGATGCCGTCCCTGACTTCATTCTGCTTTTAAACCAAGAAAAAAACTGTAATGAATACTCAATAACCAGCTACGGGATCCGATAGCCTAAGATTATAGCGGTCACAGCTGCGCACCTGACACTTACATGGTTATTTTGAGGGATTAGAGAGAGACGGAACTATCCTGGCACGACAACTATCCGTGAGTGTTTATTGTAGCATTTCTACCTACCACGAGTTCTGCTTCTAAACTGTAACCAATTTGATCAGTTAAGAAAGCAATGTTGCAATAAACTGCATAAAATAGGAATGAATTACATTGTAATTTATTAATGCAACATTTCAATTGGCTGGCTGGCTGGATTTGTGATAAGCTGAGCCGCATTAAATCAAGCAGTGGCACCATTGCACCTGTTATAAGAGTTTGTCAATTGGTATTTTATAAATATGCCAGATATCTCAAGTGAGATTATTATTTTAGGGATAGTATAGCTTCGTATCTGCGTCAGTGCAGGCGAACGTTGAAGGTATGCACTCCCTCGCCGCTGGGGAAGGACAATAATAGTAATCGCCTCTGAATGTCACCGGTAAGTGTCTAAACATTTCCCGGGGATGGATTCCGGGGACGACTCGGGCTCGGACCCGCCACTTGGATCCACATTCTCCTCGGTGCCCAATTTAGACTCTGACATCAATGACAATAGGCTTATCTATGAGAACGGTGGACAGCGGAATGTCAACATAGAAACGGCAGTGCTGCGTGGGGCAAGCGACCAGAGCGCGTTTCCCTTATCGGACTACCGGGGACTCGTCCGCCAGAGGTTCATTCGCAGAAGTTTGTGGTTTTCGGACGCGGACGACCAAGCGTTGGACGCGCCAGAATGCGGTAACAGCACTCCAGTGCTCAGCGTCCACCTGCGCACCATCGTGGACCGAACCCGAACCCTCGCGATTGGACCACGCGTGGCTTTCCAAGTCCAGGAGAGCTCGAGCACCGAGAGCCAAGTGGGGCAGAAGGACAGCGCAACTGAAAGCGTGAGCGCGGATGAGGAGAAGGTGAGGAGCGTGGCCGAGCCCAAACCAGATGATGCAGCTGAACCGTCGCCTGATACCACTGGGAAAGCTGGGAGTGATGAAAACGAGGATGAGAACGAGATGAAAGCCGTGTCCACCTCACCCGGGGGCCGGTTTCTCAAGTTCGATACTGAGCTCGGGAGAGGGTCTTTCAAGACTGTTTACAAAGGTCTGGACACAGACACCTGGTTAGAAGTCGCTTGGTGTGAACTTCAGGTAATATAACGTTGTTTTACAATTTGAATAAAATGTATTCAGCCTATCATTGTCATGTATTTGGCATACATCAACATCCACAAAGAAATTGTTAATTGACCACAAAATCAATATTTCGCAATGGCCATCTCAGTCTCCGGACTTGAACCCTATTGAAAACCTATGGTTTGAATCGATGAGGGCAGTACATAAGCTCAGACAAAGATATCAAGAATCTGGAAATATTCTGTATGGAGGAACGGTTTAAGATCCCTCCCAGTGTGTTCTCCAATCTCATAAAACATTTAGGAAAAAGACTCAGTGTCTGTCGTTATCCTCGCAAGTGTGGGTGCTGGTCTCAAGTACTGAAAACGGGTGACAATCATTTTGACCCATATCTTTTTTAGATTTTGTTTTATTACTTGTTAAACTGAATATCTTTCTCTGAGCAATTGTATTAGTATAACATCCATTTTTTATAACATATAATATAGCTCAGTATTTGTATTATTTATTTTTGCTCATCAATATCAATAATTATTGGACCCCAATGTATATCCAGATGATAGCCTCACTGCAACATGTATAACACTATAGCTATTTTATAAAGAGGTAATAACACCTTATTTTATGTCTGACATACATTTTGCACTGTATTTGGCCTTTATTAATAGTTGTCAGCGCACAAGGATGAATTGAGTTCCTGCCACTCTTTGGTTATTGGTCATATCACATTTAATTGAAGTCATAGACTTACTTCTATGATAGGCCTACCACTGCACAGACACACTGACATTATTGTCGGTGCCACCACTTGAACCAGTGCTATTCCAGTTGCATGCATTTTTAATCTGCATGTCAGGGATTACAATTTCCCCTCTTCCTGTACGGGGATTTTAGTCAGTGTACAGACTGTCACTGACAGAGTGACTGGTGGTAATATGAGGGTAAACGCAAGTATACACTGTATACCCACTTATTTTATAGTGTACATTGCATATACTCACTTCTTAATCTCCACAATGCATATCAACGTAGTGTAATGGAGGTATATGATGTAACAATTAATAAAGCTGATGGAACAGATAAGAATGTTTTGCTTAAAATGTTGATAAACTATTATTTCTTCACAATTTGGTGCAGCAATGTGAACAAGGCGCTAGGTCTACGCGTGAGTGATCCATAATGCAATTTGCGGTAAAACACTGTTCTAAAATGTTTTGACATGCCACCAGGGGTCTTTTCACAATCCTCAAATCCAGAACAAATTCAAGAAAGCATACAGTATTATATAGAGACATTATTGCATGGAACTCTGTTCCATCTCATATTGCTCAAGTGAACAGCAAACCCGGGTTTTAAAAATGAGATAAACACCTCACGGCACAACGCTTCTCCCCTATTTGACCTACATAGTTTGTATGTATGTATTGATATGTAGGCTACGTGTGCCTTTTGCCATTTTGAACAATTATGTAGTTCTGTCCTTGAGCTGTTGTCTTTTGATGTTCTGTATTATGTCATGTTTCATGTTTTGTGTGGACCCAAGGAAGAGTAGCTGCTGCGTTTGGTTGAGTTGTCAACTAACGTGAATTCTACTTCAAGTCAACAAAACATTTCACCATGTCATTGGGTTTAGGTTAAAAGTTGGCAAAAAAAACAATGTTGATAACTTTTTGCAAATCCAATCCATTTTCCACGTTGATCCAACGTTGTCACATAGATGTTGTTGAAATTACATTGAATCAACATTGTTTCCACTTCATTTCAACAAAACAATTTAATGTGATGACGTTAAATCAATGTGGAAAACTGATTTGATTTGCAAAATGTCACCAACTTTAGGGAACTTTTTTTCTTCAGCCAACCTTTAACCTAAATCCAATGTCATGGAGAATTTCAAACTGACAGCCAGTCGCTGTCTGATGTGGTGCCGTGCCTTCTCAACCTTGAAGCGCACTTGCAGTCAACTACTATTGCAAAACTGTTGGCACAGGTCCTCCTGAAGTCGCTGCGTGAGCGCTTCGTATGCATACTGAATCCTTTGGCATCCAACTTCCACATAACCTTTGCAGCAGATTGCCAAGATGGATCCAAGTGCGTCTCTGGAACTTCGCTCAAAAGACATGGAACCACTGATGAGGGAAGTAAGTCTGTGACAATACCAGTATCGCAGTATTTTTTTCCAATGCAAAAAATGAAAACAGGACCAACTGTTTGGTCCTTCAAAAACCTGCTGAATGTAAAATATTGTGTACTATAGCTTGGAAAATGAATAAATGTGACTGGATGACAACATCATTTTGTTTGTTTACAACATTAGGTTTTAAAAAAAATCTGGTTGCCACTTTACTAACAAGTACCGCAATGCTGGTATCGTCCCGGCCCTAGAGGGAAGCAGAGTCTTTTTTAACATGAGCAAATCAGAGAGTACAGCCATGGAGCAGCAGGACACCAGGAAGATGCCAGACTGATGAATCCAGCAAGAGTCTTGACCACAGTACTTCAGAAATATAGCTTATTTTCTTCGAAGATTGTGTCTGGGGTCACTGTCCAGCCGAAGGGTCAACCTGGCAGAGCACTAAGTGCCCCATGTGGACTGTGGAAATACCTGGAAGAGGTAAAAGGGGGTATGTGTACACACATACTCAAATAAAATATGTTATTTGTCACATACATGTGTTTAGCAGATGTTATTGCGGGTGTAGCGAAATGCTTGTGCTTCTAGTTTCGACAGTGCAGTAATATCTAACAAGTAATATCTAACAATTTCCCAACAAATACCTAATACACACAAATCTAAGTAAAGGAATGGAATTAGGAATATATAAATATATGGACCGGAAATGTCAGAGCGGCATAGACTGAGTATAGTATATAATACAGTATATACATATGAGATGAGCAATGCAAGATATGTAAACATTATTAAAGTGACATTATTTAAAGTGACAAGTGTTCCATTTATTAAAGTGGCAAATGATTTCAAGTCTGTGTATGTAGGCTGCAGCCTCTGTGCTAGTGTTGACTATTTAACAGTCTTATGGCCTTGAGATATAAGCTGTTTTTCAGTCTCTCGGTCCCAGCTTTGATGCACCTGTACTGACTTCGCATTCTGGATGATAGCGGGGTGAACAGGCAGTGGCTTGGATGGTTGTTGTACTTGATGATCTTTTTGTGACATCGGGTGCTGTAGGTGTCCTGGAGGGCAGGTAGATTGCCCCCAGTGATGCGTTGTGCAGACCGCACAAGCCTCTGGAGAGCCTTTGCAGTTGTGGGCAGTGCAGATGCCACAACAGCCAAACAGGATGCTCTCAATTGTGCATGTATAAAAGTTTGTGAAGGTTTCAGGTGACAAGCAAAACTCTGTTGCGCCTTCTTCACCACACTCTCTGTGTGGGTGGATCATTTCAGTTTGTTGTGATGTGTACACCGAAGAACTTTCCACCTTCTCCACTGGTGTCCCGTCGAAGTGGATCAGGGGGTGATCCCTCTGCTGTTTCCTGAAGTCCAGGATCATCTCCTTTGTTTCGTGGTCGTTGAGTGGGAGGTTATTTTCCTGACACCACACTCCCAGAGCCCTCACCTCCTCTCTGTAGGTTGTCTCATCGTTGTTGTTAGTCAAGCCTGCTACTGTTGAGTCATCTGCAAACTTGATGATTGAGTTGGAGGCGTGCATGGCCATGCAGTCATTGGCGAACAGGGAATACAGAAGGGGGCTGAGCACGCACCCTTGTGGGGCTCCAGTGTTGAGGATCAGTGAAGTGTAGGTGTTGTTTCCTACCACCACCTGGGGGCGGCCCATCAGGAAGTCCAGGACCCAATTGCACAGGACAGGGTTCAGATCCATGGCCTTGAACTTAATGTTGACCTTGGAGGGTTCTATGGTGTTGAATGCTGAGCTATAGTCAATGAACAGCATTCTTACATAGGTATTCCTCATGTCCAGATGGGAAGGGCAGTGTGCAGTGTGACAGCGATTGCATCGTCTGTGGACCTATTGGGGCGGTAAGCAAATTGAAGTGGGTGGCAGGTAAGGTAGAGGTGATTTGATCCTTAAAGGTGATTTGATCCTTAGGCGATAGTCATTTAGTTCAGTTACCTTTGCATTCTTGGGAACAGGGACATTGGTGGCCATCTTGAAGCATGTTGAGACAGCAGTCTGGGATAGGGAATGATTTAATATGTCCGTAAACACACCAGCCAGCTGGTCTGCGCATGCTCTGAAGATGTCGCTAGGGATGCCGTCTGGGCCGGCAGCCTTGCGAGGGTTAACACGCTTACATGTCTTACTCACGTCAACCACGGAGAAGGAGAGCCCACTGTTCTTGGTAGCTGGCCGCGTCAGTGGCACTGTGTTATCCTCAAAGCGGTCGATGAAGTGTTTAGCTTGTCAGGGAGAAAGGCGTCAGTGTCTGCGGCATAGCTGGTTTTCCTTTTGTAGTCTGTGATTGACTGTAGACCCTGCCACAAACATCTTATGTCTGAGCTGTTGAATTGCGACTCTGTTTGATTGCCTTACGGAGGGAATGACCACTCTGTTATTATTCTGCCATATTCCCAGTCACCTTACCATGGTTAAATACGGTGGTTTGCGCTAACAGTTAAGTGCGAATGCTGCCATTTATCCATGGTTTCTGATTAGGGTAGGTTTTAATAGTCACAGTGGGTACCACATCTCCTATACACTTATTAATATACTCAGTAACCGTCTCGGTGTACACGTCAATATTATTCCCCCGAAGGTATTCGGGAACATATCTCAGTCCGCATGATCAAAACAATCTTGAAGCGTGGATTCCGAATGGTCAGACCAGCGACCAACTTCCTGTTTGAGTTTCTGCCTATTGGAAGGGAGGAGTGAAATGGAGTTGTGGTCAGATTTTCCGAAAATATGGCGGGGGAGGGCCTTGTATGCATCCCGGAAGTTGGAGTAGCAATGGTCGAGTGTTTTCCCAGTGTGAGTGCTACAGTCGATATGCTGACAGAATTTAGGAAGACTTTTCCTCAAATTTGCTTCGTTAAAATCCCCAGCTTTAATAAATGCAGCCTCATGGTTTCCAGTTTGCCCGAAGTCCAGTGAAGTTCCTTGAGGGCCATCGTGGTATCGGCTTGATTTACACGGCTGTGACAATAACCGAAGAGAATTCTCTTGGGAGATAATACGGTTGTCATTCAATTGTGAGGTATTCTAGTTCGGGTGAACTAAAGGACTTGAGTCCCTGTATGTTATTACAATTACACCATGAGTCGTTAATCATGTAACATACATCCCCGCCCTTCTTCTTCCCGGAGAGATGTTTATTCCTGTCGGCACGATGGACTGAGAATCCAGATGGCTGGACCGACTCCGACAGTATATAACGGGAGAGCCATGTTTCCGTGAAACAGAGTATGTTACAATCCCTGATGTCTCTCTGGATAGACATACATGTTTACAATGACATAAACATAACATATTCAATGTGCCATGACTTAATTAGTCTTTTTTCCCCTCTCTTTCTGTCAGATAAAGGTACATCTACTAAAGTAAAATAAAGCATTGGATTGGAGTAAACCTGGGAGTTTCCTTCCACTATATTTATTGCACCAGTCCAGGGAGTTATCCTTTAAATCCAAGTCACATTAGGATTGATTCATAATTTTAACCCAAACAAACCTATGTCCTGACTATGGAGTTGTATGGAGTCCTCTAGTGGCAATAATCATTTGTTAGCATGAGCAGGGCCATTGAGGACTTTTGCCATTTTGATTTAGTCAGCTGGGCAGGACTTCCAACTTCATTGTCTGATCCCTCCTGATGACCCAGGTTAGAATCAGGACAGCTGGGTCATCAGGAGGGATCAGCAAATGAATTTTACTTTTGAAGAAGAAAATGGACTATTTCAAGATGGAAATGGCCTCAATGGCGCTGCCCATCCTGTCACTGATACCATCGTGACACAGATACAGAGATGTTATGCCTATCCAAGTCTATGGATGCCTTTGACAGTGTTTACAGCTGTGTACAATATTTGCACATTATACTTTTTAAAAATTATTTAAGCTCTATCAAGTTGGTTGTTGATCATTGCTAGAAAGTCATGTTCAAGTCTTGCCATAGATTTTCAAGCCGATTTAAGTCAGAACTGTAACTAGACCACTCAGGAACATTCCATGTTGTCTTGGTAAGCAATTGTATATTTGGCCTTGTGTTTTAGATTATTTTCCTGCTAAAAGGTGCATTTGTCTCCCAGTGTCTGTTGGAAAGCAGACTGAACCAGACATTCCTCTCGGATTTTGCCTGTGCTTAACTCAATTACGTTTATTTTTATCCCCCCAAAAAAACTCCCTTGTCCTTGCCAATGACAAGCATACCCATAATATGATGCAGCCACCAACATTCTTGAAAATATGAAGAGTGGTACTCAGTGATGTGTTGTGTTGGATTTGCACCAAACATAACGCTGATTATTCAGGTAATTTAAACATGTTTTTGTTGTTGTGGTTTTACTTTAGTGCAAACAGGATGCATGTTTTGGAATATTTGTATTGTGTACAGGCTTCCTTCTTTTGTGGTTGAATCTGTGGTTTAAATTCACTGCTCGACTGAGGGATTTTACAGATAATTGTATGTGTGGGGTACAGAGATGAGGAAGTCATCTCTAATTATTGACTCAAGACATTTCAGCTTCATTTTTAATTACAAACTTTTCTAAAAACATAATTCCACGTTGACATTATGGGGTATTGTGTGTAGGGCAGTGACACAAAATCTCAGTTTAATCCATTTTAAATTCAGGCTGTAACACAACCAAATGTGGAAAAGTGAAGGTGTGTGAATACTTTCTGAAGGCACTGTAAATGGTTCCTAGCCTCCCACGCATAGTCCCCAAAACTAAAACTACTATAAATAAAAAACATCTAAATATGAATAGTTATAAAAAATAATATTGAATCACAAAACTATAATAACCTTGCTCTGAACAGTCAGTATGCCAGCCTACCAGGACTAATTGAGGTCTGTTCTTGCAGAGTATGTAGTCACAAACCAATACAGATCCATTGTTTTGATGCAATTCCTTTAGAGTATCTTGGGTGACATGTATGTCAAATTCTCCCTCCTTCCCTGCTCTCCCATCTCTCCCTCTCCACTCTCTTTCCCTCCCTCCCTACTCTACCTCCCTCCCTACTATCTCTGCCTTTCCTCCCTACTCTCTCTTCCTCCCTACTATCTCTCTCTCCCTCCCTCCCTACTCTCTCTCCCTCCGTCCCTACTATCTCTCTCTCTCTCCCTCCCTACTCTCTCTCTCCTTCACTACTCTCTACTCTCTCTCCCTCCCTACTCACTCTCTCCTTCCCTCCTCTCTCTTTCCCTGACAGCCTGTTGCCATAGAATAAACAAAATCCCCACAGCACAGAGCAAGTAGAATAATAAAATGTTTTTGTGGAGCTTCACAATCTTTTATTGAATAATTCTGCTTCAGAACAGTGATATAATCCAGGCCCCTGGATGTCTTTGTTGCCTGTTGCTGCTGTGGTCTGATGCATGGTGTATATAATCACTGGCACATTGAGGGATGGCCGTACCCTTTACTGAGAGGACTGGGGAGACAGATGAGGGAATGGATGGAGAGTTACAGTTCACTGTGCTCTGGTCTGGTGCTGCTGAATGACCAGGGGCCAGGCCGTGTCTTGGGCCACCACTGTTTGGCTTATCTTCAGTTGGAGAGTGGGTGGGGGATAGGGACTGCATAATAGAGAGGAGGAAGGGACTGTTTATCCAGGGCTATCTGTGTGTGTGTCCTACTTTACCAAACAAGGTAGAGTCATAATCACTACCATCATGGGTTTCGTTTGGACAGTCCAAGCAAAGTCTTCATACAGACTCCATGCAGCTAAATGGGTGACTCTGTGTATAGTTGGGTATAGCTACAGTTACTTTCACAGTTGCTTTGACTGGCTGTGTATTAACAAAAACTCAGCTCTCAGCTATTCAGCCCCCTTAACGCAAATTACTCTAAAATCAAAGCCATGCATTAATGATAGTGACATTGTGCCTATTGATGTGTCTTTGGCACCATTGTGTTTAATACAACTCTATTCTCCACATTTTCACCGGACTGAAAAATGACCCCCCACGTTTCTGTAGGTCAGATCTGGGTTTGGTCCATTTGCGGTCAATTTTCTGTACTGCTGCATAGAACGTTTTAGGGTGTCACAAGAGGAGCTGAGAGAGGAGTTTAGTGTCAGAGCAGAGACAGTGGAGAGAGGAGTTTAGTGCCAGAGCAGAGAGTTGAGAGAGGAGTTTAGTGTCAGAGCAGAGAGTTGAGAGAGGAGTTTAGTGTCAGAGCAGAGACAGCTGAGAGAGGAGTTTAGTGTCAGAGCAGAGACAGCTGAGAGAGGAGTTTAGTGTCAGAGCAGAGACAGCTGAGAGAGGAGTTTAGTGTCAGAGCAGAGACAGCTGAGAGAGGAGTTTAGTGTCAGAGCAGAGACAGCTGAGAGAGGAGATTAGTGTCAGAGCAGAGACAGCTGAGAGAGGAGTTTAGTGTCAGAGCAGAGACAGCTGAGAGAGGAGTTTAGTGTCAGAGCAGAGACAACTGAGAGAGGAGTTTAGTGTCAGAGCTGAGACAGCTGAGAGAGGAGATTAGTGTCAGAGCAGAGACAACTGAGAGAGGAGTTTAGTGTCAGAGCAGAGACAGCTGAGAGAGGAGTTTAGTGTCAGAGCAGAGACAACTGAGAGAGGAGTTTAGTGTCAGAGCAGAGACAGCTGAGAGAGGAGTTTAGTGTCAGAGCAGAGACAGCTGAGAGAGGAGTTTAGTGTCAGAGCTGATACAGCTGAGAGAGGAGTTTAATGTCAGAGCTGATACAGCTGAGAGAGGAGTTTAGTGTCAGAGCAGAGACAGCTGTGAGAGGAGTTTAGTGTCAGAGCAGAGACAGCTGTGAGAGGAGTTTAGTGTCAGAGCAGAGACAACTGAGAGAGGAGTTTAGTGTCAGAGTTGAGACAGCTGAGAGAGGAGATTAGTGTCAGAGCAGAGACAACTGAGAGAGGAGTTTAGTGTCAGAGCAGAGACAGCTGAGAGGAGTTTAGTGTCAGAGCAGAGACAGCTGAGAGAGGAGTTTAGTGTCAGAGCAGAGACAGCTGAGAGAGGAGTTTAGTGTCAGAGCTGAGACAGCTGAGAGAGGAGTTTAGTGTCAGAGCAGAGACAACTGAGAGAGGAGTTTAGTGTCAGAGCTGATACAGCTGAGAGAGGAGTTTAGTGTCAGAGCAGAGACAGCTGAGAGAGGAGTTTAGTGTCAGAGCAGAGACAGCTGAGAGAGGAGTTTAGTGTCAGAGCAGAGACAGCTGAGAGAGGAGTTTAGTGTCAGAGCAGAGACAGCTGTGAGAGGAGTTTAGTGTCAGAGCAGAGACAGCTGTGAGAGGAGTTTAGTGTCAGAGCAGAGACAACTGAGAGAGGAGTTTAGTGTCAGAGTTGAGACAGCTGAGAGAGGAGTTTAGTGTCAGAGCAGAAACCGGTGAGAGAGGAGTTTAGTGTCAGAGCAGAGACAGCTGTGAGAGGAGTTTAGTGTCAGAGCAGAGACAACTGAGAGAGGAGTTTAGTGTCAGAGCAGAGACAGCTGAGAGAGGAGTTTAGTGTCAGAGCAGAGACAGCTGTGAGAGGAGTTTAGTGTCAGAGCAGAGACAACTGAGAGAGGAGTTTAGTGTCAGAGTTGAGACAGCTGAGAGAGGAGATTAGTGTCAGAGCAGAGACAACTGAGAGAGGAGTTTAGTGTCAGAGCAGAGACAACTGAGAGAGGAGTTTAGTGTCAGAGTTGAGACAGCTGAGAGAGGAGTTTAGTGTCAGAGCAGAAACCGGTGAGAGAGGAGTTTAGTGTCAGAGCAGAGACAGCTGTGAGAGGAGTTTAGTGTCAGAGCAGAGACAGCTGAGAGAGGAGTTTAGTGTCAGAGCAGAAACCGGTGAGAGAGGAGTTTAGTGTCAGAGCAGAGACAACTGAGAGAGGAGTTTAGTGTCAGAGCAGAGACAGCTGAGAGAGGAGTTTAGTGTCAGAGTTGAGACAGCTGAGAGAGGAGTTTAGTGTCAGAGCAGAAACCGGTGAGAGAGGAGTTTAGTGTCAGAGCAGAGACAACTGAGAGAGGAGTTTAGTGTCAGAGTTGAGACAGCTGAGAGAGGAGTTTAGTGTCAGAGCAGAAACCGGTGAGAGAGGAGTTTAGTGTCAGAGCAGAGACAACTGAGAGAGGAGTTTAGTGTCAGAGCAGAGACAGCTGAGAGAGGAGTTTAGTGTCAGAGCAGAAACCGGTGAGAGAGGAGTTTAGTGTCAGAGCAGAGACAACTGAGAGAGGAGTTTAGTGTCAGAGCAGAGACAGCTGAGAGAGGAGTTTAGTGTCAGAGCAGAAACCGGTGAGAGAGGAGTTTAGTGTCAGAGCAGAGACAACTGAGAGAGGAGTTTAGTGTCAGAGCAGAGACAGCTGAGAGAGGAGTTTAGTGTCAGAGCAGAAACCGGTGAGAGAGGAGTTTAGTGTCAGAGCAGAGACAGCTGTGAGAGGAGTTTAGTGTCAGAGCAGAGACAACTGAGAGAGGAGTTTAGTGTCAGAGTTGAGACAGCTGAGAGAGGAGTTTAGTGTCAGAGCAGAAACCGGTGAGAGAGGAGTTTAGTGTCAGAGCAGAGACAACTGAGAGAGGAGTTTAGTGTCAGAGCAGAGACAGCTGAGAGAGGAGTTTAGTGTCAGAGCAGAAACCGGTGAGAGAGGAGTTTAGTGTCAGAGCAGAGACAGCTGTGAGAGGAGTTTAGTGTCAGAGCAGAGACAACTGAGAGAGGAGTTTAGTGTCAGAGTTGAGACAGCTGAGAGAGGAGATTAGTGTCAGAGCAGAGACAACTGAGAGAGGAGTTTAGTGTCAGAGCAGAGACAGCTGAGAGGAGTTTAGTGTCAGAGCAGAGACAGCTGAGAGAGGAGTTTAGTGTCAGAGCAGAGACAGCTGAGAGAGGAGTTTAGTGTCAGAGCTGAGACAGCTGAGAGAGGAGTTTAGTGTCAGAGCAGAGACAACTGAGAGAGGAGTTTAGTGTCAGAGCTGATACAGCTGAGAGAGGAGTTTAGTGTCAGAGCAGAGACAGCTGAGAGAGGAGTTTAGTGTCAGAGCAGAGACAGCTGAGAGAGGAGTTTAGTGTCAGAGCAGAGACAACTGAGAGAGGAGTTTAGTGTCAGAGCAGAGACAGCTGAGAGAGGAGTTTAGTGTCAGAGCAGAGACAGCTGAGAGAGGAGTTTAGTGTCAGAGCAGAGACAGCTGAGAGAGGAGTTTAGTGTCAGAGCAGAGACAGCTGAGAGAGGAGTTTAGTGTCAGAGCTGAGACAGCTGAGAGAGGAGTTTAGTGTCAGAGCAGAGACAACTGAGAGAGGAGTTTAGTGTCAGAGCAGAGACAACTGAGAGAGGAGTTTAGTGTCAGAGCTGATACAGCTGAGAGAGGAGTTTAGTGTCAGAGCAGAGACAGCTGAGAGAGGAGTTTAGTGTCAGAGCAGAGACAGCTGAGAGAGCAAGAGACTAGTTCACTGGCATCTGATACATTTCACAAATCTGTGTATGGATGTGACATCATAATTTAACAATTCATGCAGTATACACAGCCTACCATATGCACCCTTCGGCTATGCCTGTAAATACACTGTTTCAGTGCACAAGCAGGTGAGTCAGAATATGTGTTGTGGTTCCAGAACTAAGCCAAGGGAGAGGGAGATATTCAGTAGTTTCAGACACAGAGGGGTCCTGTACCTGGACTTTGAATTACTCCCCTCTGGGCGCAGGTATAGGGCACCCCTCAGCAGGAAAAATAGAACGAGACAATCATTTGTGCCAGGTGTGATATCCCTCCTAAATAGCTTGGGCAAATGTTCCCATTGACTCCAAGATGGCGTAGCAGTAAGTCGTCCTGTGGTATCGTCTCTCTGTAAATATCTGTAAATATAGTCTCTTTTTCGTTTTAGATATTTTTCTTCGCATATCTTTAAAAACATTTTGCTAAACCTAAGCTTCCAAATACTCTCCTGCAATCCGCCTCACCCAATGTAGCTACTTTTCCTAAAGTATTTATATTTACTTCAGAACCGGAACCCCTCAACTGAAGCTAGCCAGCAAACCACCAGCTATGCTAGCGGTCTTCAGCTAACCGGTCACCAGCTAACCTTTAGCTCGGAAAGCTCTCGCCAGTTCGAACAACGCGACGCTAACCAGAGCATAACGGACCTATTTATCTTTTTATCCCCGGATTCCCTCCGCAAACTGAACATTTTTTTTCAGCTGGATCTTCACAACTAGCTATCGCGCTAAACCGCAACCCTGGTTGATTACTTCTGGCTAGCATTTCCACCCACGTAGCTTGAAGCTAGCCCGGCCAGAGCTCCTGTGTTCCTAGCATACTCCTGGGCTTCTATACCCGGATCCACGACCGGTCTATCGATGTCACTGCATGAAGAGGAATAAACAGACTCACCCCATCGCGACGTCCTCCAAAGGCTAACTCTCTAGCCCTCGCTATCTCCTTGCTTGCTAATTCGGCATGCTAACTGCTAGCTTGTTTAGCCCAGGTCCGCTAACTACTACCTTGTTTACCCCGGCCTGCTAATCTGTTAGCTTGTTAGCACAGGCCTGCTAACCGTCTGCATCGCAGTGGCCCATATGTACTTTCTATCTCTTCCCGACTTTAAATTTTTTTTATACCTTCCGGAAACCTGCCTCACCCAATGTGATACGGAATCGCTATTATTTTTAATTTTTAGAACACACTCAAGAACCTCCAGAAGCTAACCAGATAACTAGCTACAAGCTATTTAGTCATTGTTATTTTTTTTTAACCTGGATAACACTCACCAGTCCAGCCCCCCTGCCCCATCCACCGCTGCCCCTGGACTCTGATCACTTGGCTACATAGCTGATGCACGCTGGACTGTCCATTAATCACGGTACTCCATTCTGCTTGTTTGTTTTATCTGTCGGCCCCGTTGCCTAGTCAATGCCATTTTACCTGCTGTTGTTATGCTAGCTGATTAGCTGTTGTCTCACCCACTGTTTTAGCTAGCTTTCCCAATTCAACACCTGTGATTACTGTATGCCTCGCTGTATGTCTCTCTCAAATGTCAATATGCCTTGTATACTGTTGCTCAGGTTAGTTATCATTGTTTTAGTTCACAATGGAGCCCCTAGTCCCACTCCTCATACCCCTGATACCTCCTTTGTCCCACCTCCCACATATGCGGTGACCTCATACCCCTGATACCTCCTTTGTCCCACCTCCCACATATGCGGTGACCTCACCCATTACAACCAGCATGTCCAGAGATAAAACCTCTCTCATCATCACCCAGTGCCTGGGCTTACCTCCGCCGTACCCGCACCCCACCATACCCCTGTCTGCGCATTATGTCCTGAATATATTCTACCATGCCCAGAAACCTGCTCCTCTTATTCTCTGTCCCCAACGCTCTAGGCGACCAGTTTTGATAGCCTTTAGCCGCACCCTCATACTACTCCTTCTCTGTTCCGCGGGTGATGTGGAGGTAAACCCAGGCCCTGCATGTCCCCAGGCACCCTCATTTGTTGACTTCTGTGATCGAAAAAGCCTTGGTTTCATGCATGTCAACATCAGAAGCCTCCTCCCTAAGTTTGTTTTACTCACTGCTTTAGCACACTCTGCTAACCCTGATGTCCTTGCCGTGTCTGAATCCTGGCTCAGGAAGGCCACCAAAAATTCAGAGATTTCCATACCCAACTATAACATCTTCCGTCAAGATAGAACTGCCAAAGGGGGAGGAGTTGCAGTCTACTGCAGAGATAGCCTGTAAAGTAATGTCATACTTTCCAGGTCCATACCCAAACAGTTCGAACTACTAATTCTGAAAATTACTCTCTCCAGAAATAAGTCTCTCACTGTTGCCGCCTGCTACCGACCCCCCTCAGCTCCCAGCTGTGCCCTGGACACCATTTGTGAATTGATTGCCCCCCATCTAGCTTCAGAGTTTGTTCTGTTAGGTGACCTAAACTGGGATATGCTTAACACCACGGCAGTCCTACAATCTAAGCTCGATGCCCTCAATCTCACACAAATCATCAAGGAACCCACCAGGTACAACCCTAACTCTGTAAGCAAGGGCACCCTCATAGACGTCATCCTGACCAACTGGCCCTCCAAATACACCTCCGCTGTCTTCAACCAGGATCTCAGCGACCACTGCCTCATTGCCTGTATCCGCTACGGTGCCGCAGTCAAACGACCACCCCTCATCACTGTCAAACGCTCCCTAAAACACTTCTGTGAGCAGGCCTTTCTAATCGACCTGGCCCGGGTATCCTGGAAGGACATTGACCTCATCCCGTCATTTGAGGATGCCTGGTCATTCTTTAAGAGTAACTTCCTCACCATTTTAGATAAGCATGCTCCGTTCAAAAAATGCAGAACTAAGAACAGATACAGCCCTTGGTTCACTCCAGACCTGACTGCCTCCGACCAGCACAAAAACATCCTGTGGCGGACTGCAATAGCATCGAACAGTCCCCGCGATATGCAACTGTTCAGGGAAGTCAGGAACCAATATCAGCAGTCAGTCAGGAAAGCTAAGGCCAGCTTCTTCAGGCAGAAGTTTGCATCCTGTAGCTCCAACTCCAAAAAGTTCTGGGACACTGTGAAGTCCATGGAGAACAAGAGCACCTCCTCCCAGCTGCCCACTGCACTGAGGCTAGGGAACACGGTCACCACCGACAAATCCATGATTATCAAAAACTTCAACAAGCATTTCTCAACGGCTGGCCATGCCTTCCGCCTGGCTACTCCTACCTCGGCCAACAGCTCCGGCCCCCCCGCAGCTCCTCGCCCAAGCCTCTCCAGGTTCTCCTTTACCCAAATCCAGATAACAGATGTTCTGAAAGAGCTGCAAAACCTGGACCCGTATAAATCAGCTGGGCTTGACAATCTGGACCCTCTATTTCTGAAACTATCCGCCGCCATTGTCGCAACCCCTATTACCAGCCTGTTCAACCTCTCTTTCATATCCTCTGAGATCCCCAAGGATTGGAAAGCTGCTGCAGTCATCCCCCTCTTCAAAGGGGGAGACACCCTGGACCCAAACTGTTACAGACCTATATCCATTCTGCCCTGCCTATCTAAGGTCTTCGAAAGCCAAGTCAACAAACAGGTCACTGACCATCTCGAATCCCACCGTACCTTCTCCGCTATGCAATCTGGTTTCCGAGCCGGTCCACCTCTACGCAGACGGCACCATTCTATATACTTTCGGCCCGTCATTGGACACTGTGCAATCTAACCTCCAAACGAGCTTCAATGCCATACAACACTCCTTCCGTGGCCTCCAACTGCTCTTAAACGCTAGTAAAACCAAATGCATGCTTTTCAACCGATCGCTGCCTGCACCCGCATGCCCGACTAGCATCACCACACTGGATGGTTCCGACCTTGAATATGTGGACACCTATAAGTACCTAGGTGTCTGGCTAGACTGCAAACTCTCCTTCCAGACCCATATCAAACATCTCCAATCGAAAATCAAATCAAGAGTCGGCTTTCTATTCCGCAACAAAGCCTCCTTCACTCACGCTGCCAAGCTTACCCTAGTAAAACTGACTATCCTACCGATCCTCGACTTCGGCGATGTCATCTACAAAATCGCTTCCAACACTCTACTCAGCAAACTGGATGCAGTTTATCACAGTGCCATCCGTTTTGTCACTAAAGCACCTTATACTACCCACCACTGCGACTTGTATGCTCTAGTCGGCTGGCCCTCGCTACATATTCGTCGCCAGACCCACTGGCTCCAGGTCATCTACAAGGCCATGCTAGGTAAAGCTCCGCCTTATCTCAGTTCACTGGTCACGATGGCTACACCCATCCGTAGCACGCGCTCCAGCAGGTGTATCTCACTGATCATTCCTAAAGCCAACACCTCATTCGGCCGCCTTTCGTTCCAGTACTCTGCTGCCTGTGACTGGAACGAATTGCAAAAATCGCTGAAGTTGGAGACTTTTATCTCCCTCACCAACTTCAAACATCAGCTATCTGAGCAGCTAACCGATCTCTGCAGCTGTACATAACCTATTGGTAAATAGCCCACCCATTTTCACCTACCTCATCACCACAGTTTTTATTTATTTACTTTCTGCTCTTTTGTACACCAATATGTGTTAATCTGCAATATTGTAATTATTTGCCTACCTCCTCATGCCTTTTGCACACATTGTATATGCTTTATCTTGGCCAGGTCGCAGTTGTAAATGAGAACTTGTTCTCAACTAGCCTACCTGGTTAAATAAAGGTTAAATAAATAAAAAATAAAAAAAACTCCGTAAGGCCAACAGGCCAGTCTTTTCTTCTTTTTTATTTAATGTTTTACTTCTTATTTCTTACTATTATTATTTTTATTGGTGCGTAACTGTTATGAAAGTTGTATTGTCAATTTAGTTTTGTATTAAATGCAACTTTAAATGTGTACATGACACTGCAACAACATTTCCCCATGGGGACAATAAAGGAAGTAAGTAAAGGAAGTAAGTAAGCAAGCAAGTAAGCAAGCAAGCAAGCCAGTCAGTCAGTCAGTCAGTCAGTAAGTAAAGGAAGCAAGTAAGCAAGCAAGCAAGCCAGTCAGTCAGTCAGTCAGTCAGTCAGTAAGTAAAGGAAGCAAGTAAGCAAGCAAGCAAGTCAGTCAGTCAGTCAGTCAGTAAGTAAAGGAAGTAAGTATGCAAGCAAGCAAGCCAGTCAGTCAGTCAGTAAGTAAAGGAAGTAAGTAAGCAAGCAAGTAAGCAAGCAAGTAAGCAACCAAGCAAGCCAGTCAGTCAGTAAGTGTGTTTTTGCTATGGAGCTGATGCAGCAGTTACAGTGTTAGACCCAGGATTGGAGAGGCTATTTTTTTAGGAACAATTTTAGCCTGGAGCCCCCTTGTTGTTTAGGTTCCCCAGGGGGAGTCAAGGTGCATCTCAAATGCCACCCTATTCCCTATACAGTGCACTAAAAGTAGTGAACTATAAAGGGAATAGGGTGTCATTTGGGACACAGACTTTGTCTCCTCTGTAGCCTGTCAGGTCCTCTATGTTGGGAGAGGAGAGATTTGATTTATTTTACCAGGTAAGTTGACTGAGAACACATTCTCATTTACAGAAATGACCTGGGGAATAGTTACAGGGGAGAGGAATGAGCTAACTGTAAGCTGGGGATGATTAGGTGACCATGATGGTATGAGGGTCGGGTTGGGAATTTAACCAGGACACCAGGGTTAACACCCCTACTCTTACGATAAGTGCCATGGGTTTAACATCCCAGCCAGAAGACAGCGGACTGACCAGGACCAACCCTGCTTAGTTTCAGAAGTAAGCCAGCAGTGGGATGCAGGGTGGTATGCTGCTGGCAAATGAGAGAGGAGGGATGATATGAGAGGAGAGATGATATGAGAGGAGAGATGAGAGGGGAGATGAGAGGGGAGATGAGAGAGGAGAGGAGATGAGAGATGAGTGGAGTGCGGAGAGATGGGAGAGGAGAGGAGATGAGAGAGGTGAGAGGAGAAAGGAGAGATGGGAGAGGAGAGGGGAGAGGAGATGAGATGAGGGTGGGGAGAGGAGAAAGGAGAGGGGAGAGGAGATGAGATGAGGGTGGGGAGAGGAGAAAGGAGAGGGGAGAGGAGATGAGAGAGGGGAGAGGAGAGATGAGGGGAGAGGAGAAAGGAGAGATGAGAGAGGAGAAAATAGAGAGGAGAGATGAGATGAGAGAGGGAAGATTAAAGGTGCATACGTCTGTGATTGGAGTAGGGCAGAAACTAGGCAGGCTGTGAGAGCAGATATTCCCTCTAATAAACTGAAAGAGTGTGTGTATGTGTGTGGGGGGACGCAGAGTGATAATTCAGCAATTATACTCTCCATGGAGATAACACCTCGCCCTTCAGTGCTCCTGTGCTACAGTGATACAGGGCCTCAGGACATCAAAAGTGTGTGTGCGTGAGAGAGAGACAGAGAACAAATATATATAAAGAAATATTAGGGAAATGAAAGAGATAGCAAAAGAGAGAGATAATTGAGTGAAAAGAAAAAGGGGATACAGCCGAGATTGTCTAAGACATCTTCTGCAGAAATACTTGATAAATGTACTAATACTTATTTAGTAAATCAACTGATCACATGGATGTGTTTCCCTCTCACGGTCCCTATCTCTGGGCCAGACTGATTTACCAGGTCCTGATTGTCTCGGATCAGTGGATGATGCAACATGATTCAGGGAATAAAATACTGCCAGCTGCCAGTGTGTCTGATCAGCTGAGGATAACAGTGGGGAGAACATATATATATATATATATATATATATATATATGCATACAAAGCATGTACCTTTCATCATAGGTACACTTCAACTGTGAGAGATGGAATCTAAAACAAAATCCAGAAAATAACATTGTATGATTTTTAAGTAATTAATTTGCATTTGTAAGTAGGAAAACCTGCAAAATCGGCAGTGTATCAAATACTTGTTCTCCCCACTATATATATATATATACACACACACACACACAAGCGCTCCCCACTGCAGAGAGAGAGCAGAGGGAAAAAGGGGGAGTGTGCGCCTGTGCAAGTCATTTGAAGATACACAGCGATCGGCTCGGGCTGCTGTGTATCGGAGACAATAAACCCATAAGTATTTAATCGTAGCTAATTACATTCATTCTGGGTCTCACCCATTCTGTTAGAGCAGGACTCTAGTGCTGCTAGCTTCTCTGTTTTCTATCACAATGACAAAGCTCAGTAAGGCAAGCAGATGGTGTTAGTGCCACACCCTGCCTTGGAGAAAATCCATAGACAGTCACATGATCCTTATATAGCCTCGAGCAACTCCCTTACCATCATTCACCTCCTTCCAGAATAGGATCCTGAATAGGAAATACAGTATTGGCAATTAAGGATAGGTTTACAGATGTACGATCTTAATTTGACCAGTACTGTTGCAGCAAAATAATCCTGCAGAAACAGGATTTGAATGTTTAATCCATCATTTTGCTTGATCGGTGGTTAGACTATTAAATGGCCAAAATTAGGCTACATGAGAAGTGCAATGCTGTTGATATAACCGTGTGTTATTGCGTGTTTTCAGTGAATTTATGTAAATCATGAAGCTCATCTGCATTTCCTATGGTGCTAGAAAGTTATCAGCAACAAAGGAGTGATCAAATGAAGATCCTACATCTGTAATAGGCTAGCATCTGTTTACTAATATGTTAGTTGTTAGGATATACGACAGCTTCGATGGTTATGGGCTTTAGGTGAAATTCGACTCGGCACCTTCCTCCAATAATCCATGCTTGTGAATGGACATGATTTAATTCTGCAATCGGGAACTCTGTAACACTCTATGCACACGGTTCCCTGAAAAAAAATGTGTGTGTGTTTGTTTGTATGTGTCTGTGTGTTTATAGTGCCTTTAGAAAGTATTCATACCCCTTGACTTATTCCACATTTTGTTGTGTTACACCCTTGGATTCAATATTTTTTTCTCACCCATCTACACACAATGCCCCATAATTACTAAGTAAAAATATGTTTTGAGAAATTCTGTCATATTTAATGAAAATGAATTACAGAAATATCTTATTTACATAAGTATTCACACCCCTGAGTCAATACTTTTTAGAAGCACCTTTGGCACTACTTACAGCTGTGAGTCTTTCTGGGTAAGTTTCTAAGAGCTTTCCACACCTGGATTGTGCAACATTTTCCATTATTCTTTTCAAAATTCATTAAGCTCTGTCAAATTGGTTGTTGATCATTGCTAGACAACCATTTTCAGGTTGTGCCATAGATTTTAAAGTAGATTTAAGTCAACACTGTAACTCAGCCACTCAGGAACATTCACTGTCTTTTTGGCAAGGAACTCCAATTGTAGATTTGTGCTTTAGGTTATTGTCCTGCCTAAAGGTGAATTCATCTCCCAGTGCCTGGTGGAAAGCAGACTGAACTAGGTTTTACTCTAGGATTTTGTCTGTGCTTAGCTCTATTCCGTTATTTTTTTTATCCTGAAAAACTCCCCAATCCTTAAAGATTACAAGCTTTCCCATAACATGATGCAGCCACCACTATGCTTGAAAGTATGGAGAGTGGAACTCAGTAATGTGTTGTATTGGATTTGCCCCAAACTTAATACTTTGTAGTCAGGACAAAAAGTGAACTGCTTTGCCACATTTTTTGCAGTATTACTTTAGAACCTTTTCCAAACAGGATTTATGTTTCAGAATGTTTGTATTCTGTACAGGCTTCCTTCTTTTCACTTTGTCATTTAGGTTAGTATTGTGGAGTAACTACAATGTTGTTCATCCATCCTCAGTTTTCTCCTATCACAGACATTACACTCTGTAACTGTTTTAAAGTCACCATTGGCCTGTTTAATGCCTGAGTGGTTTTCTTCCTCTCCGGGCAACTGAGTTAGGGACGATGCCTGTATTTTTGTAGTGTCTGGGTGTATTGATACACCACCCATAGGGTAATTAATAACTTCACCATGGTCAAAGGTAAATTCAATATCTGCTTTTTTTTTCTTTTTTTTTACCCATCTGCCAATAGATGCCCTTCTTTGCAAGGCATTGGAAAACCTCCCTGTTCTTTGTGGTTGAATCTGTGTTTGAAATTCACTGCTCGACTGAGGGACCTTACAGATGATTCTACTGTATGCGTGGGGTACAGAGATGAGGAAGTCATTCATAAATCATATTACTGCACACAGACTGAGTCCATGCAACGTATGTGACATTTTTGCTCCTGAACTTGTTTACAGTGCCTTGCAAAAATATTCACCCCCTTTGGCGTTTTTCCTATTTTGTTGCATTACAACCTGTAATTTAAATAGATTTCTATTTGGATTTCATGTAATGGACATACACAAAATAGTCCAAATTGGTAAAGTGAAATGAAAAAAAATTACTTGTTTCAAAAAATTATAAAAAAACAAACAAACTGAAAAGTGGTGTGTGCATATGTATTCAAAACATTTGTTATGAAGCCCCTAAATTAGATCTGGTGCAACCAATTACCTTCAGAAGTTACATAATTAATTAAATAAAGTCCACCTGTGTGAAATCTAAGTGTCACATGTGTAAGTGTCAGTATATATACACCAGTTCTGAAAGGCCCCAGAGTCTGCAACACCACTGAGGAAGGGGCACCACAAAGCAAGCGGCACTATGAAGACCAAGGAGCTCTCCAAACAGGTCAGGGTCAAAGTTGTAGAGAAGTACAGATCAGGGTTGGGCTATAAAAAAAGACCAGAAACTTTGAACATCCCACAGAGCACCATTAAATCCATTATTAAAAAATGGAAAGAATATGGCACCACAACAAACCTGCCAAGAGAGATCTTCCCACCAAAACTCACAGCCCAGGCAAGGAAGGCATTAATCAGAGAGGCAACAAAGAGACCAAACATAACCCTGAAGGAGCTGCAAAGCTCCACAGCGGAGATTGGAGTATCTGTCTGTAGGACCACTTTAAGCCGCATACTCCACAGAGCTGGGCTTTACGGAAGAGTGGCCAGAAAAAAGCCACTGCTTTAAGAAAAAATAAGCAAACATGTTTGGTGTTCGCCAAAAGGCATCTGGGAGACTCCGCAAACATATGGAAGAAGGTACTCTGGTCAGATGAGACTAAAATTTAGCTTTTTGGCCATCAAGGAAAACGTTATGACTGGCGCAAACCCAACACCTCTCACCACCCCGAGAACACCACCCCCACAGTGAAGCATGGTGGTGGCAGCATCATGCTGTCGGATGTTTTTCATCAGCAGGGACTGGGAAACTCATCAATTGAAGGAATGACGGATGGCGCTAAATACATGTAAATTCTTGAGGGAAACCTGTTTCAGTCTTACAGAGATTTGAGACTGGGACAGACGTTCACCTTCCAGCAGGACAATAACCCTAAGCATACTGCTAAAGCAACACTCGAGTGGTTTAAGGGGAAACATTTAAATGTCTTGGAATGGCCTAGTCAAAGCCCAGACCTCAATCCAACTTAGAATTTGTGGTATGACTTAAAGATTGCTGTACACCAGCAGGAACCCATCCAAATTGAAGGAGCTGGAGCAGTTTTGCCTTGAAGAATGGTCAAAAATCCCAGTGGCTAGATGTGCCAAGCTTATGGAGACATATCCCAAAGGACTTGCAGCTGTAATTGCTGCAAAAGGTGTGTGGGGGGGGGTGAATAGTTATAGTTATGCACATTCAATTTTTCTGTTTCTTTTGTCTTATTTCTAGTTTGTTTCACAATAAAAATATTTTGCCTCTTCAAAATTGTAGGCATGCCGTGTAAATCATATGATACAAATCCCCCCAAAATCTATTTTAAGGCTGTGTCTGATGTGTGTGTGTGTGTGTCTGATGTGTGTGTGTGTGTGTGTGTGTGTGTGTGTGTGTGTGTGTGTGTGTGTGTGTATATATATAAACTGTTCTGTGCTACGTAACCAATATCCATCCCACTGTATCGCCAATAGGGGCTGAGATAAAAAACTACAAGCCTCAGATTTCCCACTTCCTGTTTGGATTTTCTCTCAGGTTTTTGCCTGCCATATGAGTTCTGTTATACTCACAGATATCATTCAAACCATTTTAGAACCTTCAGAGTGTTTTCTATCCAATACTAATATGCATATGTTAGCATCTGGGACAGAGTAGCAGGCAGTTTACTCTGGGAACCTTATTATATTTATTAATACTGCCCCCCTGTCACAAAGAAGTTAACTCCAAACATAGCCTACATTAATGGGTTTGTAGTCCAATCACATAACTGCTGAGACAATGGAATAGTGAATAATGGATGTTTTCAACTTGAATGCAGCATGGTCAAATTCCCATAAAATCATTAGTGACAATATTTGTAAATATTTCTATTGATACTTTATATTCAAAATCACAAGCATGGATATATTATAGAGATGATGTTATGCCAGAGAATTTAAGGAACTGTGTCCCTAGTTATTTTCTGTCTTTACCTTCCCCTCTCTTCTTTCTTCTCTTAGGACCGTAAACTGACTAAAGCGGAGCGTCAGAGGTTTAAGGAGGAGGCAGAGATGTTGAAGGGTCTCCAGCACCCCAACATTGTGCGTTTCTATGACTTCTGGGAGTCACCGGTCAAAGGGAGAAAGTGCATCGTTCTTGTGACAGAGCTCATGACCTCAGGGACACTAAAAACGTGAGACACACACAACCAACAGCATGCCCCCCCCCCACACACACTCCCACACAACAGTGCTGAGCTTAACATTAAACACAAGGTAAGGTATCACCTCCTTCCTAAGCTGTTCTTATGAAATGAAGAAAGAGTAACTTTAAACAAGGGAAAATTCCACTGGTGTCAGTTTTCATGGAATGAAATAGTTCCTCCACATTTTGATTCATAGTTGAATGATAGTTGTTCATTATCAGATGGATTGTAACGTTAGTGGTCTTGATGATGAAAATCTTGATGATGATGGTCTGCCCTTTATCTTCCAGGTATCTCAAGCGTTTCAAGGTGATGAAGCCCAAGGTTCTGAGGAGCTGGTGTCGACAGATCCTAAAGGGCCTCCACTTCCTCCACACCAGGACCCCTCCCATCATCCACAGGGACCTGAAGTGTGACAACATTTTCATCACCGGCCCCACCGGTTCCGTCAAGATAGGAGACCTGGGATTAGCTACGCTGAAGAGGACCTCCTTCGCCAAGAGTGTCATCGGTGAGGATGAGGAATCATGCTCTTTCATGCTCTGCTTGGAAGGGTAGTAAATACATCACCTGTAAAAGAGTATGGAATCTATACTGTAACTATGCATTTCATGGATTATGACAGTAATTCTGTTGAGACCTGCTCGTGAATTCAATTAGCCTCTTTTGGATAGGTATATGTGAATTAGCTTAGCATGTTTATCATAAGTGTGTTCCAGCGTGTAAGGAAAAACCTTCTGTTTCTTTCTGAAGGAGCCCTGTAACTCTTGTGACCTTTGACGTTTGCCCTCTTCTCTGACCCCTGTCGTCCCAGGCACCCCAGAGTTCATGGCCCCTGAGATGTATGAGGAGCACTATGATGAGGCGGTGGACGTCTATGCCTTGGGGATGTGTATGTTGGAGATGGCCACCTCAGAATACCCCTACTCCGAGTGCCAGAACGCTGCTCAGATCTACCGCAAAGTCACCGGCGTGAGTCCAGCTAGTCCATCTTCAATCTTATCTATCACCCACACCATTGCTAGCACCAATGTTTTCTTACTAGCACCAACCCACCCACCCACCCATTACTAGTGCCAACGTTTACTTACTAGCACTAACAGCAAAGCCATACAGATCTACAGTGAATAGTTAAAAAGTTTACCATGGTGGTGCAAGCTGTTAGCACTAACAAAACAAACCTACATAAGATCACAGATACAGGCTTCTACAGAGTCACTCAGAAATATCAAAGTAGCACTAATGTTACTATAGAGATGCCAGTATGAATGAAGTGCACAGGAGGCTGGTGAGGGAGGACGGCTCATAATAATGGCTGTATTGTAGTGAATGGAATGGTATCAAACACATGGAAATGACTTAAGGAGACTTAAGGAGAACATGTCTGTGTCTCAAATGGTATTTTATTCCTTACATAGTGCACTACTTTTGATGGACTTTTCCCTATGCAGTGAAGTACATAGGGAATAGGGTGCTATTTGGAACCCATATTTGGAACATGTGCCCATATGTTTTTCCAGAGGGAGCTTCCTGACCATGTCACTGCCCCGCGGGGAATCTGTTCTTAATGGGGTATGACATTTGTCAGCCATCTTGTCACAAAGAATGCAGGTTGAACGCTGTGTGTGTTGTTGTTTTTGGGACTCAGGGAGACATCACCCAATATTTGTGGACTCCAGGAAGAGTAACTGTCGCAACTGGGGATCCAAAAAATAAACAAATGTTCTTCATGTTTGTGATCATGAAGATTGTTCTTGTTTTTGTGTCTGAATGTGAGTGTGAGTGTCAGTGTGAGAACGTTTGAGATATCATATGATATTCTTCGTACTTGTCATCCTGAAGATAGTTGTTATTTGTGTCTGGCATCTCCAGGGGGTGAAGCCTGCCAGTTATGATAAGATCAGTGACCCAGAGATTAAGGAGATCATCGGGGAGTGTATCTGCCATCGGAGGGAAGAGAGGTAAGTGGATAGAGTCAAGTCCATCTGTAAAGTAAAGAACTGAGCAGATAGAAAGCATTAAATGGTAAAACCCAACACATACGCACCACACACACACACACACACACACACACACACACACACACACACACACACACACACACACACACACACACACACACACACACACACACACACACACACACACACACACACACACACACACACACACACACACACACACACACACACACACACACACACACACACTGCTTCTGTCCTGAGGTATGAAGTTGGTGCCAGTATTTGGGTCTGCTACTGTTGATGTTTTTATGTGTACTGACATTTCACATCTCTGGATCCGACGGATACTATAACCTTTGCACAGCAGCAGTGTTATGTGTGTGTGTGAACGTGCGTGTGTGTGTGTATACTGTACTGAATGTGGGTTGTCCTCAGGTACACCATAAAGGACCTCTTGAACCATGCCTTCTTTGCGGAGGACACAGGCGTAAGGGTGGAGCTGGCCGAGGAGGATGATGGGAAAAAGAATTCCATTGCCCTCAAGGTGTGGGTGGAGGACCCTAAGAAGCTGAAGGGGAAGTACAAGGACAGCGGGGTCATCGAGTTCACCTTTGACCTGGAGAAAGAGACCCCAGAGGGTGTGGCCCAGGAGATGGTGAGTTGCCGAGCCATATGTAGAGATTATAACTCTGCTAGGGCTCACGTTATCATGGTTCAGAAACGGTTGGTGTATTTGCAGTGCCCGTTGCAGAGTATGATATGGATATATGATGTAGACTGAAACAGAACTATAGATACACTTTATTTGTTGAGTCAAAATATATATTTTTGTTCTATGATAAGGGAAGTGTTTAATTTCTTTTTTTGATCTAGCCACTTGGGGTGTCCTCTAGAGTGTAGTGTCTGTCACTCTCTGTGCTATGGTGATCTTAGTTTCGTCTGTTCTGTGCAGACTATATCTCCCAACATGCCAACATGCCTCTGGGGGCTGGGGGCTGTTGTACAATTGGTGGTAGTCATGAAATAGTGTTTTTGAGATTCCAGTCAGACAGCACAGAATCACTGATCTACAAATCGCCTTGCTCAAACCGATCCTGGACAGTAACAGACAGTAACAGACTCATCTCCCAACACTGTCCTGATATAATGACCCATTATGTAATCAGTAAATCGTCATTGGTCTCGTGGACGGGCCGGTATGATCCAGGAAGGTATTGATTTAGATCACAACAACCAGTTATTCCGGTTGACCCCGCCTGACCCTGTGTCCCATCTGAGAGCGGTGGGGTGGGGAGGGGCAACCTTCTATCTTTGGGTGACTGTGATACAAAGATAGACCATCAACTGATGTCCCTAAAATGGTGTCGGATCAATTCTAATTCCCACAGTAGTTCATATGCGACCCTGTTTAGTGATAACCTGTCTGTTGTAGGTGGAGTCAGGGTTCTTAGTAATAACATCTGTCCTGTCTTGTTTTGTCCTATCCTGTTGTGTCCTTCCCTGCCCTGTCTGCATTGCCTTACCATGTCCTGTCCTATCCACTCTGCATTGATATGTCCTGTCCTGTCCTTCTATTTCCTGTCCTGTCCTGTCTGCATTGCCCCGCCAAGTCATGTCCTGTCCTGTCTGCATTGCCCTGCCATATCCTTCCCTGTCCTGTCTGCATTGCCCTGCCACATCCTTCCCTGTCCTGTCTGCATTGCCCTGCCACATCCTTCCCTGTCGTGTCTGCATTGCCCTGCCACATCCTACCCTGTCCTGTCCTGTCTGCATTGCCCTGCCACATCCTTCCCTGTCCTGTCCTGTCTGCATTGCCCTGCCACATCCTTCCCTGTCCTGTCTGCATTGCCCTGCCACATCCTTCCCTGTCCTGTCTGCATTGCCCTGCCACATCCTTCCCTGTCCTGTCTGCATTGCCCTGCCACATCCTTCCCTTTCCTGTCTGCATTACCCTGCCACATCCTTCCCTGTCCTGTCTGCATTGCCCTGCCACATCCTTCCCTGTCCTGTCTGCATTGCCCTGCCACATCCTTCCCTGTCCTGTCTGCATTGCCCTGCCACATCCTTCCCTGTCCTGTCTGCATTGCCCTGCCACATCCTTCCCTGTCCTGTCTGCATTGCCCTGCCACATCCTTCCCTGTCCTGTCTGCATTGCCCTGCCACATCCTTCCCTGTCCTGTCTGCATTGCCCTGCCACATCCTTCCCTGTCCTGTCTGCATTGCCCTGCCACATCCTTCCCTGTCCTGTCTGCATTGCCCTGCCACATCCTTCCCTGTCCTGTCTGCATTGCCCTGCCACATCCTTCCCTGTCCTGTCTGCATTGCCCTGCCACATCCTTCCCTGTCCTGTCTGCATTACCCTGCCACATCCTTCTCTGTCCTATCTGCATTGCCCTGCCACATCCTTCCCTGTCCTGTCTGCATTGTCCTGCCACATCCTTCCCTGTCCTGTCTGCATTGCCCTGCCACATCCTTCCCTGTCCTGTCTGCATTGCCCTGCCACATCCTTCCCTGTCCTGTCTGCATTGCCCTGCCACATCCTTCCCTGTCCTGTCTGCATTGCCCTGCCACATCCTTCCCTGTCCTGTCTGCATTGCCCTGCCACATCCTTCCCTGTCCTGTCTGCATTGCCCTGCCACATCCTTCCCTGTCCTGTCTGCATTGCCCTGCCACATCCTTCCCTTTCCTGTCTGCATTACCCTGCCACATCCTTCTCTGTCCTATCTGCATTGCCCTGCCACATCCTTCCCTGTCCTGTCTGCATTGCCCTGCCACATCCTTCCCTGTCCTGTCTGCATTGCCCTGCCACATCCTTCCCTGTCCTGTCTGCATTGCCCTGCCACATCCTTCCCTGTCCTGTCTGCATTGCCCTGCCACATCCTTCCCTGTCCTGTCTGCATTGCCCTGCCACATCCTTCCCTGCCCTGTCTGCATTGCCCTGCCACATCCTTCCCTGTCCTGTCTGCATTGCCCTGCCACATCCTTCCCTGTCCTGTCTGCATTGCCCTGCCACATCCTTCCCTGTCCTGTCTGCATTGCCCTGCCACATCCTTCCCTGTCCTGTCTGCATTGCCCTGCCAAGTCAAGTCCTATCCTATCTGCATTGCCCTGCCACATCCTTCCCTGTCCTGTCTGCATTGCCCTGCCACATCCTTCCCTGTCCTGTCTGCATTGCCCTGCCACATTCTTCCCTGTCCTGTCTGCATTGCCCTGCCAAGTCATGTCCTGTCCTATCTGCATTGCCCTGCCATATCCTTCCCTGTCCTGTCTGCATTGCCCTGCCACATCCTTCCCTGTCCTGTCTGCATTGCCCTGCCACATCCTTCCCTGTCCTGTCTGAATTGCCCTGCCAAGTCATGTCCTATCCTATCTGCATTGCCCTGCCACATCCTTCCCTGTCCTGTCTGCATGGCCCTGCCACATCCTTCCCTGTCCTGTCTGCATTGCCCTGCCACATCCTTCCCTGTCCTGCCTGCATTGCCCTGCCAAGTCATGTCCTGTCCTATCTGTATTGCCCTGCCATATCCTTCCCTGTCCTGTCTGCATTGCCCTGCCACATCCTTCCCTGTCCTGTCTGCATTGCCCTGCCACATCCTTCCCTGTCCTGTCTGCATTGCCCTGCCACATCCTTCCCTGTCCTGTCTGAATTGCCCTGCCACATCCTACCCTGTCCTGTCTGCATTGCCCTGCCACATCCTTCCCTGTCCTGTCTGCATTGTCCTGCCACATCCTTCCCTGTCCTGTCTGCATTGCCCTGCCACATCCTTACCTGTCCTGTCTGCATTGCCCTGCCAAATCATGTCCTGTCCTATCTGCATTGCCCTGCCACATCCTTCCCTGTCCTGTCTGCATTGCCCTGCCACATCCTTCCCTGTCCTGTCTGCATTGCCCTGCCACATCCTTCCCTGTCCTGTCTGCATTGCCCTGCCACATCCTTCCCTGTCCTGTCTGCATTGCCCTGCCAAGTCATGTCCTGTCCTATCTGCATTGCCCTGCCACATCCTCCCCTGCCCTGTCCAGTCCTGTACTATTCTGTGTACTGTCCAGTCCTGTACTATTCTGTGTACTGTCCAGTCCTGTACTATTCTGTGTACTGTCCAGTCCTGTACTATTCTGTGTCCTGTTCTGTCCTCTGTAGGTGGACTCTGGGTTCTTCTGGTTTAGTGAAAGCAAAGACAATTTAGTGCATGGGTGTCAAACTCTGGCCCGTGGGCCAAATTTGGCCCGCGGGGTAATTATATTTGGCCCGCGAGACAATACCAAATTACTACTAGAGCTGGCCCGCCGGTATTATACAGCGCATTCACCACTAATACTATGAATCCCATAATGCTCTGCTGTTTTCGCGCGCCAATCAGGACAGGACCCAGAAACGCTCTCTCCTCTGTGACAGTAGTCATAGCAACATAGACGCTACAACTGTCAGCGAGCTAACCCTTCCCAAAAATGGCGAAAGAAAGGCAGAAAACAGGAGCTTTCTGGACAAGTGGGAGGCAGAATATCTGTTTACATATGTAAAAGACAAACCTGTTTGTCTTGTTTGTGGAGTCAACGTGGCTGTAAGTAAGGAGTACAACATTAGACGACACTATGAAACGAAACACCATGACAAATACAAGGACCTGGACATGACTCAAAGGAGCCAGAAAGTAGAGGAGATGAAAAGAAGTTTGGTTTCACAACAGAATATGTTTAAAAAAGCCACATCACAAAGCGAGGCTGCTGTAAAGGCTAGTTATATAGTGGCAGCAGAGATCGCAAAAACAGCCCGGCCCTTTAATGAGGGAGAGTTCATGAAAAAGTGCATGATGAAGGTTTGTGACCTCGTATGCCCAGAGAAAAAACAAGCATTTTCAAACGTGAGCCTGAGCAGGAACACAGTTGCTGATCGCACATGTGATCTTGCCACCAATCTGTATGACCAGCTGATGGAAAAGGGAAAAGATTTTGTTGCGTTCTCCCTCGCTGTGGATGAGAGCTGCGACGCATCTGATACTGCTCAGCTGTCAGTCTTCATCCGTGGAGTGGACTCAAATCTGTGTGTTACGGAGGAGCTATTAGGATTCAAATCAATGCATGGCACAACCACAGGAAAGGAAATCTTTGAGGTTTCCAAATGTGTAACTGAAATAAAGCTGCCGTGGGATAAACTCGTTGGATTAACGACAGATGGTGCGCCAGCGATGTGCGGTAAAAAGAGTGGACTGGTGGGCATGGTTCGGGAGAAGATGCGGGAAGAGAACTGTGCAGGTGAGCTAACTGTTTACCACTGCATCAAATACATCATACATCATACATCAGGAAGCACATCAGGAAGCACTGTGTGCCAAAGCCCTAAAGATGGAACATGTTATGACCACAGTAACACAGGTAGTTAACTTTATAAGAGCCAAAGGTCTAAATCACCGCCAGTTTAAATCTTTTCTGGAGGAGTGTGGTTCGGAATACGCAGACGTGCCGTATCACACAGAGGTGAGATGGCTAAGCAGAGGAAAAGTACTGAACAGATGTTTCGAGCTGCGTGAGGAAATATGTCAATTCCTGGAAACCAAAGGGAAGGATACAGCAGAGCTCCGGGAGCAAAAGTTCCTGTGTGAGCTGGCCTTTCTCTGTGACATCTCGAGCCATCTCGATGCGCTGAACCTGCAGCTTCAGGGGCGGGGGCGCATCATCACAGACATGTACGCTGCAGTGAGGGCCTTCAAAACTAAACTGTGCCTGTGGGAGAATCAGATGCTGCAAGGAAACCCTTGCCATTTTCCCTGCTGCCAATCCATAAAAGCGCAGATCTCTACCGCCGTGTTCCCATGCGCACAGTTTGCTGAAAAACTCTGTGTTCTCGCCGCTGAGTTTAGCCGGCGATTTGCCGACTTCGATGCCCAGAAATGCAAGTTTGAACTGCTTAGTAATCCCTTCGCAGTTGATGTGGAAAATGCATCAACCAACATCCAAATGGAGCTGATTGAACTCCAGTGCAACGACACGCGAAGTCAAAGTATGATGCTGTGGGCGCCGCACAGTTTCCACGGTTCATCCCTGACACAATGCCTCAGCTCCGCACCCAAGCTGCTCAGATGCTCTCCATGTTCGGCAGCACTTATCTATGCGAGCAACTTTTCTCCTCGATGAAGATGACCAAAACAACTCACAGGAGACGTCTGACTGATGAACATCTTCGCTCGATACTGAGGATTTCTTCAGCTCAGAGCTTGAGCCCAGACATTGATGAACTAGCATCCAAGAAGAGATGCCAGGTATCTGGCTTGGGCACATCAGATTAGACCAGTGTGCAATAATTAACGTTTTCTTTATGCACTTTTTCTTGCTACAAGGCATGGGCTTGAATGGTTGATTGATTTATTATCATTTTATTTGTAAAATTATTAGCCAGTGGAAAAAGTTGATTTTGGTATTTAAATCAGAAGGCAGCAAATAGAAAAGAGGCATACCATTTTTATTTAAATTTTATTTATTTAATAAATGAATGCCATTGATGTGTTTTTTCATTTGAAATTCGATTTTGCATGTCTCCACTATTAAATTATATATTGTATGGTAATAAGCGATGCTTGTTCCATATTCAATGTTAAAGCAAAACTTGTTTGGGTCCATATTAAAAGGTTAATTTGTTCAATGTTGGCCCGTGACTTTGTTCAGGTTTTACATTTTGGCCCACTGGGTATTTGAGTTTGACACCCCTGATTTAGTGAAAGACCCTAAACAGTAGAGAAGATGAATGGAGAAATGGGTAACATTTGGAGCATGGGGATTCTTGACCAATCACATTTACGTTGCCATGCTGCGTCACATTGCACTCCCTTTAGTGCCTCTCTGTTGTAGGTGGAGTCGGGCTTCTTCCTGGACAGCGATGTGAAGATAGTAGGAAAGTCCATCAAGGACCGAGTGGCTCTCATCAAATGGAGGAGGGATCGGACCGTCCCTGCAGTCGACACCCAGACCCAGAACCTGCTACAGGTTTGTTCTTTTTGTCATGGTTGATGTTGGTTTTTAATTTGTTCCTTTATTTGTCTGTCTGAATCAATGTTATCATATTATTATTAACCAAATGAACAACTCTGCTGCAGTGGCCCAGCATGGGGTTACCACCACAGGGGGCGCCACTGGCCCCAGCAGAGTCTGAGGAGGAAGAGGGTGACCAGCCCCTTACCCTGCTCTGCAGCCTGCCGGCCCCATGTAAGAACCTGCTCTGCAGCCTCTGAACTAATAGCAAAGACAGAGACACAGGAAATGTTCCTGTTCCACATGTTCCTTCTGTGGCTCAGTTGGTAGAGCATGGTGCTTGTAACGCCAGGGTAGTGGGTTCGATTCCCGGGACCACCCATACGTAGAATGTATGCACACATGACTGTAAGTCGCTTTGGATAAAAGCGTCTGCTAAATGGCATTTATTATTATTATTATATTATTATTATATTATTATTATATTATTATTATTATAACAAATAAAGAAACAAACACATAGACGAATGTGCATACAAGAAAACGGACCAACACTTAAAGTACCTGAAACACACACACCTATACATACACGTGTCACCTTCTCTTGAGGCAGGGCCGATCTGTTCAAAGTAATCCGGATGAATATCTACAGGGCTTATAGAGGACAGGTAGAGATAGAGGGACATGAAGGCAGATCAGTGTGTGTATGTGAGCGAGCGATAGAGAGCGAGAGAGCGAGAGAGAGAGACTGCTGCAGGGTGTGAATAGCACCAGTGACTCAGCTCTGAGTCATCTCCCAGCTTTTGAATTATAATGACGCTTAATCTCTTTGTCCCTCTGTTTCTTTCTTACTCTATAGCTTTCGCTATCTCTTTCTTTCAAATTCAAATTCAAGCTGCTTTATTGGCATGGAAGCAACCATGTATACAATATATATTGTAATAAAAGTAATAAAAGTAAGTAACAATAACAAATAATAATATAAAATGGTAGTAAATAATAATACAAAAGTAAATACAAAAATAACAACAATATAGTAGAAATGTAATAAATATTACAAGCTAAACATGGAAAATTAAACTATATCTAACTTATAACTAAATAACTGTCATCTTCACCATTACATCAGTACTACAACTACCATCATCATTACTACTACTCCTACTACCACCACCATCATTAAACTGCTATCATTCTCATCACCCTACTACCCATACCGCTACTATTTGGAATGATAAACAACAATAATAATAGAAATAACAATAATAGTAATAACAATAATACTAATAATAAGTAAGTTACTATTCACTATGCAGATGTTATTATTCAGTGTGCCTCAGGCTATGGCAGGCAAATACATATTTGGCTGCAAGAGGAGCCATTGCTACTTCGCCCATGAGTATTTTTAGTTTGTCCTCTGGGTTTAACAAGTTAAAATTTTGAATAAATGTAGTCATTTCTGTGAATAATGAATCACTTGTAGAGGAACATGTCTCACAGTAAAGGAGAAAGTGCATCTCTGTGGCTACCCCCCCCCCCCCTCTCTCTCTTGTCTGAGGTTGGCGTAATGTTTTCTCCACACACTGTTCCCTATTATTCTAGACAGTCAGCACAGTGCCCCCTACCAGTCCCTCCCAGAGCCCATATCTACACCCCAGGTCTACAGCCCACCTGTGCAGTCCCAGGCCCAGCTGCACCAGGCAGCCTACCAGCAGCCCACTGCACAGCCTCCGCAGGTGGCCTACTCCCATGCTAGTACCACACAGTTTCATCAGGGGGCCTACCAGTCTCCACCTGTAAGTTCTCTCACACAAAATACCCCATTGTCTCAAACTCATACAGTGAGGGCAAAAAAGTATTTGATCCCCTGCTGATTTTGTACGTTTGCCCACGGACAAAGAAATGATCAGTCTACAATTTTAATGGTAGGTTTATTTGAACAGTGAGAGACAGAATAACAAACAAAAAAATCCAGAAACACGCATGTCAATTGCCAACAAGGGTTTTGCCACCTAGTACTAAGTCATGTTTTGCAGAGGGGTCAAATACTTATTTCCCTCATTAAAATGCAAATCAATTTATAACATTTTTGACATGCGTTTTTCTGGATTTTTGTTGTTGTTATTCTGTCTCTCACTGTTCAAATAAACCTACCATTAAAATTATAGACTGATCCTTTCTTTGTCAATGGGCAAACGTACAAAATCAGCAGGGGATCAAATACTTTTTCCCTCACTGTATTTCAAAACGTATTCTCACTGCAAGTGTCAGACATACCCTTTGTCTCTCTAGCTCCTTGTTTATGTTGTGTTTTGGGTAGTTTCTGTCTTTGTAAAGACAAACTGAACTAAAATATGTTTTCTTTTGTCCGATCGACCTGAGCAGCACTACTTCAGTGAGCCCTCTGCATCTCAGAATCCTCTTCTCTCCCCTGAGAGGGCAGAATATTGGTTTGCTGGTTGTGGGACCAATGAGAGGACAGTGAGTTGTGGTGGGAGCAATCAGTGCACTAGGCGTGGAAGCACCTCCTTGATTGACATGTGCAGGACCCACTCTCTCCCTAAGCCACTGAGTCGTTCTCACTGCCACCTCTGTCCCAAACGAGAAAATACCCTACGTGGGAGCCGAGAAGGGGACGAAATTTCAGAGGAGTGCGCAGCAGCCTCCCTCCCCCCTCCCCCTCAGGATCCTGTCCTGTCCACTCCACTGTCCCAGCATCATCAGTGTTCCTACCATGACTCAATCAGTCAATCAGTCAATCACCCACATCCTGCCATCCTGGTTACAAAGCCCATACAATGCCCCTCTGACCTGCCCCTGCCCCACTCCCACTCCCACTCCCACTCCCACTCCTGCAGAGCCTGTGCGAGCTTTGACCTTCTACTGAGGACCAGGATGGAGACCGGGGAGTCTCTAGGCTACCCCCAAATGCCCCCCCTCCCTCCCTCTCCCCAGTGCTCACCAGACCACACCCCCCCATCAATCTCCCCCCACCTCCTCTCACTGCTCAATATCCCTCCAATCACCTCCTCCCTGTCTGCTCCTCCATCTCCCTTCTGGACCACACCCTCACATCTTGCCCCACCTCCTTACCTATTGGTCCGCTCCTCTAGTGGAGGTCTGTCCATGCTCAACCACTGTCTAAGACACATCGTCAGTCGCAGGAGCAGCTCCCCAACACCAATAGACACCCTGTACTGGCCCAACCAAAGCTATGGAAAGGCTGGGCTTCGCAGGACCAGCTCCCCTATACCACCAGACACCGGGGCCTACTGGCCTGGCCAAAGCTATGGAAAGGCTGGGCTTCGCAGGACCAGCTCCCCTATACCACCAGACACCAGGGCCTACTGGCCTGGCCAAAGCCAGCCCACCTCTCCTGTGCCTGAGCATTCTAATCAAGACCAGGGCTTGGGCTTGGGCCTGAGTTTGGAAAAGGCCCTGCTTCTATCGCCACATGACAGCGAAGGCAGACCAGGTGGTCCAGGTGGCACAATGGTAGGTCAGGGATACGACAGGCTTGATTGAACTTTGTCCATGCCCATCAGATGCCATAGCGACACCCGACCTAGCTGCAGCAGGGGCATGGGGCTGGTTCTTCTTCCTGCTTTGCTCAGCTTCCTCTGTCCCTCCCATGATGACCAAGCGCAACCTTACTTCCCAATCCAAAATCCACCCCCAATAGGATTACAAAGTTCCGATAACTTTCCCAAATTTCCCAGGTCTTCCAGAAATCGGAGGATTGCAGATTTCCTGTTTATTCCAACCTGATTCTGGAAATGTTCCTCTTGTGATTTCTGAAAAACCTGGGTAATTTGGAAAAGTACTGAAATTTTGCAACACTTCCCCCTCAGCCCCAGTTCTAGCTGTTTCTGTTCCCTCCTCAGCAGACAGAGAATGTCTCGGATTACTATTTATTCTATGATATAATGGATCACCTGTGTAGATCCCCTTACTACTGCAACAGCCTCGCTCCTTTATCCTGCAGTTTCCAGCAGCAATATCAACCCTGCTCACAATGATTCACTCCTGTGTTGCTCCTGTGAAGGAACATTTCTCAGTTGAAGATGCTGATGATTTTTTTGTGTTGGTCTCAATGTTCATTTTCTTCTCCAGATGATTGTTCTATATGATGTGTTATAGATCCTCTTAGCCATGAGCTGAAAGCCAGCCTTTCCCCTGTGTGTTCCAGCCCAGTACAGGATTGACCCAGCCCCAGGATCAGCATATCTCTGCTTCAGCCACACCAGGGCCTACAGTACATAAGAGCAGACCAGCTGCAACACAGAGCTTCCCAGCTGCTGCCCATGTCCCCACTGGACAGGCACAGGCACAGCTTACTGCTTCTGTCCAGCCCAACCAGGAGGTAAGGGTCTGTTCTGAATCCAACACTTGGGTGTGAATGTGTGTTTGTGTATGTGCATGTGTGTGTGTACCTGTGAGTGTGTAGCTATGAGAAGTGATAGTTTGTGGGACTCTTAATAACAAAATATTGACAGTCCAGTCAGATGCTGTCTGTCCCCAGGCTTCTGTTCAATGAGCAGAGATGAAGGTGGCTGTGATGTTTGTTGTTCTCAGCTGTGAGTACAGTATATTCACACATAGACAAGCCCTGTGGTGTGTATGTGTGAGCCCGGAGCCTTGTGTTTCTGTGTGGGTGTCTGTTTGTGGGTGTATGTGTGTGTGTTTGTGTGTGGGTGGGTGTTTGTGTGTGGGTGTGTGTGTGTTTGTTTGTGTGTGGGTGGGTGTTTGTTAGTGTGTTTGTGTGTGGGTGGGTGTGTGTTTGTGTGTGGATGTATGTTTGTTTGTGTGTGGTTGGGTGGGTGTTTGTGTGTGGGTGGGTGGGTGGGTGTGTGTTTGTGTGTTTGCGTGTGGGTGGGTGTGTCTTTGTGTGTGGGTGGGTGTGTGTTTGTGTGTGGGTGTGTGTGTGTGTGGGTGTGTGTTTTTGTGTGGGTGGGTGTGTCTTTGTGTGTGGGTGGGTGTGTCTTTGTGTGTGGGTGGGTGTGTGTTTGTGTGTGTGTGTGTGTGTGTGTTTGTGTGTGGGTGGGTGTGTGCATATGTGTTTGTGGCCAACCAGACCCGGTGACATGTGTGTATGTGCGGTACGTGTACCGGTCAGACAGAAAAAACAGACAGATATGGCTGTTTGCCAACCAGACTTGGTGACAGGACAGGCAGAGTGTTTGAGGCAATAGATTATGTTTGTGGAACAGGACAGATATAGATGTTCAATTAACTTTGTCAAGACGTTTACTCACCCTGCCTGTCTGTCTCTCTCCCCTCGCCTCTATCCTCTCTCCCCATCTCTCCCCCTCTCTCTCTCTCTCTCTCTCTCTCTCGTTCTCTCTCTATCTCTCTCTCCTACTACAGTTGTCTACCAGTCAGCCTCTACCTGAGCAGTGCTCTGACATCACCACCAGTCTTGTCCAATCAGCTGCCTTCCTGGCCAGCAGTGCTCCTCCCCCTCTACAGCAGCCTGCCCAGGCCACACACCCTATTGAGCCACTACAGATCAATACAGAGGTGGGAAGTAGATAGTCTCGCTTGACAGACTCATGACGCTCAAGCAACACAGATGGAGTTGAAATCGGAAATTTACATACACTTAGGCTGGAGTCATTAAAACTTGTTTTTCAGCCACTCCACAAATTTCTTGTTAACAAACTATAGTGTTGGCAAGTCGGTTAGGACATCTACTTTGTGCATGACACAAGTCATTTTTCCAACAATTGTTTACAGACAGATTATGTCACTTATAATTAATTGTGTCACAATTCCAGTAGGTCAGAAGTTTACAAACACTAAGTTGACTGTGCCTTTAAACAGCTTGAAAAATTCCTTAAAAAGATATCATGGCTTTAGAAGCTTCTGATGGGCTAATTGACATCATTTGAGTCAATTGGAGGTGTACTTGTGGATGTATTTCAAGGCCTACCTTCAAAGTGCCTCTTTGCTTGACATCATGGGAAAATCTAAAGAAATCAGTCAAGACCTCATAAACAAATTGTAGACCTCCACAAGTTTGGTTCATCCTTGGAAGCAATTTCCAAATGCCTGAAGGTACCACGTTCATCTGTACAAACAATAGTACGCAAGTATAAACACCATGGGACTATGTAGCCGTCATACCGCTCAGGAAGGAGACACGTTCTGTCTCCTAGAGATGAACATACTGTGGTGCGAAAAGTGCAAATCTATCCCAAAACAACAGCAAAGGACCTTGTGAAGATGCTGGAGGAAACAGGTACAAAAGTATCTATATTCACAGTAAAACGAGTCCTATATCGACATAACCTGAAAGGCCGCTCAGCAAGGAAGAAGCCACTGCTCCAAAACTGCCATAAAAAAGCCACACTACTGTCTGCAACTGCACTGATGAAACAAAAATAGAACTGTTTGGCCATAATGACCATCGTTATGTTTGGAGGAAAAAGGGGGAGGCTTACAAGCCGAAGAACACCATCCCAACCGTGAAGCACGGGGGTGGCAGCATCATGTTATGGGGGTGCTTTGCTACAGGAGGGACTGGTGCACCTCACAAAATAGATGGCATCATGAGGAGGAAAATTATGTGGATATTTTGAAGCAACATCTCAAGACATCAGTCAGGAAGTTAAAGCTTGGTTGCAAATGGGTCTTCCAAATGGACGATGACCCCAAGCATACTTGCAAAGGTGTGGCAAAATGGCTTAAGGACAGGTATTGGTATTGGAGTGGCCATCACAAAGCCCTGACCTCAATCCTATAGACAATTTGTGGGCAAAACTGAAAAAGTATGTGGGAGCAAGGAGGCCTACAAACCTTACTCAGTTACACCAGCTCTGTCAGAAGGAATGGGACAAAATTCAACCAACTTATTGTGGGAAGCTTGTGGAAGGCTACCAGAAACATTTGACCCAAGTTCAACAATTTAAAGCCAATGCTACCAAATACTAATTGAGTGTATGTAAACTTCTGACCCACTGGGAATGTGATGAAAGAAATGAAAGCTGAAATGAATAATTCTCTCTGCTATTATTCTGACATTTCACATTCTTAAAATAAAGTGGTGATCCTAACTGACTTACTGAGTTTTTACAAGGATTAAATGTGAAAATTGAGTTTAAGGTGTATGTAAACTTCCGACTTCAACTGTATATCATATAGATTTGATCTGTAAATGCATAATCCATTCGCAAGTAATAAGTAATAAGTAATGAGAGTAACATGTAAGAATTCTGGTCAAAAAGTGCCCTGTAGGACTGACAGCGAGGGAAGGTCTTTGTGAGTGCACACATACTGCAAAACCAATGAAGAAAAGGAACAGGCTTCTCTCCATCGTGAAAATCATACATCTTGTTTTGTTTGTTTGTTTTTGTTTCAGGTTGATTGTGTTTGTACTTTATATTGTTGTCACTGGGGACACAGAATTTATGGATTGGGCCTTTAATTAATGAATTAAGATCAGGGGTGGTTTCACTCCTAATCTAAACTGATGCCTGTGGAAAACAGAGAGATTAAAGCTGTCGTTTTCATTATGTTTATTTCACTTTTTTTATTCCATAGTTTCCCTCCTTGTCTTACCCTGCCATGGTGGGGACACCAGGCGGATGCGAGTTTGTCCCCTACTCCCCGGCTCCTCTGTGCCCTGTCTACCTCCCAAGGATTTCCCTCCCTGTACCTGGTCCCCCCAGCCCCTGTTACTGTATTGTGCCCTGTCTACCTCCCAAGGATTTCCCTCCCTGTACCTGGTCCCCCCAGCCCCTGTTACTGTATTGTGCCCTGTCTACCTCCCAAGGATTTCCCTCCCTGTACCTGGTCCCCCCAGCCCCTGTTACTGTATTGTGCCCTGTCTACCTCCCAAGGATTTCCCTCCCTGTACCTGGTCCCCCCAGCCCCTGTTACTGTATTGTGCCCTGTCTACCTCCCAAGGATTTCCCTCCCTGTACCTGGTCCCCCCAGCCCCTGTTACTGTATTGTGCCCTCCCTAACCACTGTTGGCACCCCCCAGATCCCAGTGTCCCTGGCCCAACAACCCCAGCAGACGTTAGGCATGGCAGTACCCATCCCCTTGCTTGCCATGACCTTGCCCCCTAGGATGCCCTGACAGCAGCCATGGCATCAGTCGGTCCATCCTGCCACCCCTCAGCAAGGCCTCCCCCCTCTCCAACCCTCTTACCACCTGCCCCTCTCCAATGTACACCTTACCGCCCCATTTGCTCACCTCCCTGAGAAACACGTGGCAGAGCGACCTCTCCATGTGAATATTCTAATTAATGCTCACTGTAGGGTTGTAAAATTCTAGAAATTTCCCCCAAATTACCTAGTTTTCCTGAAATCCCGTTTGGAAGATTCCTGGAATTAGGTGAGAAGGAGTAAGGACATTCACAGTCCTCTAACCAGGGTTTCTTGTAATCTGTGGAAAGGTACAGGAATTTACAACCGTAGCTTACTATGATGCCTGAAACACAGCAAACCTCCCAAATACATTACGTATACTGGATTTACAAAACCTTCCAAATATGTTGGCTTTGCATTTTTACTTTAAGTTGAAATGTGGACAGTAAGACATGGACAGTAACACAGTTCAGAACACACATTTGGATGAACTAGTAGGTTGTACCATAGAAATAGAATTGGAACATCTAAACCTGGCAATTTGACTGGAAATCTCAAAGATTTATGGGTAGACTTCCTGCTTTTACTTTCTGCTTTTCATCCCTGCTTCCCTCCTATGGGTATGCTCCCGGTGGCCTCCAGTCCACCTATTATGCCATCATTGACTTGAATGGGGACGCCCGTTCCATTCCTTCTATTTACAACTAGCACTCACAGTCTCATGTCTGAATTAAACGTTCATCAATATTTATCAAATGTCAAATTTTGAATTTTTTGCAACGTCAAATTTTGAAGTGTTTAAGGTGAAGTTTAGGAATAAACTCCGAAATCTTAAGGTTAGGCATTAACTGTGAATGGTTATGGTAAGGTTTAGGGTTTGGGATAGGCTTAAAACCAAAATCTTAAAACTACTTTCTATCGCTGGATTCGAACGTGCAACCTTTGGAATCAGAGGGAGATGCATACGTCTATCCACCATCCCTTTCCACAACACCCTTGTAAAACCCTAGCGCTTACTGTTGCCTCTAGTGGCCGGTTCCGAAAACAGACTTATATGACAGGTGACCTGTCTGTCTATTTCTATGGGTTGTACAATGTTAGCAGTAGTGGCAAAAAGGGTACTCTAAGTTATTCCTCCCTCCAGATCCAGACTGGTGCCCCTCAGGACCCCCAGGAAGAGGCTCCGGTGTCACCACTGGCCCCGCTCCACCCCGTCCAGCCTGCCGTCCTGTCCCCTCCCCGGAGGGGGCATATGGTTGACCCCGACCCTGCTGCTGCAGCCGGGTCTGATCAGACACTCCCTGAGTGTCCAGCCCCGGCCACACCCCTGGCTCCGTTCTCGGCTCTGGCTGCAGCCTTGCAGCAGGCTGGCACCCAGAAAGGTACCAGCCTGCCCACGACTCAGCAGAACCTGGAAACTGAGTCCATATCTACCGTTTCCCAACCCGAGGCCAGCCAAGAGGTAGGTAGCTACACAGACAGTTCCCAACCCTACAGCTCCCTACAGTTCACTAAAGTACCCTACCCTACAGTTCCCTACATTTCACTTCAGTTTTCTACAGTTCCCTACCCTACAGTTCCCTACAGGACCCTACAGTCCCCTACAGTTCCCTACTGTACAGTTCCCTACATTTCTCTACAGTTCCCTACCCTGCAGTACCCTACAGTTACCTACTGTACAGTTCCCTACATTTCTCTACAGTTCCCTACCCTGCAGTACCCTACAGTTACCTACAGTACCCTACAGTTCCCCACAGTACCCTACAGTGTCCTACCCTACAGTTCCCTACAGTTCCCTCCAGTACCCTCCAGTTACCTACCCTACAGTTCCCTACAGTACCCTACAGTCCCTTAGTTACCTACAGTACCATACAGTTCCCCACAGTCCCTTACAGTTCCCTACACTACAGTTCTCTACAGTACCATACAGTTCCCTACCCTACAGTTCCCTAGAGTTTCCTCCAGTTCCCTCCAGTACCCTACAGTTCCCTACCCTGCAGTTCCCTACAGTACCCTACTGTTCCCTACCGTATAGTTACCTACAGTAACCTACAGTAGCCTAAAGTTACCTACAGTTCCCTAAAGTACCCTACAGTTCCCTACCGTATAGTTCCCTACAGTACTCTACAGTACCCTACAGTTCCCAACAGTACCCTACAGTTCCCTACCCTACAGTTCCTTATAGTTCCCTACAGTACTCTACAGTACCCCAAAGTTACCTACAGTGCCCCAAAGTTACCTACAGTACCCGACAGTTCCCTACCCTACAGTTCCCTACAATACCATACAGTTCCTTACAGTTCCCTACAGTACCCTACAGTTCCCTACAATACCCTATAGTTCCCTACCCTACAGTTCCCTATAATTCCCTACAGTATCCTATAGTACAGCACAGACACAATTCTTACTCAACTCCCACACACTGCACAGCACATACTGTGAACACTACTTATACATGTATCAGGGAACACTTATCTTGTGTGTTGGCTATGTACTACTCATATTGTAAATGTAGGCTATGTCCCAAATGGCCACCTATTCACTACATAGTGCCCTATGGGCGATGGTCAAATGTAGTGCACTATATAGGAAGGAATAGTGTGCCATTTGTGATACAGGCATACTCAACCCCATATGACATGTTTTGTGAATCCAACAACCCCATTGTCTTTCACCCAGGAGCCAGTGCAAGAGAAACCCATGGCGTTTCACAGTTATGCAGGCTATGACAGGTGTGTGGCCATACCTTCTGAACTTGACTAGAGTGTTAAGATGTTTTTCCCCAATGTACAGTACAGGGGCTTTAGTGGATACAATGAGTGACCCTGACTATCTGTGAATAATAAACCTAGAACACTACACTGTGTGACAATGGACACCTTGCCCTGTCAATCCTGAATGTTTTATTTTTTATTATTATAATATATTTTTTAAGGGGTGGATCAGAATTAATATTGCGTGTAGATTGTTGCTTCCATCAATGTAATTGTCTGCATCATTTCCAATCCCCCATCTATTGTTTGGGTAAATATATATATCCATACACATGCATACCTATATATATATACCTATATATATATATATATATATACATTTGAAGTTTACATACACCTTAGCCAAATACATTAAAGCTCAGTTTTTCACAATTCCTGACATTTAATCCTAGTAAAAATTCCCCGTTTTAGGTCAGTTAGGATCACCACTTTATTTTAAGAATGGAATGTGAAATGTCAGAATAATAGTAGAGAGAATTATTTATTTCAGCTTTTATTTATTTCATCACATTCCCAGTTGTTCAGAAGCGTACATACACTAAATTAGTATTTGAGTGTATGTAGGAGGAGGAGGAGTAGTAGGAAGGATTGGAGGACCAATGCGCAGCGTGGTAAATGTTCATGATATTTATTATGACTCAGAACACTAAAGAACAAAACAATAAAGCGACAACGAACGAAACGAAACAGTCCTATGCGGTGAATACACAAAACATAGAACAGAAAATAATCACCCACAACTCAAAGGTGAAACCAGGCTACCTAAGTATGGTTCTCAATTAGGGACAACGATTGACAGCTGCCTCTGATTGAGAACCATACCAGGCCAAACACAGAAATCCCCAATCATAAAAAAAGAACATAGACTGCCCACCCCAACTCACGCCCTGACCATACTAAAACAAAGACAAAACAAAGGAACTAAGATCAGAACGTGGCAATAATGACCACTCCAATACCTTGACTTTGTTGTCCTTAAGCCATTTTGCCACACCTTTGGAAGTATGCTTGGGGTCATTGTCCTTTTGGAAGACCCATTTGCAACCAAGCTTTAACTTCCTGACTGATGTCTTGAGATGTTGCTTCATTATATCCACATCATTTTCCTACCTCATGATGCCATGGATTTTGTGAGCTGCACCAGTCCCTCCTGCAGCAAAGCACTCCCACAACATCATGCTGCCAACATCGTGCTTCACGGTTGGGATGGTGTTCTTCGGCCTGCAAGTCTCCCCCTTTTTCCTCCAAACATAACGATGGTCGTTATGGCCAAACAATTCTACTTTTGTTTCTTCAGACCAGAGGACATTTCTACAAAAAGTACGATCTTTGTCCCCATGTGCAGTTGGAAACTGTAGTCTGGCGCTTTTTTATGGCAGTTTTGGAGCTGTGGTTTCTTCCTAGCTGAGCGTCCTTTCAGGTTATGTCGATATAGGACTCGTTTTACTGTGGATATAGTTAGTATACTTTTGTACCTATTTCGCTAGGAGACAGAATGCGTCTCCTTCCTGAGCGGTATGACGGCTGCGTGGTCTCATGGTGTTTATACTTGCATACTATTGTTTGTACAGATAAACCTGGTACCTTCAGTCATTTGGAAATTGTTCCCAAGGATGAACCAGACTTGTGGAGGTCTACAATTAATTTTTCTGAGGTCTTGACTGATATCTTTTGATTTTCCCATGATATCAAGCAAAGAGGCACTGAGTTTGAAGGTAGGCCTTGAAATACATCCACAAGTACACCTCCAATTGACTCAAATTATGTCAATTAGCCTATCAGAAGCTTCTAAAGCCATATCATCATTTTATGGAATTTTCCAAGCTGTTTAAAGGCACAGTCAACTTAGTGTATGTAAACTTCTGACCCACTGGAATTGTGATACAGTGAACTATAAGTTAAATAATCTGTCTGTAAACAATTTTTGGAAAAATGTATTGTGTCATGTACAAAGTAGATGTCCTAACCGACTTGCCAAAACTATAGTTTGTTAACAAGACATTTGTGGAGTGGTTGAAAAAATAGTTTTAATGACTCGCACCTAAGTGTATGTAAACTTCCGACTTCAACTGTATATATATATATGTATGTATATATATTTGTATATATAAACATTCATACATATACACATACAGTGGGGCAAAAAAGTATTTAGTCAGCAACCAATTGTGCAAGTTCTCCCACTTAAAAAGATGAGAGAGGCCTGTAAATTTTCATCATAGGTACACTTCAACTATGACAGATAAAATGAGAAAGAAAATCCAGAAAATCACATTGTAGGATTTTTAATGAATTTATTTGAAAATTATGGTGGAAAATAAGTATTTTGTCACCTACAAACAAGCAAGATTTCTGGCTCAAACAAACCTGTAACTTCTTCTCTAAGAGGCTCCTCTGTCCTCCACTCGTTACCTGTATTAATGGCACCTGTTTGAACTTGTTATCAGTATAAAAGACACCTGTCCACAACCTCAAACAGTCACACTCCAAACTCCACTCTGGCCAAGACCAAAGAGCTGTCAAAGGACACCAGAAACAAAATTGTAGACCTGCACCAGGCTGGGAAGACTGAATCTGCAATAGGTAAGCAGCTTGGTTTGAAGAAATCAACTGTGGGAGCAATTATTAGGAAATGAAGACATACAAGACCACTGATAATCTCCCTCGATCTGGGGCTCCACGCAAGATCTCACCCCGTGGGGTCAAAATGATCACAAGAACGGTGAGCAAAAATCCCAGAACCACACGGGGGGACCTAGTGAATGACCTGCAGAGAGCTGGGACCAAAGTAACAAAGCCTACCATCAGTAACGCACTACGCCGCCAGGGACTCAAATCCTGCAGTGCCAGACGTGTCCCCCTGCTTAAACCAGTACATGTCCAGGCCCGTCTGAAGTTTGCTAGAGAGCATTTGGATGATCCAGAAGAAGATTGGGAGAATGTCATATGGTCAGATGAAACCAAAATATAACTTTTTGGTAAAAACTCAACTCGTCGTGTTTGGAGGACAAAGAATGCTGAGTTGCATCCAAAGAACACCATACCTACTGTGAAGCATGGGGGTGGAAACATCATGCTTTGGGGCTGTTTTTCTGCACTGATCCGTGTAAAGGAAAGAATGAATGGGGGCATGTATCGTGAGATTTTGAGTGAAAACCTCCTTCCATCAGCAAGGGCATTGAAGATGAAACGTGGCTGGGTCTTTCAACATGATAATGATCCCAAACACACCGCCCTGGCAACGAAGGAGTGGCATCGTAAGAAGCATTTCAAGGTCCTGGAGTGGCCTAGCCAGTCTCCAGATCTCAACCCCATAGAAAATCTTTGGAGGGAGTTGAAAGTCCGTGTTGCCCAGCAACAGCCCCAAAACATCACTGCTCTGGAGGAGATCTGCATGGAGGAATGGGCCAAAATACCAGCAACAGTGTGTGAAAACCTTGTGAAGACTTACAGAAAACGTTTGACCTCTGTCATTGCCAACAAAGGGTATATAACAAATTATTGAGATAAACTTTTGTTATTGACCAAATGCTTATTTTCCACCATAATTTGCTAATAAATTAATAAGAAATCCTACAATGTGATTTTCTAGATTTTTTTTCTAATGTTGTCTGTCATAGTTGAAGTGTACCTATGATGAAAATTACAGGCCTCTCTCATATTTTTAAGTAGGAGAACTTGCACAATTGGTGGCTGACTAAATACTTTTTTGCTCTACTGTATCGACCTTCTATGAGGCTGTGGAGGGATTCTAATTGTGGTTTTAAAAGAAAACATGAACCATCAGCATACACCTTGTTTTTAAGCCATGGATTTCTAATCCCTTAATATTATTATTTAATCTAATTTTAACAGCTAACATTTCGATGGCAATAATAAATAGATATGCCAATGGTGGACAACCTTGTTTTACTTCTCTTGACAGATGTAGCCATTATTTACTATTTTACTGTGAATGTTTTCTTACTGAAATGTTAACCTTCCAACCCAGTGACTACACCAGAGTGCTGTCTTAGTGAGTGTCAACACGTAAGATCTCTCTATCTCTGTGCCACAAGCAGAAAGAGAGAGACAAATAGACAGAGGAAAGAGTCTTTAAAGTGTTCTTTGGGTGTTCTTTCTCTCTGCCAAAAGCAGAAAGAGAGTGATGGAGAGAGATAGACAGGGAGGAGAGAGAGAGGTGAGAGAGAGAGAGAGGAACAAGAAGAAGAGAATCCAACCCTTTTTTTCAATTATCGCCTAAAATGACATACCCAAATCTAACTTCCTGAACCTCAGGACCTGAAGCAAAGATATGCCTATTCTTGATACCATTTGAAAGGAAACACTTTGAAGTTTGTGGAAATTTGAAATTAATTTAGGAGAATATAACACACTAGATCTGATAAAAGAGAATACAAAGAAAAAAATGTATTTTTTTGTATTTTTTTTGTACCATCATCTTTTAAATGCAAGAGAAAGGCCATGATATATTATCCCAGCCCATGCACAATTTAGACTTTGGCCACTAGATGGCACCAGTGTATGTGCAACGTTTTAGACTGATCCAATGTACCATTGAATACATGTTCAAAATTTTGTATCTAGACTGCCCAAATGTGCCTAATTGGTTTATCCATACATTTTCAAGTGTGTAATTGTGCACTCTCCTCAAATAATAATAGCTACTGTAATAGCTACTGTAAATATAATAGTTACTGTAAATTGGACAGTTCAGTTAGAATAACAAGAATGTAAGCTTTCTGCCCATCTATGTCCTGGGATTTGTTTTTGTTTCCTACCACCTCATGCTAATCACATTAGCCGATGTTAGCTCAACCGTCCCACGGGGAGGTGGGGGGACGGAACACCGATCCTGTAGAGGTTAAAAGTGTTCTTTACCTCCTTCATATCCCTACCTTTAGCTTCAGCTCAGATGTAGCGTCGGGTAAGGAGATGAGTGATGGTTACGATGGCTCGGCCAGCAGCGGGAAGGGAGACGGGAAGTCCCGGAAACACCACCGCAAGTCGACCCGCACACGCTCACGCCAAGAGAAGACCAACAAGCCCAAACTGAGCATGCTCAATGTAAGTCCGTCCTGACTACCCACCTCTCCGAACTGACCAGTGGTCAAGGTTTTTGCCATTCATAAGCTATTCAGTAAGTCCAAAGGATAAAGTTTAAAACAGAAATTACTATTTATATTATATATTCATATATTGCTATATTCAAAGTATATGCATATTCGTACTTGCACATTAAAAGTGATTTCTCCTTTTCCCTCAGGTGAGCAACACGGGCGATAAGATGGTGGAGTGCCAGCTGGAGACCCACAACCACAAAATGGTAACCTTCAAGTTTGACCTGGACGGAGATGCTCCAGAAGAAATCGCTATTTACATGGTGAGGTCATGACCTTGGAAGACCTGTTTGCATCCCGAATGGGGGTTGGGTTCAACTACGCTAACATATGGAATTGTTTTAAGATGGTCATATCATGAATCATTTAGCTATTTGATTTGGAATTGTAGGACCCCTTTAGGGCTTTAGGTATCAAAAAACATATACAGTTGAAGTCAGAAGTTTACATACACCTTAGCCAAATCAAATCAAAGTTTATTTGTCAGGTGTGCCAAATACAACAGGAGTAGTAGACCTTACAGTCTAATGCTTACTTACAGGCTCTAACCAACAGTGCAAAAAAGGTGTTAGGTGAACAATAGGTAAGTAAAGAAATAAAACAACCATAAAAAGACAGGCTATATACAGTAGTGAGGCTATAAAAGTAGCGAGGCTACATACAGACACCGGTTAGTCAGGCTGATTGAGGTAGTATGTACATGTAGATATGGTGAAAGTGACTACTCATATATGATGAAAAGACAGCAGCAGTAGCGTTAAAGAGGGGTTGGCGGGTGGTGGGTGGCAGGACACAATGCAGATAGCCCGTTTAGCCAATGTGCGGGAGCACTGGTTGGTCAGCCCAATTGAGGTAGTATGTACATGAATGTGTATTTAAAGTGACTATGCACATATGATAAAGAGAGAGTAGCAGCAGCGTAGAAAGAGGGTTTGGGGGGGTTGGGGTTAGGGCCGGGGCCGGGGCCGGGGGCACACAATCCAAATAGTCCAGGTAGCCATTTGATCACCTGTTCAGGAGTCTTATGGCTTAGGGGTAAAAACTGTTGAGAAGCCTTTTGGTCCTAGACTTGGCACTCCGGTACCGCTTGTCATGCGGTAGTAGAGAGAACAGTCTATGACTGGGATGGCTGGGGTCTTTGACAATTTGTATGGCCTTTCTCTGACACCGCCTGGTGTGGAGGTCCTGGATGGCAGGCAGCATAGCCCCAGTGATGTACTGGGCCGTATGCACTACCCTCTGTAGTGCCTTGCGGTCAGAGGCCAAGCAATTGCCGTACCAGGCAGTTATGCAACCAGTGCTCTCGATGTTGCAGCTGTAGAACCTTTTGAGGATCTCAGGACCCATGCCAAATCTTTTTAGTTTCCCAAGGGGGAATAGGCTTTGTCGTGCCCTCTTCACGACTGTCTTGGTGTGTTTGGACCATTCTAGTTTGTTGTTGATGTGAATACCGAGGAACTTGAAGCTCTCAACCTGCTCCACTACAGCCCCGTCGATGAGAATGGGGTCGTGCTCGGTCCTCCTTTTCCTGAAGTCCATAATCATCTCCTTAGTCTTGACTACGTTGAGGGAGAGGTTGTTATTCTGGCACCACACGGCCAGGTCTCTGACCTCCTCCCTATAGGCTGTCTCATCGTTGTCTCATCGTTGACGCTGTTGTGTCGTCAGCAAACTTAATGATGGTGTTGGAGTCATGCCTGGCCATGCAGACGTGGGTGAACACGGAGTACAGGAGGGGACTGAGCACGCACCCCTGTAGAGCTCCAGTGTTGAGGATCAATGTGGCAGATGTGTTGCTACCTACCCTCACCACCTGGGGCCAGCCTGTCAGGAAGTCCAGGATCCAGTTGCAGAGGGAGGTGTTTAGTCCCAGGATCCTTTGCTTAGTTATGAGTTTTGAGGGTACTATGGTGTTGAACCCTGAGCTGTTGTCAATGAATAGCATTTTTACATGAGTGTTCCTTTTGTCCAGGTGGGAAAGGGCAGTGTGGAGTGCAATAGAGATTGCATCATCTGTGGATCTGTTTGGGCGGTATGCAATTATGTTGGGTCTAGGGTTTCTGGGATAATGGTGTTGATGTGAGCCATTCCCAACCTTTCAAATCACTTCATGGCTACGGATGTGAGTGCTACGGGTCTGTAGTAATTTAGGCTGGTTGCCTTTGTGTTCTTGGGCACAGGGACTATGGTGGTCTGCTAGAAACATGGAGGTATTACAGACTCAATCAGGGACATGTTGAAAATGTCAGTGAAGACACCTGCCAGTTGGTCACCACATGGCCGGAGCACATGTCCTGGTAATCAGCCTTGTGTATGTTGACCTGGTCTTACTCACGTCGGCTACGGAAAGCGTGATCACACAGTTGTCCGGAACAGCTGATGCTCTCATAAATTTAAACTCAGTTTTTCACAATTCCTGACATTTAATCCTAGTAAAAAATCCCTGTTTTAGGTCAGTGCTGCCACCTCTATGCTTCACGGTTGAGATGGTGTTCTTCGGGTTGCAAGCCTCCTCAGAAGCTTCTTAAGCCATGACATCATTTTCTGGAATTTTCCAAGCTTTTGGGCACAGTCGTCTTAGTGTACCTGAATTGGAATTGTGATGCCATCAATTATACGTGAAATAATTTGTCTGTAAACAATTGTTGGAAAAATTACTTGTGTCATCCTTAACGTCCTTACCGACTTGCCAAAACTGTAGTTTGTTAGCAAGAAATTTGTGGAGTGGTTGAAAAACAAGTTTTAATGACTCCAAATTGAGTGTATGTAAACTTCTGACTTCAACTGTATGTATATATTATTTTAAATAAAATATTGAATTTAGCCTTTACTGGTATTGCATTGAATAACACATTCATAAAAAAGACAGTCAAAATATAAATCACAAGGAATAAGGTTTTGAAGTTTTTTCCCTATATGTACCATGGATCATTTTGCTACTTGATTTGGAATTTTATGACCCCTGTAGGTATAAAAATAGAAGAACATATTTGATGAAACGCATTGAATAACAGATTCATACTTCTAAAAACAGATGGATTTTGATTGGGATTTAAGGCAATGGTGCATAAATACACTCTTAAGGATTAATGGACCAGTTAGAATATGCTCAAAACTGCAAAGCAGATTGTCTGCCACTCCAGGCAAGTTAGAGCAAACGCTCAAATAACTATGGACCTTCGGTTCCTCCTCTGTCACCAAGCTAGAGCAAACGCTCAAATAACTATGGACCTTCGGTTCCTCCTCTGTCACCAAGCTAGAGCAAACGCTCAAATAACTATGGACCTTCGGTTCCTCCTCTGTCACCAAGTTCCTCCCTCCTCTGTCACCAAGCTAGAGCAAACGCTCAAATAACTATGGACCTTCGGTTCCTCCTCTGTCACCAAGCTAGAGCAAACGCTCAAATAACTATGGACCTTCGGTTCCTCCTCTGTCACCAAGCTAGAGCAAACGCTCAAATAACTATGGACCTTCGGTTCCTCCTCTGTCACCAAGCTAGAGCAAACGCTCAAATAACTATGGACCTTCGGTTCCTCCTCTGTCACCAAGCTAGAGCAAACGCTCAAATAACTATGGACCTTCGGTTCCTCCTCTGTCACCAAGCTAGAGCAAAGGACTATGGACCTTCGGTTCCTCCTCTGTCACCAAGCTAGAGCAAACGCTCAAAGGACTATGGACCTTCGGTTCCTCCTCTGTCACCAAGCTAGAGCAAAGGACTATGGACCTTCGGTTCCTCCTCTGTCACCAAGCTAGAGCAAACGCTCAAAGGACTATGGACCTTCGGTTCCTCCTCTGTCACCAAGCTAGAGCAAAGGACTATGGACCTTCGGTTCCTCCTCTGTCACCAAGCTAGAGCAAACGCTCAAAGGACTATGGACCTTCGGTTCCTCCTCTGTCACCAAGCTAGAGCAAAGGACTATGGACCTTCGGTTCCTCCTCTGTCACCAAGCTAGAGCAAAGGACTATGGACCTTCGGTTCCTCCTCTGTCACCAAGCTAGAGCAAAGGACTATGGACCTTCGGTTCCTCCTCTCACCAAGCTCAATGCACTACAGCAGAAGATGTGGGAAATTAATGTAGCCTGTACTGTTGGGTCATTCTCTATCTATAGTATTTCCTTTTGTCATTGGACTTTTCCTGATATTGTATATTGCTGATATTGTATAATTACTTTATGTTACGATTGTTCCTGAAGTGTTATATCTTCATAATTATTTACATGTGGTTACATCTTCTGTGTGTCTGTGTGGTGTCCATGTCTCTGTGTGTGTTTTTGTGTGTGTGTGTGTGTGTGTGCACGTTTGTGTGTGTGTGTTTTTGTGTGTGTGTGTGTAGGCAGAGAATTTCTTCATCCTACCCATAGAGAAGGCGATGTTCATTGACCAGTTGAAGGACATCGTGGACAAGGCTGAGGACATGCTGAGCGAGGACATGGAGGGAGAGACGGACTCCGCTTTGGGGGGCAGTCCCCAACTGGGACACACCTCTTGGGGGCCGGGGGGAGAGGTGACGGGGACATCCCAAACACAACCCACTAACACACAGAGACTAGGCTACTCCCATGAACGTTCATTAAAAGAAACCACACACACACGTACTCTCTCTCACACACACACACACACACACACACACACACACACACACACACACACACACACACACACACACACACACACACACACACACACACACACACACACACACACACACACACACACACACACACACACACACTCAAATGTCTGTTTTCTGTCTGTCTATCTCTCTAAAGAGTCAGCAGCCTGGAGCACCCCAGCCTGTTTATCAGCAGAATGGTAATACTCCATTCTCTCAGTCTTTCTCTCTCTTCTTTTGTCTCCCTCTCCTTTATCCTCTATCTATTCTGTTTGTGATTGGGATGTCTGTGGAGGAAGGTTTTGAAAGGAGCTTGTACTGAGGACTTAGTGATGTTTTGGCTGCCATAGCTGATGACTTTCCTCTCTCTCTCTCTCTCTCTCTCTCTCTCTCTCTCTCTCTCTCTCTCTCTCTCTCTCTGTCTCTGTCTCTGTCTCTCTCTTTCCTTTTCTCTCTATTGCTCTCTCTCTCTCTCTCTCTCTCTCTCTCTCTTTCCTTTTCTCTCTATTGCTCTCTCTCTCTCTCTCTCTCTCTCTCTCTCTCTCTCTCTCTTTCCTTTTCTCTCTATTGCTTTCTCTCTCTCTCTCTCTCTCTCTCTCTCTCTCTCTCTCTCCTTTTCTCTCTATTGCTTTCTCTCTCTCTATCTCTCACTTTCATTCTATCTCTCACTCTTCTCTCCTCTTCTCTCTTCTCTCTCAGTGCTCCACACAGGGAAGCGATGGTTCATCATCTGCCCAGTGGAGGAGACTCCCACCTCCAACCAGGATGGGACTGCAACTACTCAACACGATGGGACTACAACTATTCAACACGATGGGACTACAGCTACTCAACATGATGGGACTACAACTACTCAACATGATGGGACTACAACTACTCAACACGATGGGACTACAACTACTCAACATGATGGGACTACAACTACTCAACACGATGGGACTACAGCTACTCAACATGATGGGACTACAACTACTCAACACGATGGGACTACAGCTACTCAACACGATGGGACTACAGCTACTCAACATGATGGGACTACAACTACTCAACACGATGGGACTACAGCTACTCAACATGATGGGACTACAACTACTCAACACGATGGGACTACAACTACTCAACATGATGGGACTACAACTACTCAACATGATGGGACTACAACTACTCAACATGATGGGACTACAACTACTCAACACGATGGGACTACAGCTACTCAACATGATGGGACTACAACTACTCAACATGATGGGACTACAACTACTCAACACGATGGGACTACAACTACTCAACATGATGGGACTACAACTACTCAACACGATGGGACTACAACTACTCAACACGATGGGACTACAACTACTCAACACGATGGGACTACAACTACTCAACATGATGGGACTACAACTACTCAACACGATGGGACTACAACTACTCAACACGATGGGACTACAACTACTCAACATGATGGGACTACAACTACTCAACACGATGGGACTACAACTACTCAACACGATGGGACTACAACTACTCAACATGATGGGACTTCTCAGCCTGATGGAAGTGCTGTGCCAGGTAAGTCTGCCAATTGTGGCACTGCAGGGACTGCTTCAGACAGAGGTGACTTTGTTTCCATGTGACCATTTGGGTACTATGTCATCCTGGTGGAGTAACGGTACCATGTTGTCCTCTAGTGCTAAATGAATGAACCACATCCTCAATATATGTGCTTCAGTTTGAAATATTATCTGTTTAATTAAGGTCTTTGGATGTGGGCCTGTTGTACATTTGTAGACAAACAGGATGTTACTCTTATATTGTGTTTTCTTTTGGTTCTTCCTGCAGTATCAGCGTCCTCCTCCATAGCTAACTCTGTGTCTGGGGGGATTGGAGGATTCAACTACGAGGGCTATGGCCTCTGTAGCCCTCCCATCCTGTCCTCCACAGACCCTCTCCTCCTGGCTATGTCCCATGTCTCAGTTCCCTCTGGCCCCCCATCTGTCCAACCAGGCCATCCTCCAGAGGGCCAGGCCCACAGCTCTATCCTGCCCAGGCTGCATCACACCCAGTCAGCCTTGGCTCTGCCAGTAGCCCCCTCTGGAGGTCTCCGTAGCTCCCTGCCTGGAGAGGAGCACCAGGGGGGAGGGCGTCTTCGTGCCATCTCCCCCATCCATGCTGTCCAGAAGATGGCGGAGATGGCATGTGCTGCCTCCATGGTGGAGGAGGTGCCCTGCTGCCCACTGGCCATGCCAATGTTCCTGGATGTGAGTGGTGGAGCCCAGGGGAAATCAGCTCCTCTCACCCTTCTGCCCTCCCAGGACCCCTCTACCTCCTCAGCCAGAGAGTCCCTCCAACTTTCCTACCCCTCCGTTGCCCGCCCTGACCGCTCCCAGCCCCCTGTGGTGCTCCAGCAGCCCTTCTCCATGGGTGGAGCAAAGGCCCCCTCACTGCCCCAGAGCCCTGCCCCCCACCAGCACACGGCAGGGGGGCCCAGTGAGTCAGATGGGGAGGGGCGAGGGGTGGGGGGCCGAGGGGGCTTTGTGGACAGCACCATCAAGACTCTGGACGAGAAGCTGAGGACCCTGCTGTACCAGGAGTACGCCCCCATGTATCCATCAGGCAGTGCTGCGGAGACGCCAGGCTCGGGGACGGAGTACGTCCAATCCCCTCCTGGTCCAGACAGCTCCACCTTGGGTTCAGGAAGCAACACTCCCCGACCTGTGGGGGAGGGGCGCTACCGGACAGGGGAACAACTGGTAAAAACAGAACCTTTATTCCGTATAAATCATAGAATGGCACCCTATTATTCCCTAAATAGTGCAATACATTTGGGATGCAACCATACTTTCTGTCCTGAGATTTGTTTAGTCCTTAAAAGTAACTTCATTCACACCCCAGACTACATGTAAAGTACATGTAATCTATGTCCACCATTCATCCTTAAATGTTGACCATTATCCCACTGCTCTTTATTCTCGCCCTGTCAACTGTCTTTCTCTGTTTCACTTCTCTCTTTTCTCATCCCTTCCTCCCTCCCCACTCCTTCTTTCAGCCTCAGATTCCAGAGAGGATGGACAGTTTGAGCACGTTGAGTGATTCTGCGGTGTGTGGTATGTATATTCTATAGTGTGGTATGTACATTATATAGTGTGGTATGTACATTCTATAGTGTGGTATATACATTCTATAGTGTGGTATGTACATTATATAGTGTGGTAAGTATATTCTATACTGTGGTATGTACATTATATAGTGTGGTATGTACATTATATAGTGTGGTAAGTACATTCTATACTGTGGTATGTACATTCTATAGTGTGGTATGTACATTCTATAGTGTGGTATGTACATTCTATAGTGTGGTATATACATTCTATAGTGTGGAATGTACATTATATAGTGTGGTATGTACATTCTATAGTGTGGTATGTACATTCTATAGTGTGGTATGTACATTATATAGTGTGGTAAGTACATTCTATAGTGTGGTATGTACATTCTATAGTGTGGTATGTACATTCTATAGTGTGGTATGTACATTCTATAGTGTGGTATGTACATTCTATAGTGTGGTATGTACATTCTATAGTGTGGTATGTACATTCTATAGTGTGGTATGTACATTCTATAGTGTGGTATGTACATTCTATAGTGTGGTATGTACATTCTATAGTGTGGTATGTACATTCTATAGTGTGGTATGAAGGATACAACATTATTGTGATCCCTCAAACAGCTGTCTATGACAGTGATCAATTTCAAGATTGGTTTCAGTTATTTTCCTATTGAACAGCTCTTATTGTAGTCATTAGAGAACCTGGGCATTCAGTCTCTCTCTCTCTGTCTGCAGCTCCCATGTCTAGGAGACAAAACGTACCACACTCTACCTCCTGCTCTGGCTCTGGATCCAGAGGCCAGTTTAAGGTACTTTACTGTGTTACAATTTTCTTCCCCAAGGCCACTATTTACTACTACCTCTTAGTGACTCCATCTACCTACAATGCCTGACTAATGTCTTATAATTTGAGTTTGTGATATTGTGGATTGATATTATAATTCCCTGTTTGTTTCCTTTCTGCAAAGTAGGTATAAACGTGTCAGAGCTCTTTAAATAATACCTTTATTATCTTTAGATGATCACAGGCTTTCCTGATGTGGTGACGCAAGGAGAGCGGAAGCAGAGGAGTTGGAGCAGCGCTGCCTCCCCGGCGCACCCTGCTGGCCATCTCTTAGACTACCGCAGCAGTGCCCAGACCGCCTCCACCATTATCGGACGTTTCTCAGTGGTCAGCACCGAGGACGATGTCACCCTGAGGAGCTATGACAGCCGCTACTCCGCCCCGCCAGACTTCTACCTTGATACACCCCCCGCCATGGCCAAACGGGGGTCGTTGACGCACGTCTCCACATCCACCTCCGTGTCTGTTGATGTTACAGTCCACGCTCACGCGCGCTTCCTGTCCTCGGACTCGGGGGCGGAGAGTAGTCCGGCCAAGCTGGCCCCGGCCACGCCCTCACGCCACGGTCGCTCAGGGGAGCGTAGAGGAAGTGACCTCATGAAGAGAGCGGTGGCTTTCCTGCGCCGTTCAGGCCGTAGTAGTAGTGTGCAGAGCTCTGATTCGCTGAGCCGGCAGGAGGGCGTGCATGGCTTGGCCTATGTGAGCAGTGATAATGACTCTGAGTTAGAGGACTCGGATATGAAGAGAGAGCTGACCAGACTCAGGGAGAAGTAAGTCAGCTGTGTGTTTGTGTGTGTGAGTGTGTCTGAGTCTAGAAGAGCATAATCTGAGTAAGTCAACTTACCCTTTATCTAAAACCTTTCTCTCCCCTCTATCCATCTCCTCCACCCAGACATTTAAAGGAGCTCTCGGAGCTGCAGGCGCACCACAGAGGGGAGATAGAGCTGCTGTACCGCAGGCTGGGTAAAGCCACCTCACCCCCCCTGGGTCTCTCTCACTCAGTTCCCCCCAAGCGGAGGAGCAAGCACAAGCACAAACTGAAGGTTGAAAAACTCCTCAGTCCTCTGGTACAACAGCTTAGGCATGTCACCACCAAAACCAGCGACTCTGGCAAAACCAGTGAGTACAAGGCACCAAAACCAGTAATTTATGAAAGATGATCTGAAAGATCCTTCTGGAAGGGACTGAAACAGGCTTGTCTGCATGATTTAAGGCAGACAGGTCCTCTTGTGTCAGGCAAGGTAACTGTCATGATTTGAATGGAGTAGCAGGGCTAAGTTGTAATAATTTCTCTATGTCTATGTCCAAATGGCAACATATTCCCTATTTTGTGCACTACTTTTGACCAGAGCCCCATATGAGCCCTGATAAAAAGTAATCCAGTTAATAGGGAATAGGATGCCATTTGTGATGCACATAATGTCTCTCTGTGCAGGTTTCTGTGTGTAATATTTAAGTTGGTCTGTCTGTGCAGGTGAGACTACAGTCAGTCTGAACAGGTCTCCAGCCAAAGCTCCAGTACAGTCGGACAGAAGAGCCCGTTCAGGTACCAGTCACTTGGATACCTCCACCTCTGAACCTGTCCAGACCAAGCAGCCCTGCTCCCTCAAGGGTTCCCTCTCTTCAGACAACATCTACGCTGGAGCTGGACTACACGGAGAGAGGACAGGACCACAAGCTTCACCAGGCCAAGGTGACCTACAATCTACACATCCCAGCTATGCAAATGGAGAACATTATCACTAGGGTTACAAAATTCAGGTAACTTTCAAAATTACCAGGTTTTCCAAAACTCCTGGTCGGAGGAATCCAGATTTCCTGCTTATTCCGACCTGAGTAAATATTCCAACCGGGATTTCGGGAAAACCTGGGAATTTTGGGACAAGGTGCAAATGATGGAACATAAAGTCTTATCACAGGTAAAGTAAAGTCTTATCACAGGTACAGAGGAGGATCAAAACAGAAGTAGGATGGTGCAACGTTTCGGTCATATCGACCTTAATCAGGCATCTGCAGCCTTTAACCTTTATGGTTCTGACATGGGTTATTGTTCAAACTCATCTCTGTTCTGTCCAGAGCTGTGTGCTCTTCTTACCCTAGTGTCTTGTGTTTCCTCTCCTCCTCCTCTCCTCTTCCTCCTCTCCTCCTCTTCTCCTCCTCTCCACAGGCTGGCCGTCTTACCCTCCACAGCCAGAGAGAGTGACCTATAAATCCAATAGCAAACCACGCGCTAGATTCCTCAGTGGGCCTGTGTCTCTGTCTATCTGTTTGTATCTCCTCCTCTCCTCTCCTCCTCCTCTCCTCCAAGCACTCCACCACTCACTCTGCTCCTCGTCTTCCTGCACTTCTCTCCTTCCTCTCCTCCTCCTCTCCTCCCTTGCTCCACCATTCACTCTGCTCCTCGTCTTCCTGCACTTCTCTCCTTCCTCTCCTCCTCCTCTCCTCCCTCGCTCCACCACTCACTCTGCTCCTTTTCCTCTTGCACTGCTCTCCTTCCTCTCCTCCTCTTTTCTCCTCTTCTCATGTCCTCTTCTTTTATCTTCATTGGTTCTCCTTCTCTTTACTGTCTCACTCCTATCCCTCATCTCTTCATCTCCTCCTCTTCACTGTCTCACTCCTATCCCTCATCTGTTCATCTCCTCCTCTTCACTGTCTCACTCCTATCCCTCATCTGTTAATCTCCTCCTCTTCACTGTCTCACTCCTATCCCTCATGTCTTCATCTCCTTTTCTTTACTGTCTCACTCCTATCCCTCATCTCTTCATCTCCTCATCCTCTAGTTTATCTCTTTTCCTCTAGCTTTTCTCTTCTCTTCCTTCCCACCTTCTCCTCGGTGTCTCTCTGAGCTAGTTCAAATCAAATCAAATCAATTTTATTTGTCACATACACATGGTTAGCAGATGTTAATGCGAGTGTAGCGAAATGCTTGTGCTTCTAGTTCCGACAATGCAGTAATAACCAACGAGTAATCTAACCTAACAATTCCTAAACTACTACCTTATACACACAAGTGTAAAGCGATAAAGAATATGTACATAAAGATATATGAATGAGTGATGGTACAGAACGGCATAGGCAAGATGCAGTAGATGGTATCGAGTACAGTATGTACATATGAGATGAGTATGTAAACAAAGTGGCATAGTTTAAAGTGGCTAGTGATACATGTATTACATAAAGATGCAGTAGATGATATAGAGTACAGTATATACATATACATATTTGATGAGTAATGTAGGGTATGTAAATATTATATTAAGTAGCATTGTTGATGGTGGCTAGTGATATATTTTACATACATTTCCATCAATTCAAATGATTAAAGTGGCTGGAGTTGAGTCAGTGTGTTGGCCACAGCCACTCAATGTTAGTGGTGGCTGTTTAACAGTCTGATGGCCTTGAGATAGAAGCTGTTTTTCAGTCTCTCGGTCCCAGCTTTGATGCACCTGTACTGACCTCGCCTTCTGGATGATAGAGGGGTGAACAGGCAGTGGCTCAGGTGGTTGTTGTCCTTGATGATCTTTATGGCCTTCCTGTGACATCGGGTGGTGTAGGTGTCTTGGAGGGCAGGTAGTTTGCCCCCGGTGATGCATTGTGCAGACCTCACTACCCTCTGGAGAGCCCTACGTTTGTGGGCGGAGCAGTTGCCGTACCAGGCGGTGATACAGCCCGCCAGGATGCTCTCGATTGTGCATCTGTAGAAGTTTGTGAGTGCTTTTGGTGACAAGCCAAATTTCTTCAGCCTCCTGAGGTTGAAGAGGCGCTGCTGCGCCTTCTTCACGACGCTGTCTGTGTGGGTGGACCAATTTAGTTTGTTCGTGATGTGTACGCCAAGGAACTTACAACTTACTACCCTGCAGTGTGGTTGAGATTGCATCGTCTGTGGATCTATTGGAGCGGTAAGCAAATTGGAGTGTCAGGTAGGGTGGAGGTGATGTGGTCCTTGACTAGTCTCTCAAAGCACTTCATGATGACGGAAGTAAGTGCTACGGGGCGATAGTCGTTTAGCTCAGTTACCTTAGCTTTCTTGGGAACAGGGACAATGGTGGCCCGCATGTGGGAACAGCAGACTGGTATAAGGATTGATTGAAAATGTCCGTAAACACACCAGCCAGCTGGTCTGCGCATGCTCTGAGGACCCGGCTGGGGATGCCGTCTGGGCCTGCAGCCTTGCGAGGGTTAACACGTTTAAATGTTTTACTCACGTCGGCTGCAGTAAAGGAGAGTCCGCAGGTTTTGGTTGCGGGCCGTGTCAGTGGCACTGTATTGTCCTCAAAGCGGGCAAAAAAGTTATTTAGTCTAGTTAAATGTTTCTCTCTGTCTGTTGTGCTTGGCTGATGAGTAGTGCATGTACAGTATAGTGATGCACTGCAGCAGCACTGTGTGCTCAGCTTACTCTTACCCTCCTCTCCTGCCTGTCTGCTCAGCACAGATCCTCTCAATGTATGCCAGTCTCTGCCCCTGCAGTCCTACGTAGTGGACCCCGTCTGCATGGCTACACACAGCCACTGTTATGTTGTGCCCAGTTGGTTAGAATCTCTCTCTCTCTTTCGCTCTCGTTTTCTCTCTCAGACCTCTTACAGTTCTGTAGCTGACTTCTGGAGTGACAGCATGATTGGTCTTCTCCATCAGTATTCAGATAGTTGACTGAACCATGCTTTCCCACAGTGTTATGTACTGTATATGTGATAATGTTGCGTATGGCCATTGAGCAGCTCTGTGCAGCAGCGTGTCTGTATGTTTGTAGACATACACTGCGTGTTTTTGTCTTCATGCTGCATGGATTCCTAACTCTGTTTGTCCCCTAGGGTCAACTCTGAAACGACTCTGCCTTGGAAAAGATCGTGGAAGGGGTAAGTGTAACTTGCAGCAAAGACATTAGCCATTTAGAAAACCCCAATCTATGTGTATTATGTATTTATTGTAGCTACTCCTATACCCTGTTTTCCTTCCCCAAAGTTGCTCTCATAAGCACATTTTAGTAGATAGAATGCATTTTATAAACAGGATTGGCCATCTAGTGTTCATGGTAGCTACATTTAGTTAAATTAACATGCTTTAGCAACAGAGCTAGTTTGAACTTGAGGCAGGATGTGAACAGTATGTCCATCTCCCAGGGACTGGAGCAGGCCCAGGTGCATCCCCCCAGCCACCCCAACAACAGACAGCCAGCTCTACTCCTCCCCACCAGACAGTAGCAGGGCTGGCCCAAGCCCAGGCCAACAACAGCAACAACAAGACAGGCACCTACACCGGCACCTACATGGGCTCCTACACAGAGTCCTTCACAGACTCCCTTCACAGGATAGTGGATGATTGGACCATGGAGGCCCTGGGTGTCGCCCGGCGCCCACGGACCAGCTCCCTCAACCTCAGAGGGCAACCACTTTGGAACGAGGACCCCGGGGGGCCCAGAACAAGAGGCAGACTGTTCAGCGCTCCAGATGTGAGTAGTTGTTCGATACGGTATGTATGTGAGTTTATGTATTATCCATTATTTAGTGGTGGTGTAGCTAAATGTAACGTATGTTTTGTGTTTGTGGGGGTAGCGTGTGTATAGTTTAGGCCTGGGTTGAAATTGTGTTTGTTTTCTATCAAATTATGAAATGATTTAACCTCTCTGGGATATTTGGGACGGTAGCGTCCCACCTCTCCAACAGCCAGTGAAAGTGCAGGGCGCCAAATTCAAAACAACAAACATGTCATCATTAAAATTCCTCAAGCACACAAGTATTTTACACAATTTTAAAGATAAAATTCTCGTTAATCCAGCCACAGTGTCTGATTAAAAAAATGCTTTACAGCGAAAGCACCACAAACGATGATGTTAGGTCACCACCAACTCACAGAAAAACACAGCCATTTTCCAGCCAAAGAGAGGAGTCACAAAAAGCACAAATAGAGGTAAAATTAATCACTAACCTTTGATGATCTTCATCGGATGACACTCATAGGACTTCATGTTACACAATGCATGGATGTTTTGTTCGATAAAGTGCATATTTATATAAAAAAATCTAATTTTACATTGGCACATGCAGTGATTGTGCAGAGAGCCACATCTATTTACAGAAATACTCATTATAAATGTTGATGAAAGTACAAGTGTTATACATGGAATTAGAGATATACTTCTCCTTAATGCAACCGCTGTGTCAGAGTTTTAAAAAACTTTAGGGAAAAAACAAACCATGCAATAATCTGAGTACAGCATTCAGACAACAAAGCAGCCAAAAAGATATCCGCCATATTGGGTGGTCGACATTAGTCAGAAATAGCATTATAAATATTCACTTACCTTTGATGATTTTCATCAAAATGCACTCCCAGGAATCACAGTTCCACAATAAATGTTTGTTTTGTTTCGATAATGTCCATCATTTATGTCCAAATAGCTTCTTTTGTTAGGGCATTTGGAAAAACAAATCTAAATGCGCGTTCAGGTCCAGCCGAACGTGGACAAAAAAATCAAAAAGTTCCATTACAGCCGGTAGAAACTTGTCAAACTAAGTATAGAATCAATCTTTAGGATGTTTTTTCATAAATCTTCAATAATCTTCCAACCGGAGAATTCCTATGTCTGTAGAAAAGCAATGGAACGAGAGCTAACTCTCTCGTGACCGTGCCTCAGAGCCTGTGGCAATCTGCCAGACACCTGGCTCATCCCTCTCTCATTCGGTCCCACTTCACAGTAGAATCCTCAAACAAAGTTCTAAAGACTGTTGACATCTAGTGGAAGCCTTAGGAAGTGCAACATAACCAATATCCCACTGTATCTACAATAGGGGCTGAGTTAAAAAACTACAAGCCTCAGATTTCCCACTTCCGGGTTGGATTTTTCTCAGGTTTTCGCCTGCCATACGAGTTCTGTTATACTCACAGACATCATTCAAACAGTTTTAGAAACTTCAGAGTGTTTTCTATCCAATACTACTACTACTAATATGCATATATTAGCATCGGGACAGAGTAGCAGGCAATTTACTCTGGGCACCTTATTCATCCAAGCTACTCATACTGCCCCCCTGTCACCAAGAAGTTAACTGCATTTGATCGAGCATGTTTGGCACAATAGAACTGATGGAATAGTCCTAAAAGTGCAGATCCTGCCAGCTGGCACTGCAGGCAGACTTAATCAAATGTTTAATGTATTTAAAAGAAAACAAATACTATTTGAAGTCAGGTCTGGTACAGTCAAGGTGAAAGTCTGTGGTGACTGAAAGCTCACCTCCATATCTTTTTCTTCAGGCACCTGCCAGGACAGCCCCTGGCTCTGAAGGCCCCCAGCTCCCCCTGTCATGGCCGATGATTGACAATCAGGCTCTGTGCTCAGTGATGAAGACCAGCTCCCCGAGACAGGCAGAGTTCCATCCTGGCTACATGCTGGCCCATTCAGGCCCAGACCTGTTTGGGGGGCTGCTGCTCTCGCCCCTCTCGCCCCTCTCGCCCCTCTCGCCCCTCTCGCCACTCTGTGTAAGCCTTTGGCCTGAGCTGCTGTCCCCGTTGGGTTCAGGGGTGTTTGCTTTACCTGCCGTGCCCCCAACCTGTGGCACCACCACCCCTGGTCCACCCTACGAACCACCAGACCCCAAACCCAGGAACCTTTAACCCCTGTAGGACCATGTCTTCCAACTATGTTTCCAAAATGAGTTATATGTAGTTAGAGCTCTAGTCTTCCCTTACCACAATGTAAACTATTTCTATTTAACCAGCATATATGTATATAATAAGTATTTGAATACACACTGAGTGTACAAAACATTAAGAACACCTTCCTACTATTGAGTTGCCCCCCACCTTAGAACAGCCTCAAATCGTTGGGGCATGGACTCTTACAAAGTGTCAAAACCGTTCCACAGGGATGCTGACCCATGTTGACACGGATGCTGGCCCATGTTGACACAGTTGTGTCAAGTTGGCTGGATGTCCTTTGGGTGGTGGACCATTCTTGATAAACACGGAAAACTGTTGAGTGTGAAAAACCCAGCAGCGTTGCAGTTCTTGACATAGACCGGTGCACCTGGCACATACTACCATATCCCATTCAAAGGCACTTAAATATTTTGTCTTGCCCATTCACCCTCTGAATGGCACACATACACAATTCATGTCTCAATTGTGTCAAGGCTTAACAATATTTTTTAACCTCTTCCTCTTCATCTACACTGATTGAAGAGGATTTAACAAGTGACATCAATAAGGGATCATAACTTTCACCTGGATTCCCCTGGTCAATCTATCTATGTCATGGAAAGAGCATGGAACGTTCTTAATGTATTGTACACTCAGCGTATGCTGTTATCAATGTGTGTGACATTATCAACCTCAATTGACATACCTCAAATTTATGTATAAATGGGACATATGGGACATATGTCTATCTTATCACCTGTGTGAATGTGCTGTAGTGTATATAAATAAGGTGTTTGTGCATAATCCATTTGTTTGTTTGTGTATAAAGCTTTTGTGTATTTACATGATCTATTTGTATATTATTCATTCATACTGTATGTCTTTGTACATAAATTGTTCACGTTTGTGTGTAAATCACCCATATTGTGTACAGTATGTGTATGTATATACAGTAACCCCTGTGTGTTTTTGTGTGAGCGTGTGTACATTAGGTGCTGCAGGGCTCTGTCCTAACTCAGCAGAGAGCCATTCACCATCTTGCCATCACTGTGAAGCCTTGTCACTCTGGTTACCAGCCTGGTCACCCTGGTTACCAGCCTTGTCACCCTGTTAACCAGCCGTGTCATCCTGGTTACCAGCCTTGTCACACTGGTTACCATCTGTGACACCCTGGTTACCAGCCTGGTCACCCTGGTTACCAGCCTTGTCACCCTGTTAACCAGCCGTGTCATCCTGGTTACCAGCCTTGTCACTCTGGTTACCAGCTGTGTCACCCTGGTTACCAGCCTGGTCACCCTGGTTACCAGCCTTGTCATCCTGGTTACCAGCCTGGTCACTCTGGTTACCAGCTGTGTCACCCTGGTTACCTGCCTGAGCCCCTAGTTAAAAGCCTTGTACCCCTGGTTACAAGCCTGGATTATCTGGTTACCATGACCCTCTGCTTTATTACTCTGCTATTTATGTTGTAATATATTTAAACTTCCTCAAACTTCATTGAAATGTGTACAACACAAGTGCTTGAAATAGTCTGAAGAAATGCGGAATAACTTGAACTTAAAGTGCCTTGAACATTAGTTTCAATTAATTCTGGAGACGAGCATGAGGTCATTTGAGATAAGATAGGATAATGTGGTCATGTTATGTGTATGGTTTAGCCTTTAGAGGTACCAGATATATTTTTGTGGTTCACTTATGAATGTTGTATTTAGGGAAAGAAACTGGTTCGTTAGTTTTAGGTTGCCAATTCAGAATGTTGGGAGCACGACCATGTTATTGGTTGTTTTGTGAATATTATAATAACAGATGGTAAAGTATCTCCTTTAGCACTGTAAGATTCACACAGGACACTGAAGCTATGTTGGTCCCTTTGTCCAGAAGCTATGTTGGTCCCTTTGTCCAGAAGCTATGTTGGTCCCTTTGTCCAGAAGCTATGTTGGTCCCTTTGTCCAGAAGCTATGTTGGTCCCTTTGTCCAGAAGCTATGTTGGTCCCTTTGTCCAGAAGCTATGTTGGTCCCTTTGTCCAGAAGCTATGTTGGTCCCTTTGTCCAGAAGCTATGTTGGTCCCTTTGTCCAGAAGCTATGTTGGTCCCTTTGTCCAGAAGCTATGTTGGTCCCTTTGTCCAGAAGCTATGTTGGTCCAGAAGCTATGTTGGTCCCTTTGTCCAGAAGCTATGTTGGTCCCTTTGTCCAGAAGCTATGTTCCCTTTGTCCAGAAGCTATGTTGGTCCCTTTGTCCAGAAGCTATGTTGGTCCCTTTGTCCAGAAGCTATGTTGGTCCCTTAGTCCAGAAGCTATGTTGGTCCCTTAGTCCAGAAGCTATGTTGGTCCCTTAGTCCAGAAGCTATGTTGGTCCCTTTGTCCAGAAGCTATGTTGGTCCCTTTGTCCAGAAGCTATGTTGGTCCCTTTGTCCAGAAGTCCCTTTGTCCAGAAGCTATGTTGGTCCCTTTGTCCAGAAGCTATGTTGGTCCCTTTGTCCAGAAGCTATGTTGGTCCCCAGAAGCTATGTTGGTCCCTTAGTCCAGAAGCTATGTTGGTCCCTTTGTCCAGAAGCTATGTTGGTCCCTTTGTCCAGAAGCTATGTTGGTCCCTTTGTCCAGAAGCTATGTTGGTCCCTTTGTCCAGAAGCTATGTTGGTCCCTTTGTCCAGAAGCTATGTTGGTCCCTTTGTCCAGAAGCTATGTTGGTCCCTTTGTCCAGAAGCTATGTTGGTCCCTTTGTCCAGAAGCTATGTTGGTCCCTTTGTCCAGAAGCTATGTTGGTCCCTTTGTCCAGAAGCTATGTTGGTCCCTTTGTCCAGAAGCTATGTTGGTCCCTTTGTCCAGAAGCTATGTTGGTCCCTTTGTCCAGAAGCTATGTTGGTCCCTTTGTCCAGAAGCTATGTTGGTCCCTTTGTCCAGAAGCTATGTTGGTCCCTTTGTCCAGAAGCTATGTTGGTCCCTTTGTCCAGAAGCTATGTTGGTCCCTTTGTCCAGAAGCTATATATGTTGGTCCCTTTGTCCAGAAGCTATGTTGGTCCCTTTGTCCAGAAGCTATGTTGGTCCCTTTGTCCAGAAGCTATGTTGGTCCCTTTGTCCAGAAGCTATGTTGGTCCCTTTGTCCAGAAGCTATGTTGGTCCCTTTGTCCAGAAGCTATGTTGGTCCCTTTGTCCAGAAGCTATGTTGGTCCCTTTGTCCAGAAGCTATGTTGGTCCCTTTGTCCAGAAGCTATGTTGGTCCCCAGAAGCTATGTTGGTCCCTTTGTCCAGAAGCTATGTTGGTCCCTTTGTCCAGAAGCTATGTTGGTCCTTTGTCCAGAAGCTATGTTGGTCCCCAGAAGCTATGTTGGTCCCTTTGTCCAGAAGCTATGTTGGTCCCTTTGTCCAGAAGCTATGTTGGTCCCTTTGTCCAGAAGCTATGTTGGTCCCTTTGTCCAGAAGCTATGTTGGTCCCTTTGTCCAGAAGAAGAAGCTATGTTGGTCCCTTTGTGTCCCTTTGAAGCTATGTTGGTCCCTTTGTCCAGAAGCTATGTTGGTCCCTTTGTCCAGAAGCTATGTTGGTCCCTTTGTCCAGAAGCTATGTTGGTCCTTTGTCCAGAAGCTTTGTCCAGAAGCTATGTTGGTCCCTTTGTCCAGAAGCTATGTTGGTCCCTTTGTCCAGAAGCTATGTTGGTCCCTTTGTCCAGAAGCTATGTTGGTCCCTTTGTCCAGAAGCTATGTTGGTCCCTTTGTCCAGAAGCTATGTTGGTCCCTTTGTCCAGAAGCTATGTTGGTCCAGAAGCTTTTGTCCAGAAGCTATGTTGGTCCCTTTGTCCAGAAGCTATGTTGGTCCCTTTGTCCAGAAGCTATGTTGGTCCCTTTGTCCAGAAGCTATGTTGGTCCCTTTGTCCAGAAGCTATGTTGGTCCCTTTGTCCAGAAGCTATGTTGGTCCCTTTGTCCAGAAGCTATGTTGGTCCCTTTGTCCAGAAGCTATGTTGGTCCCTTTGGTCCCTTTGTCCAGAAGCTATGTTGGTCCCTTTGTCCAGAAGCTATGTTGGTCCCTTTGTCCAGAAGCTATGTTGGTCCCTTTGTCCAGAAGCTATGTTGGTCCCTTTGTCCAGAAGCTATGTTGGTCCCTTTGTCCAGAAGCTATGTTGGTCCCTTTGTCCAGAAGCTATGTTGGTCCCTTTGTCCAGAAGCTATGTTGGTCCCTTTGTCCAGAAGCTATGTTGGTCCCTTTGTCCAGAAGCTATGTTGGTCCCTTTGTCCAGAAGCTATGTTGGTCCCTTTGTCCAGAAGCTATGTTGGTCCTTTGTCCAGAAGCTATGTTGGTCCCTTTGTCCAGAAGCTATGTTGGTCCCTATTGGTCCAGAAGCTATGTTGGTCCTTTGTCCAGAAGCTATGTTGGTCCCTTTGTCCAGAAGCTATGTTGGTCCCTTTGTCCAGAAGCTATGTTGGTCCCTTTGTCCAGAAGCTATGTTGGTCCCTTTGTCCAGCTATGTTGGTCCCTTTGTCCAGCTATGTTGGTCCCTTTGTCCAGAAGCTATGTTGGTCCCTTTGTCCAGAAGCTATGTTGGTCCCTTTGTCCAGAAGCTATGTTGGTCCCTTTGTCCAGAAGCTATGTTGGTCCCTTTGTCCAGAAGCTATGTTGGTCCCTTTGTCCAGAAGCTATGTTGGTCCCTTTGTCCAGAAGCTATGTTGGTCCCTTTGTCCAGAAGCTATGTTGGTCCCTTTGTCCAGAAGCTATGTTGGTCCCTTTGTCCAGAAGCTATGTTGGTCCCTTTGTCCAGAAGCTATGTTGGTCCCTTTGTCCAGAAGCTATGTTGGTCCCTTTGTCCAGAAGCTATGTTGGTCCCTTTGTCCAGAAGCTATGTTGGTCCCTTTGTCCAGAAGCTATGTTGGTCCCTTTGTCCAGAAGCTATGTTGGTCCCTTTGTCCAGAAGCTATGTTGGTCCCTTTGTCCAGAAGCTATGTTGGTCCCTTTGTCCAGAAGCTATGTTGGTCCCTTTGTCCAGAAGCTATGTTGGTCCCTTTGTCCAGAAGCTATGTTGGTCCCTTTGTCCAGAAGCTATGTTGGTCCCTTTGTCCAGAAGCTATGTTGGTCCCTTTGTCCAGAAGCTATGTTGGTCCCTTTGTCCAGAAGCTATGTTGGTCCCTTTTGTCCAGAAGCTATGTTGGTCCCTTTGTCCAGAAGCTATGTTGGTCCCTTTGTCCAGAAGCTATGTTGGTCCCTTTGTCCAGAAGCTATGTTGGTCCCTTTGTCCAGAAGCTATGTTGGTCCCTTTGTCCAGAAGCTATGTTGGTCCCTTTGTCCAGAAGCTATGTTGGTCCCTTTGTCCAGAAGCTATGTTGGTCCCTTTGTCCAGAAGCTATGTTGGTCCCTTTGTCCAGAAGCTATGTTGGTCCCTTTGTCCAGAAGCTATGTTGGTCCCTTTGTCCAGAAGCTATGTTGGTCCCTTTGTCCAGAAGCTATGTTGGTCCCTTTGTCCAGAAGCTATGTTGGTCCCTTTGTCCAGAAGCCCTTTGTCCAGAAGCTATGTTGGTCCCTTTGTCCAGAAGCTATGTTGGTCCCTTTGGTCCCTTTGTCCAGAAGCTATGTTGGTCCCTTTGTCCAGAAGCTATGTTGGTCCCTTTGTCCAGAAGCTATGTTGGTCCCTTTGTCCAGAAGCTATGTTGGTCCCTTTGTCCAGAAGCTATGTTGGTCCCTTTGTCCAGAAGCTATGTTGGTCCCTTTGTCCAGAAGCTATGTTGGTCCCTTTGTCCAGAAGCTATGTTGGTCCCTTTGTCCAGAAGCTTTTGGTCCCTTTGTCCAGAAGCTATGTTGGTCCCTTTGTCCCTTTGTCCAGAAGCTTTGTCCAGAAGCTATGTTGGTCCCTTTGTCCAGAAGCTATGTTGGTCCCTTTGTCCAGAAGCTATGTTGGTCCCTTTGTCCAGAAGCTATGTTGGTCCCTTTGTCCAGAAGCTATGTTGGTCCCTTTGTCCAGAAGCTATGTTGGTCCCTTTGTCCAGAAGCTATGTTGGTCCCTTTGTCCAGAAGCTATGTTGGTCCCTTTGTCCAGAAGCTATGTTGGTCCCTTTGTCCAGAAGCTATGTTGGTCCCTTTGTCCAGAAGCTATGTTGGTCCCTTTGTCCAGAAGCTATGTTGGTCCCTTTGTCCAGAAGCTATGTTGGTCCCTTTGTCCAGAAGCTATGTTGGTCCCTTTGTCCAGAAGCTATGTTGGTCCCTTTGTCCAGAAGCTATGTTGGTCCCTTTGTCCAGAAGCTATGTTGGTCCCTATGTTGTCCCTTTGAAGCTATGTTGGTCCCTTTGTCCAGAAGCTATGTTGGTCCCTTTGTCCAGAAGCTATGTTGGTCCCTTTGTCCAGAAGCTATGTTGGTCCCTTTGTCCAGAAGCTATGTTGGTCCCTTTGTCCAGAAGCTATGTTGGTCCCTTTGTCCAGAAGCTATGTTGGTCCCTTTGTCCAGAAGCTATGTTGGTCCCTTTGTCCAGAAGCTATGTTGGTCCCTTTGTCCAGAAGCTATGTTGGTCCCTTTGTCCAGAAGCTATGTTGGTCCCTTTGTCCAGAAGCTATGTTGGTCCCTTTGTCCAGAAGCTGGTCCCTTTGTCCAGAAGCTATGTTGGTCCCTTTGTCCAGAAGCTATTGGTCCCTTTGTCCAGAAGCTATGTTGGTCCCTTTGTCCAGAAGCTATGTTGGTCCCTTTGTCCAGAAGCTATGTTGGTCCCTTTGTCCAGAAGCTATGTTGGTCCCTTTGTCCAGAAGCTATGTTGGTCCCTTTGTCCAGAAGCTATGTTGGTCCCTTTGTCCAGTTGGTCCCTTTGTCCAAAGCTATGTTGGTCCCTTTGTCCAGAAGCTATGTTGGTCCCTTTGTCCAGAAGCTATGTTGGTCCCCCTTTGTCCAGAAGCTATGTTGGTCCCTTTGTCCAGAAGCTATGTTGGTCCCTTTGTCCAGAAGTTATGTTGGTCCCTTTGTCCAGAAGCTATGTTGGTCCCTTTGTCCAGAAGCTATGTTGGTCCCTTTGTCCAGAAGCTATGTTGGTCCCTTTGTCCAGAAGCTATGTTGGTCCCTTTGTCCAGAAGCTATGTTGGTCCCTTTGTCCAGAAGCTATGTTGGTCCCTTTGTCCAGAAGCTATGTTGGTCCCTTTGTCCAGAAGCTATTTGTCCAGTCCAGAAGCTATGTTGGTCCCTTTGTCCAGAAGCTATTTGGTCCAGAAGCTATGTTGGTCCCTTTGTCCAGAAGCTATGTTGGTCCCTTTGTCCAGAAGCTATGTTGGTCCCTTTGTCCAGAAGCTATGTTGGTCCCTTTGTCCAGATGTTGCCTTTGTCCAGAAGCTATGTTGGTCCCTTTGTCCAGAAGCTATGTTGGTCCCTTTGTCCAGAAGCTATGTTGGTCCCTTTGTCCAGAAGCTATGTTGGTCCCTTTGTCCAGAAGCTATGTTGGTCCCTTTGTCCAGAAGCTATGTTGGTCCCTTTGTCCAGAAGCTATGTTCCCTTTGTCCAGAAGTTCCCCTGTTGTCCCTTTGTCCAGAAGCTATGTTGGTCCCTTTGTCCAGAAGCTATGTTGTTCCCTTTGTCCAGAAGCTATGTTGGTCCCTTTGTCCAGAAGCTATGTTGGTCCCTTTGTCCAGAAGCTATGTTGGTCCCTTTGGTCCCTTTGTCAGAAGCTATGTTGGTCCCTTTGTCCAGAAGCTATGTTGGTCCCTTTGTCCAGAAGCTATGTTGGTCCCTTTGTCCAGAAGCTATGTTGGTATGTTGTTCCCTTTGTCCCTTTGTCCAGAAGCTATGTTGGTCCCTTTGTCCAGAAGCTATGTTGGTCCCTTTGTCCAGAAGTTGGTCCCTTTGTCCAGAAGCTATGTTGGTCCCTTTGTCCAGAAGCTATGTTGTGGTCCCTTTGTCCAGAAGCTATGTTGGTCCCTTTATGTTGGTCCCTTTGAAGCTATGTTGGTCCCTTTGTCCAGAAGCTATGTTGGTCCCTTTGTCCAGAAGCTATGTTGGTCCCTTAGTCCAGAAGCTATGTTGGTCCCTTTGTCCAGAAGCTATGTTGGTCCCTTTGTCCAGAAGCTATGTTGGTCCCTTTGTCCAGAAGCTATGTTGGTCCCTTAGTCCAGAAGCTATGTTGGTCCCTTTGTCCAGAAGCTATGTTGGTCCCTTAGTCCAGAAGCTTGTACAAAGCAATAGCTACACCATTTTTTTGTCAACACTTACCACAACCTGCATGAACATACACACTGAAGCTTGCACAGCATAAAAGGTGGAGAGTCAGACCGTAGCATTCTCTGGGTGATAACTAGTGTTACTTGGCTGTCATTAACTGAGTAATAATTTCATTGTTAGTCCACGTCTGTTGTTTACAAAGCATGTGACAAATACAATTGGATTTGATTTGATTAACACCGTGCAATAAACAGTGGATGTTTCATACTGTACTGAAGCAGGCTATAGGTGATTTCTCCTACAGTATGCCTCACTGTAGGTTTGAGTCATTTACCTTAAAGAGCTCTGTATGGTTTTGGTGGGTTAATGCATTAGATGTACACAGTAACGTATGACATATGTGGATGTTAGAGGCAGGTATGATATGTGATTTATTGCAGGACCTAAGCAAGTAGACTACTATAAAGACAATACAATACCTATTGGGATACATATGTCATACTGTATCTTTTGGGTTTGTGTATGGTTATAAAAAGTAATAATGTTCAATTATTAGTGAGTTATGAGTTTCTTCATTGTTGTAAAATCAGTGATAATCTGTATCATAAGGATCGTAAGGACACAATAACTCCTGTAGTGCTCTGGGTTTATGACAGAGAAGTCATCTTTTAAATGCAGTTTTTCTACTGTTCTTCTGTAGTCCTGAGATTCATAACAAGACCAGCCTAGTGTGTAGAAGTCAATGCTTCTTTCAGTTTGGTTTTGTGTTGCATGACACAATAATTTAAATCCAATACAACATACAACATCTTGTACAATAATACAGTCATATCTATCAAAATAGTTCAGAAATCACATTACCTAAACAATCCAAGCAAAGGCTGTCAAGCCTGTGGTTGTGTATGAGATAAACAGTGTCTTTCGATACCTCAAAGCTTTCTTTGCCAACCAGTTGGCAATTCTTGGATATTACTGATTTGCTTGTTATGGTTTGAAACTCTTTCGTAACTGTACAGTCATTCAGTCAATTCAGTTTGAATATAACTTTTTAGTCGAATACTGCAGAACAGATCCATATTTAGATATACACACTACATTAACAAAAGTATGTGGATATCTGCTCGTCGAACATCTCATTCCAAAATAATGGGCATTAATATGGAGTTGGTCCCCCCTTTGCTGCTATAACAGCCTCCACTCTTCTGGGAAGAGATGTTGGAACATTGCTGCGGGGACATACAATTCAGACGCAAGAGCATTATTGAGGTCGGACACTGATGTTGGGCGATTAGGCCTGGCTCACAGTCAGCGATCCAGTTTATCCCAAAAGTGGTCGGTGGGGTTGAGGTCAGGGCTCTGTGCAGGACAGTCAAGTTCTTCCACACCAATCTTGACAAACCATTTCTGTATGGACCTCGCTTTATGCATGGTGGAATTTGGGATGCTGAAATAGGAAAGGACCTTCCTCAAACTGTTGCCACAAAGTTAGAAGCAAAGAATCATCTAGAATGTCATTGTATGCTGTAGCATTAAGGTTTCGCTTCACTGGAACTAAGGGGCCTAGCCCGAACCATGAAAAACAGCCTCAGACCATTATTCCTCTTCCACCAAACTTTACAGTTGGCACTATGCTTTGAGGCAGGTAGCATTCTCCTGGCATCCAACAAACTCAGATTTGTCCCTTGGACTGCCAGATGGTGAAGAGTAATTTATCACTCCAAAATCCAAAGGCGGCGAGCTTTACACATCTCCAGCCAACGCTTGGCATTGCGTATGGTGATCTTTGACTTGTGTGCGGCTGCTCGGTCATGGAAACCCATTTCATGAAGCTCTCGATTAACAGTTATTGTGCTGACGTTGCATGCAGGGGCAGTTTGGAACTCGATAGTGAGTATTGCAACAGAGGACAGATGATTTTTACATGCTACGCTTCCATTTGAAGGGTGTCCACATACGTTAGTAAATATATATATATATATATATATACAGTGCATTCAGACTCCTTGACTTCTTCCACATTTTGTGATGTTACAACCATGTTCTAAAATGGATCAAATAACCCCCCCCCCCCGTATCAATCTATACACAATACCCTGTAATGATAAAGCAAAAATATGTTTTACGATTTTTTTGCAAATGTATTAAGACTAAGTACTTTGTTGAAGCACCTTTGGCAGTGATTATAGCCTCAAGTCTTCTTGGGTATGACGCCACAAGCTTGGCACATCTGTAATTGAGGAATTTCGCCCATTCTTCTATGCAGATCCTCTGAAGCTCTGACTGGTTGGACGGTATTTTCAGGTCTCTCCAGAGATGTTCGATTGGGTTGAAGTCTGGGCTCTGGTTGGGCCAAACAACGACATTCAGAGACTTGTCCCGAAGCCACTATTGCGGTCACGGCTTTCTTCCTGGGAAGGAGAGGCGGACCAAAACGCAAAACGTTTGAAGTTCATGGTTCTTTAATAAGAGACACTTAACATGAACAAACTACAAAACAATAAAAGTGAAAACCGAAACAGTCCTAACTGGTGCATAAAACACAAAGACAGGAAACAATCACCCACAAAATACCCAAAGAATATGGCTGTCTAAATATGGCTCCCAATCAGAGACAACAATAAACACCTGCCTCTGATTGAGAACCAATCCAGGCAACCATAGACTTACCTAGACACCTGAAAGAACACAACCCCATAAATCTACAAAAATCCCTAGACAAGACAAAACACACAAATCAACCATGTCACACCCTGGCCTAACCAAAATAATAAAGAAAACAAATATAATTAATGCCAGGGTGTGACAATTGAGTTGTCTTGACTGTGTGCTTAGGTTTGTTGTCCTGTTGGAAGGTGAACCTTCACCCCAGTCTGAGGTCCTGAGCGCCCTAAAGCTGGTTTTCATCAAGGATCTCTTTGTACTTCGCTCCGTTCAACTTTCCCTCAATCCTGACTAGGCTCCCGCTGAAAAACATCGCCATAGCATGATGCTGCCACCACCATGCTTCACCGTTGGGATGGTGCCAGGTTCCTCCAGGCGTGATGTTTGTCATTCAGGCCGTAGTTCCATCTTGGTTTCATCAGACCAGAGAATCTTGTTTCTCATGGTCTGAGTTCTTTAGGTGCCTCTTTGCAAAATTCAAGCTGCCTTTAATGTGCCCTTTAATGAGGAGTGACTTCTGTCTGGTTACTCTACCATAAAAGCCTGATTGGTGGAGTGCTGCAGAGATGGTTGTCCATCTGAAAGGTTCTCCCATCGCCGTAGAGTAACTTTGGAGCTCAGTCAGAGTGACAATCGGTTTCTTGGTCACCTCCCTCCTCTTCTCCCCCGATTGCTCAGTTTGGCCGGGCGTCCAGCTCTAGGAAGAGTCTTGGTGGTTCCAAACTTCTTCCATATAAGAGTGATGGAGGCCACTGTGTGCTTGGGGACCTTCAATGCTGTAGACATTTTTTGGTACCCTTCCCCAGATCTGTGCCTCGACACAATCCTGTCTTGGAGCTCCACAGACAATTCCTTTGACCTCATGGCTTGATTTTTGCTCTGACATGCACTGTCAACTGTAGGACCTTATATAGACAGCTGTGTGCCTTTCCAAACCATGTCCGATCAATTGAATTTACCACAGGTGGACTCCAATCAAGTTGTAGAAATATCAATGGAAACAGGATGCACCTGAACTCAGTTTTGAGTCTCGTAGCAAAGGGTCTGAATACTTATAAAAATGTATAATAACCTGTTTTCGCTTTGTCATTATGGAGTACTGTGTGTAGATTGATGAGGGGAAAAAAACATGTCAATCCATTTTAGAATAAGGCTGAAACTTAACAAAATGTGGGAAAAGTCAAGGGGTCTGAAAACCTTCCGAATGCGCTGTATATACAGTACCGTTCAAAAGTTTGTGCACACCTACTCATTATAGCGTTTCTCTTTATTTTTTTACTATTTTCTACATTGTAGAATAATAGTGATGACTTCAAAACGATAAAATACCACATATGGAATCTTGTAGTATTCCACCCTCAAGGGTGTGTGCTCAGTCCCCTCCTGTACTTCCTGTTCACTCATGACTGCACAGCCAGGCACGACTCCAACACCATCATTAAATTTGCCGATGACACAACAGTGGTAGGCCTGATCACAGACAACGATGAGACAGCCTATAGGGAGGAGGTCAGAGACCTGGCCGTGTGGTGTCAGGACAACAACCTCTCCCTCAACGTGATCAAGACAAAGGAGATGATTGTGGACTACAGGAAAAAGAGGACCGAGCACGCCCCCATTCTCATCGACGAGGTTGTAGTGGAGCATGTTGAGAGCTTCAAGTTCCTTGGTGTCCACATCACCTGGGACCAAGCTTCCTGCCATCCAGGAACTCCACCAGGCACTGTCAGAGGAAGGCCCTAAAAATTGTCAAAGACTCCAGCCACCCTAGTCATAGACTGTTCTCTCTGCTACCGCACGGCAAGCGGTACCGGAGCGCCAAGTCTAGGTCCAAGAGGCTTCTAAACAGCTTCTACCCCCAATCATTACATTACATTACATTTAAGTCATTTAGCAGACGCTCTTATCAAGAGCGACTTACAAATTGATGCATTCACCTTATGACATCCAGTGGAACAGTCACTTTACAATAGTGCATCTAAATCTTAAAAGGGGGGGGGTGAGAAGGATTACTTATCCTATCCTAGGTATTCCTTAAAGAGGTGGGGTTTCAGGTGTCTCCGGAAGGTGGTGATTGACTCCGCTGTCCTGGCGTCGTGAGGGAGTTTGTTCCACCATTGGGGGGCCAGAGCAGCGAACAGTCTTGACTGGGCTGAGCGGGAACTGTACTTCCTCAGTGGTAGGGAGGCGAGCAGGCCAGAGGTGGATGAACGTAAGACTCCAGAACATCTAATCAAATGGATACCCAGACTATTTGCATTGCCGCCCCCCCTTTTACACCAGTGCTACTCTCTGTTGTTAATATCTATGCATAGTCACTTTAATAACTCTACCTACATGTACATATTACCTCAACTAACCGGTGCCCCCACACATTGACTCTGTACCGGTGCACCCTGTATATAGTCTTGCTATTGCTATTTTACTGCTGCTCTTTAATTACTTGTTACTTTTATTTCTTGTTCTTACTCATATTATTTTTATTTTTAAGCTGAATTGTTGGTTAGGGGCTCGTAAGTAAGCATTTCACAATAAAGTCTACACTATTGTCTTCACTATTATTCTACAATGTATAAAATAGTAACAATAAAGAAAACCCTTGAATGAGTAGTTGTGTTCAAACTTTTGATTGGTCCTGTATATATGGCTCTGGTGCATAATGTTCTGCTCAGACTCCAATCTTTCATCCCATGTAGAAAGAGACTTGTGTTCTCTGTAAACATCATTTGGCATATGCAGCTATTGATAGGACTCATAATGCACTCCTCACAGCAAGGCTTTCTCTTTGAACTCTGATCCTTGATGGTTGCACTAGAAGCTCTGCTCTGTGTACGATTGCTCTGCTCTGTGTATGATTGATTTTACCTGCTCTAGCTTATACTCTCCCTGCACTTTCCTGATCACTGGTCAGTAGCACTTGTCTCGCTCACAAAGATTGTACATTTTTGAAGACTGAAATAAATAATACACACATTTTTCTTGACAGCATGTTCTCTCTGCCTCTGTCATATTGCTTCTCAAATGGCACCCTTTTCCCTTGACCAAAGTAGTCAACTACAGGGAATAGGGTGTCATTTGGAACGGGCCCCACATCTCCAGCAACAATGCACACTGAACACATTGTAACCGATCTCTACAGTGTTTATTGACTTCTACCAGCATCACATGCTGAGTTGTTCTGTTGTGTGCAGGTTTCACAGTGGTGTTTCTCAACCTCTGGCAGTAGACTGGCTCACCCCGCTCTTAACGTGCAGTCACGTTAACACTATTGGTCCATTCTCACTTCTCTAAAGGTTTGGCCTCTTGTTGCCAGCATACTTCAATGGATTCGATGTCTTAGTGATGTCCCAGCTAACAATTCTGGGGAGAGAGAACATTTTTTGTATTGTTGCCCATATGTGATGTGATCACCAGAAAGAATGCAAGAAAATGGAGTCTGGTTTAGCGGTTTAATGTTTAGTGGATTAGATTTCCACTCCTATTGTTTTTAAACATACAGTAAGCATGTCATAGTCAGGAATTGGTGGATGATTGACTGACTGTTGTGTACTTTATGTGCAGGCCAATAGCATTTAGTATTCTTCTTTAAAAGGCTGTGTGCATTTTGTGGGGCTTCATTTCTGCCGAGGCCATGATGGAGGGAGTCGCAGCGCGAGTCTTCCTCCTTGGACTGCTGCTGGCCTGTGTTCCCACGGCACTGACCAGTAAGGTAGGATCATGTACAGGCCACAGGGGGCAGGGCACTCCATCAGGGATGATATTTTGTTTTGTTGATCAGCCTAAATGCGATTGTGACTGTATGTTTTTGTGTGGTTACATAAGTTCAGGTTTGTTTATTGAGCACACTTTTGGGTGCGCAGAGAGCACAAAATAGAAATATTCAAGATCACCTCAAATGTTATGGGTTAGATTGAGCCAGACTGTGTTAGACTGAGACAAGTGTCATAAAATTGACGTGGAAATGAACACCAGGGACACCTGAAGTCAATATTAAATGAGTCATTCTTTATTATGACAAACTGGAGAGGTTCCAACAAACTTAATACACCATAGTACACGTCGGTTGGGAGCTCCACTGAGGCAGTACAGTTAGTTCTCTTATATACTGCTTACCAGTGGTGGAAAAAGTACCCAATTGTCATCCTTGAGTAAAAGTAAAGATAACTTAACACTTTCATACGTACCATCACACGGGTGTGTTCGTTCTACAGTGGTCCCTGAAGCGTACGATCACACCCGTGTGATTAGAACGCTTATTTAGAACGCTTATTTAGAACGCTTATTTAGAACGCTTATTTAGAACGCTTGTTTAGAATGGCCAGTTTCGAATGACGCAACAATCAGCATTTGAGCTGGCCACACTTTTTTCGTAAACTATTTACACAAACACAGTCCTTATAAAGTGATGTCCGGAATGTGAGCAGTTTATTTTTGGATGCAATGTTCAGATATTAACTGAAGTACCTAAAGCATAACGCAATCGTCCAAACTGGAAAATGTAGGCTACATTTGTCCTAGCCCTCAGTGGATAACTGAGGAAAGATTGACACAACACAAGCGTCATATTTTCTAACTCTCGGCTGACATAAACTACAATATGAATTAGCTAATAGCAATTACATTTTTATAATTCATCACATCATGGGTGAGCTCACCATTGATGGAAATAATTGAGTAAAACACTTTCTAGAAATCGAAAGTAATCCGAAGATGATAAGTTTCAGTGCTCAGCCATGCTTTTTTCCTCCCAGAAACCAAAGATAATAAGAGAAGACGAGATGAATTTGGTCTGTTTGTAGTTTCCATGTTGAAGGGGTGTGTTGTCTATCATCGTTCACATCCTGCCATTCACTTCCTGAAGTTCTCAAAAAATGAGTGAACCCTTACTTACCTCATTTTGTTATAGCATCTTTGGCCCGACAGACGATTACGTGAAACCCAGAATGCATTATATGTCAACAAATATGGCTCCACACATAGCTGGGATAAGCTTAGCTCATCGTAATCAGTACAACCTTCAAAAAAGTATTTTACACACATACTATGTGCCCATTACAATCTATGCAAGAATCGTAATGCATGATTTATCACCGATACTTGAAGAAAACAGTAAATATATAAATAATTACCACACAAAACATTTTCTGATAGTGATTTATTGATACAAATGGCGCGTACAGGCAGTCATTCACGTAACCTCTCACTCCCAATGAGCCATTCAGTGTTGTGGTTTATGTATGTAGCTAGTGAGCTAAGCTGTAGCATTAGCAATGTCTTTCAAAAGGAGACAACTCACAAATGCGGAAATTCTTGAGATTTAAAATAGTTCTGACAATGAGTCTGAAAGTCAGGAATCAGATTCTGAGTGACAGTGAGGAGCTGCCCCCCAGTCATTGAGAACCCTGAATCGGAAGACCCCTTATCCACTGACAAAGTCCTAGTTCCCTTTGAAGATGCTGGTGGTGATGGAGGCAGACTGACAGTGGATGAAGAACAGGAGTTCTGTGGTAGCTGAAAGGCTGCCAGCCATTTCACCCCTCCTGGCTCTGCTGTTTGTTTTGATGAGTCCCAGTCTGGAGTGCAACACCCCTTGCCATTTCCATCTGAGGCAGGGAGACATAGCAGAGACCAATCACTATGCTTTGGAGCTACAGGAGAAGAGAGAGCCAGGAGTGGGCGGGACAACCACAATTATTGAAATGTATACCTTCCTGGTGCCAGTCCTTCTCATGGGGATAGTAAAGAAGAACTCCCTAAGAGAATACTGGAGCACAGATCCTATGTTTGCAAGTCCCTTCTTTGCCAACCTCTTTTCCCAAGACTGCTTCCTCGTTCTGCTGCGATGACTGCATTTCATCAACAATGCTACTGCCATCCTACATGACCCGTTAAACTGACATGACAAACGAGACATCCATGTCCTCTCCACTGTCCATACATCAACCATCTCGGCCACAGGGAAGGTGGACCACCGGACGGGAGAGAGAAAAAGCAAGCCAGACTGCGTGCTTGACTGTAGCCTCAAAATGGGGGCAGTGGATAAGGCGGACATGATGAACAACTTTGTGGAATGTACTCAGAAAACAACCAAGTGGTATAAGAAAATGTATATTTTTAAATTCCAGGGTAGCTTCAAAATACAACTTTGTTTTACAAAGCTAATAGAATAATGGAGCTAGCTACCTAAGCATTGAATATAACACCATAAAGGTTATGAAATGAGTAACGTAGCCTCGCGTGTCCGCGGTTATAAGGAATATACACAAAAATATTATGCTACAGTAGAAACGGCATAATAGGACATGCAGAAACTATTACAACGTAATAAGGCAATTACTTTGATAGAAATGCACACATTTCCAAAGTTGTTATTGGTAACGAAAACAACTATGTTGTGGTTATTCTTCTTATTATTTCTCTTATTATTATTCTCATTATAATAAGAAGGATTGCTATTATCATTATTAGACTTAGTAGGCTAGTAGCCTTGTATAATCTATCCACCATCGAGCTGTGAGAGCACGTCCTGTTATAGCAGTCACTCAGACCTTCTTCAATGCATCTCATTAATTAATGTCATCCAACACCATATGAGCCATTCATGCCTTTAAAAACAATAAAGCATTTAATTTTGATATTGAAATAACAAAGACAAATAATTCAAGGTGATACACACATCTCCTCTATGTGGAAGCTAGGTGAATTGCAACAGCATGTACCGTGTACCATTACCTCGTAACATGGCAGAGACTCGCGCTTGAGCCTTTTACTCTCGGTTTTTGTCCACCAGCTTCAAACAGCTGTAAAAACTGTATATGAATTTCTACAATTTATAGTTGGTTTGAGGTTTTCAAGTAATTCAAATTTGTAGCTATTGATATTTTTAAATATTATCCCATGTAACATTGTGTAAATTACTGATGGTCCCTAACTAACCCCATAGGGATATCCAAAGTCAAATCGAACGTACCTCTGGCATTAAAATGAGGAATTGATTATTACTTGGGTGAGTGGGTAGGAAAAGGAAAACTGTGGTATACCCTTAATTCTGTGACAGAATTTATTTTCCTAATCATCTCACAAATCTCAGTTTTAGACAAGACTGACTTTATAAGCACAATTATCCTATTGACACTTTGCTGTCAATTTTGACACGAGAATCAATGTTTCTGACTCGAAGCCACATAGTCCGTTTTCAACCAGATACATTGTTTTTCTTCAATTCTTTAAATCACGTGTCAAACTCATTCCACAAAGGGCTGAGTCTGTGGGTTTTCGCTCCACCCTCGTACTTGATAGACGAATTAAGGTCAGTAATTAGTGTCGAAATCCTCTCACCTGGTTGGCCAGTCCTCTTCCCGGCGCAGTCAGAAGAGGATTGGCCAACCCTCATAGCCTGGTTCATCTCTAGGTTTCTTCCTAGGTTTTGGCCTTTCTATGGAGTTTTTCCTAGCCAACGTGCTTCAACACCTGCATTGCTTGCTGTTTGGGGTTTTAGGCTGGGTTTCTGTACAGCACTTTGAGATATCAGCTGATGTACGAAGGGCTATATAAATAAATGTGATGTGATTTGATTTGATTTGATTGGTCTATGTCTTAATTGAAAGGAAAAAACAAAAACCCGCAGACAGTCGACCCTCCGTGGAATGAGTTTGACACCCCTGCTTTAAGTAATTGCTCAAAAGGCCAATGTTTTGAATGCATTTTTCATTCCTAAATAACTGCATCAAGCCTATGCCTGATTAGGAAGACATTAGGATCAGTCATGGGTTAACATTAAATCGTTTACAAGGTTCAGCAAGGCACATCCGCAGGTCAGTCATAGGGTGTATTTTGTTAGTCCAACGGAGGAATTTGGTAGTCCAACGGAGGAATTTGGGTTTGGCGGATGCAAGGCAAATGCTACCTGCCCAAATGCATAGTGCCAATTGTAAAGTTTGGTGGAGGAATGTTTTTCATGGTTCGGGCTACGTCCCTTAGTTCTAGTGAAGGGAAATCTGAAGTCTACAGCGTACAATTACATTCTTGACAATTCTGTGCTCCCAACATTGAGGCAACAGTTTGAGGAAGGTGTCACAATCGTTGGAAGCATACTCGGACCAACGTGCAGCGTGATCTGGGTTCCACATCTGTTTAATTTAAAGTAAGTGAACCACACAATAAAGAATAAACTAAACGTAATGACAATGGAGTGCTAACTACACATAAATAATATCCCACAAACACAGGTGGGAAAACCAGCTACTTAAACATGATCCCCAATTAGAGACAACGATTACCAACTGTCTATAATTGGGAATCATACAAATCACCAACATAGAAAATAAACTAGAACACCAATAGAACTAAATTAACTAGATCACCTTCAGTCACGCCCTGACCTAAAACACCATAGAGAAACAATGGCTCTCTATGGTCAGGGCGTGACACTACCCCCCCCCCCCGCAAAGGTGTGGACACCGGCCGCAAAACCTGAAACCAAATGGGGAGGGTAGGGGGGGTGATTAGTGTCGGTGGTGGCTCAAGAGCGGGGCGAAGAACCCACTCCTCCCGCGGATACGCCATGGACCCAGGCTGAACACTGTGCCTGGACTGGACCTTGGTGCCGAGAAAGGCTCCTGCCATGGATCGGGACTGGACGCCGTGTCTGGACTGGGCATTGGCGCAGAGAGCTTCTGCCATGGAGGAGGTTTCGGACCGTTGACTGTCGCTGGAGGTTCCGGGCCGCGGACCGTCTCAGGAGGTTCCGGGCCGCGGACTGTCTCAGGAGGTTCCGGACCGTGGCCCATCTCAGGAGGTTCCGGACTGTGGACCGTCATTGTCGCCGGAAGCTCTGGACAGTGAAGGCGCACTGGGACCCTGATGCGTGGGGCCGGCACAGGTGGTATCGGATTGGTGACACGCACTTCAGGATGAGTGCGAGGAGCAGGCACAGGATGTACCGGACTGGGGAAGCACACTGGAGGCCTGATGCGTGGAGCCGGCACAGGTGGTACCGGACTGGAGACACGCACTGGAAGCCTAGTGCGTGGAGCTGGCACAGGACGTACTGGGCTGTGGAGATGTACTGGAGACCTGGTGCGTATAGCCGGCATCAATGGTACCGGTTCGATGACACACTTCGCACGGCAAGTGCGGGGAGCTGGCACAGGACACACTGGGCTGTGGAGGCCCACTGGAGACCTGCCGCGTCAAGCCGGCTCAAATTGTACCGGAACAATGAAACACTTCGCATGGTGAGTATGGGGAGCTAGCACAGGACGTACTGGGCTGTGGAAGCGTACATCTGGGCGAGTGCGAGGAGCAGGCACAGGACGTACCGGACTGAGGAGGCGCAATGGAGGCCTGATGCTTGGGACCGGCACAGATTGCACCGGACTGGTAACACGCTCCTCCAAACGCCTGCGTTTCCGCATACTCCCCGCCAACTCCCAGGCGGGCTGTGGCACTCTCCCTGGGTCGACTGACCACCTCTCTACCTCCTCCCATGTTGTCTCTGGTTCACACCTTGGCTCCGCCGACCACCCCGTGTGCACCCCCCAAAAATATTTTCAGGCTGTCTTTTGGGCTTTCCTTGTGGCCTCGTCGTTGCTGTCCTCCATCATAACCTTCCGTCTGCCGCAACCTGCCCAGGAAGGATCTCCTGTCCTTCCATTATTTCCTCCCATGTCCAATTTATTTTCCCCATCGTGGCCCACTGCTTGGTCCCTGGTGGTGGGATATTCTGTCACGATCCTTGGAAGCATACTCGGACCAACGTGCAGCGTGATCTGAGTTCCACATCTTTTTTATTTAAAGTAAGTGAACCGCACAACAAAACAATAAAGAATAAACGAAACGTGACGACAATGGAGTGCTAACATGCAACTACACGTCAATAATATCCCGTAAACACGATTACCAGTTGCCTCTAATTGGAATCATACAAATCTCCAACATAGAAAATAAACTAGAAGACCACATTGAAATAAAAAAAACTAGATCACCCCCTATGGTGTTGTAGGTCAGGGCGTGACAGAAGGCCCTTTCCTCTTTCAGCATGACAATGCCCCGTGCACAAAGCGAGGTCGATACAGAAATGGTTTGTTGAGATCGGTGTCCAAGAACTTGACTGGCCTGCACGGAGTCTTGACCTACCCTTACCGTAACCTTAACCCTAGCCCTAACCCTAACAGTAACCGTATCAAGCAGTTGCTTAACAACCAATAGTCAGTTGCTTATCAACAGTTTATTGATTATATGACCATCTGTAGAGCATCTACAGGTGGAAAATCCAAATAAAGTGTGACCGCATGTCCTCTTATCGCTCCACCCACCAGCTTCCTCAGATCATATGTCACACAGAAACTCCTGTAGTGCTGTGGGTTGATGAGAGAGAAGGGGCTTTATCTTCCAACTGCCCAGTTTGGCTGCTGTTCTTCAGGTGTTCTGAGATTCCTAACAAGAACAGCCTACTGCTTAAAAATCTATACTTCTTTCAATTAGTTTTTGTTTTGTGTGACACAATAATTTCAATTTCACTATATTACAATAATATCTATCAAAATAGTTCAGGAATCACTTGAACCAAACAATCCAAGTGAAAGCTCTAAAGCCTGTGATTGTGAGTCTGTCACTACTACACTGAACAAAAATATAATGCAACATGCAACAATTTCAAAGATTTTACTGAGTTACAGTTCAAGGAAATCAGACAATTTAAAGTAATTTAGTAGGAGCTAATCTACAGATTTCATGTGTCTGGGAATACAGATATGCGTCTGTTGGTCACAAATACCTTTAAAAAAAGGTAGGGGCATGGATCAGAATCCAGTCAGTATCTGGTGTGACTACCATTTGCCCCATGCAGCGTGACACTTCTCCTTCGCATAGAGTTGATCAGGCTGTTGATTGTGGCCTGTGGAATGTTGGTGGGAACTGGAACACGCTGTCGTACATGTCGATCCATAGCATTCCAAACATGCGTAATATGTGGCATGTCTATATCTGGTGAGTATGCAGGCCATGGAAGAACTGGGACATTTTCAGTTTCAAAGAATCGTGTCTAGAGCCTTGCTACATGGGGCCATGTGGTAGGTAGTGGCAAGCGGCAGGTAGCCTAGTGGTTATTGAATTGGGCCAGTAATCAAATGGTTGCTGGATTGAATCCCCAAGCTGACAAGGTAAAAATCTGTCGTTCTGCCTCTGAGCAAAGCAAGGCACTGTTCCATACAAAATGTGAGATTTTTTTTTCTTGCTTAGGGAAAATGTCTGGATCTTTTATTTCAGCTCATGAAACATCAGACCAACACTTTACATATTGTGTTTTCTGTTCAGTATACAGTTGACAATTCTTGGAAATGACTGATTTGCTTGTTATGGTTTGTAATCCCAATCGTTACTGTACAGTAGTTCAATCAATTCAGTTTGAGACTTGGGTTCTTTGTGAACAGCATTTGGCCTGTGCAGCTATTGACAGGACTCATCATGCGCTACACACAGCAAGGGTTTCTCTTTGTGACAGTTGCAGTAGTGGTGTTTCTCAACCTCTGGTCCGTAGACTTGCTGACCCCTCTCTAACCCCATAAATGAGAAGGGTTACGGGAAACCCCTCCCCCTCATATGAAGTCAGGATAATCTATTGACTGACTGTTGTGTACTCTATGCTTGATGGTCAATAGCATCCTGTGTTCTTTAAAAGTCTGTTTGTGTTTTGTGGGGCTTCATTTCTGACAAGACGATGATGGAGGGAGTCACAGTGTGAGTAGGCCACATTGGCCTGCTGCTGGACTGTGTTACCACTGCACCACCAATAAGGCAGGGTCACGCACAGGTCACAGCGGGAGGGCACTGGTCAGGGATTATATTTTGTTTTGCTTTGTTGATCAGCCTGCATTCGATTGGGACTGTGTTTTTGTGTGTGGTTACATCAGGTCAGATGTGTCTTTTGGCATAGATGTTGCTCTCCGGTTTTGTCATGAAACTTGGTTGAATTTATTCTGCAAATGTGTGACTGTTGTCTTCTTGTTTCTCAACCTTATACTGTATATTACGGTGGCAAATTAACTAATTGGTTATAGAGCAAACAACTTAAAGAGCAAACAATGTAATTGTCACAACACATACGTGCTAATATTTTTTTCTTCAGGCTTGGCTTCTCCAGTAATTTTACCCACGCACCGATACTGCAAATAAGGAAGCATTAGATAGGCTAACCTATTAAACAATCAAACAAAGATCTGCTAACCTATTAATATCACAAACAGAACCGGAGTTATAACCAGTTTTAGGAGGACATGTCATTTTTGTAATGGTTTTCCCCCACTGCCCATCCTTCTCCTGACAGTATGGCCTGCTCCGCTCCTTCTCCTGACAGTATGGCCTGCTCCGCTCCTTCTCCTGACAGTATGGCCTGCTCCGCTCCTTCTCCTGACAGTATGGCCTGCTCCGCTCCTTCTCCTGACAGTATGGCCTGCTCCGCTCCTTCTCCTGACAGTATGGCCTGCTCCGCTCCTTCTCCTGACAGTATGGCCTGCTCCGCTCCTTCTCCTGACAGTATGGCCTGCTCCGCTCCTCCTCCTGACAGTATGGCCTGCTCCGCTCCTCCTCCTGACAGTGTGGCCTGCTCCGCTCCTTCTCCTGACAGTATGGCCTGCTCCGCTCCTTCTCCTGACAGTATGGCCTGCTCCGCTCCTTCTCCTGACAGTATGGCCTGCTCCGCTCCTTCTCCTGACAGTATGGCCTGCTCCGCTCCTTCTCCTGACAGTATGGCCTGCTCCGCTCCTTCTCCTGACAGTATGGCCTGCTCCGCTCCTTCTCCTGACAGTATGGCCTGCTCCGCTCCTTCTCCTGACAGTATGGCCTGCTCCGCTCCTTCTCCTGACAGTATGGCCTGCTCCGCTCCTTCTCCTGACAGTATGGCCTGCTCCGCTCCTTCTCCTGACAGTATGGCCTGCTCCGCTCCTTCTTCTGTCAGTTGAAGGTGTAGTGCCCAGCTGATAATCATCCCGATAATTGTCTCGAAACTGAACAGAAACTATACAGAAACGAATTTCACACATATAACAACATATTACATTTATTAAGTAAAGTGTGATGTGGAGAATGGGTGAGTTGATGAGCGAGGGGAAGAGAACAATGCACAACTATGTAATCACCAATAGAAGAGTGGACCATTCCATCATATTGATCCATTCTAATTATAATCTTAAATTGGTATGTACCCTATATCAGTCTACTGAATCAAAGGAGTCTTATCAGTCTACTCTGGCCTACTTGGGGTAGGCTATACAGTGAGATTGTGCGTAATTGTACATGCTGAACTGCTTTCAATATCTGGGAAAATATCCACACTGGCCAGCAGGTGAGTAAGTGTCGGAGAATGTGATGATAGGGTTTGTGGAACCTTAAATTGGCAAGGGAAGAAATGTCACTGTCATTGGCAAACAATTTGCTTGCAAAGAAAACAAGTGTGGCTGGCCCCATGTCGTTAGAAAAAGAAGCTGTTACCATGTTCCAACACATGCTTTCTGTTTCATAGTTTATTTAATGACTTATTTTACATATAGTCTGCAGTAACATACACTAATGGAAATGCTATTGTTATTTTAAATAAAATACAAATCTTATTCTAATGTTATCTAAGGTCTTCGTAAACAGACCCAAATGATTATTTTTGCGATAGCATATATGAAATATATGAATTACACTGTTAGATAGTTGCAGTCAGACTGCTCATTAGCTTGAAGGGGGGTCCATCTAGTGTTCTGTTAGACAGGTAACTCTTTATCCACAATATAGCAGGGGGTGTTAAGCCATAACACATACGTTTTGATGTCAAGCAAAGAGGCACTGAGTTTGAAGGTAGGTCTTGAAATACATTCTTGAAATACATCCACAAGTACACCTCCAATTGACTCAGATGATGTCAATTAGCCTATCAGAAGCTTCTAAAGCCATGCCATCATTTTCTGGAATTTTCCAAGATGTTTAAAGGCACAGTCAACTTAGTGTATATAAACTTCTGACCCACTGGAATTGTGATACAGTGAATTTTAAGGGAAATAATATGTCTGTAAACCATTGTTGTAAAAATTGCTTCTGTCATGCACAAAGTAGATGTCCTAACTGACTTGCCAAAACTATAGTTTGTTAACATGAAATTTGTGGAGTGGTTGAAAAATGAGTTTTAATGACTCCAACCTAAGGGTATGTAAACTTCTGACTTCAACTGTAAATGGAAACAGAATGCGCCTGAGCTAAATTTCAAGTCTCATAGCAAAGGGTATGAATACTTATGTAAAGAAGCTATTTCAGTTTTTTAAGTTTAATAGATTTGTAAAAATGTTTTTAAAAAAACGGTTTTCACTCTGTAAATATGGGGTATTGTGTGTAGATTGATGAGGGAAAAATGTATTTATTCCATTTTAGAGTAAGGCTGTAACGTAACAGCATGGAAAAAGTCAAGGGGTCTGAATACTTTCCGAATGCGCTGTATAGACATCGGTGAACATCTAGACATGACAGCATATACAAAAAAGAGAAAGAGAAATATGTCATACAGTTAAAAAATGTTTTATCGGTTTCCCAAAAGTAATTTAAGGCTAAGTTCATCATTAGAGCCTTCGTAGCAGCATCGTTAAATTTCTGAGCTGTTTTTCAAAACCATTGTCATTCATTTTGCACTTTAAAACGCTTGTAAGCCAACGCCTGCCTCAGTCCACTTATATAACAGCTAAGTATGTAGATAGATGCCAATCTCTCGAGTGACACAGTGGTTTAAGGCACCGCACCTCAGTGCTAGAGGAGTCACTACAGACCCTGGTTCGAACCTGGGCTGTATCACAACCGGGAGTTCCATAGGGGGGTGCATAATAGGCCCAGCGTTGTCCAGATTAGGGGAGGGTTTGTAAGATTAGAATTTGTTCTTAACTGACTTGCCTAGTTAAATAAAGGAAAACAAATCAAACTTCAAATACACTTTTATTTAATATTATTCTTTAACTTGTATTTTTGGATAAGATGGAGATGTGAATCCATCATATTCATTTTAAACTTGTAGACTCCCTTTAAAACATCCAATGCTTGTCTATTTTTTGTTGAATCCTGGGATAAATTTAAACAATAGCTGTTGATGACTTCTGTTACAACCTGGCTCAAGATTGTAACAAACAATGGGAAACCACACACTGAGTAAAGGAATAACAATATTAATTTATTCCATAAATAAAGAAAACACTCACAACAATAATCAGTTGAGGCATGAAGGTCAGTAAGTTAGCTGCCAAAGCCACAACTAAACAACAAAAGTTATGCATTGAGAGAGGAATATCTTTATAAATGGGGAAACAGTGGCTTTATGCCACAGCTGAGCTTTCACAGGTGTGCCCCATCAGCACTGACGACCCCTCCCAGCTCCGCCCACAAATCTCCTGCAGGAAGTAAGCACAGCAAAACCCAGTAGAGGGAGCAGGGAGGGGCCGTCACACTTCCAAAATGCTATATAGGCCTACAAAGCTTCATTGCCCATTTGCTCTCTTGAAACTACCCTTTGGAATGACTTCTCAACAATTGTTCTCACAATAGCACATTGGTTATGGTCAGTGACAAATATCAAGCCTAAGCCTGGCTTGGCTAAAACTGTGGATGGGAGACCAAAGGGATAGCTGTAGATAGATCAGCTCTACAGTAAGAGGTGTGGCCCAGTCTTCTGGTGGATATTATGTTGAAGATCTGACTTTGTGCCAAAAGGTACACATTCAACATATTTTATACAAGGTTTGTCTATGTTGAAATTTGGTTACCATGATGACATAATCAGGTGGTTGAAATTTTACCCTCAAAACAACAGTTCACGTTGAAGAATTTTTTTCAAATCCAATGTATTTTCTATGTCGATTCCACGTCACAATACTTTGCCAAATTATTTTGAAACAGCATTGATTTACCAGTGGGATGTTCTCTCTGCCTCTGCTGTATTGCTTATCTAATCCAAGTTTACACCCCAAATTTGCACCCTATTGCCTAAAGAAGTGCATTACCTTACCGAAAGCAATATATAGAAAATAGGGTGCCATTTGAGACGGGCCCCAAATCTCCAGCACCAATGCACACTGAACACATTGTAACCGATCTCTGCAGTGTTTATTGACTTCTACCAGCAACACATGCTGAGTTGTTCTGTTGTGTGCAGGTTTCACAGTGGAGTTTCTCAACCTTTAGTCTGTGGACTGGCTGACCCCTCTCTATCCCCATAAATGAGAAGGGTTACGGGAAACCCATCCCCTCATCTAAAGTCATTTTAAAACTATTGATCTTTTCTCAGTTTTCTAAAAGTTTTGAACTCTTGTTACCATCTTACTTATTTAATATTAATACCCTATGGGACATAAGGCTACAATGAGCTCCTTCCACTGCTCTTTGTCCTAGACCATGTGTTGTGCCTCACCCAAAAAAGGTTCATCTTGGCCAGCTCATTCGTCACAGTACTGCACCAGGTAGTTTTAGACCTACCAGGGTTTCTTTCCCAGGTGGAGTCTACCTTAGGGATATCTTTGGCATGCGATACTGCACCGCATCTTTCCTGTAGAGTTTGTGTTTGGTGATTTTATGTAGCCAGAAAATGCAGCAAATTATTCTAAGGCATCCATGATGGAATGTCTGAACCTTTACAACATTCCAGCATTCAGACCCATACAACAGGATAATATAATAATATAATATATGCCATTTAGCAGACGCTTTTATCCAAAGCGACTTACAGTCATGTGTGCATACATTCTACGTATGGGTGGTCCCGGGAATCGAACCCACTACCCTGGCGTTACAAGCGCCATGCTCTACCAACTGTGCTACAGAAGGACCAGGATGGACGTCACATTGCTGTTGAGAAGGTGGACCTTTGTCCAGGCTGTACTATTTGGACTTGCAGATGGTACAGAGTTGGGAGAAGGCACTCAATGCTTTTCCCAATCTTGCTTTGATTCTTTTTGAGCCCTGCTGTACTTGCTGATGAGGCTGCCCAGGTATGTGAAGTCATCCACAAACTCAAATGGATCTAAATTCAACCGAGACTGTCACTGTCAAAGCTGACTCTCTCCCCTCTTTTATCATCCTCCTAAACCTATCTGCTGCTTTCAACATCAGATCCTCCTCTCCTTAGGGCTGGGCGTCTCCTTAGAGCTGGGCGTCACAGAGATGCATGTCACCCAGGTGGTGACACGCATCTCTGCGTGCCTGGCAGATATCTCCGTTTGGATGTCTGCCCAGCACCTCAACCTCAACAAGACAGAGCTGCTCTTCCTCTCTGCTCAAAGACAACTCCATCAAGGTTGACAACTCCACTGTGTCGCCCTCCCAGAGTGCAAAGAACCTTGGCGTGACACTGGACAACACCCTGTTGTTCTCTGCAAACAAAAGCAGTAACTCGCTCCTGTAGGTTTATTTTACATTTACATTTAAGTCATTTAGCAGACGCTCTTATCCAGAGCGACTTACAAATTGGTGCATTCACCTTATGACATCCAGTGGAACAGCCACTTTACAATAGTGCATCTAAATCTTTTAAGGGGGGTGAGAAGGATTACTTTATCCTATCCTAGGTATTCCTTAAAGAGGTGGGGTTTCAGGTGTCTCCGGAAGGTGGTGATTGACTCCGCTGTCCTGGCGTCGTGAGGGAGTGTGTTCCACCATTGGGGAGCCAGAGCAGCGAACAGTTTTGACTGGGCTGAGCGGGAACTGTACTTCCTCAGTGGTAGGGAGGCGAGCAGGCCAGAGGTGGATGAACGCAGTGCCCTTGTTTGGGTGTAGGGCCTGATCAGAGCCTGGAGGTACTGAGGTGCCGTTCCCCTCACAGCTCCGTAGGCAAGCACCATGGTCTTGTAGCGGATGCGAGCTTCAACTGGAAGCCAGTGGAGAGAGCGGAGGAGCGGGGTGACGTGAGAGAACTTGGGAAGGTTGAACACCAGACGGGCTGCGGCGTTCTGGATGAGTTGTAGGGGTTTAATGGCACAGGCAGGGAGCCCAGCCAACAGCGAGTTGCAGTAATCCAGACGGGAGATGAAAAGTGCCTGGATTAGGATCTGCGCCGCTTCCTGTGTGAGGCAGGGTCGTACTCTGCGGATGTTGTAGAGCATGAACCTACAGGAACGGGCCACCGCCTTGATGTTAGTTGAGAACGACAGGGTGTTGTCCAGGATCACGCCAAGGTTCTTAGCGCTCTGGGAGGAGGACACAATGGAGTTGTCAACCGTGATGGCGAGATCATGGAACGGGCAGTCCTTCCCGGGAGGAAGAGCAGCTCCGTCTTGCCGAGGTTCAGCTTGAGGTGGTGATCCGTCATCCACACTGATATGTCTGCCAGACATGCAGAGATGCGATTCGCCACCTGGTCATCAGAAGGGGGAAAGGAGAAGATTAATTGTGTGTCGTCTGCATAGCAATGATAGGAGAGACCATGTGAGGTTATGACAGAGCCAAGTGACTTGGTGTATAGCGAGAATAGGAGAGGGCCTAGAACAGAGCCCTGGGGGACACCAGTGGTGAGAGCGCGTGGTGAGGAGACAGATTCTCGCCACCCCACCTGGTAGGAGCGACCTGTCAGGTAGGACGCAATCCAAGCGTGGGCCGCGCCGGAGATGCCCAACTCGGAGAGGGTGGAGAGGAGGATCTGATGGTTCACAGTATCGAAGGCAGCCGATAGGTCTAGAAGGATGAGAGCAGAGGAGAGAGAGTTAGCTTTAGCAGTGCGGAGCGCCTCCGTGATGCAGAGAAGAGCAGTCTCAGTTGAATTACTAGTCTTGAAACCTGACTGATTTGGATCAAGAAGGTCATTCTGAGAGAGATAGCGGTAGAGCTGGCCAAGGACGGCACGTTCAAGAGTTTTGGAGAGAAAAGAAAGAAGGGATACTGCTCTGCAGTTGCCGACATCGGAGGGATCGAGTGTAGGTTTTTTCAGAAGGGGTGCAACTCCCGCTCTCTTGAAGACGGAAGGGACGCAGCCAGCGGTCAGGGATGGCTTGGTTTTGCCCTGACATAAACTGTCAACTGTGGGACCTTATATAGACAGGTGTGTGCCTTTTCAAATCATGTCCAATCAATTCATTTTACCACAGGTGGACTCCAATCAAGTTGTAGAAACATTTCAAGGATGATCAATGGAAACAGGATGCACCTGGGCTCAATTTCGAGTCTCATAGCAAAGGGTCTGAATACTTATGTACCTAAGTTATTTTTGTTATTTTATTTGATAAATTAGCAAAAATAAAAACATATTTTCATTTGTCATTAGGGAGTGTTGTGTGTAGATTGATGAGAAAAACAATTAATTGAGTACATTTTAGAATAAGGCTGTAACATAACAAAATGTGGAAAAGGGGAAGTGATCTGAATACTTTCCGAATGGCCTGTACTTTGGGATTTTGGCAATGAGGCCCTTTATCTACTTCCCCAGAGTCAGATGAACTTGTGGATACCATTTTTATTTCTCTATGTCCAGTGTGAAGAAAGTTAGAGTTAGTTTCGCAAGCCATTGCTATTTAGCGTTAGCGCAATGAAGATACCCATGGACTTACAGTCATTGTACTAACGCTACTTAGCATTGGCTCACCCTAGGTTAGATGAAAGGACGCCCCTGCTCTCTGGTTGCTGGCCAATAGCATACTGTGCTCCTCTTTAAAAGGCTGTGTGTGTGTTGTGGGGTTTCATTTTTTCTGAGGTCATGATGGAGGGAGTCACAGTACGAGTCGGCCTTCTTGGACTGGTGCTGGCCTGCGTTACCACAGCAATGGCCAATAAGGTACAGTAGGGTCACGCACAGGACACGGGGTCACAAGGGGGAGGGCACTCTGTCAGGGATTATATTGTATTATGTTGTGTTGATTAGCATGCATGTGATTGACTGTGTGTTTTTGTGGGGTTACATCATTTCAGATGTGTCTTTTGACTATAGTTTTGGATGTGCAGAGAGCACAAGGTTGGAGAGCTCAAGATCCCCTCAAGTTTTAGGGGTTAGATTGAGCTATACTCTGATAGACTTAGACAAGTCTACGGTTGTCCTGGTTGCTGTTTCCCTAAACCGTCCTATCGGCCCAAAACAGATAGGAGACATGATGCACTCTAGGTATACAAACAGCAACATGTTATCATACCACGTCTGGGGTGAAAGACCGACTTTTTCTCTTTCGAGAGTGCATGAGTCTAGCATGCAGTCAAACAAACATGTAGGTGTAACCAGTCCGAGCCCAATCAGGTTTCAGATATACTAATCTTGAGTTCTACTGGTTATTTATTCGTAAATGGTGCGATTGCTTATGTGTGTGTGGGTGCTTGCGCGCGTGTGTGTGTGACTTGAGTCATGCCACAGCATGCCACAGTATTATGGAGGGTTATCATTGCTAATTTTAAAATGCAACTCTTAAACGCTAAATTGCATTAATCATTTTTGCATCCCAATCAATAAATGTAATTTGGAATGGGTATTGATAAATGCAATGCTTAAATGCTAAATTGGAATTTCAATTGAGTATTAAAGCATCTAATTTCAGAAATTGCACTGCTAACATTGTGTGAAAAAAAAGTCTACATCTGTATTCAAATGTTGTCTGACAGTAAACAGTGCTGATGGTGTTTCCTGATCCTTTATAGAACAGGGACTGGGACATCTACAGCTTTCACGTCAACTCCACAGTGACCAGTCGCTATGCGACCACTATTATCACCAGTCGTGTGGCCAATCGGATGGACCAGTCACAGGAAATAGAATTCCATGTCAAAATTCCCAAGATGGCCTTCATCAGTAAATTCAAAATGTGGGTCTACATGAATGTATCCCTATTGAGCCTGAGCAGATAACTCTACTGTCTTACATATAGCTTACACAAATGTTAGCATATAAACTCTCTATTCCTCAGGACCATTGAGGGGCAGACGTATGATGGGGTTGTGAAACAGAAGGAGGAGGCTCAGCAGCAATACACTCAGGCAGTGTCTCGTGGCCAAAGCGCTGGCATAGTCAGGTGTGTGTGTGGGTGTCTGCAGGTCCGGCCGTAGCCAATAAGGGACATAAGTGGCCACTTGTTTGTGGAACTCAGTCATGGTATCAACTTACTGTTGAGCGTTAGAGTAGTAGACGACACAAGGTTCAATTTCAAAGTTTGGTAGTGCATCAACAGTTTTCCTATTATGTAAGTCACTGACAGTCACTCAATTACCAATAGGGGTCAGTGGCATAGTGGAGGGTAAATGCAAGTAAACACAGTTTACCCACCTTTTGAGAAGAAATGCATTGCAAGTATAGGGAGTGCTACTTTTCGCTGTGACCGGCAATCCGAGTTTTCCCATCTATCTTTTTATCACTATATCTTGGTATACTACAAAGCAGGATCAATGCGTTAGCCAGCTAATTTGCCTAAATAAAATAAAATATTCTCTCCCCATCGTAAAAATGTGTAGAATTGCAGGAAATTCATTTTAAAACAGCAACATCTTCTCTTAGCCACACGACAAAATGTTTGCAGACAATTTGCTTTAAAACTGAAAAATGTTCTCTAAGATCAATGGCAAAAATGCATAGAATTTAACGAAATTAAATTTAAAACTACACATTTTTCTCTCTGCTACCGAGGGGGACCACTCTGTTCGTCTCTGTCTAGTGTCTACAGTATGTGCGTGTTGGTGTGTGCTAGACTGTCGCTATATGTCTCCTCAGTTCTGTGGGGAGGACCCTTGAGGAGTTTAAGACGTCTGTGACTGTGGCCGCGCTCAGTAAGGTGACCTTTGAACTGACGTATGAGGAGCTGCTGAAACGCCGACTGGGCAAGTACGAACTGCTGATCCACGCTCGACCCATGCAGCCTGTCGCTGACTTCAAGGTGAGAGCATTAGCATTATCAAGGCATGTACTCATGTGCATACAGTGCATTCGGGAAGTATTTAGACCATTTCTCTTGTTCCACATTTTGATACATTACAGCCATATTCTAAAATATATTAAATCATTTTTTCACTCATTGATCTACACACAATACCCCATAATGACAAAGTAAAACTTTTTTTTTTTTTTAAACATTTTTGCAGAAATACCTTATTTACATAAGTATTCAGACCCTTTGCTATGAGACTCAAAATTGAGCTCAGGTACATTCTATTTACATTGATCATCCTTGAGATGTTTTTACAACTTGATTGGAGTCCACCTGTGGTAAATTCAATTGATTGGACATGATTTGGAAAGGCACACACATGTCTATATAAGTTCCCACAGTTGACAGTACAAGTCAAAGCAAAACCAAGCCTTGAGGTCAAAGGAATTGTCCGTAGAGCTCAGAGACAGGACTGTGTCAAGGCACAGATCTGGGGAAGGGTACCAAAAAATGTCTTGAGCATTGAAGGTCCCCAAGAACACAATGGCCTCAATCATTCTTAAATGGAAGAGGTTTGGAACCATTAAGACTCTTCCTAGAGCTGGCCTCCCCGCCAAACTGAGCAATTGGGAAGAAGGGCCTTGGTCAGGGAGGTGACCAAGAACCCGATGGTCACGCTGATGGAATTCCTCTGTGGAGATGGGAGAACATTCCAGAAAGAGAAGTATCTCTGCAGCACTCCACCAATCAGGCCATTGTGGTAGAGTTGCCAGTCGGAAGCCACTCCACAGTAAAAGGCACATGACAGCCCACTTGGAGTTTGCCAAAAGGCACCCAAAGGACTCAGACCATGAGAAACAAGATTTTCTGGTCTGAAACCAAGATTACACTATTTGGCTGAATGCCAAGCATCACATCTGGAGGAAACCTGACACTATCCTTATGGTGAAGCATAGTGGTGGCAGCATCATGCTGTGGGGATGTTTTTCAGCATCAGGGACTGGGAGACTAGTCAGGATCAATGGAAAGATGAATGGTGCAAAGTACAATGATCCTTGATGAAAACCTGCTCCAGAGCGCTCAGGACCTCAGACTGGAGCGTAGGTTCACATTCCAACAGGACAATGACCCTAAGCACACAGCCAAGACAACGCAGGAGTGATTTCGGAACAAGTCTCTGAATGTCCTTGCCAGTGGCCCAGTCAGAGCCCGGACTAAAACCCGATCTAACATCTCTGGAGAGACCTGAAAATAACTGTTCAGCAATGCTCCCCATCCAACCTGACAGAGCTTGAAAGGATCTACAGAGAGGAATGGGAGAAACTCCCCAAATACAGGTGTGCCAAGCCCCATACCGAACAAGATTCGAGGCTGTAATACCCGCCAAAGGTGCTTCAACAAAGGACTGAGTAAAGGGTCTGAATACTTATGTAAATGTGATATTTCCATTTTTGGATATTTGTCATTATCTGGTAATGTGTTTCTATTGATATTTGTTTGATATATATCAGCAATTTTAAGGCTGCAATGTAACAAAATGTGGAAAAAGTCAAGGTGCCTGAATACTTTCCGAATGCACCGCACAGTAATACTCATCCTAGTGAAATCAGGTGGATAGTGCTCATAAGGGTTGATGTGATGTTTTCCTTCTCTTCCTTATGGCCAGATTGACGTGTACATCAATGAGCGACCAGGCATTAACTTCCTGGAGATTAAAGGAGGGCTGAGCACCAAAGAGCTGGCTAATGCCATCACCAAAACACACGCTTCTAGTGAGGTAGTCCACAACAGAGTAATGTAGAGCTAACCAAAAGAACATGTGAAATCAAATCAACTTTTATCGGTCACATACAGGTGTTTAGCAGATGTTATTGTGGGTGTAGCAAAATGCTTGTGTTTCTCGCTCCGACAGTGCAGTAATATTTAACAAGTAACATCTAACAATTTTACAACATATACCCAATACACACAAATCTAAGTAAAGGAATGGAATTAAGAATATATAAATATATGGACGGGCAATGTCAGAGAGGAATAGACATAGATACAGTGAAATAGCATAGAATACAGTATATACAGTACATATGAGATGAGTAATGCAAGATATGTGAACATTATTGTAGTGCATTATAAAAGAGACTAGTGTTACATTTTTTAAAGTGGCCAGTGATTTCAAGTCTGTGTAAATAGGCAGCAGCCTCTCTGTGCTAGTGATGGAAATTTAACAGCTTTGAGATAGAAGTTGTTTTTCAGTCCCTCGGTCCCAGCATTGATGCACCTATACTGACCTCGCCTTCTGGATGATAGTGGGGTGAACAGGTAGTGGCTCGAGTGGTTGATGTCTTTGATGATCTTTTTGTCCTTCCTGTGACATCGGGTGGTGTAGGTGTCCTGGAGGGCAGGTAGTTTGCCCCCGGTGAGGTGTTGTGCAGAACACACCACCCTCTGGAGAGCCTTGCGGTTGTAGGCAGTGCATTTGCCGTACCAGGCGATGATACAACCCGACAGGATGCTCTCAATTGTGCATCTGTAGAAGATTGTGAGTGTTTTAAGTGACAAGCCACATTTCTTCAGCCTCCTCAGGTTGAAGAGGCGCTATTGCGCCTTCTTCACCACACTGTCTGTGTGGGTGGACCATTTCAGTTTGTCAGTGATGTGTAAGCCGAGGAACTTGAAACTTTCCACCTTCTCCACTGCGGTCCTGTCAATGTGGATAGGGGGTGCTACCTCTGCTGTTTCCTGAAGTCCACGATCATCTCCTTTGTTTTGTTGACGTTGAGTGAGAGGTTATTTTCCTGGCACCACACACCCAGAGCCCTCACCTCCTACCTGTAGGCCGTCTCGTTGTTGTTGGTAATCAAGCCTACTTCTGTTGTGTCGTCTGCAAACTTGATGATTGAGTTGGAGGCGTGCTTGGCCACGCATTCATGGGTGAGGGACTGAGCACACACCCTTGTGGGGCCCCAGTGTTGAGGATCAGCGAAGTGGAGGTGTTGTTTCCTACACGTCAGGAAGTCTAGGACCCAATTGCACAGGGCGGGATTCAGACCCAGGGCCTCAAGCTTAATGATGAGCTTGGAGGGTACTATGGTGTTGAATACTGAGCTATAGTCGGTGAAAAGCATTCTTACATAGGTATTCCTCTTATCTATATGGGATAGGGCAGTGTGCAGTGTGTTGCCGATCGTGTATCGTCTGTGGATCTATTGTGGCGGTAAGCAAATTGAAGTGGGTCTAGGGTGGCAGGTAAGGTAGAGGTGATGTGATCCTTCACTAGTCTCTCAAAGCACTTCATGATGACAGAAGTGAGTGCTACGGGGAAATAGTTCAGTTACCTTTGCATTCTTGGGTAAAGGAAAAATGGTGGCCACCTTGAAGCATGTGGGGACATCAGACTGGGACAGGGAGAGATTGAATACAGTATGTCTGTAAACACACCAGCTAGCTGGTCTGCGCGTGCTCTGGTCTGAGCATGTCCAGTCAATACATAACATATATCACATGAAGATGAACCAAGGGGATTGACACCTTCAAATGTATTCAATTCAAAACATTGTACAATTTGGTGGCATAATTTCAAACCCTATTCTTCGCACCCATGTCATTGTCACATATCTGTGCATGTTAATTCTGAAAATGAATGATCTCATGCTGAGGCAAGCTAAATTAGGCTGTATTTTTAAAAGCAGAAGCCTAAACTACCACCATCTCCGCAGGCCTGGGTACATTTCTACCCAAGCAAGGAGCAGCAGAGTCAGTGTGACAGCTGTGGAGAACAGGGCCTGAACGGAGACCTGGTCATTGTCTATGACGTCCACAGGAACACAGCCATGGGAGAGCTCAAGGTACACTTATCTCACTCTAATCGTGTCATTAATTTCTTTATTTCTACCCTTTAATCACTATCACTGATTCTCTATTCAGGAGTCAAAAGGGTATTTTGTCCATCACTTTGCTCCCAGTGACCTACCACGCATACCAAAGAATGTAGTGTTCATCATCGATCGGAGTGGCTCCATGCATGGCAGGAAAATGAAGCAGGTTTGTTTGTGTGTTTGAATGTGTTGCCTGCTGTAATGACGCTAAAGGCTTAACGATTGAGCATTGTACACATTTTTCTATTTAATGCATGTAACAATTAATTTTGATTGGTTGATTGGTTAATTTTGATTGGTTGATTGGTTCATCTTGATTGGATGCACTGTCAGACCCGTCAGGCCTTGTTGAAGATCCTGGTAGACCTGGTGGAGGACGACCACTTTGGCCTGATCACCTTCGACTACACTGTGTCTACCTGGAAGAAGGAGCTGCTGCCGGCCAACCAGGAAAACCTGGAGGCTGCCAAGAGCTTTGCACGACACATTCGAGACAGAGGAGGTACAATTTATTATTTTCTTACTTAATCCTCTTCCCTATTTTCAAAAGTTTCCAAAGCCAAAAGTTCAATTACAGTGTATCATAATTTTGTAAGACTTAGTCTGCGTTTACACAGGCAGCCCAATTCATATTTCCTAATGTGTAAACAGCGATAACCACATGGTATCCCATCATTTAACTTCTGATTTATACCATCTCCATATGTAGATTTGGTTTAGATCAGATTTGGTTCAACTGAAGTGTTTTCTGTTTTGCACATGACCTGCCGTTACCACGACAACCACCCAAAGATTTTTAAAGGCAGTGTGACAAGTAATGGACAGTCAGAAAAAAACATTGGATATAGAAAGAAACTCAGATTTGGGTTCTTGAGGTGGCTGTGTAAACAAATCAAAAGTGCACAAAAATCTGTAGATTCTATTCGATTAGATTGAAATTGTGCCTTAAACATCATAGCATAGTTGAAAGATGTGTTGCGTAGAAACATGAAGTGGGTTGCCAGAAGAGAATGATGGGATGGGCTGAGGGAAGCTGAGGGTTGGTATGTGGAATTGGAGACAAGTGGGAGTGGAGTTGCTGTGTGTGAAAGAGAATGATGGGATGGGCTGAGGGAAGCTGGGTTGGTATGTGGAATTGGAGACAAGTGGGAGTGGAGTTGCTGTGTGTGAAAGAGAATGATGGGATGGGCTGGGCTGAGGGAAGCTGGGTTGGTATGTGGAATTGGAGACAAGTGGAAGTGGAGTTGCTGTGTGTGAAAGAGAATGATGGGATGGGCTGAGGGAAGCTGGGTTGGTATGTGGAATTGGAGACAAGTGGGAGTGGAGTTGCTGTGTGTGAAAGAGAATGATGGGATGGGCTGAGGGAAGCTGGGTTGGTATGTGGAATTGGAGACAAGTGGAAGTGGGGTTGCTGTGTGTGAAAGAGAATGATGGGATGGGCTGAGGGAAGCTGGGTTGGTATGTGGAATTGGAGACAAGTGGGAGTGGAGTTGCTGTGTGTGAAAGAGAATGATGGGATGGGCTGAGGGAAGCTGGGTTGGTATGTGGAATTGGAGACAAGTGGAAGTGGAGTTGCTGTGTGTGAGAGAGAATGATGGTCAAAAGATAAAGGGGAAAAAAAGTAAAAATAAAACATAATTAAAGCATATTTGAATGACACTAAGTGGCAGTGTTTTTACAACTAATGCCAGATTCCCTGAGGCTGAGCAGGTGTTTGTACACATGCATATACACACACTCTCATTCAAATAAACACACACATACAGTACATGCAATAGTGCCAGACATGCACACAAACATATAAAGTAGGCATTGCTGTTATGATTTCAGTTGTCCTTTGTTTTAAATGTATTTATTGAATTGTTTGTTTTCTTCTGTCTTTTCCTTTTTCTTGGTTGTTGGTGCATTGGGGGTTGAGAATGGAATTAATTGTTGTTTTCTTCTTCTGAGGGGGCTTGAATGGTTGAGGGACAGCTGTTGGGGATCTTGGAGGGTTCATGTTTCACAATATTGTGATCATTTTTTATTTTAACAGGTAAGTTTACTGAGAACACATTCTCAGCAACAACCTGGGGAATAGTTACAGGGGATGAATGAGCCAATTGTAAACTGTGGATTATTAGGTGACCCTGATGGTTTGAGGGCCAGAATGGGAATTTAGCCAGGACACCAGGGTTAACACCCCTACTCTTACAATAAGTGCTATGGGATCTTTAATGACCTCAGAGAACCAGGACAACATCCCACCCTACACAGGGTAGTGTCCCCAATCACTGGCATGGGGCATTGGGATATTTTTTTAGACCAGAGGAAAGAGTGCCTCCTACTGGCCCTCCAACACCACTTCCAGCAGCATCTGGTTTCCCATCCAGGAACTGACCAGTACCAACCCTGCTTAGCTTCAGAAGCAAGCCAGCAGTGGTATGCAGGGTGGTATGCTGCTGGCAATCATGCAAAAGGAAACTATGACATATATTTCATATCACTATCATGCACACGCACCCTCACACATAAGGATGGCTCTGTTGCAGAAAGACTGATACATGTTTGATAGTGTCTTGATGCTGTATTGTTTGTCCTTCATGTTCTAATACTTTAATGTCACCCCTTCCTTGCGTTTTTTTTGTAATAAATAATAAAAAAATAAATACAAATAAACAAATAAAATAAGTGCACAAAAGGGTAAAATAATGGGAGCTATGAACAATAGCCTAGTTAGTGACAATAGGAGCTAATACATAGATGTGTGGTCCTCTCTCTTCTCTTCTTAGCCACCGACATCAATGCTGCTGTGTTGGAGGGCACAGCCATGCTAAACCGAAACCCACGAGAGGGCTCAGCCTCCCTCCTTATACTACTCACTGATGGAGACCCAACCACAGGTACACACACACACACCACACCACACCACACCACAAACACAATAAAAGCCAATTTCACTTTCCTCAGGTGAGACCAACCTGGAAAAGATCCACAAGAATGTAAAGGAAGCCATTGGTAAGAAATTCCCACTCTACTGTCTCGGTTTTGGAATGGATGTCAACTTTGAGTTCTTGGAAAAGATGGCACTGGAGAACAGCGGTGTGGGACGCAGAATATATGAGGATTCTGATGCTGATCTGCAGCTGCAGGTAAGGGAACACCCACTGTGAAGCAGTGCATTCACACAACAGTCTCTGCACTACAATGGATTTGAATGATTTAAATCATAAAACACCAATGATCAAAATTGGTCCCAAGTAAGCTTAATTAGCTGGAATATAAAAGGCCTGAACTAACCTTTAAAGCGCAATAAGATCATATCTCATCTAAGGAGGCTTTACTGTTGAGTCCTGATTTCCTAAATGTAGATTATGCGAGAGGAAACCAGGAGGAGCAAGGGACGTGACTAATGGCCTCTGTACATTTTAGTCATTTAGCAGACACTTATCCAGAGTGACTTACAGAACCAATTAGGGTTAAGTGCCTTGCTCAAGGGCACATCGACACATTTTTCATATAGTCGGTTCTGAACCATCAACTTTTCGGTTATTGGCCCAACACTCTTAACCTCTAGGTTACCTGTAATGTATGATTAACAGGGCTTTTATGAAGAGGTGGCCACACCCCTATTGACGGACGTGCAGATGGTGTATGTGGGTGGAGCTAACCTGACCCAGACCAACTTCAGCCAGTACTACAATGGCTCTGAGATCGTGGTGTCTGGCCAGATCACCGACAACAACATAGAGACATTCACTGCAGAGGTCATAGCCATATCGGTGAGGTCACCTCTACTCTGCTACTTTCACAAGTTCATAGGTCAAATCACTCCATACTGTTCTGTATTTTCTTTTGATTTTGAAGGCAATAAAAAAAATATATATAAAAATTATCACTCCATATGATTACTTTGGAGAGAGTTCAGCAAAATATCAAAATATACAATCAAGTCAATGTTTAGTATTGTAATGTGAGGATGCCTTGATTATTTCAGAAAAGCAATAGGGTGATGTACTCTGAGACAGTATCAACGGACGAGCCCATTGAAGCCAGGCCTGATAGCCACATCCAGAGGCTGTGGGCCTACCTCACTGTGAAGCAGCTACTGGACAAAGAGTGAGTCTGCTTTGCATGGCATTTTGTCTGTTATTGGGTGTATTTGCACCTGTGTCTATGCAGGTCTCCATCCTAGTTGTTCTTATATTATTTTAAAAGATACTGCTCTAATTAGTATTTATTCATCTTCCTCTGAAAAATGCAGTCCAAATGATGTCACTACCAAAACACACACATTAAAAGACTGTAGAATGAATGTGCCTTAACATTCACCCCTACAATTAAAATCAGGAAATGGGATTGCAACCCTCTCCATCATGGCCACATAGTGAGTAGTCTGTCTGCCAACATTTTAAGAACATTTGTGAACAAGTTAGTAAATCTTCATGTATTTCTAAGAAGTGCCAATACCGAACATATAATATTTTAAATGTATAAAGTTTGGTTTTGGGATTCAAATATGTTTTTGGGGGATGTACATCTGTCCAAAAGATATGCCAGCCATGGGGATTCATTAAAGTCTAAAGTAAGTCTATTGACACTGGTTTTCTTTTCATTGATTGAAAAAAACATCTGAAGTGATGATCTACATTAAAAACATAGATATCTACATATCGACTGTACTACTCGCGCTGCTAAGACTCTCGACCATTGCTATTCAAACTTCCAGGGAAAGCTTACAAGGCCCACACCCACCAAAATTTCGGCAAATCTGACCACGACTCCATCTTGCTCCTCCTGTCCTATAGACAGAAACTCAAACAGGAAGTACCCATGCTTCGAACTATTCAATGCCGGTCTGACCAATCGGAACCCATGCTTCAGGATTGTATTGATCACGTGGACTGGGATATATTCCGGGTAGCTTGCGAAATAATCTACACGCATACACGGATACGGTGACTGAGTTTATAAGGAAGTGTATAGGAGACTTAGTACCTACTGTGACTATTAAAACCTACCCTAACCTGAAACTGTGGATAGATGGTAGCATTCCCGCAAAACTGAAAGTGCGAACCACCACATTTAACTATGGCAAAGTGACAGGTAATGTGGCAGAATATAAACAGTGTAGTTATTCACTCTGCAAGAAAATCGATCAGGCTAAATGTCAGTATAGCGATAAAGTGGAGTCGCAATTCAACGGCTCAGACACGAGACGTACAATATTTAGCAGGGACTACAGACAATCACGGACTACAAAAGGAAAACCAGCCACGTGGCCTAGACCAACGTCTTGCTTCTGGACAGGCTAAGCACATTCTTCACATGCTTTGAGGATAACACCGTGCCACCAAAGCAGCCCGCTACCAAGGACTGTGGGCTCTCCTTTTCCGTGGCCGACATGAGTAAAACATTTAAAACGTGTTACCCCTCACAAGTCTGCCGGCCCAGACAGTATCCCTAGGCGCGGACTCAGAGCATGCGCAGACCAGCTGGCTGGTGTGTTTATGGGCATATTCAATCTCTACCTATCCCAGTCTGCTATCCCCACATGCTTTAGGATGGCCACCATTGTTCCTGTACTCAAGAAATAAAAGGTAACTGAACTAAATGACTGTCGCCCCGTAACACTCACTTCTGTCATCATGAAGTGCTTTGAGAGACTATTCAAGTATCATATCACCTCTACCTTACTTGCCACCCTAGACGCACTTCAATTTGCTTACCGCCCCCAATAGATCCACAGATGATGAAATCGCCATCACTCTGCACACTGCCCTATCCCATCTGGACAGGAGAAATACCTATGTAAAAAGGCTGTTCATTGACTACAGCTCAGCATTCAACACCATAGTACCCTCCAAGCTCATCATTAAGCTTGAGGACCTGGGTCTGAACCCTGCCCTGTGCAACTGGGTCCTGGAATTCCTGACAGGCTGCCCCCAGGTGGTGAAGGTAGGACACATCACCTCCGCTCCTCTGATCGTCCACACTGGGGCCCCACAAGGGTGCATGCTCAGCCCCTCCTGTACTCCTTGTTCATCTATGACTGCGTGACCAAGCAAGCCTCCAACTCATTCATCAAGTTTGCATATGACACAACAGTAGTAGGCTTGATTACCAACACTCACTTCTGTCATCATGAAGTGCTTTGAGAGACTATTCAAGTATCATATCACCTCTACCTTACTTGCCACCCTAGACGCACTTCAATTTGCTTACCGCCCCCAATAGATCCACAGATGATGAAATCGCCATCACTCTGCACACTGCCCTATCCCATCTGGACAGGAGAAATACCTATGTAAAAAGGCTGTTCATTGACTACAGCTCAGCATTCAACACCATAGTACCCTCCAAGCTCATCATTAAGCTTGAGGACCTGGGTCTGAACCCTGCCCTGTGCAACTGGGTCCTGGAATTCCTGACAGGCTGCCCCCAGGTGGTGAAGGTAGGACACATCACCTCCGCTCCTCTGATCGTCCACACTGGGGCCCCACAAGGGTGCATGCTCAGCCCCCTCCTGTACTCCTTGTTCACCTATGACTGCGTGACCAAGCAAGCCTCCAACTCATTCATCAAGTTTGCATATGACACAACAGTAGTAGGCTTGATTACCAACACTCACTTCTGTCATCATGAAGTGCTTTGAGAGACTATTCAAGTATCATATCACCTCTACCTTACTTGCCACCCTAGACGCACTTCAATTTGCTTACCGCCCCAATAGATCCACAGATGATGAAATCGCCATCACTCTGCACACTGCCCTATCCCATCTGGACAGGAGAAATACCTATGTAAAAAGGCTGTTCATTGACTACAGCTCAGCATTCAACACCATAGTACCCTCCAAGCTCATCATTAAGCTTGAGGACCTGGGTCTGAACCCTGCCCTGTGCAACTGGGTCCTGGAATTCCTGACAGGCTGCCCCCAGGTGGTGAAGGTAGGACACATCACCTCCGCTCCTCTGATCGTCCACACTGGGGCCCCACAAGGGTGCATGCTCAGCCCCCCTCCTGTACTCCTTGTTCACCTATGACTGCGTGACCAAGCAAGCCTCCAACTCATTCATCAAGTTTGCATATGACACAACAGTAGTAGGCTTGATTACCAACACTCACTTCTGTCATCATGAAGTGCTTTGAGAGACTATTCAAGTATCATATCACCTCTACCTTACTTGCCACCCTAGACGCACTTCAATTTGCTTACCGCCCCCAATAGATCCACAGATGATGAAATCGCCATCACTCTGCACACTGCCCTATCCCATCTGGACAGGAGAAATACCTATGTAAAAGGCTGTTCATTGACTACAGCTCAGCATTCAACACCATAGTACCCTCCAAGCTCATCATTAAGCTTGAGGACCTGGGTCTGAACCCTGCCCTGTGCAACTGGGTCCTGGAATTCCTGACAGGCTGCCCCCAGGTGGTGAAGGTAGGACACATCACCTCCGCTCCTCTGATCGTCCACACTGGGGCCCCACAAGGGTGCATGCTCAGCCCCCTCCTGTACTCCTTGTTCACCTATGACTGCGTGACCAAGCAAGCCTCCAACTCATTCATCAAGTTTGCATATGACACAACAGTAGTAGGCTTGATTACCAACGATGACGATAGGAGGCGAGAGCTCTGGGAGTGTGGTGCCTGGAAAACAACCTCTCACTCAACGTTAAAAAAAAACAAAGGAGAGGATTGTGGACTTCAGGAAACAGCAGAGGGTGCACCACCCTATCTACATCGACGAGAGAAGGTGAGAGAAGGTGGAAAGCTTAAGTTCCTTGGTATACACATCACTGACAAACTGAAAAGGACCACCCACACAGACAGTGTGGTTAATAAGGTGCAACAGAGCCTCTTCAACCTCAGGAGGCTGAAGAAATGTGGCTTGTCACCTAAAACACTCACAAGCTTCTATCGCCGCCTGGTATGGCAACTGCACCGCCTGCAACCGCAAGGCTCCAATTACCGGCGGCAAACTACCTGCTCTCCAGGACACCTACAGCCCCCGACGTCACAGGAAGGCCAAAAAGATCATCAAGGACATCAACCACCCGAGCCACTGCCTGTTCACCCCGCTGTCATCCAGATGGTGAGGTCAGTACAGGTGCATCAAAGCTGGGACCGAGAGATTGAAAAACAGATTCTATCTCAAGGCCATCAGACTGTTAAACAGCCATCACTAGCACATTAAAGGCTGCTGCCTATAGGCATAGACTAGAAATCACTGGCCACTTTAATAAATGGCGCACTAGTCACTTTAATAATGTGTACATATCTGACATTACTCATATCATATGTATATACTGTATTCTATACTATTCTACTGTATCTCATTCACTCAATGTTTACATATCTTGCATTACTCCTCTATGATGTACATACTCTATTCTATACTATTCCACTGTATCTTAATCCTTTCCACTCTGACATCGCTCGTCCATATGTATATAATCATAATGAATTCCTGCTTAGATTTGTGTGTATTGGGTATATGTTGTGTAATTTGTTAGATATTAATTGTTACATTTTACTGCACTGTTGGAGCTAGAAGCTCGAACATTTCGCTACACCCGCAATAACATCTACTGATCAAATGTATGTGACCAATAAAATTAGATTTGATTTAATAATTTCTGTTTTGGATTATTTGTAGTTATTGAAGGACAGGGACATCCATTAAGTGCCAACATGCTGAAAAGTCCAAAGACAGAGAGGATAAAAACTGCCCCTGTGATATATCAAAAATATTTGAAAAAAGAAAGGGGAAAAAATGCTAAAAGAAAGGAAGAAGGAAATGAACATTTAAAATATTTACCTGAGAGGGAGAGGATGTATACAAGGGCAAGATGGAGGTCAAGTCAAAGACAACACAGGGCAGGAGTGAAAAGGCAAAAAGTCAGACAAAAATACTGACATTAATGTATTTAATTGATTGTGATAATAATGTACAGTATGTCAATCACAAATGCCAAGGTTCATGGAAGTTGCTCTGGCTCGTGTTGGCCCAATGCTCTATTAAGACGCTTTAGCCGGTGTTTCCTTTATGGTGCTTGCCTACGGAGCTGTGAGGGGAACGGCACCTCAGTACCTCCAGGCTCTGATCAGGCCCTACACCCAAACAAGGGCACTGCGTTCATCCACCTCTGGCCTGCTCGCCTCCCTACCACTGAGGAAGTACAGTTCCCGCTCAGCCCAGTCAAAACTGTTCGCTGCTCTGGCCCCCCAATGGTGGAACAAACTCCCTCACGACGCCAGGACAGCGGAGTCAATCACCACCTTCTGGAGACACCTGAAACCCCACCTCTTTAAGGAATACCTAGGATAGGATAAGTAATCCTTCTCACCCCCCTAAAAGATTTAGATGCACTATTGTAAAGTGGCTGTTCCACTGGATGTCATAAGGTGAATGCACCAATTTGTAAGTCGCTCTGGATAAGAGCGTCTGCTAAATGACTTAAATGTAATGTAAATGTATTTTGGCAGTTACCTGTATATGAAAGGTCACAATCGAAACAAACAAAGATATCAAAAGTGAATTTAAACATATAGCAACATAATTAATTACACGCATAAATAATTCCATCAATCAGTACGGAATTAGAGGGTGATGCCTCTGGAATTTGTACACTGAGTAGGTGAAATTATGGCGATTGTACTCCTTTTAGAGCGACGTGAGAGAGACAGTTCCTCAATTTAGGGTTCTTTAATGTTGATTGGAGATTTTAACAAGCTTTTAAATTTTGTGCCATGTAACTCAGCTGTGATTATCCAATTAACATGCACGATGTTGAAAATGTAGCTAACAATGTTAGATAACGATATACTTAATTCTGTAATAATGACCAAAATATTCATAAACTATTGACAAATTTGTTTGTTAAACAGTGGAAAAACATATACCTTACCTACAGTTCTGGTATTCACGCACAGTGATGAATAAATTAGTCAGAAAGGAAAAACAAAGATTTGTGTTCACAGCAGTAGGTAGCGAGTGTAAAGCCTCTGGTGAGATGAGTCAGGCGCAGGACAGCAGATATGAGTAATGAAAGAAATTTTACTAAAATAAATCACAATACACGTCACATAAATTCAAGGCCACAAATACGGACCGTAATACAATAAAATATTACTCACAAACAAACATGGGGGAACAGAGGGTTAATTAAATAATGAACAAGTAATTGGGGGATTGAAACCAGGTGTGTAAAACAAAGACAAAATGGAAAATGAAAAGTGGATAGGCGATGGCTAGAAGGCCGGTGACGTCGACCGCCGAACGAACAAGGAGAGGGACCGACTTTGGCGGAAGTCGTGACAGCGAGCTGCACTTGGTAATGAACTAAACACTCTGCCAGCCACGGTTACCAGGTCAAGCTAAAATGTCTAGCCCAATGACTACAGAAACCCTGCCCACAAGGCCTGAAAACTAGGGCAAAAATGTTGTTTTTTTGCAGCAAGAGGGGAGTTGCCACATTTAGCTAATAAACCCTTTTTTCATAATGTTATTGAGCGAACTAAGAAGGAATCTCAACTTAACTTCTAACAACCTAAGAATCAAAATGTGGTTTTCCATCAAAATAATAATTATTGCGAGCTATTGTGACTAAAGGAATTTGAATATGTAGCAATAGAAAATATAATTTTCCCTTATTAAACTTTAAAAAATGTGTTAGGCTATTTTCTGGCAGTCGTGATGTTATTATGTGCCAGATGTTAAGACTTAAACTGTTATAAATGGCTTATTTGCGAGATTGACATTTCAATTGGCATCTGGGTTTATTATTTGAAATTCAACTTTGTCATGGTTGGGTTAGCTAGATACAGGTAACTTATAGCTCCTGATGGGCCTACATCTAATTTCAGAGAGCCTACAGTAGCCTAGGCAAGATGTTAGATGAACGATTTAGCAGCTTGCTTAGTTCAAATTGACTAATTTATTCAACATGAACAGCGAGGCAATTTCGAGGTAAGAAGTGCTTCCGTTGCCCAACAGCCTGCTGGAATAGGCTACTGAGGATGGGGTTGTAGTTTCAATCACTGAATCAAATATTAAAATATGGATATGAACTGAATAGGCATGTGCTTGTCAACAACAGCCAGTATTGTTTTTTTACCTGTAGCCTCATCTGACTGTTGCCTTTAATCTAATGCATTCTAACATCAGCTGATCAGCAATTGCGACAGAATTGTGACTATGATCACAATTGATAACTTCCAATTTGATTAACTAAACATGTCCATAAATAATTGAATAATAACACAAGGCTACAACAATAATAAACTGAAGTTATAGGCTATTTGTTAAATCCGTTTGTCTGCTCCAGATAGGCTACACAAGTGGCACAAATGGCACAAATTGATTTGCAATGACTCCAGTGATATCATCATTTCAACATATTTATTGTTTTAAATGGTAGCCTACATAGGCATAGCAAATAACAGGCTAATTAATGGCCAACAGATGCAAATTTATCATTCTCCATATTTAAAAAAAAAACTCTGTTTATTAAGTTTTACACACACAGACAAGACAACACAAAGCAATATAAATAATATACTCAACTAGAGAAAAAAATAGCTTTAAAGATACCATACTTTAGACAAGTTAAACACACCAGGCAGAAGGCTACAAAGGTTAAAGGGCAATCTATAGTACAGGGACAGAGCAAACACCTCACCATTGTTCCTGTAAACAGTCAAGGGATAAGGGTGGAGAAATGCAACCACTCACAGAGAGTCATGGCCACAGACCGACCATCCACTGGACCAAAAATAAAGTTTACAGAGTTTTAAAATAAAAAACAAATAGAATGATTATTCATGTAGGTGTGAACAAAATGTAAAAATAACTGGGAAAAACAAGCTCACACTTCAGTCTCTGCCCGGGCAAGATGAACAAGGCATCCGCGGGTCACAATCAATAAGCACATGGACCTTAATACCGCCCCAGCAAAAACACAGAGAGAAGCTCCTCCAACCCTTAAGTCACAGGGGGGTCAAATACAGACTTATTTTAGTTTTAATTGAAATGCGATCAGAAGATGGACTGTTTAAAGTAAGACCGGAATGGAGCCCAAGACTCATTAAACAGTTTGGGGTTCCCACGTGAATTGAATTGAATTTTTTCTAGTTTCAGAGAGCAGAACACATCTCTCACCCAATATTTATAAGATGGGGGAGCTGCCATCTTCCAGTTCTGTAGTATTAGCCGTCTAGCTAAAAGAGTTGTATAAGCAACAGTGTCCGACTGGATTCTTGATAGGGGGGTACCCATGGGCAGTACTCCAAAAATGGCTGTAAGGGGAGACGGATCTATAACAGTGTCATTAATATCAGAGAAACATTTAAATATTAATTCCCAGAAACCTGACAGTTTATGACAGCCCCAAAACATATGCAACAGTGTGGCTGGTTCCACTTTACATCTGACACAGGTAGGATCAAAATCAGAGAATATTCTTCCAAGTTTGGCCCCCGACCAGTGGATACGGTGAACCACCTTGAATTGAATGAGGCTGAGTCTAGTGCTAAAAGAGGACGAGTGCACCCTGTGCAGCACAGATTCCCAGGCGTCTTCCCCAAGTTCCTCCCCCAAATCCTTTTCCCATCGAGTCTTTAAAGGCACCAAAGAAGGGTTCTGTAAAGTCATGAATGATTGCATATACATGGGCAACACATTCATATTCTCCACAATTTAAGGTTAGTTTCATTGTGGACTTTTACCCATAACCAGTGCTTTATTTTAGCCGGATCCTGTCACTGCTCCGTTTTGGACTGTTTTGTTCTGAAACCAATTTTTCCGGATCCGATACCTCTCAAGGCCTGAAAATTAATTAATTAATTTTGACTTTTTACAATGTCTTTTTACAATGTAAAACTTATAATAAAAATGTTACAAACAAAGAGACAAAGATCAATCGAGTTACCACCTGGACTGGACACAGATAGACAAACGTATATTTTTGAGAAGATTAGGGTTTTTTCGAGGCTATGGACAGAAACAGGCGAATATAGATTCCCTTGTTCATGCGTGGTTCAGACGGACCAGTCATCAGCATTGCTGCTACTATTTTTTTTATCCTGCTGCTCAGCCACTTTACCCCTGATTGTATGCATATAACCACCTCATCATTCACTATCATTATTGATATTGTTCGTGTACATACTGTATATTATTTAATTTATATTGACACTATTTCTGATACTGCTACTACGCAAGTAACCATTTGGCTGTACCATTTACACCTTCTGTTGAGACCCATCCACTTAGCAAGACTTAGCAAAATATTGATATATAAAATGAATATTGATAGGTGTGGTCGTAACATGACTTTGTAACATACCACAACAATGTTATGTGTAACGAGTCTCTTCTTCGTCTGAGGAGGAGTAGGAAGGATCCGACCAATATGCAGCGTGGTTAGTGTCCCTGTTAATTTATTAGAACTGAACACACAAAATAAAATAACAAAGTGAATGAAAGAAACGAAACAGTCCTGTCAGGTGAAACAACACACTAAACAGAAAACAACTACCCACAAATCCTAGTGGGAAAACAGGCTGCCTAAGTATGGTTCTCAATCAGAGACAACGATCGACAGCTGCCTCTGATTGGGAACCATACCAGGCCAAACACAGAAATACCTTGAACAAAAACATAGAATGCCCACACCAACTCACGCCCTGACCAAACTTAAACAGAGACATAAAACTTTTTCTCAAGTAGTATTTTACTGGGTAACTTTTACTTCACTCATTTTCTATTAAGCTATCTTTTACATTTACCCAAGTATGACAATTGAATACTTTTTCTACCAACAGATGTGGCTGGGTGTTATGGTATTTCTTTCACACGACCCATCAATTTAGACAAGTGTGTCTGGGGAGGCATCATAAAACATTTATATCTGGACTCATAAATATTTACCCACTACACCATGAGGCCTAGAATCTTTTTATGTTTTATATATAGCCTAGATGTAGATGTAGCCCAATAAGCAAGCAGTCTACAGGAGGGAACACTGAAAATCTGTCAGTAAACAAACAGCATGCTGACAACAGGCCTTTAGCAGTACTTAAAATGCAATAGCGGGAAAACACAGGTTGGAAAGCAAATGGCTCCTGCTGAAAAGAGAAGACTCTTAGCAGTAGGCGACCAACATATTTTAATAACTTCCAAATATTGTTTAACGAAGAGCTTTTTGCCATCACAAAGGAGTGTGAAACTGGAAATAATTTTTAGGACTAATTTCCTCCTCATATTGTAGCCTACAATATGGGAAAGGGAGGATACCTAATCAGTTGTAAAACTGAAGGCATTCAATTGAAATATGTTTTCCGCATTAAACCCAACCCCTCTGCCATAATTGACATCCACGGCGCCCGGGGAACAGTGGGTTAACTGCTTTGCTCAGGGGCAGAACAACAGATTTTTACCTCGTCAGCTCAAGGATTCAATCCAGGAACCTTTTGGTTACTGGCCCAATGCTCTAACCAATAGGCTACCCACTGCCCCTCAATGTCTCCAAACACCTAGACCTAGGCTATTGATGGATTCATGAAATGGCTGTTTTTATTGATCTCAGTTTGTCAGTGTCAAAGTAGCCTGTCATTGCGTTTATTTGTGTGGTATTAAAACAGATTATGCCAAAGTCTCCAGTCGTGTAAAATTATGTTGAATTGCATGAAATGCATTTATAAAAGGCCACATTTTCCCAGACACTAGGCTACTAAAAATGTTCCCCATGTGTGCTACTTCTGTAAGTGCCTCTACTCTACTGCTCTATGCCCCTACATAAGACTATATTGAGACAATTACTTATCAATGACCCAAGACCAGATCAGGTAATCCCTACCATTGTGTTGCTGATTTGTCATAATGCTGCAGCAAATGTACATTATCCCAGGGGCGTTGGCAGACACAATGTAAGTGACTTAAGGGGCCTTTTGGACCTAGACTTGGCGCTCTGGTATCGCTTGCCGTGCAGTAGCAGAGAGAACAGTCTATGTCTTGGGTGACTGGAGTCCTTGACCATTTTTGGGGCCATCCTCTGACAACACCTAGTATATAGGTCCTGGACTTCAGAACGCTTGGCCTCAGTTATGTACTGGGCCATATACACTACCCTCTGTTGCGCCTTATGGTTAGATGCCAAGCAGTTGCTATACCAGGTAGTGACGCAACCGGTCAGGATGTTGTCGATGGTGCAGCTGTAGAACGTTTTGAAGATCTGGGGACCCATGCCAAATCTTTTCAGTCTCCTGAGGGGAAAAGGTGTTGTAGTGGCCTCTTCACAACTGTCTTGGTGTGTTTGGGCTATGATGTGGACACCAAGGAACTTGAATCTCTCAACCCGCTCCACTTCAGCACCCGTCAATGTTCCTGTAGTCCACGATCAGCTCCTTTGTCTTGCTCACATTGAGGGAGATGTTGATGTTCTGGTACCACACTGCCAGTTCTCTGCCCTCCTCCCTATAGGCTGTCTCATCGTTGTCGGTGATCAGGCCTACCACTGTTGTGTCGTCAGCAAACTTAATGATGGTGTTGGAGTCGTGCTTAGCCAAGCAGTTGTTGGTGAACAGGGAGTACAGGAGGGGACTAAGGGAGTACAGGAGGGGACTAAGGGAGTACAGGAGGGGACTAAGCACGCACCCCTGAGGGGCCCTTGTGTTGAGGATCAGCGTTGCAGATGTTATTGCCTATCCTTACTACCTGGGGGCGGCCCATCAGGAAGTCCAGGATCCACTTGCAGAGGGAGGTGTTTAGTCCCAGGGTCCTTAGCTTAGTGGTGTGCTTTGTGGGTACTATGGTGTTGAATTCTGAGCTGTAGTCAATGAACAGCATTCTTACGTAGGTGTTCCTTTTGTAGAGGTGGGAAAGGGCAGTGTGGAGTGCGACTGAGATTGCCTAATCTGTGGATCTGTTAGGGCGGTATGGGAATTGGAGTGGGTGTCAGGTTTCTGGCATGATGGTGTTGATGTGAGCCATGACCAGCCTTTCAAAACACTTCATGGCTACCAACATGAGTGCTATGGTGCGGTAATTATTTAGGCAATTTGGCTTTTCTTTCTGGGGCACAGGGACTATGGTGGTCTGGTTGAAAAATATAGGTATTACAGACACGGTCAGGGAGAGGTTGAAAATGTCAATGAATACACTTGCCGTTTGGTCCGCGGATGCTTTGAGTACACGTCCTAGTAATCCATCTGCCCCGCGGCTTTGTGAATGTTGACCTGTATAAAGGTCTTGCTCACATCGGCTAAGGAGAGAGTGATCACACAGTCATCTGGAACAGCTGGTGCTCTCATGCATGCTTTAATGATGCTTGCCTCAAAGCGAGCATAAAAGGCATTTAGCTTGTCTGGTAGGCTCTCTAAGCTTTACATGAATGTGGTTCTGAATATTAACAAGTTGAGGAGACTAAATTACTTGTTATGTTAGATTGTAAACTGTCATGGTCAAACCATATAGATTCAATGGTTGTAAAGATGGGGAGAGGTCAGGCCATAATAAAGAGATGTTCTGCTTTTTTGACACCACACTCCACAAAGCAAGTCCTGCATGCTCTAGTTAAGTCATATCTTGATCCCGCCATGTGGTCAAGTGCTGCTAAAAAAGTTAAGCTGCAGCTGGCCCAGAACAGAGCAGCACATCTTGCTCTTCATTGTAATCAGAGGGCTGATATAAATACTATGCATGCCAGAGTTAAGGAGAGACTGACTGCATCACTTCTTCTTTTTATAAGAAAGATTGTGTTGGAAATTCCAAATTGTTTGCATTGTCAACATACGCACAGCTCTGACACACACACACTTTTCCCACCAGGCATGCCACCGGGGGTCTTTTCATAGTTCCCAATTCCAGATCAAATCAAGAACGTGTACAGTAATATATAGAGCCATTATTACATGGAACTCCTTTCCATCTCCTATTACTCAAATGAACAAAATACCTGTTTTCAAAAACAGCAACACCTCATGACACACAGCCTCTCCCCTATTTGATTTAGATACTTTGTGTATATGTATTGATATGTAGGCTGTGTGCCATTATTTAAATGTATGTAGTTCTGTTCTTGTCTATAAATGTTCTGTATTATGTCATGTTTCATGTTCTGTGTGTAGTAGCTCGGCTTTCGCAACAGCTAATGGGGATCCTAATAAAATTCCAAAACATACATGGCAAACTCAATCTGCCTTTCTCTCACTGGACACCTCCGATCTCCAGCCCTATGATCACTCCCACAACTAACACGCACAACTTTCTCCACCGATACCACACATTCCTTTGTCTCATGCACTCCTGCACACTTCTCACATCTAGGCATCTCCCTCCTACACACTGCTGCAATATGCCTGTAAACTTGACACCTAAAACGCCGTAATAGTTTCTGAACAAAAGCTCTCACTGGATAACGAACGCTTCCTACCTTGACCTTATCTAGTATCCACTCTGCATCAAAACTCAGCATGACAGATAATTTCTTCTACGTTTCCCCACGCTCTCCACCGGATCTACTTCTCACCAAACAGTGGGCGTCACAGACACTGGGAATTCTCCATTTCAACTGATCCCCCTCAACACCTAATGCCACAACCTGTTATCAGTCTATTCAACGGCACCCTGCTCTGGAGAGCAAAAGCATGTCACAATTCTTGTCCCTAATCTTGTAATCCTGAGCGCCCTCTCCCTCTTGGCGGAGGAAATACAATAAATCATTTACGAGTCCACTACGAGTTAATTTCACCAACTCAGCAATCCCCAACCTCTCCACCACCCAGGAGCATACAGATCATATTAAATTACTAGAAAGGCTATGTCATAAACTCTCAAAGTTCCACAATGTGGTGAAAATGGAAGCAATGTTGGTTAGGAAGAAATCCAAACCAGTCTAATTGGAATTAATGGTAGTAGAGGTGTCACACCCTGACCTTACAGCTTTTATGTCTCTCGCATTCTATGTCCCTTTTTCTATGATTTGTATTTCTGTGTGTTTGGCCGGGTGTGGTTCTCAGAGGCAGCTGTCTATCGTTGTCTCTGATTGAAAACCATACTTAGGTAGCCTTTTTCCCACCTGTATTTGTGGGTAGTTGTCCGTGGATAGTTGCCTGTGAGCACTACGTTGGCTTCACGTTTTCGTTTGGATGTTTATTGTTTTGTTGGCGACATCTTATAATAAAGGAGTATGTACGCTTACCATGCTGCGCTTTGGACCGCTGTTTCCACCTTAGACGATCGTGATAACAGGCATAATCCTACTTTTACTTATGCAGGAAAATATAAGTAAGGGATGTGATATCAGAAATTGTGTAATATAGTTGTTGTTAACCTAAAATATTGTAATGTAATTATAAATAGTTTATATAGGTTTAATACAAATGTTCTGTATAAATAGCCTCTACAGTATTCACACTCCATAACTTTTTCCACATTTAGTTGCGTTACAGCCTAAATTTAATTGATAAAATGTAGATTTTTTTCAATGGCCTACACACAATACCCCATAATGTCAAAGTGGAATTATGTTTTTCTTTATGTTTACAAATGAATATAAATAAAAAGCTGGAATGTCTTGTGTCAATAAGTATTCAACCGCTTGGTTATGGCAAGCCTAAAAAAGTTCAGAAGTAAAAATGTGCTTAACAAATCACATAATAATTTGCATGGACTGTGCAATAATAGTATTTAACATGATTTTTGAATGTCAACCTCATCTCTGCACCCCACACATACAATTATTTTTAAGGTCCCTCAGTCAAGCAGTCAATTTCAAACACAGATTCAACCACAGGAGGTTTTGTTGCTTTGAGGAGGGTTGTGTGTTTTTTCCCCAGGTTTACATGAGCTTTTCTGCTAGTATTTTCCCTTTAAACAATGGCTTGACGTACTTTTGATGTTACCCTAATAAAGTTTAGAAATGTTTGTGAAGGTGTGGTATTGTGCGGTTGTTATTAAGCTTTAGCTAATGCAGACCTATGATATGAAGGAAGTGCGCCCAAGCGATTCAACTGACTCTGACAATTGAACTTGAGGTAAGGAAGACTGTTTCAGACCTACCAGAGTTACTTCTATAATGTAACAATATAATGCTTAACTTTATACAAAATATTCTGACCGAACGATAACAAATTACCCTCCTTCTGTATGTCTATAACTGTTTGGCAGACGTAGTAGCCGTCTAACATAAAGAAATGCATGTCGGTGTAATAACATGCCACACATACAGCTCTGGAAAAAAATGAAGAAACCACTGTAAAATTATCCGTTTCTCTGGTTTTACTATTTATAGGTATGTGTTTGGGTAAAATGTACATTGTGTTTCATTCTTTAAACTACTGACAACATTTCTCCCAAATTCCAAATAAAAATATTGTAATTTAGAGCATTTACTTGCAGAAAGTTACAACTGGTCAAAATTACAAAAAATATGTCAGACCTTGAATAATGCAAAGAAAATAAGTTCATATTAATAAAAAAAAAACACAATACTAATGTTTTAACTTAGGAAGAGTTCAGAAATCAATATTTGGTGGAATAACACTGATTTTCAATCACAGCTTTCATGCGTCTTGGCATGCTCTCCACCAGTCTTTCACATTGATGTTGGGTGACTTGATGCCACTCCTGGCGCAAAACAATGAAGCAGCTCGGCTTTGTTTGATGGTTTGTGACCATCTGAACCCCATTGAAAACCTCTGGAATGTGATCAAGAGGAAGCTTGATCACATTCCAGAGGTTTTCAATGGGGTTCACGTCTGGAGATTGGCCTGGCCATGACAGGGTCTTGTTCTGGTGGTCCTCCATCCACACCTTGATTGACCTGGCTATGTGGCATGGAGCATTGTCCTGCTGGAAAAACCAAACCTCAGATTTGGGGAACATTGACAGAGCAGAAGGAAGCAAGTTTTCTTCCAGGACAACCTTGTACGTGGCTTGATTCATGTGTCCTTCACAAAGACGAATCTACCTGATTCCAGCCTTGCTGAAGCACCCGCAGATCATCACTGATCCTCCACCAAATTTCACAGTGGGTGCAAGACACTGTGGCTTGTAGGCCTCTCCAGGTCTTTCACCCAGTGAAATTTGGTGATTAATTTATTGTTTTAGGAAAGTAGTCTAAAAAACAATAAAATAATAACCTATCAAGTTTCCCATGTGCTTCACATTGAAACACCAGGAATAGTGTTTTTGTAATTTCGTATAGGCTGTTTTTAAGGACAGGTAAATGTGGCTCATTTCGCCAATAACCCTTGTTTGTTGATGGCGCTGGCTGCACCAGATCAGATCTGAATGTTTGTTGATGGCGCTGGCTGCACCAGATCAGATCTGAATGTTTGTTGATGACGCTGGCTGCACCAGATCAGATCTGAATGTTTGTTGATGGCGCTGGCTGCACCAGATCAGATCTGAATGTTTGTTGATGACGCTGGCTGCACCAGATCAGATCTGAATGTTTGTTGATGGCGCTGGCTGCGCCAGGTCAGATCTGAATGTTTGTTGATGACGCTGGCTGCACCAGATCAGATCTGAATGTTTGTTGATGGCGCTGGCTGCACCAGATCAGATCTGAATGTTTGTTGATGGCGCTGGCTGCGCCAGGTCAGATCTGAATGTTTGTTGATGACGCTGGCTGCACCAGATCAGATCTGAATGTTTGTTGATGGCGCTGGCTGCGACAGGTCAGATCTGAATGTTTGTTGATGACGCTGGCTGCGACAGGTCAGATCTGAATGTTTGTTGATGACGCTGGCTGCACCAGATCAGATCTGAATGTTTGTTGATGGCGCTGGCTGCGACAGATCAGATCTGAATGTTTGTTGATGGCGCTGGCTGCGACAGGTCAGATCTGAATGTTTGTTGATGGCGCTGGCTGCGACAGGTCAGATCTGAATGTTTGTTGATGGCGCTGGCTGCGACAGGTCAGATCTGAATGTTTGTTGATGGCGCTGGCTGCACCAGATCAGATCTGAATGTTTGTTGATGGCGCTGGCTGCGACAGGTCAGATCTGAATGTTTGTTGATGGCGCTGGCTGCGACAGGTCAGATCTGAATGTTTGTTGATGGCGCTGGCTGCGACAGATCATATCTGAATGTTTGTTGATGGCGCTGGCTGCGCCAGATCAGATCTGAATGTTTGTTGATGGCGCTGGCTGCACCAGATCAGATCTGAATGTTTGTTGATGGCGCTGGCTGCGCCAGATCAGATCTGAATGTTGTTTGATGACGCTGGCTGCGCCAGATCAGATCTGAATGTTTGTTGATGGCGCTGGCTGCGCCAGATCAGATCTGAATGTTTGTTGATGGCGCTGGCTGTGCCAGATCAGATCTGAATGTTTGTTGATGGCGCTGGCTGCTGGCTGATGGCGCCAGGTCAGATCTGAATGTTTGTTGATGGCGCTGGCTGACAGATCAGATCTGAATGTTTGTTGATGGCGCTGGCTGCGACAGATCAGATCTGAATGTTTGTTGATGGCGCTGGCTGCGACAGGTCAGATCTGAATGTTTGTTGATGGCGCTGGCTGCGACAGGTCAGATCTGAATGTTTGTTGATGGCGCTGGCTGCGACAGGTCAGATCTGAATGTTTGTTGATGGCGCTGGCTGCGACAGGTCAGATCTGAATGTTTGTTGATGGCGCTGGCTGCGACAGGTCAGATCTGAATGTTTGTTGATGGCGCTGGCTGCGACAGGTCAGATCTGAATGTTTGTTGATGGCGCTGGCTGCAGATCTGACATGGCGCTGGTCAGATCTGAATGTTTGTTGATGGCGCTGGCTGCGACAGGTCAGATCTGAATGTTTGTTGATGGCGCTGGCTGCGACAGGTCAGATCTGAATGTTTGTTGATGGCGCTGGCTGCGACAGGTCAGATCTGAATGTTTGTTGATGGCGCTGGCTGCGACAGGTCAGATCTGAATGTTTGTTGATGGCGCTGGCTGCGGGTCAATGATCTGAATGTTTGTTGATGGCGCTGGCTCAGATCTGAATGTTTGTTGATGACGCTGGCTGCGACAGGTCAGATCTGAATGTTTGTTGATGACGCTGGCTGCACCAGATCAGATCTGAATGTTTGTTGATGGCGCTGGCTGCGACAGGTCAGATCTGAATGTTTGTTGATGGCGCTGGCTGCGACAGGTCAGATCTGAATGTTTGTTGATGGCGCTGGCTGCGACAGGTCAGATCTGAATGTTTGTTGATGGCGCTGGCTGCACCAGATCAGATCTGAATGTTTGTTGATGGCGCTGGCTGCGACAGGTCAGATCTGAATGTTTGTTGATGGCGCTGGCTGCGACAGGTCAGATCTGAATGTTTGTTGATGGCGCTGGCTGCGACAGATCATATCTGAATGGTTGTTGATGGCGCTGGCTGCGCCAGATCAGATCTGAATGTTTGTTGATGGCGCTGGCTGCGCCAGATCAGATCTGAATGTTTGTTGATGGCGCTGGCTGCACCAGATCAGATCTGAATGTTTGTTGATGGCGCTGGCTGCGCCAGATCAGATCTGAATGTTGTTTGATGACGCTGGCTGCGCCAGATCAGATCTGAATGTTTGTTGATGGCGCTGGCTGCGCCAGATCAGATCTGAATGTTTGTTGATGGCGCTGGCTGTGCCAGATCAGATCTGAATGTTTGTTGATGGCGCTGGCTGCGCCAGGTCAGATCTGAATGTTTGTTGATGGCGCTGGCTGCGACAGATCAGATCTGAATGTTTGTTGATGGCGCTGGCTGCGACAGATCAGATCTGAATGTTTGTTGATGGCGCTGGCTGCGACAGGTCAGATCTGAATGTTTGTTGATGGCGCTGGCTGCGACAGGTCAGATCTGAATGTTTGTTGATGGCGCTGGCTGCGACAGGTCAGATCTGAATGTTTGTTGATGGCGCTGGCTGCGACAGGTCAGATCTGAATGTTTGTTGATGGAGCTGGCTGGCAGCTGAATGTTTGTTGATGGCGCTGGCTGCAGGTCAGATCTGAATGTTTGTTGATGGCGCTGGCTGCGACAGGTCAGATCTGAATGTTTGTTGATGGCGCTGGCTGCGACAGGTCAGATCTGAATGTTTGTTGATGGCGCTGGCTGCGACAGGTCAGATCTGAATGTTTGTTGATGGCGCTGGCTGCGACAGGTCAGATCTGAATGTTTGTTGATGGCGCTGGCTGCGACAGGTCAGATCTGAATGTTTGTTGATGGCGCTGGCTGCGCCAGGTCAGATCTGAATGTTTGTTGATGGCGCTGGCTGCGCCAGATCAGATCTGAATGTTTGTTGATGGCGCTGGCTGCGACAGGTCAGATCTGAATGTTTGTTGATGGCGCTGGCTGCGACAGGTCAGGCGCTGGCTCTGAATGTTTGTTGATGGCGCTGCTGCACAGATCAGATCTGAATGTTTGTTGATGGCCCTGGCTGCGACAGGTCAGATCTGAATGTTTGTTGATGGCGCTGGCTGCGACAGGTCAGATCTGAATGTTTGTTGTTGGCGCTGGCTGCACCAGGTCAGATCTGAATGTTTGTTGATGGCGCTGGCTGCACCAGATCAGATCTGAATGTTTGTTGATGGCGCTGGCTGCGACAGGTCAGATCTGAATGTTTGTTGATGGCCCTGGCTGCGACAGGTCAGATCTGAATGTTTGTTGATGGCGCTGGCTGTGACAGATCAGATCTGAATGTTTGTTGATGGCGCTGGCTGCACCAGATCAGATCTGAACGTTTGTTGATGGCGCTGGCTGCGACAGGTCAGATCTGAATGTTTGTTGATGGCGCTGGCTGCACCAGATCAGATCTGAATGTTTGTTGATGGCGCTGGCTGCGACAGGTCAGATCTGAATGTTTGTTGATGGCGCTGGCTGCGCCAGGTCAGATCTGAATGTTTGTTGATGACGCTGGCTGCGACAGGTCAGATCTGAATGTTTGTTGATGGCGCTGGCTGCACCAGGTCACATCTGAATGTTTGTTGATGGCGCTGGCTGCGCCAGGTCAGATCTGAATGTTTGTTGATGGCGCTGGCTGCGACAGGTCAGATCTGAATGTTTGTTGATGGCGCTGGCTGCGACAGGTCAGATCTGAATGTTTGTTGATGGCGCTGGCTGCACCAGGTCACATCTGAATGTTTGTTGATGGCGCTGGCTGCGCCAGGTCAGATCTGAATGTTTGTTGATGGCGCTGGCTGCGACAGGTCAGATCTGAATGTTTGTTGATGGCGCTGGCTGCACCAGATCAGATCTGAATGTTTGTTGATGGCGCTGGCTGCACCAGATCAGATCTGAATGTTTGTTGATGGCGCTGGCTGCGACAGGTCAGATCTGAATGTTTGTTGATGGCGCTGGCTGCACCAGATCAGATCTGAATGTTTGTTGATGGCGCTGGCTGCGACAGGTCAGATCTGAATGTTTGTTGATGGCGCTGGCTGCGACAGGTCAGATCTGAATGTTTGTTGATGGCGCTGGCTGCGACAGGTCAGATCTGAATGTTTGTTGATGGCGCTGGCTGCGACAGGTCAGATCTGAATGTTTGTTGATGGCGCTGGCTGCACCAGATCAGATCTGAATGTTTGTTGATGACGCTGGCTGCGACAGGTCAGATCTGAATGTTTGTTGATGGCGCTGGCTCAGATCTGAATGTTTGTTGATGGCGCTGGCTGCGACAGGTCAGATCTGAATGTTTGTTGATGGCGCTGGCTGCGACAGGTCAGATCTGAATGTTTGTTGATGGCGCTGGCTGCACCAGATCAGATCTGAATGTTTGTTGATGGCGCTGGCTGCGACAGGTCAGATCTGAATGTTTGTTGATGGCGCTGGCTGCACCAGATCAGATCTGAATGTTTGTTGATGGCGCTGGCTGCGCCAGGTCAGATCTGAATGTTTGTTGATGGCGCTGGCTGCGCCAGATCAGATCTGAATGTTTGTTGATGGCGCTGGCTGCGACAGATCATATCTGAATGGTTGTTGATGGCGCTGGCTGGGCCAGATCAGATCTGAATGTTTGTTGATGGCGCTGGCTGCGCCAGATCAGATCTGAATGTTTGTTGATGGCGCTGGCTGCACCAGATCAGATCTGAATGTTTGTTGATGGCAGATCAGATCTGAATGTTTTTGATGACGCTGGCTGCGCCAGATCAGATCTGAATGTTTGTTGATGGCTGGCTGCGCCAGATCAGATCTGAATGTTTGTTGATGGCGCTGGCTGTGCCAGATCAGATCTGAATGTTTGTTGATGGCGCTGGCTGCGCCAGGTCAGATCTGAATGTTTGTTGATGGCGCTGGACAGATCAGATCTGAATGTTTGTTGATGGCGCTGGCTGCGAGATCAGATCTGAATGTTTGTTGATGGCGCTGGCTGCGACAGGTCAGATCTGAATGTTTGTTGATGGCGCTGGCTGCGACAGGTCAGATCTGAATGTTTGTTGATGGCGCTGGCTGCGACAGGTCAGATCTGAATGTTTGTTGATGGCGCTGGCTGCGACAGGTCAGATCTGAATGTTTGTTGATGGCGCTGGCGCTGGCTGCGACAGGTCAGATCTGAATGTTTGTTGATGGCGCTGGCTGCGACAGGTCAGATCTGAATGTTTGTTGATGGCGCTGGCTGCGACAGGTCAGATCTGAATGTTTGTTGATGGCGCTGGCTGCGACAGGTCAGATCTGAATGTTTGTTGATGGCGCTGGCTGCGACAGGTCAGATCTGAATGTTTGTTGATGGCGCTGGCTGCGACAGGTCAGATCTGAATGTTTGTTGATGGCGCTGGCTGCATCTCTGAATGTTTGTTGATGGCGCTGGCTGCGCCAGATCAGATCTGAATGTTTGTTGATGGCGCTGGCTGCGCCAGATCAGATCTGAATGTTTGTTGATGGCGCTGGCTGCGAGGTCAGATCTGAATGTTTGTTGATGGCGCTGGCTGCACCAGATCAGATCTGAATGTTTGTTGATGACGCTGGCTGCGACAGGTCAGATCTGAATGTTTGTTGATGGCGCTGGCTGCGACAGGTCAGATCTGAATGTTTGTTGATGGCGCTGGCTGCGACAGGTCAGATCTGAATGTTTGTTGATGGCGCTGGCTGCGACAGGTCAGATCTGAATGTTTGTTGATGGCGCTGGCTGCACCAGATCAGATCTGAATGTTTGTTGATGGCGCTGGCTGCGACAGGTCAGATCTGAATGTTTGTTGATGGCGCTGGCTGCGACAGGTCAGATCTGAATGTTTGTTGATGGCGCTGGCTGCGACAGGTCAGATCTGAATGTTTGTTGATGGCGCTGGCTGCGACAGGTCAGATCTGAATGTTTGTTGATGGCGCTGGCTGCACCAGATCAGATCTGAATGTTTGTTGATGGCGCTGGCTGCGACAGGTCAGATCTGAATGTTTGTTGATGGCGCTGGCTGCACCAGATCAGATCTGAATGTTTGTTGATGGCGCTGGCTGCGCCAGGTCAGATCTGAATGTTTGTTGATGGCGCTGGCTGCGACAGGTCAGATCTGAATGTTTGTTGATGGCGCTGGCTGCACCAGATCAGATCTGAATGTTTGTTGATGGCGCTGGCTGCGCCAGGTCAGATCTGAATGTTTGTTGATGGCGCTGGCTGCACCAGATCAGATCTGAATGTTTGTTGATGGCGCTGGCTGCGACAGGTCAGATCTGAATGTTTGTTGATGGCGCTGGCTGCGACAGGTCAGATCTGAATGTTTGTTGATGGCGCTGGCTGCGACAGGTCAGATCTGAATGTTTGTTGATGGCGCTGGCTGCACAGGTCAGATCTGAATGTTTGTTGATGGCGCTGGCTGCACCAGATCAGATCGAATGTTTGTTGATGGCGCTGGCTGCGACAGGTCAGATCTGAATGTTTGTTGATGGCGCTGGCTGCACCAGATCAGATCTGAATCTTTGTTGATGGCGCTGGCTGCGACAGGTCAGATCTGAATGTTTGTTGATGGCGCTAGCTGCGACAGGTCAGATCTGAATGTTTGTTGATGGCGCTGGCTGCGCCAGATCAGATCTGAATGTTTGTTGATGGCGCTGGCTGCGCCAGGTCAGATCTGAATGTTTGTTGATGGCGCTGGCTGCACCAGGTCACATCTGAATGTCCAGCACCAACATTTCCTAAATGAAACTAAAATGGCATATTGTTTTTATGATGATTTTAGGATATTCGCATGAAAATCTGTGGACAATTGGATGGAAACCTAGCTAGTGAGCTAGTCCAGCATCACTTTGGTTATGCCTGTGCATCATGGCACAAAATATATGGAAGTGGAGGTGTTCTAGACAATTATGCCTGTACCATACATTGGCTGATATGGCGATCAGGATTGCAGGTAAATAAAAAGTGTTAGGAAATGTCACTTGCCTATTCCTTGTCCCACATGGTTTTGTGCGTTTTTGTTCTTTGTTTAGTGTTCAAGACTTCTGTGAGCTGGTGTGTTAACACTGCGTGGAAATTTTGTTGATTCTTTTCGAGTAAAGTACGTCTTTTACTTAGTTCTGTGTCCTGCGCCTGACTCCGTCCTAACCGCTGCACATTGACACATGACAATAACTCCATTGATGAGAATCTTATTGTGATGATGTGGCACAACACAATTTCGTGATTTCACAGATGGACCACTTAAAAGGAGAATTTAACCCAAATTTCTATTCCTTTTATATAAACAGCATGCTATAGAAGGGTCTAGACACTTTATTTTCCCATTTTCCCCCCAACCAGTGATACACTTTCTTATCCTTGCAGTATGGAGGCTCTGAAAAAACACGAACAAATTCTAAAAACAACAATAAATACTGTATGTCCTATTAGAAATGGAAAAGCTATCAGTTTAGTGATGCAGGTCTTTACATGTTGTACACATATAATTGTGTCGTGTGTGTGTGTGTGTGTGTGTGTGTGTGTGTGTGTGTGTGTGTGTGTGAGGGTGCAGTCAAGCGGGAAGGCGAAGGAGAAGGTGAAGAAAGAGGCCCTGGATCTTTGTCTGAAGTACGGCTTTGTGACTCCTCTCACCTCCATGGTGGTCACCAAGCCCCAGGGAGAAACCTCACAGGTGGCCCACAAGCCCAAGGAGGGAGAGAAGCCCTCAGGATCCAGGCAAGGCTTCTCTGGGTCGGGTTTCCAGTTCATGAGTGGAGAGGCCGGATACCCCGGTGAGCAAAACTACCATCATCAATGCAAGCACACCAGCATGCATGCACACACCATAGGTATACACATATGCTTATGTGTGCACTCATACACACATATACTGTCTACAACAGTGAATGACAATTACTGTATGGTGTGAGTCAATGGAGTAAATAAAAGAGCAAATACTGTCAATCTATAAATGTACAATTATAACCTGTATATTGACTTTAAATATACTACATGAACAAAATCTCATTCCAAAATCATGGGAATTCATATGGAGTTGGTCCCCCTTTTGCTGCAATAACAGCCTCCACTCTTCTGGGATGGCTTTCCACTAGATGTTGGAACATTGCTGCAGGGACTTGCTTCCATTCAGCAACGAAAGAGCATTAGTGAGGTCGGGAAGTGATGTTGGGCGATTAGGCCTGTGTTCCAATTCATCCCAAAGGTGTTCGATGGGTTTGAGATCAGGGCTCTATGCAGGCCAATCAAGATCTTCCACACCGATCTCGACAAACCTTTTCTGCATGGACCTCCCATTGTGCACGGGTGCTGAAACAGGAAAGGGCCTTCCTCACACTGTTGCCACAAAGTTGGAAGCACAGAATTGTCTAGGATGTCATTGTATGCCATAGCATTAATATTTCCCTTCACTGGAACTAAGGGGCCTAGCCTGAACCATGGAAAACAGCCCCAGACCATTATTCCTCCTCCACCAAACTTTACCGTTGGTACTACGCATTGAGGCAGGTAGTGTTCTCCTGCCATCAGCCAAACCCAGATTCATCTGGTCGAACTGCCAGATGGTGAAGCGTGATTCATCACACCAGAGAACAAGTTTCCACGACTCCATATTCCAATGGGGGCGAGCTGGTTCAACCGACGCTTGGCTTTGAGCATTGTGATCTTAAGCTTGTGTGTGACTGCTCGGCCTGGAAACCCATTTCATGAATCTTCTGACTAACAGTTATTGTGCTGACGTTGCTTCCAGGGGCAGTTTGGAACCGGGGACAGACAATTTTTACACACTACGCGTTTCACCACTCTGCGGCCCCGTTCTGTAAGCTTGTACCACTTTGTGGCTGAGACATTGTTACTCGTAGACGTTTCCACTTCACAATAACAGCACTTACAGTTGACCGGGGCAACTCTAGCAGGGCAGAAATTTGACGAAGTGATTTGTTGGAAAGGTGACATCCTATGACGGTGCCACGTTGAACATCACTGAGCTCATCAGTAAGGCCATTCTACTGACTGAAATAGCCGAATCCACTCATTTGAAGGGCTGTCCACATACTTTTGTATATATATAGGGTATGTTTTCTGTTTACCAGGGCCCCCTGCACAGCCAGTGTCAGATTAAGGTGGTTAAACAAATAACCTACCCTTAATTTTAATCTTCAATCTTCGCTGGGATAGTCACTTCAGGATTTCTGGAAAAAAAAGGGACTTGAATTTTGAATTTCTCAACCCTTACTTTACTATATCTATCAGATGTATTAATCCATACAAATGCATACTGTACATACATGGCAAAACAATCAAAATGAAGTATGTTTTGAAACGTCTGAAATACATCTGATAGATATAGTAAAGTCCTGGGGCAAACAATCTGCATGGACCTCCCATTGTGCACGGGGGCATAATCGTGCTGGAAAAAACCCTATCAGCTCCAATTCATTTTACCGCAGAGTTATTTTGTTGGGAGTTAGGACTTCGGCATCCTTGGGTCCTGTACAGTTTGTGAGCGTCATTGTACACAACAGACGACGTGCGTGCGTGTTCGTGAGAGAATACGGTCTTAATAGTTTGTAGCTCAAACCGTTGTAGCTTAAACACTGCTCTAGGTTAGCTCCCATCCACCGCACAGGCAAATGGATGCATTGTAATGAGACGTGTCGCATGCAAGATCCTGCAAGTCTATAATTCAAACTCACAGATCTTGACAGTAATTTAACAGCATCGATATTCATCTTACAGCTGGAATCCATAATGGTGAAACTGCCAAGTCCGTTTGCGATATTACAACAACAAAGACGGTACTTCAAACAACAAACACTCGACAAGGACATCATTGTATGTAGTAACAAAACTATAACAAATAGCCTGGGCAGCCAGTGGAGCTGATTCGCCTATTGCGGGACTCAGCGTTAAAGGCCCAGTGCAGTCAAAAACATGAATATCTTATGTTTTATTTCCAGAGTGGACAAAACATTTAGAACGCCTTCCTAATATTGAGTTGAATGTCTGTACACTCAGTGTATACAAACACTGAAACCATTATAAATAGCATCAGGATCAGTGTGATCAGGTTTAGATTAGTATAGGTTGATGCAATGATTAAAATGAAATCAAATCAAATCTACATTTTGTTAAAGTGTGATTTTTAAACAAAATAATTGTCACAATACTGTACACTTACTAGCATAACAAAAAGGAGAGTCAAAATGTGTAGAGGGACAACATTTCAATGAATAAAATGTCAACAACATTACAGAGATGCTATATTAGTGCAATGGCCCAACGCTATTAAGCCAATGCACTTTCGTGGATCAGGAGGAAGAGGTGGTGGAGTAGGAGGAGCAGGTGGTGGAGTAGGAGGAGCAGGGAGAGGAGCAGGGGGAGGAGCAGGAGGAGCGGGACGAGGAATAGGCAAGTGACTACTGTATCTTTCCCCTACATCATAGCTCCACTTGTTGAACATCAGTTTAGGTGTGCTCAACGTGTGATGTCTTTTGTCATAGGCTTGCTGCTTAATGCTGCGGAGGATTCATATTCTGCCTATATAATGGGTAATTGTTCCACGTTATAAAATAATTGTAGAATATGTTTTGTCTGTTTGTGCTGTCTGTGTGTATAGCCATGCCTGTTTAAATGCCCTCACTGACCAACTGATTGACTGTACGGTATGTGTGGTGCGTGTGTGTGTGTGCGTGCGTGCATTTGTGTATGTGTGCGCACGAGTGCGTGTCTGGCTGGCCGGCCGTCTGGCAATGGGTGTGTGTGTGTGTGTGTGTGTGTGTGTGTGTGTAGGATCCTTTGTGTAATGTTCTGACTGTGTGTAGGATTGTCTTTGTAAATGTTCTCTCATCTTACATTTTCAACTGAAATAGAGGAACATCAACCAACTCACTCAAGTAAAACTGCAACAAGAGCTAGAGCTACACCTACACCTACAACTGGTACTGCAATAATTGTTTATTTTTTGTTTGATTAAGATGATGCTGTTTTTTCATAAATTAATTATCCTAATCTCTCTACCCTCTGCATCCTATCTCTCTGTCTCTGTCTGTCTCTGAATTACATTTTCAATGTAATGGTCTCTATTGGCATGGGAAATATATGTTTACATTGCGAAGGCAAGCGAAATAGATAATAAACAAAGTGATATATATATATATATATATATTGTATAGTAAACATTACACTCGCAGAAGTTCCAAAGGAATAAAGACTTCAAATGTTCTCTCTCTCTCTCTCTCTCACTCACTCACTCACTCACTCACTCACTCACTCACTCACTCACTCACTCACTCACTCACTCACTCACTCACTCACTCACTCACTCACTCACTCAGTGAGTTCTCCCCTGAGGTTCCTGTTGCCAGCTGAGGATCAGGCCCTGCCACTGTGCTATGACATCCCTGTGGCTCTCTCGCTCAGACTCCTAAAGGACCCCAACAATGGTGACCTGACCTTAGATATCAAATGTTCTTCAATGCCTTACTTCATTCACTCGTAAATTCATTCATTCCTTGACCTGTCCACATTATCCCCTCACTCCTCAAACATCTTTGAATGAATGAATGGTGTCCATCTTTTCCCAGAGTTGTCTATGAACGGTCAGCTTGGACAATCAGCCAGCGCAGGCTACCAGAAGATTGTGATCCACTACAAAAACAATCAACATATTGAGTTAGACACCACTGTCATCACCTTCAACAATGGACAGAATGCAACATATTTCTCCTGGAGACTGAAAATCAATCACAAAACAGACAGGTTCTGAATCACAGACGAACTACAGACCTTCTGATATAAGTCATTTTGTGCTACAGTATTGTTTGTTTCTGTGATTAGATTTATGCTTTGGCTTATTGTGCAGTGCAATGTGTTTTAATTATATTATAATGAGTGAGTATATTCCACCCCCCTAATCCTTCTTTAACCTGTTTCCTCCCCTTCATCTACACTGATTAACAAGTAACATCAATAAGGGATCATGGCTTTCACTTGAGTTCACCTGGTCAATCTATGTAATGAAAAGTGCAGGTGGCTCTTAATGTTTTGTGCACTCAGTGTATATTACTTAAGTTGCCTTTCTACATTTAAAAATTTGGTCAAAATAGATATTTACTTTTTTTGTCAATTGAATTGATATGTCACTTCCTGCAGTGTGTCTCTGATCCTATGGGACAAGGAGGTGGACATCACCATAGGGTTAACACGGATCATCATCATGCTCTATGAGAGGAATGGAATTAAGTTCCTGTGGCCTGTCCTGAGGCAGCGCCCAACGGGAGGCAATATTATGGGGATCATGGGTGAGTGAAACATTATCAGTTAGGACTACATTCCACTTCATATTCCCTTGTTTCTATGTGAGTGATTACATTTTGTTGAGACGCTTTTGGAAAAAAAACAAGTACTCTAACTAGGAAATGTGCCCTAAAGAATTCCCACTATGGATGCTCACTAAATTGATGAAAATACAGTAGTTAATGACACAGTATGCTGTTTAGCACTCACTTTTATCCAAAGCGACTTAAACATGCATGCATACATTTTACATATGGGTGGTCCCAGGAATCAAACCCTTGATTCTGGCATTGCAAGCACAATCTCTACCAACTGAGCTATAGAGGAACACTCCTGATTTATTGTAGCTGGGGATAAATTTGAACAAGGCTAATCTGAAAACAAGGCTCCCTAAATTTGATCAGCATATAGAATGTGCGACATGGGCTGGCAAAGTTCTGGACCATTGTTACTCTGACTTCTGCAACGCATACAAAGCCCTCTGTCGTGTCTTTGGCATCATTAAAGTGAAGACTGTAATTTTATCAAATCAATTCTCTGTTATTATTATTATGTGATTAAACAAATCATGTAAATGTAATTAACTAGGAAGCCGGGGCACCAAGGAAAATCTTCAGATTACAAAGTTATAATTTTCCTAATATAACGTTCCAGATATTTTAATATCTGGTCAATTAGTCTTCTAATTAATGAATTGTTCTTTACCTCACATTAGTCTCATTCCAAACATTGTAAATTGTTGGTTATCTGCACGAACCCAGCCTTCACTATGAATCATCCAGACATCAATTGTCTTAATAATTTATTTACTAACTAAATAAATAATCACAGAAATGCATAAACAAACAAAGTAGATATGGTTACAAGGAAATGATAGGGGATGTGCCCTAGTGGGCTAAACCAGTATGGCGGCTTGGTAGACAAAGGTACTGAGAAGGGTGCAAAAGACAAAAGTCACTACACAGTTGATAATTATAATAATTGAGATGCCAATCCTTTGCACACGAACGCTCACTCATTCGGAAGTAATTGCCGAAGTCGAGGATTGGTAGGATTCAAATCGTAGGCAAATGACAAGACTGTTGACATCGTGTGGAATCTGTAGGTATTGCAACCTCGGCCCCATTTAATGTGGTTTACCTTTATCAATCGGTTGAAGTGGCGCATGGATATATTTTTCCATTTTCAGTGATCAGATTTTTCTGCACTTTTTGATGAAACGCACGTTCTGTTATAGTCACAGCCGTGATTTAACCAGTTTTATAAACGTCTGAGTGTTTTCTATCCACACATACTAATCATATGCATATACTATATTCCTGGCATGAGCAGCAGGGTGCTGAAATGTTACGCGATTTTTAATAGAATGTTCGAAAAAGTAGGGGGTAGGAGTAACAGGTTAATGAACAAAAACGTAACACGAATCTAAAACACAAACACTACAAAACAAAACAAAACAAAAAACAGCCTATACTAGTGAAAACTAACACAGCCAGGAACAAGGACACTAAGGACAATCACCCACGACAAACTCAAAGAATATGGCTGCCTAAATATGGTTCCCAATCAGAGACAACGATAAACACCTGCCTCTGAGAACCACTCCAGACAGCCATAGACTTTGCTAGATCACCCCACTAGCTACAATCCCAATACATACACACCAAAACCCCAAGAGAAAACACACCACAATACAAAAACCCCATGCCACACCCTGGCCTGACCCAATACATGAAGATAAACACAAAATACTTCGACCAGGTCGTGACAAATGTCTATGAGTATAACTGAACTGATTAGGCAGGTGAAAACCTGAGAAAAATCCGTCCAGGAACTTTACGGATACTATTTGGATTTTCCGTCTGCCTGTTGTGACTGCGTTTGAGCCTGTGGATTACTGAACAAAGCATGCGAACAAAACAGAGGTGTTTGGATGTAAAGAGAGACTTTATCGAACAAAACTAACATTTATTGAGTAAATGAATGTCTTGTGAGTGCAACCATATGAAGATCATCAAAAGTAAGTGATTAATTTTATCTCTATTTCTGACTTGTGTAACTCCTCTACTTGGCTGGTTACTGTTTGTAATGATTTGTCTGCTGGGCACTGTTCTCAAAAAATCGCATGGTATGCTTTCGCCTTAAAGCCTTTTTGAAATCTGACACCGCGGTTGGATTAACAAGAAGTTAATCTTTATACTGATGTTTTACACTTGTATGCTTTATGAATTTTTATAGTGAGTGTTTCTGTTTTTGAATTTGGTGCTCTGCAATTTCACTGGAAGTTGGCCAGGTGGGACGTTAGTGTCCCATGTACCCTAGTGAGGTTAATCATTAAAAATTGGATGTAATAAATGTATCACTAGTCACTTTAAACAATGCCACTTTATATAATGTTTACACACACTACATTACTCATCTCATATGTATATACTGTACTCTATACCATCTACTGCATCTTGATTTTGCCCTTCTGCCATCGCTCATCCATATATGTATAGGTACATATTCTTATTCGTTCCTTTACACTTGTGTGTATAAGGTAGTTGTTGTGAAATTGTTAGATTACTTGTTAGTGTCACGCCCTGGTCAGTATTTTGTGTTTCTTCATTTATTTGGTCAGGCCAGGGTGTGACATGGGTTTATTATGGTGTGTTTTGTCTTGGGGTTTTGAGGGGTGTTGGGTGTGTGGCTTAGTGGGGTTATCTAGCAAAGTCTATGGCTGTCTTGAGTGGTTCTCAATCAGAGGCAGGTGTGTATCGTTGTCTCTGATTGGGAACCATATTTAGGCAGCCATATTCTTTGAGTTTTTTTTGTGGGTGATTGTCCTTAGTTTCTTTGTTCCTTGTTCTGTGTGTATGTGCACCAGTATTAGGCTGTTTTGGTTTTCATTACGTTTATTGTTTTGTAGTTTTTGTATTTAGATTCGTGTTACGTTTGTTCATTAAACATGGATCGCAATCTACACGCTGCATTTTGGTCCGACTCTCCTTCACACCTAGAAAACCATTACAGTTAGATATTACTGCATGGTCGGAACTAGAAGCACAAGCATTTCGCTACACTCGCATTAACATCTGCTAACCATGTGTATGTGACCAATAACATTTGATTTGATTAGAGCTACAGAGGACCACCTGCTCATACTGTCCATTTGATTCATGGTGACAGTATTTTTACTGTGTGTTACAGCCCGTCCACCTGTTGCCTATGAGGAGGTCCAGGGAACAACAATGAAACTGAAGATTCAGGACAAAGAAGTAGAAGTCTCCAGGTAAGATGAACTGTCTATCAGAAACGAACTGCATGTATAGTGATCTTGACTGTTCAGAGGATGTGTGTCTTCAGCAATGATGTGTCTTTAGTGTATTTATTGAGTTTATATTTTGATGATTGTTTAATTGTATAGTTCTGTGAGAATAGTTAGGGAAACTGGAGTGTACTGTATATGCTATGAACCTTGTGTGTTTTTTTTTTTTTTTTTTTTTGTAGGGACTCTTCTGTGGATCTCAGCGTTCGCTTTGCCCCCACCGTGGCATGCTGGTTGCTGCCTCTTCAGTCTGCCCTACAGGGGGAGCTAGCTGACTTTACCGTCACACAACTCTAACTGACCATGTAATTGCTCCCATCACCAACTAATCAACACTATACATACAGTAATTCTGTTCTAGAATTGAGAAGAGAAACAATAAAGCCGGAGGTTTCTTTATAGAGTCCAATGAGTTCACATAACACAGCTAAATTCTCCTGTTACATATTCATTGTTGAATAAATGGATCCTTATTTGAACAATGACAACTTTTGTGTTGCATTCCACACTCTTCAATAAATAATGTTTTTGTGACTAAACTCAAGCGAAGGATCAATATAGAACAAAACATACTTACACACTCTCTCTCACACACTCACATACTGTATGTGAACACACACACACACACACACACACACACACACAAGCCTATTGTGTGCCTGTATTTGCATTAATTTTTCACTCTCTGACTTCCGTTTACACTGAGGTCAGTAGCTGTTTGCACTGGGTGGGTCTGGGAGGTTGTGGGTCACTGTGTTCATAGCATGGACATTAAACATTCTCTATTTACAGCTAACCATCATTTTATCAGCTGTGTATCGTATGATCTTAGAAGTCATGTGTGTATCATCCCCACCAGGGAAAAGCTATTAAGCAATACAGGAATAATAATAATAATAAAATAATAATAATAATAAATAATAATAATAATAATATGCAATCCAGGAATGCATTTCTGTAATAGTTCTCTTGAAGTAAGGTGACCAATACATTTTACAGGACACCCTGCTGAAGGAAACAAACTGAACAGGAAAACTGTGCCTTGAACCATTACGTACAGTATGGGGTGGGAGGGTAGCCTTGTGGTTAGAGCGTTGGACTAGTAAGCAGGAGGTTGCAAGTTCAAACCCCTGAGCTGACAAGGTACAAATCTGTCATTCTGTCCCTGAACAGTCAGTTAACCCACTGTTCCTAGGCCGTTATTGAAAATAAGAATTTGTTCTTAACTGACTTGTCCAGTAAAATAAAAACACTATTTTCACTAAATCTACAATCTAATTGTAGTGACCTTAGATGTTTTATTTCTCTATTTGGTTAGGTCAGGGTGTGATGTGGGGTGGGCATTCTATGTTCTGTTTTGTATTTCTTGGTTTTGGCCGGGTATGGTTCTCAATCAGGGACAGCTGTCTATCGTTGTCTCTGATTGGGAACCATACTTAAGCAGCCCTTTTCCCATTTGACCTTGTGGGTAGTTGTCTTTGTTTGTTGGCACTATAACCTTTAGCTTCACAGTTGTTTTGAATTGTTTATTGTTTTTGTCGGGGTCAAATAAAAAAAGGAATATGTACTCTCACAACGCTGCACCTTTGTGCTCTTCATTTGACGGCCCTGACATGTAGACTCTTCTGTGGGTCTTGACATGACTAAGCAAACCGTATATTAACAGACAGACACATGCTTGACAGACTTTACTTTGGATTTATACCTCACTGATAACACACACACACAGCCAAGGATATAGACTTTGATCCGTCTGGGTACATTAGTTAAAGTTTTACCACAATAAACAAGCAGGGTTCCTGCTGGATATTACTGCTGCGTTGCCTTGTCTATCACTATGGGTTGTAATGGGCTGTAACGTGTATGTTAAAAATAAATTAACTAGGCAAATCAGTTAACAACAAATTCTTATTTACAATGTCGGCCTACTCCGGCCAAACCCGGACGACGCTGGGCCAATTGTGTGCCACCCTATGGGACTTCCAATCACGGCTTGTTGTGATACAGCCTGGAATCAAACACGGGTCTGTAGTGACGCCTCTAGCACTGAGATGCAATGCCTTAGACCGCTGCACCAAACTCGGGAGTATGTGTGTTGTGTGTGAGAGAGAGTGTGGCTGTCGGGGGGCTGGAGCTGGAGAAGGAGAAGGAGAAGGACACGGAGGCTGGACAAGGACACAGAGGGATCATGCCATGATTGAGCGACAATCACCACATGACTCAACCTACCAAATACCAATTACCTGGCATTGACAGAGCACACTAACAACAAAACTGTTGGATTTAAGGGATACATAATCACTGTATTCCCTTACTGCGTAGAGTTGTAGCTTTCTCAATCAAGGAATGTAATATACTCTGGCAGATGGATGTGAAGATAAAATATCTATGCTGTAAGTATTACACATGTATGCTCATGTAACCGCTGATTAGAATAACATACTACATATGATAGACACTGAGTGTACCAAACATTAAGAAAACCTGCTCTTTTCATGACATAGACTGACCAGGTGAATCCAGGTGAAAGCTATGATCCCTTATCGATGTCACTTGTTAAATCCACTACAATCAGTGTAGATGAAGGGGAGACGACATGTTAAAGAAACATTTTAAGCCTTGAGATAATTGAGATATGGATTATGTATGTGTGCCATTCAGAGGGTGAATGGGCAAGACAAAATATTGAGGTGCCTTTGAATGGAGTATGGTAGTAGGTGCCAGGTGCACCAGTTTGTGTAAAGAACTCTAACACTGGTGGGTTTTTCACACTCATAAGTTTCCTGTGTGTATCAAGGATGGTCCACCACCCAAAGGACATCCAGCCAACTTGACAGAACTGTGGGCTATTCTCTCATTCTATCATGGCTAGGCTGTCATTAATGTTTACTGTACCAGTTGAAATTGAGCAAGGCATGTCACAAAGATCTGATCTTAGTTTAAACTTTGTTCTCTCTGTTTCCCTCAGGTAATCCCCTCAATTCTTCAACACAGGCTGATGTCTGACATCAGGAAGTTGGCATCAGTCTAGACTTCTAACAAAGCTCAATGCCAGAAAATTGGACTTGCTCAACTTGATTTTAGAACTTGCTCAACTTGTTTTCCATGTGTCGCCAGAAACACAGAGGCGTGCTGATGGGGTTGTGTGTGGACATATCTGACAACAGTTGATAATCACAGATGAAGAAAACAAGTGCTTGAGGATCAAAGTGGTACAAACCTCAATGTGTCAAATTTGAGGAAAATTATGAAAGCAATGTTTTTGTGGTGGTCGCTTGCAATCCTTCTCTTGATCCAGATTGTCGCTTCAGCTTTGGAGTTGGAGATGCTTGACTATAAGAGTGAACACTTCACCTGCTCAAAGGTAACTAATGATCATGATAATGAGAGGTCAACAATCAAGGTGTGTGTGAGAGAAAGAGAGGGAGGGAGGGAGAGAGAGAGTTAAGGAGTCTGACACAGAAATGAGGGACAGCAATGACAGAGATGGGAACGGAACAGAGAAAGTGTGCCTCAGAAGAATTTAAAAAATATATATTTCCAAATAATAAACACTTTTGAAATTTAACAAATGTACAGAAAGATCCAGAGGTATATCAAGCCTTTTTTGATATACTACATTATTTTAATTTTTTTAACCTTTAGTAGGCAATTAATTTAAGAACAAATTCTTATTTACAATGATGGCCTGGGAACAGTGGGTTAACTGCCTTGTTCAGGGGCAGAATGACAGATTTCTACCTTGTTAGCTCGGGATTCGATCCAGCAACCTTTCTGTTACTGATCTAATTCTCTAACCTCTATCCCTAACCCTTTTGTTTAGTTGTTAGATTGTTCCATTGTTAGCTTGTTTTAACTACTCCTATAGAAATAATTTCACTATTATTAAAGCAAGACCCAGATGGCAAATATAAAGATCCAGTCTATCTAAAAAAAAACTGGAGGCACCTTACATTTCAATGTAGTGATGCAAAAATACTAGCAAAATGCAGAATTAAAAAGGTTTTACCAGGTATTGTTCATCCTGATCAGACAGGTTTTTTACATGGATGATACATTGGAGATAATATACGACAACTACTGGAAATAATAGAACATCATGAAACATCTAAGAAGCCAGACCTGGTATTTATAGCGGATTTGGAAAAGGCCTTTGATAAAGAAAGACTGGATTTTTTACATTTCGGTGATTCTCTTATAAAATGTGTAAAAGTAATGTATAGCAACCCTAGGTGTAAAATAGTAAATAGTGGCTACTTCTCAGAGAGTTTACATTTGTCGAGAGGAGTTAAACAAGGGTGTCTGCAGTCACAATATCTATTCGTTATGGCCATCGAAATGCTAGCTATTAAAATCAGATCCAATCACAACATTAGAGGATTAGATATCCAAGGCTTAAAAACAAAGTTGTCCATGTATGCCGATGACTCAAGTTTTATATTAAGTCCACAAGCTAGATCCCTGCAATGTCTCATTGAAGACCTAGATAACTTTTCCGGACTCTCTGGACTAAAACCTAATTATGATAAGTGTACAATATTTCGTATTGGATCTTTAAAAAATACAACTTTTACATTGCCCTGCAGTTTACCTATAAAATGGGCTGACGGTGATGTAGACATACTTGGTATTCATATCACAAATGAGCTCTCTAAAATGAATTTCAATAGAAAACATGGAGAGGTAAATATATGTCTATTTATGGAAAAATTGCCCTGATTAAACTGTTCAGGATACCACGGTTTACTGCCCCTTCTGGAGGATTTGGGTACCCATATAAAACATGATACATTTTTGTCAAAAGTTGCTAATATATGCAAATAAAAAATATTATCGAATAGAAAACACTCTAAAGCTTCTAAAACCGTTTAAATTTTGTATCTATGTAAAGCAGAACTCTCAAAATCTGCATTCTCCCAAACTATCTCTTCTCATCTGAAAAGTTGGGTCACCTTTGACGTCATCGCAACCACCCTCCCCAAACAGTTACAGCGCCAGGAACAGTCTCCACGTGTTCAGCGTGATCTCAGCTTTCAATGGGGCTTCTCATTGTGAGAATCGCCCGCTCGCGAGAGTTTGAGCACGCGGTAAGCTCTCAGTCACTCAAAAAAACCTGTCACTTTTCTGTGCGCAATGGTCAAGTCCTCTCTCTTTTCTAAGATTGATTGAACGGTGCCTGTGTTTCTGTTTGTTCTCAAAATTGCTGTACACCTTTATAACATGTTAAAGCTTGATTATGAAGTTAGTTTGACAAGTTAACTCGACATATAATATATAATTTCGACGTTTTGGTGCGCATCCACTTCAATTTTTGCCTACATTTTGACCGAAATGCGTGTATTTTGAGAACCGAAAGACGCAGACTTGAAAACTAAACGCTGGTTTGGTGAGTATAATCCCTTCCAGTTCTGTTGATGGAAGAACAGCAAAGGTAAGGAAATATTTATGTGTTAATTTTGGGTTTCTGTCGACTCCAAGGTAGAGGAGCCAGAATGGTACTTTTGGAGCGCCGACTCCTAGTTTAGCCTAGTGAACTCTACCTGTAACGTTAAAAATACATGTAACACAGCGATTGCATTTAGAATAAGTGTATCTTCCTATACATATGTAAAACATGCATATTTAGTCAAAGTTTATGATGTGTATTCCTTGTTAGCTGACGTTATCTGCCGGAGCTATTTAATTTCTCCTCACATTTTAGTAGCATTTTTTGAACGATGCGTAATTGTAAACAGAGATTTATGGCTATATATAGCATATTATTGAAAAAAATGAATGTACTGTGTAACATGTTATATTACTGTCATCTGATGAAGATTTCAAAAGGTTAGTGAAATGATTTTTTTTTTAATCCTGCGTTTGTTGATTGCATATTTTTTCCTACTTGGCTATACTAATGAGATATGTCTGCGGTGGTGGTTTGAAATAAATATGTGCTATGTTTTCGCCGTAAAACATTTTAGAAATCTGACTTGCTGGCTAGATAAACAACTTGTTTATCTTTCATTTGAGCTATTTTACTTGTTAATGTGTGGAGGTTAAATATTTTTAGGAATATTTTTGCGCATTGTGTGTTATGGTAATGAGCTTGAGCTGTAGTCACGCTACCAGCAGAGGAATAAAACTCCCTAAAAGGTGTTGATTTTTAGTCATATTTCAGTTTATTCACTTACTTATGGCACTGGCTACTCCTGATGATACATTTTTCAAATCATATGAGCAAAAAATATTTTTCTTTATCTGGAACGCTAAACGAGACAAAATAAAGCGTGCCTATCTATATAATGAATATAAATTGGGTGGGTTCAGATTATTAAATAGAAAAGCACTAAAATTCTCTTTAAAAGCTTTACTTATTCAAAAGTTTTACTTGAACCCTAAATGGTTCTCCAGCAGATTACTAAGAAAAGCTCATCCATTGTTTAAAATTTGCCTTTTTGCCTTTGTGCAGATTGCCATGTCTCATTTTTCAATTAATTGAATATGATACTATTTACAAATATTACAACAAATATTATCGCTGAACTCAAATATGCTGGTTGATAAAATACCTGTATTTATGAGAAAGATGTTTGAAGAGGGTACTTTGTTCTTAAATTATATTGTAAATTGTAATGGTAGAGTTATGTCTTTCATGGAGTTCAGAATTGTATGGGAAGGTCTGCTCAATCCAAGAGTACAACCAATTGATTACAGTATTACCCCCAAAATGGAGGAGGCAGGTGGCAGCGAGAGGAGGTAGGGAACTGGTCTGTCTGCCCAATATAAAGGATCAAAACTGGCGGAGGAATAAAAATAGCATAAATAGGAAAGTATACCAGTTTCATTTGAGGACCAGGATGTTGACAATTGTGCCATACAGATACAGGGTGTATGAGTTGATGTAAAAAAACGATGCAAGATTCAAGACTTCATGCTTTAGGAAAGGCATGCATAGGAACAGAGAGGTTTCAAAATAAGAGGCACTTCCTGATTGGATTTTCCTCAGGTTTTTGCCTGTAATATCAGTTCTGTTATACTCACAGACAATATTTTTACAGTTTTAGAAACTGCAGAGTGTTTTCTATCCTAATGTGACAAGTATATGCATACTCCAGTTTCTGGGGCTGAGAAATAGGCTGTTTCAAATGGGTACGTTTTTAGCCAAAAATGAAAATACTGCCCCCTGCACGCAAAAGGTTAATTAAAAAAGTGCTTTCTGGACCATTTTTCGAAATTCTTTTGATTTTTTGGTGTCAATTATACATGTATAAGAACTATATGAACATACTTTAGTCATATTTTATTGTCATATTTTTTTTGGTTGTCCATAAGGCATATGTTTTGTCGATTTGCAATATGATTTCATAGGAAGTCAAAAGTCGGTGAACCATTGCCAAATGCAATATGAAAGAATTGAAAGTGCCAAATCAGGATGTTATATCCATTTGCCATGTACCATCATATGAAGTCAGTTTCCAAACCCAAAAGTCAGTGAACCATGTCCAAATGGCATTTATACTGCCCAAATATATGATATATAACACTATGTTAAGCCATGAATCAACCTAGATGGTCTATTTGTCATGTATGATTAGGAAGAAGTGGGACTCTGTTGATTTGTATATATATTTTTTAAACATCCAAAATGACCAGGGGCACCCCCTAATGACCAGGGCACCCCCTAATGACCAGGGCACCCCCTATTGGATGGGCACGGGTGGGGGGGGGAGAAGAATAGGATAGGTTTTCAATTTTTTTTTTTTGAATAGGTTTTCAAATTTTCAGAGCTCTAGGTCTGACGGTTCTTTGATAGTTTGAACGGTGACTATTGCAGGCTCTACTGTGTCACTCCATCCTTTGTGTGTGTGTGTGAGTTTTTCTTGGAAATATTATGGGAGATTATCCTCATTGGGGTAGGCTTTTACAGAATCCTGAGTTTAAAGTCTTTACTTTAAGAATTGACTTATTTACAAAGGTTTGAATGCAATGATTTTCACAAACTGCAGGTTTTGTACATCAAAAAACCTTTAGGGTGATGATGAAGTGGCTTGATGAATTGTCATCGAAGACAGGTTCATAAGGCATTCATAACCCACATAGGCTTCAGGTTGAATTTAGGGGAGCAGACAATGTATTCCTATGGGGAGAGAAGTCATTGCAAACTGTTTGATGTAAACACCTTCTTTTCACTGTTAAAGGTTAATGCCACACGGTCAAGGTTAGGAATGTTCCTGAGGTTGAATTCTAACCCTAATGGTTCTCCCGCTGTCACCCAAAAGCACCTGAAATTTTGGGCCAGGCTTCATTATGGGCCAACTTTTTTTCAGAAAGTAGGCCCATAATCTCTAGGCTGTGCCGAGTTCAACGAGATTCCCCGCTTGACCGTAGATTATGGTAAAGCCATTACAGGCTCTGTGTGTCTTGAAGCCCCATACCATGTGACTCCATCCTTGATGTGTGTGTGTGTGTGCGTGCGAGAGGGCGAGGGAGAGGCGAGAGTGCGAGAGAGAGAGAGAGAGAGAGAGAGAGAGAGAGAGAGAGAGAGAGAGAGAGAGAGAGAGAGAGAGAGAGAGAGAGAGAGAGAGAGAGAGAGAGAGAGAGAGAGAGAGAGAGAGAGAGAGAGAGAGAGAGAGAGAGAGAGATTTTTCTTTGACATCTGTTGGGAGAACAGCCGCAACTGGATCTGTAACTTTTTTTTAAAACACATATTTCTTTGAACTTCACCAATTGTACATTGTACGATTTCTCTTAAATTACGATAGATAAATGCCTAGTTATTTTTTTCACGGCACCATAGGTTCATGTTTTTTGACGTGAAGCGGTCAAATTAGCGCTCTATTTTCGTTTTTGACCTTTAATCCAAGAAAAATCAATGCCATCTTGTTTCTGGGCTAACAGCCCATTAGTCCAAACCTATGCTCACCGAGTTTTGTCTTCGAAGTCTTTTCCGTTTAGGAGAAATGGCCATGTCGTGATTGGTGATGTTTTGTACATTTGCAATAAGATTCCATTTGCCATCTGGTGGAATTTACCGCGACAGCGGAAAAATGACCAAAAATTGGTCATTTTCTGACGTCCCTCTTTGTGGCACCTGACCACACGACTGAACAGTAGTCCAGGTGCGACAAAACAAGGGCCTGTGGGACATGCCTTGTTGTTAATGTTGTTAAGAAGGCAGAGAAGTGCTTTATTATGGACAGACTTTTCCCCATTTTAGCTACTGTTGTATCAACATTTTTTGACCATGACAGTTAAGGTTACTTGTCCAAGGTTACATTTACATTTACATTTAAGTCATTTAGCAGACGCTCTTATCCAGAGCGACTTACAAATTGGTGCATTCACCTTATGACATCCAGTAGAACAGTCACTTTACAATAGTGCATCTAAATCTTAAAGGGGGGGGGGTGAGAAGGATTACTTATCCTATCCTAGGTATTCCTTAAAGAGGTGGGGTTTCAGGTGTCTCCGGAAGGTGGTGATTGACTCCGCTGTCCTGGCGTCGTGAGGGAGTTTGTTCCACCATTGGGGGCCAGAGCAGCGAACAGTTTTGACTGGGCTGAGCGGGAACTGTACTTCCTCAGTGGTAGGGAGGCGAGCAGGCCAGAGGTGGATGAACGCAGTGCCCATGTTTGGGTGTAGGGCCTGATCAGAGCCTGGAGGTACTGAGGTGCCGTTCCCCTCACAGCTCCGTAGGCAAGCACCATGGTCTTGTAGCGGATGCGAGCTTCAACTGGAAGCCAGTGGAGAGAGCGGAGGAGCGGGGTGACGTGAGAGAACTTGGGAAGGTTGAACACCAGACGGGCTGCGTCGTTCTGGATGAGTTGTAGGGGTTTAATGGCACAGGCAGGGAGCCCAGCCAACAGCGAGTTGCAGTAATCCAGACGGGAGATGACAAGTGCCTGGATTAGGACCTGCGCCGCTTCCTGTGTGAGGCAGGGTCGAACTCTGCGAATGTTGTAGAGCATGAACCTACAGGAACGGGCCACCGCCTTGATGTTAGTTGAGAACGACAGGGTGTTGTCCAGGATCACGCCAAGGTTCTTAGCGCTCTGGGAGGAGGACACAATGGAGTTGTCAACCGTGATGGCGAGATCATGGAACGGGCAGTCCTTCCCCGGGAGGAAGAGCAGCTCCGTCTTGCCGAGGTTCAGCTTGAGGTGGTGATCCGTCATCCACTCTAAACTACACAATTATCTAGGATACGAAGACAGCAAAGACAGCTATGTAGCTAGCTAACACTACACTAATCAAGTCGTTCAGTTGAGTGTAACAGTGCTGCTAATCGGTGGGCGTTTGCTAGCTGGCTAGCTGGTGAAGTGAAGACTACGTTAGGACGACGAAATACGATAATTATGCAATTATCTTTGATACAAGGACGGCTATGTAGCTAGCTAAGAAGAAATTGCTAAGATTAGACAAATCAAACCGTTGTACTATAATGAAATGTAATGAAATGTAATGAAAAAGTTATACTACCTGCGGAGCGAAGTGCCGATGCGACCGCTCGCTCCAACCCGGAAGTTGTCGAGTACCAAATACAATGCTTTTAGTTTTTGAAATATGTAGGACTAACTTATACCTTGCCACCTATTCTGAAAGTAACTGCAGCTCTTTGTTAAGTGTTGCAATGTATTCACTCACTGTAGCAGCTGACGTGTATAGTGTTGATTCATCCACATACATAGACAGCCAGTGCCATGGCATTAGTAAAGATTGAAAAAAGTAAGGGGCCTAGACAGCTGCCGCGAGGAATTCCTGATTCTACCTGTATTATGTTGGAGCATGGTGAAGTTATTAATTACACTTAAATGATCAATAAACCCTGTCACTACAAAGATACAGGCGTCCTTCCTAACTTAGTTTCTGGAGAGGAAGGAAACCGCTCAGGGATTTCACCATGAGGCCAATGGTGACTTTAAAATAGTTACAGAGTTTAATGGCTGTGATAGGAGAAAACTAAGGATGGATCAACAACATTGTAGTTACTCCACAATACTCATTTAATTGACAGAATGAAAGGAAGGAAGCCTGTACTGAAAAATTACAGCACATATCTGGGATGATTTTCTCTTAACAGCTAATCAGAGTTTTGACAGTTGATACACATGTTTGATATCGTTATAAAGCTTAAAATCTTCTCTTTTCAACAGTATATATAGCTTAAATGTATGTTGTGGTCCATGCGACTGATAATGATGGAGCAAGTTACATATGTTTCACAGATTTGTAAAAAACAAACAGTTTTTCTCATGTTCGTTCAACAATGACCTGCTAATTGCAAAGGAAAATGCTTTAAGGCCTACCTTCACTTGTAAATTAAATCCATTAATCTATCCTTCTGGATGGTATCAATTTTGTCAGGTTAATGTGTATGCTAGCTAGTTAACTTAATTAATGTTAGTTGAAACTATGTAAACACAACCATAAGCACTGCATATCCTCAAAGGGGAAGAGGTGACTATCTCTGATATACAAAAACATTTTTAAGGCAATACGCATTTACAAACTATGAAATTTGCTCAATGAAATGAATGTAGCTAGCACCATCGGTAATATACAGTGCTTGCTCTTTCCATCAACAGTGAAAAGAGTCAGGAATGTGATTTGAATGCGTTTCAATGAATGGGAAGGTAGGCACTGCATCCGACAATCAGTGATGCATACCCTGGCACCTCTCCTGAGTGTTTCTTATGCAGTTTTAGCACATGTTGGTATTTTCAACGTACAAACCACCAGAATCATTGAGAGAAAACATTAGATATTTGTTTGTTGTTGTGAACATATTTTTTACTATATTTTTTATTTGGATTTTCACAAGAGCTATTTTGATTCGATTATCACAGGGTAGGCACTGGCTAACTTGCCTACCCTGACTGCACGTCACTGGGTTGAACACAGTAGGGTACCTATCGGTAGGTGTGTAGTTACTGTGTATGTATGGATGAATAGAGTATAATACTTGCATACAACAACAGTAGTTGTGTAGTGACTGTTTACCTTGTCTCTCATCAGGGTATCTCTAACTGCACAGTGAAGGCAGGTGCTGTGGTTCTGATCCCAGAGTGTGCTGTCGATCTGGAGGTGCAGCCGGTGCTGTGCTGCAGACAGGGCACGGCATGCAGACCCTGCCTACACATTCACCTTGACATCCAGCCCAGAAACCACCAGACAGGTGTGTGAACACTCAAAGCCCCATTTTTTATGCTGCTGTTAAAATTGAAAAAGACAACAGTTTGGTAGAGTGCACCCGTATTAGCTTGTAATGCATGGTTTATTTAAAATAGTCTCATTTTGTGTCAGTAAGTAATGCTATCCTCACTCCTGCAGCCTACTGGGTTCTCTGTGTTTCAGCATCATATATGAATGTATGTTACAACGTACCAGAACTAGGAATGGAGATTTGCAAGATTCTGGAATTCACAGTGATCCCTGCTGCTCTGGATGGGCAAGCTACATCCAAGGTACATTCTGTGTGTGTGTGTGTGTGTGTGTGTGTGTGTGTGTGTGTGTGTGTGTGTGTGTGTGTGTGTGTGTGTTGTGTGTGTGTGTGTGTGTTTGTGTTTGTGTGTGTGTGTGTGTGTGCGTCTGTGTGTGTCCATGCGTGGGTGCATGTGTGTGTATTTGTGATTCATTTCTATGTTCATCTATACCCAGCAGGCATGGCTGTCACTGCTGCTTAAAGATAATGCAGTGTCCTTCAACAGTCAGGTGACTGTGTATGTTTGTTCCCACCACTCGAAAGTGGTGCTTCCCTCAGTGGATGAAGGTATTGCATTTCCCATAGTAATCTAACATTTTATGTCATTGCTTTGACTGTCAATACATATTTGTTAGTAATTGATCCTCTGAAATTTTGAGATCTGATAATTATTTGTCCTATCTGCCCTTAGTGTGCTCATCTGCTGCACAGGGGGTTGTAGAAGAGTGTGACAGTGAGTTACATGCTCTATGTTCTACATTTGTTTGTTTCTATGGTTCCTATGTTGTTAATACCATATAAATAGAATTACTAGAATGGGTATCTCTATTCAGGAATGTAACCATAGGAGTAAAGCAAGAAGTAAAAACAGAAAGCACTGTACAGCATTCAACCGGGTTCCATTTCTATTCAACTCATTCTAATTCTTTGGTTATTACATCTCCTGTGTCCTGTGTGCAGGACTTTAATTTTGGTCTAAGAAGCTAAATTGTTTTAAGAAGGTCATATCAAGGATCATTTAGCTATTTGATTTAGATTTGTAAGAACACTTGAGGTATAATTTGTTTTATATATTATAAAATAATTTGATGAAAAATTATTTTTGAACTTCCTGCTACTATATATATATATATACACACTCAAGTGTAAAGGAATGAATAAGAATATGTACATAAAAGTATATGGATGAGCGATGGCCGAACGGCGTAGGCAAGATGTAGTAGATGGATTAGAGTACAGTATATATATATATGAGATGAGTAACGTAGGGTACGTAAACATTATATATAGTGGCATTGTTTAAAGTGGCTAGTGATACATTTATTAAATCCAATTTTTACAGTGCCTTGCGAAAGTATTCGCCCCCCTTGAACTTTGCGACCTTTTGCCACATTTCAGGCTTCAAACATAAAGATATAAAACTGTATTTTTTTGTGGAGAATCAACAACAAGTGGGACACAATCATGAAGTGGAACGACATTTATTGGATATTTAAAACTTTTTTAACAAATCGAAAACTTTTTCACCTTTTGCTGCGATTACAGCTGTAAGTCGCTTGGGGTATGTCTCTATTAGTTTTGCACATCGAGCGACTTAATTTTTTCCCCATTCCTCCTTGCAAAACAGCTTGAGCTCAGTGAGGTTGGATGGAGAGCATTTGTGAACAGCAGTTTTCAGTTCTTTCCACAGATTCTCGATTGGATTCAGGTCTGGACTTTGACTTGGCCATTCTAACACCTGGATATGTTTATTTTTGAACCATTCCATTGTAGATTTTGCTTTATGTTTTGGATCATTGTCTTGTTGGAAGACAAATCTCAGTCCCAGTCTCAGGTCTTTTGCAGACTCCATCAGGTTTTCTTCCAGAATGGTCCTGTATTTGGCTCCATCCATCTTCCTATCAATTTTAGCCATCTTCCCTGTCCCTGCTGAAGAAAAGCAGGCCCAAACCATGATGCTGCCACCACCATGTTTGACAGTGGGGATGGTGTGTTCAGGGTGTTGCTTTTACGCCAAACATAACATTTTGCATTGTTGCCAAAAAAGTTCAATTTTGGTTTCATCTGACCAGAGCACCTTCTTCCACATGTTTGGTGTGTCTCCCAGGTGGCTTTTGGCAAACTTTAAACAACACTTTTTATGGATATCTTTAAGAGCTGGCTTTCTTCTTGCCACTCTTCCATAAAGGCCAGATTTGTGCAATATACGACTGATTGTTGTCCTATGGACAGAGTGTCCCACCTCAGCTGTAGATCTCTGCAGTTCATCCAGAGTGATCATGGGCCTCTTGGCTGCATCTCTGATCAGTCTTCTCCTTGTATGAGCTGAAAGTTTAGAGGGACGGCCAGGTCTTGGTAGATTTGCAGTGGTCTGATACTCCTTCCATTTCAATATTATCGCTTGCACAGTGCTCCTTGGGATGTTTAAAGCTTGGGAAATCTTTTTGTATCCAAATCCGGCTTTAAACTTCTTCACAACAGTATCTCGGACCTGTCTGGTGTGTTCCTTGTTCTTCATGATGCTCTCTGCGCTTTTAACGGACCTCTGAGACTATCACAGTGCAGGTGCATTTATACGGAGACTTGATTACACACAGGTGGATTGTATTTATCATCATTAGTCATTTAGGTCAACATTGGATCATTCAGAGATCCTCACTGAACTTCTGGAGAGAGTTTGCTGCACTGAAAGTAAAGGGGCTGAATAATTTTGCACGCTCAATTTTGGAGTTTTTGATTTGTTAAAAAGTTTGAAATATCCAATAAATGTCGTTCCACTTCATGGTTGTGTCCCACTTGTTGTTGATTCTTCACAAAAAAATACAGTTTTATATCTTTATGTTTGAAGCCTGAAATGTGGCAAAAGGTCGCAAAGTTCAAGGGGGCCGAATACTTTCGCAAGGCACTGTAATTATTGAATGGGATAGAGATTTGAGTCAGTATGTTGGCAGCAGCTGTACTGACCTCGCCTTCTGGATGATAGCGGGGTGAACAGGCAGTGGCTTGGGTGGTTGTTGTCCTTGATGATCTTTTTGGCCTTCCTGTGACATCGGGTGGTGTAGGTTTCATGGAGGGCAGGTAGTTTGCCCCCGGTGATGCGTTGTGCAGACCTCACTACTCTCTGGAGAGCCTTACGGTTGCAGGCAAAGCAGTTGCCGTACCAGTCGGTGATACAGGCCGACAGAATGCTCTCGATTGTGCATCTGTAAAAGTTTGTGAGTGTTTTTGGTGACAAGCCAAATTTTTTCAGCCTTCTGAGGTTGAAGAGGCGCTGCTGCACCTTCTTCACCACACTGTCTGTGTGGGTGTACCATTTCAGTTTGTCTGTGATGTATACGCAGAGGAACTTAAAACTTTCCAACTTCTTCACTACTTTGCCATCGATGTAGATAGGGTTCTGCTCCCTCTGCTGCTTCCTAAAGTACACGATCATCTCCTTTGTTATGTTGACATTGAGTGTGAGGTTATTTTGCTGACACCACACTTCGAGGGCCCTTACCTCCTCCCTGTTGGCCGTCTCGCCGTTGTTGGTAATCAAACCTACCACTGTAGTGTCGTCTGCAAACTTGATAATTGAGTTGGAAGCGTGCATTGCCACGCAGTTATGGGTGAACAGGGAGTACAGGAGAGGACTGAGAACGCACCCTTGTGGGGCCTCAGTGTTGAGGATCATCGGGGTGGAGATGTTATTTTCTACCCTCACCACCTGGGGGAGGCCCATCAGGAAGTCCAGGACCCAGTTGCACAGGGCGGGGTCGAGACCCAGGGTCTCGTGGTTAATGACGAGTTTGGAGGGTACTATAATGTTAAATGCTGAGCTGATGTTGATGAACAGCATTCTTACATAGGTATTCCTCTTGTCCAGATGGGTTAGGGCGGCAGTGTGCAGTGTGATTGCAATTGTGTCGTCTGTGGACCCATTGGGGCGGTAAGCAAATTGGAGTGGGTTTAAGGTGTCAGGTAGGGTGGAGGTGATATGGTCCTTGACTAGTCTCTCAAAGCACTTCATGATGACGGAAGTGAGAGCTACGTTGCGATATAGTCGTTTAGCTCAGTTACCTTAGCTTTCTTGGGAACAGGAACAATGGTGGCCCTCTTGAAGCATGTGGGAACAGCAGACTGGGATAAGGATTGATTGAATATGTCCGTAAACACACCAGCCAGCTGGTCTGCACATGCTCTGAGGATGCTGCTAGGGATGCCGTCTGGGCCAGCAGTCTTGCGAGGGTTAACATGTTTAAATGTTTTTCTCACGTTGGCTGCAGGGAAGGAGAGCCAGCAGGTTTTGGTTGCGGGCCGTGTCGGTGGCACTGTATTGACCTCAAAGCGAGCAAAGAAGTTGTTTAGTTTGTCTGGGAACAAGACATCGTGGTCCGCAACGGAGCTGGTTTTCTTTTTGTAGTCCATGATTGACTGTAGACCCTGCCACATACCTCTCGTGTCTGAGCCGTTGAACTGCGACTCTACTTTGTCTCTATACTGACGTTTAGCTTGTTTGATCGCCTTGTGCAGGGAGTAGCTTCACTGTTTGTTTTCAGTAATGTTTCCGGTTGCCTTGCCCTGATTAAAAGCAATGGTTCACACTTACAGTTTGCTCGAATGCTGCCATCAATCCACAGTTTCTGGTTGGGGAAGGTTTTAATAGTCGCTGTGGGTACAACATCACCGATGCACTTGCTAATAAATTCACTCACCGATTCAGCGTATTCATCAATTTTGTTGTCCGACGCTATGCGGAACATATCCCAGTCCACGTGATCGAAGCAATCTTGAAGCGCGGAATCCGATTGGTCGGACCAGCGTCATACAGACCTGAGCACGGGCGTTTCCTGTTTTTGTTTCTGTCTATAGGCTGGGAGCAAAAAAATGGAGTCGTGGTCAGATTTTCCGAAAGGTGGGCGGGGGAGGGCTTGTAAGCGTCACGGAAGTTAGAGTAACAATCATCCAGGGTTTTGTCAGCACGGGTCACGCATTCTATATGCTGACAAAAATTAGGGAGCCTTGTTTTCAGATTAGCCTTGTTAACATCCCCAGCTACAATAAATGCAGCCTCAGAATATGTGGTTTCCAGTTTACATAGAGTCCGATGAAGTTATTTCACGGCTGTTGATTTGTCTGCTTGGGGGGGATATACACGAATGTGATTATAATTGAAGAGAATAATCTTGGTAGATAATGCGGTCGGTATTTGATTGTAAGGAATTCTAGGTCAGGTGAACAAAAGGACTTGTTCCTGTATGTTGTTATGGTCACACCACGTCTCGTTAATCATAAGGCATACACCCCGTCCTTCTTCTTTCCAGAGAGTTGTTTGTTTCTGTCGGCGTGATGCGTGAAGAAACGAGGTGGCTATACCAACTCTGATAACGTATTCCGAGTGAGCCATGTTTCGGTGACACAAAGAACGTTACAATCTCTGATGTCTCTCTGAAAGGCAACCCTTGCTCGGATTTCATCTACCTTGTTGTCAAGAGACTGGACATTGGCGAGTAGTATACTCGGGAGTGGTGCGTAATGTGCCCGTCTACAGAGCCTGACCACTCCGTCAGCCCCTTCTGTGGCAACGTTTTTTTTGGGTCGTCGGCTGGGATCCGAACCACTGTCCTGGGTGGTGGACCAAACAGAGGATCCGCTTGGGAAAGTTGTATTTCTGGTCGTAATGTTGGTAAGTTGACGTTGCTCTTATATCCAATAGTTCCTCACGGCTGTATGTAATAAAATGTAAGATTTCCTGTGGTAACAATGTAAGAAATAATACATTAAAAAAACAAAATACTGCATAGTTTCCGAGGAACGCGAAGCGAGCACCGTAAGTCTAGGAATGCCTTGATATTCTCCAGATTTCATGATAACATCCACACATTCAAGGCACCCAGTGCCAGAGGCAGCAAAGAAACCCCAAAACACCTCTGAACCTCCTCAATGTTTGACTGTATGGAAGGTGTTATTTTTTGTTATGGCCTAATTTTGTTTACTGTAAACATAGAGATGGTGTGCTTTACCAAAAAGCTCTAATTTGGTCTCATCTGTCCACAGGACACTCTCCCAGAAGGATGTTGACATGTTCAGGTGTGTTTGGGAAATAGCAGTCAGGCTTTCGTATGTCTCTCTCTCAGCAGTGGGGTCCTCCTGGGTCTCCTACCATATTCATAACCCCTTTCATTGAGTTGGCAACGGATGGTGTGAGTTGAAACTGATGTACCTTGTGTCTGAAGGTCAGCTTGTGTTTGAAGATCTGTGTGGTACTTTCCTAACCATTTGAACAATCCTTCCCTGCAATCTTCAACGTTTTCTCTTGCAGCCATGTCCAGGCAGGTTGGCTACAGTGGGATGGGTCTTAAAACCTATCAATAACATTACGTACGGTGGAAACAGGAACATCAAGGTCTCTGGAGATGGGCTTGTAACCTTGAGATTGTCCATGCTTGGCTGCAATCTTGTGTCTGACCTCCTCAGATAATGATCTTGTTTTCTTGTTCATACAAAACATGAGTCCTTTTCTCTATATTCAAACTGGTTGAATTAGTGATTTTTATATTGTGGTGCATTATGGTGCATTATGTTAAAAAAGTTCAAGGGTGCCCATATTTCTGGTACGGGGGGACCTTCAAATGAGTCTTGTGACAAAACCGACATGTTCATGAGAGTCTCACCTTTGCATAGTGGAGTCAAAATAGTGTGTAGCCCACACTACAGACAGAAGTTGGCAGATCGGCTGTACTGACTTCAGACCCCTTTAGTCCCCTTCAGACAATTTTCGGGGGTGTAGAGCAAAACAGAGAACACCATCGTGTTCGTGGGAGTCTCATCTTTTCATAGAGGGGTCATAATAGTTCAGATGCTACAGACGATTTTGTGAGAAGACCGATTTTCGGGATGTCTCATGGTCTGACAAACACCTCCTTAGCTCTGTTAACTTTCACCACAGATGCGTAAGTGCGACATAGGAGGATGCGGTGATGTGATGCATCAAATGCAAAAAACAGATGTCTAGCTTCAACTGACAGATTTTTATGGGGATTTTTGTATTATGTTAATTTGATTATCAATTGCCTCCCTGTTGAAATGCAACCTCTTGTCAAGGGCTGTGCCAAGGATTAGAGTTAGAGTTAGGATTAGGGTTAAGACTAGAGTTAGGGTTAGAGTTAAGACTAGTTTAGGGCTAGTGCATAATTAAAGTAGTTGAACAGTTTGCTGATAGTCAGTTGAGCATAAATAAATCATCTGTAGGGGACTATCCAAACCAATAAATAGTTTGTCCATGGCCATTTGTTCTGTTTTTCCATAATGATTCTGGTTTATTTGAAGTGAGAAAGTGACATTTTTCGGCTCTGTAATTGGCCAGTGTGTCTGTCAGTCCCTAGTTTCAGCGCTCTGATTGATCAGGAAAGTCATGAGGTGAGGCTGCAAGTCAACAAGGCAGATGACAGCCCCTACCCACTGGAAATGTGCCTACAACATGAAGTTAACGGAGTGTGCAGGGTCCGTGATGTACTTGGCATTCATTTAAACTCAGTTAATATGCAACAATTTTCTCAGACTTTCACCCTTCCCAGTGATAGCATGTTGCTTGTTGTCTTTCAGACCTGTAAGGAGAGTACAGTTCCACTGCACTCTGTCACCCCCTGCATGTGCTTCCAGGTACTGATTTTATTTCCCCTTATTTTTTATTTAACTAGTCAAGTCAGTTAAGAACAAATTATTATTTACAATGACAGCCTACCCCAGCCAAAAACAGATGACAATTGGCCAAATGTGCACCACGTTATGGCACTCTCAATCACAGCCGGATGTGACACAGCCTGGATTTGAACTAGGGACTGTAGTGACACCTCTTGCACTGAGCTATAGTGCCTTAGACCACTGCACCACTCAGAAGCTCAAGCTGGATTAGGCCTACAGTAGTGCTGTTAATAGACACATCCAACTCAGTGTGAGACAAAGTTATCCCCTTTGTGTTGCTCTCTGTTTTGTGTGTGTTTTAGTAATCAGTGTGTGTGTGTCTCAGGTGTATGCAAATCGTGTCTGTGTTTCAGGTGTGTATTAATCAGGTTGTGTTAATAGGGGTGTGTGTTTCAGGTGTGCTAATTGGTTGTGTGTGTGTTTCAGGTGTGGTGGAATAAAGGAGACGAGAGGTCTCATCGATCCATTAGCTGTCCCTTTAGAAACCACACCGGTAAGAGAAGAACCATGCAGCATCCTTCTTGTTACACCTGTGTTACACTATGACAGTAATGAATGTGGGCCATGAAGTTGATTCCCATTGCATCTATAACTCCCCTATAAAGTATGGTATATTATACCTTTATCTCTCTGACCAGAGCTGCTGCAGAGGAATGTATGGGAGAATGTGTCAGTATCTGTGGTGCAGGGCCAAATGAACAGTGGTGGTGCCATGCTATCCTGGAACCTGACTGCCCCCTGTAGGGTGGAGGCAGAAGTGTGGCCCTGCCAGAAAGGTGCAGGCTTGGACATGGACAGGTGCACAGAGCTGGTTGCCTTTAGGCAGCGTCTGTCAGATGACATTTGGAGGGAAAACAGCAGGGGACACTGGGTACATATATCCAACCATTTGATTGATGCTTTTGATAATTTCTTGGCTTTTTATTGGTGCGTCTTTAGTGACCTTTTCGTTGTTGGGATATAACGTTAATGTCATGTAGCAATTGTTTGTTTTGTTTTTTACTTGTGGCTTTTTTATGGTCTGGTGAGATATGAATAAGACATATTTTGATTGAATGATAGATACATTTGTTATATGTTTTAGCTGATGCCCGGTGTGTTTGAGGATGTCGTACTTGGCCTCGATCTCTGTGTGATGGTAAGATACTTCTACAGGTTGACTCTCGTTGTTCCCCAGTACTGAACTGGGATCCTGTCGTATCATGATGAGAGCTCATCTTATGTTAAGTGTGTGTGTGTGTGTGTGTGTGTGTGTGTGTGTGTGTGTGTGTGTGTGTGTGTGTGTGTGTGTGTGTGTGTGTGTGTGTGTGTGTGTGTGGGTGGGGGGTCTCCATCCCTCCAGGTAAAAGGGAAGAACAGTGAGCTTGGCCCCTTCTGTCCCATTGACTGTGAGTATTTTAGGAGAGGGCTGAGGTATCATTATCAAAGTTGATATGGATCCTACTGGAACTAATACAAGTTAGATTTCCTGGCCACAGATTTTTGGTGTTTAAAAAGATGGCTGTTATGTTCAAATCTGTATCATCAATAAAGTATTTATTTGTATGCTCAATAAAATACATGTTCACAGGAGGGAAGCTGGTAAGAAATTCTATGAGGATTGGAAAATAATAATGTCTTTACTTCTCCCTTTCAGCCAGTTGGTGGCACTGGCGCTGGAGTCTGTTGGTCCTGCTCTCCCTGATGCTGGCTGTCCTAGCAGCAATGTGTCTATATTTCCTGCATGGTAAACTGAAACGTGAGTCACTCTGGTCCTTCCCCAACTACACACATGCAAAGCCACTGTGTGTAGAGACAAAAAGAGTCCAAAAGTGTTAAACTTGTGTTAGGTTTGTGTTGGCTACCCCGCCCCATGGCGGCAGGGTAGCCTAGTGGTTAGAGCGTTGGACTAGTAACCGAAAGGTTGCAAGTTCGAATCCCCGAGCTGACAAGGTACAAATCTGTCGTTCTGCCCCTGAACAGGCAGTTAACCCACTGTTCCTAGGCTGTCATTGAAAATAAGAATATGTTCTTAACTGACTTGCCTAGAAGGTAAAAAAGGTAAAGGTAAAAATAATAAATAAAAAAACACTGTGGTGAAGTGAGTTCTAGGCTCTTCTCACCACAGATGTGCTCTCTGCCTCCCACCAAATCAGTCTTAATAGAGAGAGAGGAGTAGTTTTAAAGGAGATCGACATGTAGAGAAAGAGTGCCCCCTGAGTGGCACAGTGGTCTAAGGCACTGCATCACTGTGGTTAGAGGTGTCACTACAGACCAGGGTTTGATCCCGGGCTGCATCACAACCAGCCGTGATTGGGAGTCCCATAGGATGGTGCACAATTGGCCCAGGATTGTTAGGGGAGGGTTTGACCACAGGGGTTTTACTTTGCTCATCACGCTCTAGCGACTCCTTGTAGTTCCTGCAGGCTGACCTTGATCGTCAGTTGAACTGTGAACTTTCTTCTGACACATTGGTGTAGGCTGACCTCAGTCGTCAATTGAATGGTGTTTCCTCTGACACATTAGTGCGGCTGGCTTCCGGGTTAAGTGGGTTATGTTTCAGAGGACGCATTACTCGACCTTCACTTCACGAGCCCGTTGGGGAGTTGCAGCGATGAGACAAGATTGAAAAAATACAAAACATTTAAAGAAAGAGAATGAAGATCTTTCCTATACTACGTGTATTCCTCAGTTTCCCAGATTCCCTCTCCTTTTGGGGTTGGACAATGATCCAGGGCTTTTGTAAAGGTCAAACAACTCTTACTTGAAATGACACAGGAGACTCTGTGTTACAGAACCATGTCAGTGTGTTTCACATCACATTTCTGTCTCTCCAACAGGGTGGGCATGGGAATGGTACCAGAAGGAGTGTGGTCGACGTAAGCAGGTTTCTCATACTCCAAATACACAATCTGAAAATAAAGAAGATACATATTCATCTAGCAATAATCATTGACAAAACAATGGAAAATGAATGTTTCTAACTCCCCATGCCCTTTGCCTCCCTCCCTCCCTCTCTACTTCCTTTCTTCTTTCCATCCCTCCCTCCTTCCGTCCCTCCCTCCTTCCCTCCTTCCCTTCTCCCTCCCTCCGTCCTGCCCTCCCCTCCCTTCCTCCCTCCTTATATCCCTCCTTCCTTTCCTTCCCTCCCTCCCTCCCTCCCTCCCTCCCTCCCTCCCTCCCTCCCTCCCTCCCTCCCTCCCTCCCTCCCTCCGTAGTAGCCAACAGGGGACACATAGTGCTGCTGAGCCCGCCGGACGTGGATGGCTCTGTGTCAGAGCTGGTGTGTGAGCTCGGTTCCTCTCTGTGTGCCCAGGGCTTCAGTGTCTCTGTGGACCTGTGGAGTCGGGCTGAGCTGTGCTCTCTGGGGCCCCTGCCATGGCTGCACTCCCAGCTGCAGCACCTGGACAGTCAAGGGATCCGGGCAATACTGGTACTGACACAGGCAGCCTGGGAGAGGGCAGAGGACTGGGTCCGACAGTGGGACCAGCAGGGCCAACAGGGAAAGGATATAGTCCAGGGAGTGGAGAAGGAGGAGGGGGGTGAGGAGATGGAGGGGGAGGATAATGGGCTTCTCCAGGGCTTGTCCTCCCCGTATGCAGATGTGTTCAGTGCCGCTCTGAGCTGCATCAAGGCAGAACACAAACTGGGCTGTGCTGGAGAGCGCTTCCTCCTGGTGCACTTTGAGGCCCATTCTGCCAAGCCCCCCAGCAGTAAGAGGGGTCTCCCAGAGCTGTTTCAAGGGCTGCCCATGTTCCATCTGCCCTCCCAGAGCCAGGGGCTTCTCGCTGAGCTAGCCATGGGGCCCACAGGGCCCGAGGCTGGTATAGGTGGACATAGGGTCTGAAGGAAGCTACACAGAGACTGTCTGGGGGACTTATGCTTTTGTGGAGAGACTCAGGGGGGTACCTGATTAAGGAACTGCCTCATAAGTGTGTTGTCACTGGATCGCAGGCCGTGCCGTTTACAGCAGAACAGTCACCCTGAGATCAAATCTACCCCAACCACTAAGACAATACCGGCCCCCCTCATCACCACAATAACCCCAGACTTTACATTCACACTGAATACACTGGACATGCAATGTGTTGGATGCAGAAGCCTTGGATTGTATTTGGTGATGTTATGAGGGCTTTTATTGAGCCAATACACAGTGTGTAACCTACAGTAGGCGTACACCTTCAGGAAGGACTTCTATGTGTGAATTATTATGTAGGCTACATGAAATGTTTAACAATTGTTCTTTATCTTACTCTTAATTCATGATTTGTAGATAGAAATGTCTGAAAGGCCTATTGGAATATTTGCTGGATCAAAACTCAAGATAGGACAAACCTGAATGCTATGCAGTAATCTAGAGGTTAGAGAGGCAGACCAGCAGCTGGAAGGTTCACGGTTTTAACTGCTCTCTGATCCCATGTAACAACTCCTGGCATTGTTCCCTTAAGCAAGGCACTCTCCACCCAAAATTTGCTCTCCATCCAGGGGTGCTGCCCTGCTGCTGATCCTCTGCCTCTCCTAGTGTGTGTGTGTCTGTGGGTGTTGAGAAAGGCAGAAGACAAATTCCTGTTCTAACCAGTGGACAATAAAGATATATTTTATTATATTCTCCTTATCTGTTTATGCATTAGTGTAGAAATTAAATGTGGTAAGCCTATGTAAATGACCCAAATGAATATTGACCAAAACATAATCTCTATCATGGACTGAATAATGCATTATTTTTTTCAAAGTTCAAGATGAAAAATAAATATATTTCGATACAAACAAGAATTTCTCATGGCAATTTCTATTGTCACTAGGAGGAAAATAGTACTTTGCGATTTCAAAAATGTTTTAAAAAGACAACAAATATCTGGGAAATGGCCGCCAGAGGGGTTGCGCGACAGCCAGGAATGCAGCCCCGGTCTCACACTTGTGCAGTTATAAATAACATTGATTATCTGTGTGGTGGTGCTCTAGCTGGCCAACGTGTACTGTAGTCCCGGACCCTTTCGCCCCTCAAGAGACTGTGATTGGTCAAGGGCTATTTGAGAGAAAACGAGATCAACCAGAACGACTGCAGCTGATCTCAACCGTGCAAAAAGGCTTCCCAAAGAAAGCTGCAAAGCTCAGTCAATTCTTTGAAGAGTGCCTTCGGACAAAACTGTTAGTTTCCCGATAATTTCCTCTTCACGCTCAGGGTGTAACTAGTAGGGTGTAACTAGCCCCTGTTCTTGCTCTTGCTGAACAAAAAAAATCCTCGGTATGATCACAACAACTTTTGGAGCTATGTCAACAAAACGATTTTGTGGTAAGAGAGAAAAATGTAGATAATTTTTGAGTAAAGTAGTAATATGTTGGATGAATGTGTTCCCCACCCCTACTAGGGGGTAACTGTCCCCTGGGGGCTTGTTAACGTTACCCCTTTATGGTTATGAATGTGTTTCTACCTGTCATTTAGACAATGACTAGCCCAGTTAGCGCTAGTTTATGCTAACTTGCTCAAGCAACTTCACTAGCAGTAAATGATAGCCAGCTATCTAGTTAGCATAAGCTGCTCGGAGTGCAAGCTAGCAACCTTAATACAAGATCATCTGAGGTAAAATAACCATACATTAAAAGATAAAGTAACTTATTTTCAGTTGTTAATGTTTCTACTTGTGATTGATAGCTTTACAGTTAATGTAACATTATCACCTTTTAGCTATTTTACTCAGCTTTTTATGTCATATAGCAAGATAGCTATCTACGTTTTTAAGAGAGAGCATTTCAATTGGCAACTAAGATCATGAGGCATTGATAAGCTATATTCTTCAATAATCAAATGGCAGGTCGATGTATAATTAATTTATAGGTCCAAAAAATGGATGTAGCATCGCAGATTGCCCCTTTTAATTAGTTCATTGATTAAAGTTAGTGTTCAACCTAATCCTGAACTGTGTGCTTTCCTATCTGTGTACCCTGGTCCCCACTATAGAACTTGATGATTCCACCTCTCCCATACTGTCTCAGTGGTGTGAGGTTCTGTGTTGTGCACTATAGCCCGTTACCACATCATATGTGATTGAATATTATCTGCTGTTGGCTTGTGTGGGTGTATGTGTTATGCAACTGTTAGAGGAATTCTAAATTCCTATATGTTTTGTAGCCAAAACCAAATTCAAACTCTCTCTATTTCATTAATGAGTTGTAAATTCATTAATTATGCATGAAATAGATTGAGACCAGTCTTAAAAGTCAAGTAATAGTGTTTAATTCAAGTGAGTACTGTCTCCAAATACAAAGAACATTACATTTTAAGGAGAGAACATAAAATGATGTCATCAGTTTCTCACACTCTCTCCGATCCTCACAATAGCGCAGTGTCTTCAGATCTGGAGACTGTCTTCTACTCCCCTCATAAAACAAACATTCCAATCTGTCTAAAAGATATACTTTTCTCCACTAATGGAACATCAAACAAACATTCTTATCTGTCTGAAAATATATATTCCATCCCTCTCCCTTAAACCCGCAAGGTATAGACAATTAATTTGTTTTACCTACATCTTCGGTCCTCGTTTAACTAAGAACCCATACATTTCATACCATAACATAATAGTATTAAAATAGATGGTTCTAATTTAAATGTATACATAATTAATCATTTCAACCATCATTTCCTCCAACAGCAACATAGCAACATAGCTGACTTGAGATATTGTCAACAGTTTCAGGGCCATACCGATTAACATGAAGACAGGAACTGTACGGTCTTTTGTTAGATAACAGGAGCCAGGTGTGAGATAACTGTATCGAGAGTATGAGCGCATAGATATTCTACACAACTACAACGACTGACCGTTGAAGCACCTAGGGGGCTGGGACCAGCTTGTGCGCCAACAATCAACGATAGGCTGAATGAGTTTAAACCATGCCCAGTCTCTACTCTGACAGGCCGGCTCGGAAGCAGAAACGATTTCTGTCAGAGTATTAAAGATGATACCGTTAGTGTGTTGGCTAGTTCTCTGTACTGCCCTGCGTGGTGTTACAGCGAACCTGTATATACGAAAATTGCATTTATTATTATTTATGTATTTATTTATGCACTTATTGCTTAGCTAATAAAAAGTACATAGTATACAATCGGTGACTCAGTGTCAAATTTATCCTGATACCAGATTTGATTGACGCAACCTTTAACAGTGGCTGGTATGTAGGGAGGAGTGAGGGATGAGGACTGGCTTGCCTCTCCTGGCTGCAGGGCTGTACTCAGTGCTGTCCCAGGTGGTTCTGGTCCGAGGCTGTCCAGACTCCTGTAAGGAATGCTCAGGGCCTCAGAATGACCTGTGTCTGGAGTGCAGAACAGGCTGGACCCTCCATGTCAACACATGTGTAGTGTGAGGTTCTGTATTATGCACTATAGCCCTTACCATATCATATGTGATTGAATATTATCTGCTGTTGGCTTGTGTGGGTATATGTGTTATGCAACATAGCTGACTTGAGACATTGTTAACTGTTTCAGGGCCATGGGCCTTTCTCGTGATTGAAAAATTACAGAATAACATAAAAACAGGAACGGTGCAATGAGTTGCGGGGAACACATACAGAACGTAGTGTAGGGAACAAACGGTCTTTTGTTAGATAACAGGAGCCAGGTGTATGATAACTGTATCGAGAGTATGGGCGCATAGATATTCTACACAACAACACCTGACCGCTGAAGCGCCTGGGGGCTGGGACCAGTTCGTGCGCCAACAATCAACAATAGGCTGGGTGAGTTTAAACCACGCCCAGTCTCTACTCTGTGACAGGCCGGCTCGGAAGCAGGAACTATTTCTGTCAGAGTATATTATAATAACTTTGTCAGGAACAAGTCAGTTCTCTGTTCTACCCTGCGTGGTGTTACAGCGAACCCGTATATACGAAAATTGCATTTACCACGTATTGCTTAGCTAATAAAAAGTACATAGTATACAATCGGTGACTCAGTGTCATACTTATCCTGATACCAGATTCAATTGACGCAACCATTAACAGTAGGTGAGTGGGACAGTGGGATAGTTTGCGTGTGAGTATGTCGCAGAGTGTGTCTTTCTCTAAATCCTGTGTGGCTCAGTTGGTAAAGCATGGCGCTTGTAACTTTTTTTATTTTATTTTCATTTTTTAAGTCAACCTTTAATTAACCAGGCAAGTCAGTTATGAACAAATTCTTATTTACAATGAAGGCCTACACCGTCCAAACCTGGATGACGCTGGGCCAATTGTGTGCCGCCCTATGGGACTCCCAATCATGGTCGGTTGTGGGTTTGATTCCTTGATTCCCACGGGAAAACAGTACGAAAATGTATACACTCACTACTGTACGTCGCTCTGGATAAGAGCGTGTGCTAATTTACTAAAATGTCAATGACAATTTTGGCGTATGTGTTTATAATGCATTAGTTTATAAAAAAATACTGTAATGCAATTTATATAATACCTGCTCTGTTCCTATAATACCTGCTCTGTTCTGTTCCTACAATACCTGCTCTGTTCTGTTCCTATAATACCTGCTCTGTTCTGTTCCTATAATACCTGTTATGTTCCTATTAGAGGTCAACCGATTATGATTTTTCAAAGGTGTTACCGATACGATTATTGGAGGACCAAAAAAAGCTGATACCGATTTATCGACCAATTTTGTATTTTTATTTATTTGTAATAATGACAATTACAACAATACTGAATGAACACTTAATTTAACTTAATATAATACATCACTAACAATCCATTTAGCCTCAAATAAATAATGAAACATGTTCAATTTGGTTTAAATAATGCAAAAACAAATGTTGGAGAAGAAAGTAAAAGTGCAATATGTGCCATGTAAGAAAGCTAATGTTTAAGTTCCTTGTTCAGAACATGAGAACATATGAAAGCTGGTGGTTCCTTTTAACATGAGTCTTCAATATTCCCAGGTAAGAAGTTTTAGGTTGTAGTTATTATAGAAATTATAGGACTATTTCTCTCTATACCATTTGTATTTCATATACCTTTGACTATTGGATGTTATTATAGGCACTTTAGTATTGCCAGTGTAACAGTATAGCTTCTGTCCCTCTCCTCGCCCCTACCTGGGCTCGAACCAGGAACACATTGACAACATGTCACGACTTCTGCCGAAGTCATTGCCTCTCCTTGTTCGGGTGGTGGTCAGCGTTCGACGTCACCGGTCTTCCAGCCATCAGTGATCCTTTTTTCATTTTCCATTGGTTTTGTCTTATCTTCCCACACACCTGTTTTCTATCCCATTCATTACCTGTTTTGTATTTAACCCTCTGTTTCCCCTCATGTCTTTGTCAGAGATTGTTTTATTGTCAGTGTAGTGTGTTTGTTGTATTAGGTGCGCGTCGGGTCCTCGTACCCATGTTTGTTTGTTTATGTACGTTTAGTGTTATGGAGCACACTCCGTGGACTTTATTAAAAGACTCCATTTTACACTCCATTTGACTCTCCTGCGCCTGACTTCCCTGCCACCTATTACACCTATGCATGACACAACAGCCACCCTCGAAGCAGCGTTACCCATGCAGAGCAAGGGGAATAACTACTCCAAGTCTCAGAGCGAGTGACGTTTGAAACGCTATTAGCACGCACCCCGCTAACTAGCTAGCCATTTCACATCGGTTACGCCAGCCTAATCTCGGGAGTTGATGGGCTTGAAGTCATAAACAGAGCAAAGAGCTGCTGGCAAAAATACCTGCTCTGTTCTGTTCCTATAATACCTGCTCTGTTCTGTTTTGTTCCTATAATGCCTGTTTTGTTCCTATAATACCTGCTCTGTTCCTATAATACCTGCTCTGTTCTGTTCCTATAATACCTGCTCTGTTCTGTTCCCATAATACCTGTTCTGTTCCTACAATACCTGTTCTGTTCCTATATTACCTGCTCTGTTCTGTTCCTATAATACCTGCTCTGTTCTCTTCCTATAATACCTGTTCTGTTCCTATAGTACCTGTTCTGTTCCGTTCCTATAACACCCGTTCTGTTCCTATAATACCTGTCATATTCTCCTCCTGTAATTATTGTTCTGTTCTGTTCCTATAATACCTGTTGTGTTCCTATAATACCTGTTGTATTCCTATAATACCTGTTCTGTTCTGTTCCTATAATACCTGTTCTGTTCCTATAGTACATGTTCTGTTCTGTTCCTATAATACCTGTTCTGTTCCTATAATACCTGTTCTGTTGTGTTCCTATAATACCTGTTCTGTTGTGTTCCTATAATACCTGTTCTGTTGTGTTCCTATAACACCTGTTCTGTTCCTATAATACCTGTTGTGTTCCTATAATACCTGTTCTGTTCCTATAATACCTGTTCTGTTGTGTTCCTATAACACCTGTTCTGTTCCTATAATACCTGTTGTGTTCCTATAATACCTGTTCTGTTCCTATAATACCTGTTATGTTGTGTTCCTATAACACCTGTTCTGTTCCTATAATACCTGTTCTGTTCCTATAATACCTGTTCTGTTGTGTTCCTATAATACCTGTTCTGTTGTGTTCCTATAATACCTGTTCTGTTCCTATAACACCTGTTCTGTTCCTATAATACCTGTTCTGTTGTGTTCCTATAATACCTGTTCTGTTGTGTTCCTATAATACCTGTTCTGTTCCTATAATACCTGTTCTGTTGTGTTCCTATAACACCTGTTCTGTTGTGTTCCTATAACACCTGTTCTGTTGTGTTCCTATAATACCTGTTCTGTTGTGTTCCTATAGTACATGTTCTGTTCTGTTCCTATAATACCTGTTCTGTTCCTATAATACCTGTTCTGTTGTGTTCCTATAATACCAGTTCTGTTGTGTTCCTATAATACCTGTTCTGTTCCTATAATACCTGTTCTGTTGTGTTCCTATAACACCTGTTCTGTTCCTATAATACCTGTTCTGTTGTGTTCCTATAGTACATGTTCTGTTCTGTTCCTATAATACCTGTTCTGTTCCTATTATACCTGTTCTGTTGTGTTCCTATAATACCTGTTCTGTTGTGTTCCTATAATACCTGTTCTGTTCCTATAATACCTGTTCTGTTGTGTTCCTATAACACCTGTTCTGTTCCTATAACACCTGTTCTGTTCCTATAATACCTGTTGTGTTCTTTCATGTTCTGTTCCTATAAACCTGTTGTGTTCCTATAATACCTGTTCTGTTGTGTTCCTATAACACCTGTGAAACCCAGTGTTCCTATAATACCTGTTCTGTTCAGTGTTCCTATAACACCTGTTCTGTTCCTGATAATACCATGTTGACAAACAAACATAGACTGCCCATAACTCACCCCTGTTCTGTTCCTATAAACCAAAACACTGTTAAAGGTCAGAACTATAGTACCCTGTTGTGTTCCAAAGGTGCGGACTCTGGCTGTGTTCCTATAATCCTGTTCTGTGGGCGTCTGTAATACCTGTTGTGGCGTGTTCCTATAATACCTTGTCTTTGTTGTGTTCCTATAATACGCCTCCGTGGCTTTCTCACCATAAACCTGTTCAATGTTCCTATAAGAGGGGCAGCTGTTCTGAGGGGCAGGGGCTTGTGTTCAGAGGGACTCTAAGAGGGACACCTGTTGGGCTGTTGGCGCCTATAATACTCTGTTCTGGGCTGAGGGCTTCCTATAATACCTGGTGTTCCTATGGGCTGTTGTGTTCCTATAGCGGCGCCGGACACCTGTTCTGTTCCTATAGCGGCGCTGTACAGGAGGGACGCTCCGTTCTGCGTTCAGCGGCGCCAGACAGACGGGACGTTCCAGCAGCGGCGCCGGACAGGCCTATAATCCTGTTCTGTGTTCCTATAATACGGGAGGTTCTGTTGTGTTCCTATAATACCTGTTCTGTTGCGCCTATAAGGCCTGTTCTGTTGTGCCCTATAAGGCTACCTGTTCTGTTGTGTTCCTATAAGGCGGGAGGTTCTGTTGTGTTCCTATAATACCTGTTCTGTTGTGTTCCTATAATACCTGTTCTGTTGTGTTCCTATAACACCTGGTGCGTGGAGCTGCTACAGGAGGCGGCGGTTCCTATAATACCTGTTCTGTTGTGTTCCTATAATACCTGCTGGAGGTTCCGGCAGCGGCGCCGGACAGGCGGGTTCCGGCAGTGGCGCCGGACAGGCGGGATAATACCTGTTCTGTTGTGTTCCTATAATACCTGTTCTGTTGTGTTCCTATAATACCTGTTCTGGCGGGTTCCGGCAGCGGCGCCGGACAGGCGGTTGTGTTCCTATAATACCTGTTCTGTTGTGTTCCTGATAACACCTGGTGCTGTTCCTATAAGGCACCAGGCTGTGACTTCCTATAATACTTGGTGTTGTTCCTGAAAGACCGGGCTGTGGGGGAGCACTGTCTGGTGCGCCCTACCATACCTGTTCTGTTGTTTCCCTCAAGAGTGCAGGCCTATAATACCTGTTCTGTTGTGTTCTGCACCTCTCCCCTGTTCCTATAATACCTGTTCTGTTGTGAGCGCATAATACCTGTTCTGTTCCTATAATACCATGTTCTGTTGTGTTCCTATAATACCCGTTCTGTTCTGTTCCTATAATACCTGTTCTGCCCACACTCGTGGCACTCTCTGTTCTGTTCCTATAACGTTCTGTTGTGTTCCTATAATACCTGTTCCTGTTCCTATAATACCTGTTCTGTTGTGTCTGCTATAAGTATCACACCTCTGTTCCCCCCAAAAATTTTGTTGCTGTTCCTATAATACCTGTTCTGTTGGCCTATAATACCAGTTCTGTTGTGTTCCTATAATACCTGTTCTGTTCCTTTAATACTCTCCCAGGTGTAGCAACCCTTCCGTCCAATACATCCTCCCATGTTCTTCCTTGTGTTCCTATAATACCTGTTCTGTTGTGTTCCTATAATACCTGTTCTGTTCTATAACGACCTGTCTTCTTCCTATAATACCTGTTCTGTTGTGTTCCTGGTAATACCATGTTCTGTTGTGTTCCTATAATACAAACTGTTCTGTTGTGAAACTATAATTACAGTCCTATCTGTTCACATAAGAGACAGTTGTGTTCCTATAAACACACAGTGAAACCCAGGCCACCTAATACCTGATTCTGTTCAGTGTTCCTAATAACACCTGTTCTGTTGAGAACCTATAATACCTGTTCTGAAATTCCCAAAACCTATAAAACAAACTGTGCCCACCCAACTGCCCTGACCATATAACTAAACACAAAACACTGAAAATGGTCAGAATACACCAGTTCTGTTGTGTTCCTATAATACCTGTTCTGTTCCTATAATACCTGTTCTGTTGTGTTCCTATAGTACATGTTCTGTTCTGTTCCTATAATACCTGTTCTGTTCCTATTATACCTGTTCTGTTGTGTTCCTATAATACCTGTTCTGTTGTGTTCCTATAATACCTGTTCTGTTCCTATAATACCTGTTCTGTTGTGTTCCTATAACACCTGTTCTGTTCCTATAACACCTGTTCTGTTCCTATAATACCTGTTGTGTTCCTATAATACATGTTCTGTTCCTATAGTACCTGTTGTGTTCCTATAATACCTGTTCTGTTGTGTTCCTATAACACCTGTTGTGTTCCTATAATACCTGTTCTGTTGTGTTCCTATAACACCTGTTCTGTTCCTATAATACCTGTTGTGTTCCTATAATACCTGTTCTGTTCCTATAATACCTGTTCTGTTGTGTTCCTATAACACCTGTTCTGTTCCTATAATACCTGTTCTGTTGTGTTCCTATAATACCTGTTCTGTTGTGTTCCTATAATACCTGTTCTGTTGTGTTCCTATAATACCTGTTGTGTTCCTATAATACCTGTTGTGTTCCTATAATACCTGTTCTGTTGTGTTCCTATAACACCTGTTCTGTTCCTATAATACCTGTTCTGTTGTGTTCCTATAACACCTGTTCTGTTCCTATAACACCTGTTCTGTTGTGTTCCTATAATACCTGTTCTGTTGTGTTCCTATAATACCTGTTCTGTTCTGTTCTGTTCCTATAACACCTGTTCTGTTGTGTTCCTATAATACCTGTTCTGTTCCTATAACACCTGTTCTGTTCCTATAACACCTGTTCTGTTGTGTTCCTATAATACCTGTTCTGTTGTGTTCCTATAATACCTGTTCTGTTGTGTTCCTATAATACCTGTTCTGTTGTGTTCCTATAATACCTGTTCTGTTCCTATAACACCTGTTCTGTTCTGTTCCTATAATACCTGTTCTGTTGTGTTCCTATAATACCTGTTCTGTTCTGTTCCTATAACACCTGTTCTGTTGTTTCCTATAACACCTGTTCTGTTGTGTTCCTATAATACCTGTTCTGTTGTGTTCCTATAATACCTGTTCTGTTGTGTTCCTATAATACCTGTTCTGTTCCTATAATACCTGTTCTGTTCCTATAATACATGTTCTGTTGTGTTCCTATAATACCTGTTCTGTTCCTATAATACCTGTTCTGTTGTGTTCCTATAATACCTGTTCTGTTCCTATAATACATGTTCTGTTGTGTTCCTATAATACCTGTTCTGTTGTGTTCCTATAATACCTGTTCTGTTCCTATAATACATGTTCTGTTGTGTTCCTATAATACCTGTTCTGTTGTGTTCCTATAATACCTGTTCTGTTGTGTTCCTATAATACCTGTTCTGTTGTGTTCCTATAATACCTGTTCTGTTGTGTTCCTATAACACCTGTTCTGTTGTGTTCCTATAATACCTGTTCTGTTGTGTTCCTATAACACCTGTTCTGTTCTGTTCCTATAACACCTGTTCTGTTCTGTTCCTATAACACCTGTTCTGTTCCTATAACACCTGTTCTGTTGTGTTCCTATAATACCTGTTCTGTTCCTATAACACCTGTTGTGTTCCTATAATACCTGTTCTGTTGTGTTCCTATAATACCTGTTCTGTTGTGTTCCTATAATACCTGTTCTGTTGTGTTCCTATAACACCTGTTCTGTTGTGTTCCTATAATACCTGTTCTGTTCTGTTCCTATAACACCTGTTCTGTTGTGTTCCTATAATACCTGTTCTGTTGTGTTCCTATAATACCTGTTCTGTTGTGTTCCTATAATACCTGTTCTGTTGTGTTCCTATAATACCTGTTCTGTTGTGTTCCTATAATACCTGTTCTGTTCCTATAACACCTGTTGTGTTCCTATAATACCTGTTCTGTTGTGTTCCTATAATACCTGTTCTGTTGTGTTCCTATAATACCTGTTCTGTTGTGTTCCTATAATACCTGTTCTGTTGTGTTCCTATAATACCTGTTCTGTTGTGTTCCTATAATACCTGTTCTGTTCCTATAACACCTGTTCTGTTCTGTTCCTATAACACCTGTTCTGTTGTGTTCCTATAATACCTGTTCTGTTCTGTTCCTATAACACCTGTTCTGTTGTGTTCCTATAACACCTGTTCTGTTGTGTTCCTATAACACCTGTTCTGTTCTGTTCCTATAACACCTGTTCTGTTGTGTTCCTATAATACCTGTTCTGTTCCTATAACACCTGTTCTGTTCTGTTCCTATAATACCTGTTCTGTTCCTATAATACCTGTTCTGTTCTGTTCCTATAACACCTGTTCTGTTCCTATAATACCTGTTCTGTTCCTATAATACCTGTTCTGTTCCTATAATACCTGTTCTGTTCTGTTCCTATAACACCTGTTCTGTTCTGTTCCTATAACACCTGTTCTGTTCCTATAACACCTGTTCTGTTCTGTTCCTATAACACCTGTTCTGTTCTGTTCCTATAATACCTGTTCTGTTCTGTTCCTATAATACCTGTTCTGTTCTGTTCCTATAACACCTGTTCTGTTCCGTTCCTATAACACCTGTTCTGTTCTGTTCCTATAACACCTGTTCTGTTCCTATAACACCTGTTCTGTTCTGTTCCTATAATACCTGTTCTGTTCCTATAACACCTGTTCTGTTCCTATAATACCTGTTCTGTTCTGTTCCTATAATACCTGTTCTGTTCTGTTCCTATAACACCTGTTCTGTTCTGTTCCTATAACACCTGTTCTGTTCCATTCCTATAATACCTGTTCTGTTCTGTTCCTATAACACCTGTTCTGTTCTGTTCCTATAACACCTGTTCTGTTCTGTTCCTATAACACCTGTTCTGTTGTGTTCCTATAATACCTGTTCTGTTCTGTTCCTATAACACCTGTTCTGTTCTGTTCCTATAATACCTGTTCTGTTGTGTTCCTATAATACCTGTTCTGTTCCTATAACACCTGTTCTGTTCCTATAATACCTGTTCTGTTGTGTTCCTATAATACCTGTTCTGTTGTGTTCCTATAATACCTGTTCTGTTGTGTTCCTATAATACCTGTTCTGTTGTGTTCCTATAATACCTGTTCTGTTCTGTTCCTATAATACCTGTTCTGTTGTGTTCCTATAATACCTGTTCTGTTCCTATAACACCTGTTCTGTTCCTATAACACCTGTTCTGTTCTGTTCCTATAATACCTGTTCTGTTCCCTATAATACCTGTTCTGTTGTGTTCCTATAACACCTGTTCTGTTGTGTTCCTATAATACCTGTTCTGTTCTGTTCCTATAATACCTGTTCTGTTGTGTTCCTATAATACCTGTTCTGTTCCTATAACACCTGTTCTGTTCCTATAACACCTGTTCTGTTGTGTTCCTATAATACCTGTTCTGTTCTGTTCCTATAATACCTGTTCTGTTGTGTTCCTATAATACCTGTTCTGTTGTGTTCCTATAATACCTGTTCTGTTGTGTTCCTATAACACCTGTTCTGTTGTGTTCCTATAACACCTGTTCTGTTCCTGTTCTGTTCCTATAACACCTGTTCTGTTCTGTTCCTATAATACCTGTTCTGTTGTGTTCCTATAATACCTGTTCTGTTGTGTTCCTATAATACCTGTTCTGTTCCTATAACACCTGTTCTGTTCCTATAACACCTGTTGTGTTCCTATAATACCTGTTCTGTTGTGTTCCTATAATACCTGTTCTGTTGTGTTCCTATAATACCTGTTCTGTTCCTATAACACCTGTTGTGTTCCTATAATACCTGTTCTGTTGTGTTCCTATAATACCTGTTCTGTTGTGTTCCTATAATACCTGTTCTGTTGTGTTCCTATAACACCTGTTCTGTTGTGTTCCTATAACACCTGTTCTGTGTGTTCCTATAATACCTGTTCTGTTGTGTTCCTATAATACCTGTTCTGTTCCTATAACACCTGTTCTGTTCCTATAACACCTGTTCTGTTGTGTTCCTATAATACCTGTTCTGTTGTGTTCCTATAACACCTGTTCTGTTGTGTTCCTATAATACCTGTTCTGTTGTGTTCCTATAATACCTGTTCTGTTGTGTTCCTATAACACCTGTTCTGTTCTGTTCCTATAACACCTGTTCTGTTCTGTTCCTATAACACCTGTTCTGTTGTGTTCCTATAACACCTGTTCTGTTGTGTTCCTATAACACCTGTTCTGTTGTGTTCCTATAACACCTGTTCTGTTCTGTTCCTATAACACCTGTTCTGTTGTGTTCCTATAACACCTGTTCTGTTGTGTTCCTATAACACCTGTTCTGTTGTGTTCCTATAACACCTGTTCTGTTGTGTTCCTATAACACCTGTTCTGTTGTGTTCCTATAATACCTGTTCTGTTGTGTTCCTATAATACCTGTTCTGTTGTGTTCCTATAACACCTGTTCTGTTCCTATAACACCTGTTCTGTTCCTATAACTGTTCTGTTCCTATAACACCTGTTCTGTTGTGTTCCTATAATACCTGTTCTGTTCTGTTCCTATAATACCTGTTCTGTTCCTATAACACCTGTGTTCCTATAACACCTGTTCTGTTGTGTTCCTATAATACCTGTTCTGTTCTGTTCCTATAATACCTGTTCTGTTGTGTTCCTATAACACCTGTTCTGTTGTGTTCCTATAATACCTGTTCTGTTGTGTTCCTATAATACCTGTTCTGTTGTGTTCCTATAATACCTGTTCTGTTCCTATAACACCTGTTGTGTTCCTATAATACCTGTTCTGTTGTGTTCCTATAATACCTGTTCTGTTGTGTTCCTATAATACCTGTTCTGTTGTGTTCCTATAACACCTGTTCTGTTGTGTTCCTATAATACCTGTTCTGTTGTGTTCCTATAATACCTGTTCTGTTGTGTTCCTATAATACCTGTTCTGTTGTGTTCCTATAATACCTGTTCTGTTGTGTTCCTATAATACCTGTTCTGTTGTGTTCCTATAATACCTGTTCTGTTCTGTTCCTATAACACCTGTTCTGTTGTGTTCCTATAATACCTGTTCTGTTGTGTTCCTATAATACCTGTTCTGTTGTGTTCCTATAATACCTGTTCTGTTGTGTTCCTATAATACCTGTTCTGTTGTGTTCCTATAATACCTGTTCTGTTGTGTTCCTATAATACCTGTTCTGTTGTGTTCCTATAATACCTGTTCTGTTGTGTTCCTATAATACCTGTTCTGTTGTGTTCCTATAATACCTGTTCTGTTCCTATAATACCTGTTCTGTTGTGTTCCTATAATACCTGTTCTGTTCCTATAACACCTGTTCTGTTCCTATAATACCTGTTCTGTTGTGTTCCTATAATACCTGTTCTGTTCCTATAATACCTGTTCTGTTGTGTTCCTATAATACCTGTTCTGTTGTGTTCCTATAATACCTGTTCTGTTGTGTTCCTATAATACCTGTTCTGTTCCTATAACACCTGTTCTGTTGTGTTCCTATAATACCTGTTCTGTTGTGTTCCTATAATACCTGTTCTGTTGTGTTCCTATAATACCTGTTCTGTTGTGTTCCTATAATACCTGTTCTGTTGTGTTCCTATAATACCTGTTCTGTTGTGTTCCTATAATACCTGTTCTGTTGTGTTCCTATAATACCTGTTCTGTTCCTATAACACCTGTTGTGTTCCTATAATACCTGTTCTGTTGTGTTCCTATAATACCTGTTCTGTTGTGTTCCTATAATACCTGTTCTGTTGTGTTCCTATAATACCTGTTCTGTTGTGTTCCTATAATACCTGTTCTGTTGTGTTCCTATAACACCTGTTCTGTTGTGTTCCTATAATACCTGTTCTGTTGTGTTCCTATAACACCTGTTCTGTTGTGTTCCTATAACACCTGTTCTGTTGTGTTCCTATAACACCTGTTCTGTTCTGTTCCTATAACACCTGTTCTGTTCCTATAACACCTGTTCTGTTGTGTTCCTATAATACCTGTTCTGTTCCTATAACACCTGTTGTGTTCCTATAATACCTGTTCTGTTGTGTTCCTATAATACCTGTTCTGTTGTGTTCCTATAATACCTGTTCTGTTGTGTTCCTATAATACCTGTTCTGTTGTGTTCCTATAATACCTGTTCTGTTCTGTTCCTATAACACCTGTTCTGTTGTGTTCCTATAATACCTGTTCTGTTGTGTTCCTATAATACCTGTTCTGTTGTGTTCCTATAACACCTGTTCTGTTGTGTTCCTATAATACCTGTTCTGTTGTGTTCCTATAATACCTGTTCTGTTGTGTTCCTATAATACCTGTTCTGTTGTGTTCCTATAACACCTGTTCTGTTCCTATAATACCTGTTCTGTTGTGTTCCTATAACACCTGTTCTGTTCCTATAACACCTGTTCTGTTCCTATAACACCTGTTCTGTTCTGTTGTGTTCCTATAATAGCTGTTCTGTTGTGTTCCTATAACACCTGTTCTGTTGTGTTCCTATAATACCTGTTCTGTTGTGTTCCTATAACACCTGTTCTGTTGTGTTCCTATAATACCTGTTCTGTTGTGTTCCTATAATACCTGTTCTGTTGTGTTCCTATAATACCTGTTCTGTTGTGTTCCTATAATACCTGTTCTGTTGTGTTCCTATAATACCTGTTCTGTTGTGTTCCTATAATACCTGTTCTGTTGTGTTCCTATAATACCTGTTGTGTTCCTATAATACCTGTTCTGTTGTGTTCCTATAATACCCTGTTCTGTTCCTATAATACCTGTTCTGTTGTGTTCCTATAACACCTAAACACCTGTTCTGTTGTGTTCCTATAATACCTGTTCTGTTGTGTTCCTATAATACCTGTTCTGTTCCTATAATACCTGTTCTGTTCTGTTCCTATAATACCTGTTCTGTTGTGTTCCTATAATACCTGTTCTGTTCCTATAATACCTGTTCTGTTGTGTTCCTATAATACCTGTTCTGTTCCTATAACACCTGTTCTGTTGTGTTCCTATAATACCTGTTCTGTTGTGTTCCTATAATACCTGTTCTGTTGTGTTCCTATAATACCTGTTCTGTTCCTATAACACCTGTTGTGTTCCTATAATACCTGTTCTGTTGTGTTCCTATAATACCTGTTCTGTTGTGTTCCTATAATACCTGTTCTGTTCCTATAATACATGTTCTGTTGTGTTCCTATAATACCTGTTCTGTTGTGTTCCTATAATACCTGTTCTGTTCCTATAATACATGTTCTGTTGTGTTCCTATAATACCTGTTCTGTTCCTATAATACCTGTTCTGTTGTGTTCCTATAATACCTGTTCTGTTCCTATAATACCTGTTCTGTTGTGTTCCTATAATACCTGTTCTGTTGTGTTCCTATAATACCTGTTCTGTTGTGTTCCTATAACACCTGTTCTGTTCCTATAACACCTGTTCTGTTGTGTTCCTATAATACCTGTTCTGTTGTGTTCCTATAATACCTGTTCTGTTGTGTTCCTATAATACCTGTTCTGTTGTGTTCCTATAATACCTGTTCTGTTGTGTTCCTATAATACCTGTTCTGTTGTGTTCCTATAATACCTGTTCTGTTGTGTTCCCTGTTCTGTTCCTATAATACCTGTTCTGTTCCTATAACACCTGTTCTGTTCTGTTCCTATAACACCTGTTCTGTTGTGTTCCTATAATACCTGTTCTGTTGTGTTCCTATAATACCTGTTCTGTTGTGTTCCTATAATACCTGTTCTGTTCCTATAACACCTGTTCTGTTGTGTTCCTATAATACCTGTTCTGTTCCTATAACACCTGTGTTCCTATAATACCTGTTCTGTTGTGTTCCTATAATACCTGTTCTGTTCCTATAACACCTGTTCTGTTCCTATAATACCTGTTCTGTTCCTATAACACCTGTTCTGTTCCTATAACACCTGTTCTGTTCCTATAACACCTGTTCTGTTCCTATAATACCTGTTCTGTTCCTATAACACCTGTTCTGTTCTGTTCCTATAACACCTGTTCTGTTGTGTTCCTATAACACCTGTTCTGTTCCTATAACACCTGTTCTGTTCTGTTGTGTTCCTATAATAGCTGTTCTGTTGTGTTCCTATAATACCTGTTCTGTTGTGTTCCTATAACACCTGTTCTGTTCCTATAATACCTGTTCTGTTCCTATAATACCTGTTCTGTTGTGTTCCTATAACACCTGTTCTGTTCCTATAACACCTGTTCTGTTCCTATAACACCTGTTCTGTTCTGTTGTGTTCCTATAATACCTGTTGTGTTCCTATAATAGCTGTTCTGTTGTGTTCCTATAACACCTGTTCTGTTCCTATAACACCTGTTCTGTTCCGTTCCTATAACACCTGTTCTGTTCCTATAACACCTGTTCTGTTCCCTATAACACCTGTTCTGTTGTGTTCCTATAACACCTGTTCTGTTGTGTTCCTATAACACCTGTTCTGTTGTGTTCCTATAATACCTGTTCTGTTCTGTTCCTATAACACCTGTTCTGTTGTGTTCCTATAACACCTGTTCTGTTCCTGTTCTGTTCTATAACACCTGTTCTGTTCTGTTCCTATAACACCTGTTCTGTTCCTATAACACCTGTTCTGTTCTATAACACCTGTTCTGTTCTGTTCTGTTCTATAACACCTGTTCTGTTGTGTTCCTATAATACCTGTTCTGTTGTGTTCCTATAATACCTGTTCTGTTGTGTTCCTATAATACCTGTTCTGTTCTGTTCCTATAATACCTGTTCTGTTGTGTTCCTATAACACCTGTTCTGTTGTGTTCCTATAATACCTGTTCTGTTGTGTTCCTATAATACCTGTTCTGTTCTGTTCCTATAATACCTGTTCTGTTCTGTTCCTATAACACCTGTTCTGTTCCATTCCTATAATACCTGTTCTGTTCTGTTCCTATAACACCTGTTCTGTTCTGTTCCTATAACACCTGTTCTGTTCCTATAACACCTGTTCTGTTCCTATAACACCTGTTCTGTTCCTATAATACCTGTTCTGTTCTGTTCCTATAACACCTGTTCTGTTCTGTTCCTATAACACCTGTTCTGTTGTGTTCCTATAATACCTGTTCTGTTGTGTTCCTATAATACCTGTTCTGTTCTGTTCCTATAATACCTGTTCTGTTGTGTTCCTATAACACCTGTTCTGTTGTGTTCCTATAATACCTGTTCTGTTGTGTTCCTATAATACCTGTTCTGTTCTGTTCCTATAATACCTGTTCTGTTCTGTTCCTATAATACCTGTTCTGTTCTGTTCCTATAATACCTGTTCTGTTCTGTTCCTATAATACCTGTTCTGTTCTGTTCCTATAACACCTGTTCTGTTCTGTTCCTATAACACCTGTTCTGTTCTGTTCCTATAATACCTGTTCTGTTCTGTTCCTATAATACCTGTTCTGTTCTGTTCCTATAATACCTGTTCTGTTCTGTTCCTATAATACCTGTTCTGTTCTGTTCCTATAACACCTGTTCTGTTCTGTTCCTATAACACCTGTTCTGTTCTGTTCCTATAATACCTGTTCTGTTCTGTTCCTATAACACCTGTTCTGTTCTGTTCCTATAATACCTGTTCTGTTCTGTTCCTATAACACCTGTTCTGTTCTGTTCCTATAACACCTGTTCTGTTCTGTTCCTATAATACCTGTTCTGTTCTGTTCCTATAATACCTGTTCTGTTCCTATAATACCTGTTCTGTTCCTATAACACCTGTTCTGTTCTGTTCCTATAACACCTGTTCTGTTCTGTTCCTATAATACCTGTTCTGTTCTGTTCCTATAACACCTGTTCTGTTCCTATAATACCTGTTCTGTTCCTATAATACCTGTTCTGTTCCTATAATACCTGTTGTGTTCCTATAACACCTGTTCTGTTCTGTTCCTATAACACCTGTTCTGTTCTGTTCCTATAATACCTGTTATGTTGTGTTCCTATAATACCTGTTCTGTTCTGTTCCTATAACACCTGTTCTGTTCCTATAACACCTGTTCTGTTCTATAACACCTGTTCTGTTCTGTTCCTATAACACCTGTTCTGTTCCTATAACACCTGTTCTATAACACCTGTTCTGTTGTGTTCTGTTCTGTTCCTATAACACCTGTTCTGTTCTGTTCCTATAATACCTGTTCTGTTCTGTTCCTATAATACCTGTTCTGTTGTGTTCCTATAATACCTGTTCTGTTCCTATAACACCTGTTCTGTTCCTATAACACCTGTTCTGTTCCTATAATACCTGTTCTGTTCCTATAACACCTGTTCTGTTCTGTTCCTATAACACCTGTTCTGTTCTGTTCCTATAATACCTGTTCTGTTCTGTTCCTATAATACCTGTTCTGTTCTGTTCCTATAACACCTGTTCTGTTCTGTTCCTATAACACCTGTTCTGTTCTGTTCCTATAACACCTGTTCTGTTCTGTTCCTATAATACCTGTTCTGTTCTGTTCCTATAACACCTGTTCTGTTCCTATAATACCTGTTCTGTTCCTATAACACCTGTTCTGTTCTGTTCCTATAACACCTGTTCTGTTCTGTTCCTATAATACCTGTTCTGTTCTGTTCCTATAATACCTGTTCTGTTCCTATAATACCTGTTCTGTTCCTATAATACCTGTTCTGTTCTGTTCCTATAACACCTGTTCTGTTCTGTTCCTATAATACCTGTTCTGTTCTGTTCCTATAATACCTGTTCTGTTCTGTTCCTATAACACCTGTTCTGTTCTGTTCCTATAATACCTGTTCTGTTCTGTTCCTATAACACCTGTTCTGTTCTGTTCCTATAACACCTGTTCTGTTCTGTTCCTATAATACCTGTTCTGTTCCTATAATACCTGTTCTGTTGTGTTCCTATAATACCTGTTCTGTTCTGTTCCTATAATACCTGTTCTGTTGTGTTCCTATAATACCTGTTCTGTTGTGTTCCTATAATACCTGTTCTGTTGTGTTCCTATAATACCTGTTCTGTTGTGTTCCTATAATACCTGTTCTGTTGTGTTCCTATAATACCTGTTCTGTTCCTATAACACCTGTTCTGTTCCTATAATACCTGTTCTGTTGTGTTCCTATAATACCTGTTCTGTTCCTATAACACCTGTTCTGTTCCTATAATACCTGTTCTGTTGTGTTCCTATAATACCTGTTCTGTTCCTATAACACCTGTTCTGTTCTGTTCCTATAATACCTGTTCTGTTCTGTTCCTATAATACCTGTTATGTTGTGTTCCTATAATACCTGTTCTGTTCCTATAATACCTGTTCTGTTCCTATAACACCTGTTCTGTTCCTATAATACCTGTTCTGTGTTCCTATAATACCTGTTCTGTTCTGTTCCTATAATACCTGTTCTGTTGTGTTCCTATAATACCTGTTCTGTTCTGTTCCTATAATACCTGTTATGTTGTGTTCCTATAACACCTGTTCTGTTCTGTTCCTATAATACCTGTTCTGTTCTGTTCCTATAATACCTGTTATGTTGTGTTCCTATAATACCTGTTCTGTTCCTATAATACCTGTTCTGTTCTGTTCCTATAATACCTGTTCTGTTCTGTTCCTATAATACCTGTTCTGTTCTGTTCCTATAATACCTGTTATGTTGTGTTCCTATAATACCTGTTCTGTTCTATAATACCTGTTGTGTTCCTATAATACCTGTTCTGTTGTGTTCCTATAATACCTGTTCTGTTGTGTTCCTATAACACCTGTTCTGTTGTGTTCCTATAACACCTGTTCTGTTGTGTTCCTATAACACCTGTTCTGTTGTGTTCCTATAATACCTGTTCTGTTGTGTTCCTATAATACCTGTTCTGTTCCATTCCTATAATACCTGTTCTGTTGTGTTCCTATAACACCTGTTCTGTTGTGTTCCTATAACACCTGTTCTGTTCCTATAACACCTGTTCTGTTGTGTTCCTATAACACCTGTTCTGTTGTGTTCCTATAATACCTGTTCTGTTGTGTTCCTATAATACCTGTTCTGTTGTGTTCCTATAATACCTGTTCTGTTGTGTTCCTATAACACCTGTTCTGTTCCTATAACACCTGTTCTGTTCTGTTCCTATAATACCTGTTCTGTTGTGTTCCTATAACCCTGTTCTGTTGTGTTCCTATAATACCTGTTCTGTTGTGTTCCTATAACACCTGTTCTGTTGTGTTCCTATAACACCTGTTCTGTTGTGTTCCTATAATACCTGTTCTGTTGTGTTCCTATAATACCTGTTCTGTTGTGTTCCTATAACACCTGTTCTGTTCTATAATACCTGTTCTGTTCCTATAACACCTGTTCTGTTCTGTTCCTATAACACCTGTTCTGTTCTGTTCCTATAATACCTGTTCTGTTGTGTTCCTATAACACCTGTTCTGTTCCTATAATACCTGTTCTGTTCCTATAACACCTGTTCTGTTCCTATTCCCTATAACACCTGTTCTGTTCTGTTCCTATAACACCTGTTCTGTTGTGTTCCTATAACACCTGTTCTGTTGTGTTCCTATAACACCTGTTCTGTTCTGTTCCTATAACACCTGTTCTGTTCTGTTCCTATAACACCTGTTCTGTTCTGTTCCTATAATACCTGTTCTGTTGTGTTCCTATAACACCTGTTCTGTTCCTATAACACCTGTTCTGTTCCTATAACACCTGTTCTGTTGTGTTCCTATAACACCTGTTCTGTTCCTATAACACCTGTTCTGTTCCTATAACACCTGTTCTGTTCCTATAATACCTGTTCTGTTCTGTTCCTATAACACCTGTTCTGTTCCTATAACACCTGTTCTGTTCCTATAACACCTGTTCTGTTCTGTTCCTATAACACCTGTTCTGTTCCATTCCTATAATACCTGTTCTGTTCTGTTCCTATAACACCTGTTCTGTTCTGTTCCTATAACACCTGTTCTGTTCTGTTCCTATAACACCTGTTCTGTTCTGTTCCTATAACACCTGTTCTGTTCTGTTCCTATAATACCTGTTCTGTTCTGTTCCTATAACACCTGTTCTGTTCTGTTCCTATAACACCTGTTCTGTTCTGTTCCTATAACACCTGTTCTGTTCTGTTCCTATAACACCTGTTCTGTTCCTATAACACCTGTTCTGTTCCTATAACACCTGTTCTGTTCCTATAACACCTGTTCTGTTCCTATAACACCTGTTCTGTTCCTATAACACCTGTTCTGTTCCTATAACACCTGTTCTGTTCTGTTCCTATAACACCTGTTCTGTTCTGTTCCTATAATACCTGTTCTGTTCTGTTCCTATAATACCTGTTCTGTTGTGTTCCTATAATACCTGTTCTGTTCCTATAACACCTGTTCTGTTCCTATAACACCTGTTCTGTTGTGTTCCTATAATACCTGTTCTGTTGTGTTCCTATAATACCTGTTCTGTTCCTATAACACCTGTTCTGTTCCTATAACACCTGTTCTGTTCTGTTCCTATAATACCTGTTCTGTTGTGTTCCTATAATACCTGTTCTGTTCCTATAATACCTGTTGTGTTCCTATAATACCTGTTCTGTTGTGTTCCTATAACACCTGTTCTGTTCCTATAATACCTGTTCTGTTGTGTTCCTATAACACCTGTTCTGTTCCTATAATACCTGTTCTGTTCCTATAACACCTGTTCTGTTCTGTTCCTATAACACCTGTTCTGTTCCTATAACACCTGTTCTGTTCCTATAATACCTGTTCTGTTGTGTTCCTATAACACCTGTTCTGTTGTGTTCCTATAATACCTGTTCTGTTCCTATAACACCTGTTCTGTTGTGTTCCTATAACACCTGTTCTGTTCTGTTCCTATAACACCTGTTCTGTTGTGTTCCTATAACACCTGTTCTGTTCTGTTCCTATAACACCTGTTCTGTTGTGTTCCTATAACACCTGTTCTGTTCCTATAACACCTGTTCTGTTCCTATAACACCTGTTCTGTTCCTATAATACCTGTTCTGTTGTGTTCCTATAATACCTGTTCTGTTCTGTTCCTATAATACCTGTTCTGTTGTGTTCCTATAATACCTGTTCTGTTCTGTTCCTATAATACCTGTTCTGTTGTGTTCCTATAACACCTGTTCTGTTCTGTTCCTATAATACCTGTTCTGTTCTGTTCCTATAACACCTGTTCTGTTCTGTTCCTATAACACCTGTTCTGTTCCTATAACACCTGTTCTGTTCCTATAACACCTGTTCTGTTCCTATAATACCTGTTCTGTTCCTATAATACCTGTTCTGTTCTGTTCCTATAATACCTGTTCTGTTCTGTTCCTATAATACCTGTTCTGTTGTGTTCCTATAATACCTGTTCTGTTGTGTTCCTATAATACCTGTTCTGTTGTGTTCCTATAATACCTGTTCTGTTGTGTTCCTATAATACCTGTTCTGTTCCTATAATACCTGTTCTGTTGTGTTCCTATAATACCTGTTCTGTTCCGTTCCTATAATACCTGTTCTGTTCCTATAATACCTGTTCTGTTGTGTTCCTATAATACCTGTTCTGTTCTGTTCCTATAATACCTGTTCTGTTCCTGTAATACCTGTTCTGTTGTGTTCCTATAATACCTGTTCTGTTGTGTTCCTATAATACCTGTTTTGTTCCTATAATACCTGTTCTTTTCCTATAATACCTGTTCTGTTGTTATAATACCTGTTCTGTTGTATTCCTATAATACCTGTTCTTTTCCTATAATACCTGTTCTGTTCCGTTCCTATAATACCTGTTCTGTTCCGTTTTTATAATACCTGTTCTGTTCTGTTCCTATAATACCTGTTCTGTTCTGTTCCTATAATACCTGTTCTGTTCTGTTGTGTTCCTATAATACCTGTTATTTTTTCCTCCTATAATACCTGTTATTTTCTGTTCCTATAATACCTGTTATATTTCCCTCCTATAATACTTGTTCTGTTCCTATAATACCTGTTCTGTTCTGTTCCTATAATACCTGTTCTGTTCCTATAATACCTGTTCTGTTCCTATAATACCTGTTCTGTTCCTATAATACCTGTTTTTTTCTGTTCCTATAATACCTGTTATATTTCCCTCCTATAATACCTGTTCTGTTCTGTTCCTATAATACCTGTTCTGTTCTGTTCCTATAATACCTGTTCTGTTCCTATAATACCTGTTCTGTTGTGTTCCTATAATACCTGTTCTGTTGTGTTCCTATAATACCTGTTATATTTCCCTCCTATAATACTTGTTCTGTTCCTATAATACCTGTTTGTTCTGTTCCTATTTTGTGTTCTGTTCCTATAATACCTGTTCTGTTCCTATAATACCTGTTCTGTTCTATAATACCTGTTTTTTTTTTCTGTTCCTATAATACCTGTTATATTTCCCTCCTATAATCACCTGTTCTGTTATGTTCCTATAATACCTGTTCTGTTCTGTTCCTATAATATCTGTTATGTTCCTATAATACCTGTTCTGTTATGTTCCTATAATACCTGTTCTGTTGTGTTCCTATAATACCTGTTCTGTTGTGTTTCTATAATACCTGTTCTGTTCCTATAATACCTGTTCTGTTATGTTCCTATAATACCTGTTCTCTTCTGTTCCTATAATATATGTTATGTTCCTATAATACCTGTTATTTTCTGTTCCTATAATATCTGTTCTGTTGTGTTCCTATAATACCTGTTCTGTTCCTATAAAACCTGTTCTGTTCGGTTCCTATTAAACCTGTTCTGTTCCTATAATACCTGTTCTGTTGTGTTCCTATAATACATGTTCTGTTTTGTTCCTATAATACCTGTTCTGTTCCGTTCCTATAATACCTGTTATATTTCCCTCCTATAATACCTGTTATATTTCCCTCCTATAATACCTGTTCTGTTCCATTCCTATAATACCTGTTATATTTTCCTCCTATAATTCTTGTTCTGTTCCGTTCCTATAATACCTGTTCTGTTCCATTCCTATAATACCTGTTATATTTTCCTCCTATAATACCTGTTCTGTTCCATTCCTATAATACCTGTTATATTTTCCTCCTATAATACCTGTTCTGTTCCATTCCTATAATACCTGTTATATTTCCCTCCTATAATACCTGTTATATTTCCCTCCTATAATACCTGTTCTCTTCCATTCCTATAATACCTGTTCTGTTACTATATTTCTTGTTCTTTTGTGTTCCAGACATAGACGAGTGTGGCACAGTGTCCTCCTAACACCTACTGCTTCAATAGATGGCAACTATCAGTGCAGAGGTCAGTTCTGCTATCAGGGTTCAGAGGTCAGGAGGTCACGTCCTCACTCTTCAACAGTTGATACACGTTATGATTTGTAAGAGCCTCAGGTATAACTGTACATTGCATAGATTAGTGTCTTCAGTAGATTATTTGCTCTTTCTCCAGTTTTATGTCTAAGGGTGTCATTAATTTTGATTTCTGAAGCAGAACCTCCTCTCCACCATTAGTGAGAGTGATGGATGTGAGTGTTATGTATTGATGATGATGTTTTTTTGGTCTTCTCCCAGACTGTGTTGATGCCTGAGTGGGCTGTATGGGCGCTGGGCCAGCTCGCTGCAGGAAGTGTGCTACTGGCTACATACTAACTGGAGCCTAAGTGTTTAGGTAAAATTGTCAAAGACTCCAGTCACCCAATTCATAGACTGTCCTCCTTGCTACCGCAGGGCAAGTGGTACCAGAGCGCCAAGTCTAGGGCCAAAAGGCTCCTTAAACCTCTAGTGACTCCCCATCCCGCATGCGGGAGCGTAATCATCGCCTGACGCTAATTAGCATAACGCAACGGAAATAAATATCCCTAGAAAATATTCCTATTCATGAAAATCACAAATGAAATGTATTGAGACGCAGCTTAGCCTCTTGTTAATCACCCTGACAAGCATTTGTGTAAGTTTATCGATAGCCTAGCATAGCATTTTGTCCAGCTAGCAGCAGGTAACTTGGTCACGGAAATCAGGAAAGCAATTAAATTAAATAGTTTACCTTTGATGAGCTTCGGATGTTTTCACTCACGAGACTCCCAGTTAGATAGCAAATGTTCCTTTTTCCAAAAATATTATTTTTGTAGGCGAAATAGCTCCGTTTGTTCTTCACGTCTGGCTGAGAAATCGACCGGAAATCACGAAAACGACGAAAAACATTCCAAATTAGCTCCATAATATCAACAGAAACATGGCAAACGTTGTTTATAATCAATCCTCAAGGTGTTTTTCAAATATCTATTCGATAATATATCCCTCGGGACAATTCGTTTTTCAGTAGGACCGATTGGAGTAATGGCTACCTCTGTATTTTCTGCGAGAATCTCTCTGGCAGCATCAGGTGACCACTTGCGCAATGTAGCCGCTTATGGGTATTCTTCAACATAAATGCGTAAAACTACCTCACAATGCTGTAGACACCTTCGGGAATACGGAGAAAGAGTAATCTGGCTGATAGCCCATTCACTGCTCAATAGGGACTCATTGGAACGCAGCGCTTTCAAAACATGGGGCACTTCCGGATTGGATTTTTCTCAGGCTTTCGCCTGCAATATCAGTTCTGTTATACTCACAGACAATATTTTTACAGTTTTGGAAACGTTAGTGTTTTCTATCATAAGCTGTCAATTATATGCATATTCTAGGCCGTCATTGAAAATAAGAATAAGAATTGCAAAATAAACCCCAAAAATAAAACAGTACATAATATAACATTATTACACCATTACATACAGTATCTACAACACAAAATGTATAATACAACAATATTAAAAGTGTGTGTGCCAGGGGCGTGAGGATTAAAGAGATGGCAAATAGGAGTGGCAAAATAGTCCACTGACATCCTCAGTAATTTTCCATCCAAATTCTTCAGACCCAGGTGGCTTGTCATTGTTGATATATAGCAGTTATTTTTCACCTCTTCCACGCTCACTTTTTTGGTCAATTATGAATAGATGAGTAGGTTCAGACTTTGTTGTTGTCATGTCATGCCTAAGTTTGTTAATCTTGCCAATGAAAAAAACATTAAAGCAGTTGTCAATATCAGGTGTCCGCCCGGTGTCCTGCGTCGAAATTATTGCGTAATCTCCAGGTCCATGCGCGTTCCATTTCTTCAGAGGAGAAACCAAACTGCCACTAATAATTTATCATCGATAGATATGTGAAAAACACCTTGAGGATTGATTCTAAACAACGTTTGCCATGTTTCTGTCGATATTATGGAGTTAATTTGGAAAAAAGTTTGCGTTGTAATGACTTAATTTTCGTGTTTTTTCTTATCCGAACATGGTGAACAAAACGGAGCGATTTGTCTACACAAATAATATTTTTGGAAAAACGGAACATTTGCTATCTAACTGAGAGTCTCCTCATTGAAAACATCTGAAGTTCTTCAAAGGTAAATTATTTTATTTGAATTATTTTCTTGTTGCATGCTGAATACCAGGCTTAATGCTATGCTAGGCTATCAATACTCTTACACAAATGCTTGTTTAGCTATGGTTCAAAAGCATATTTTGAAAATCTGAGATGACAGTGTTGTTAACAAAAGGCTAAACTTGAGAGCTAATATATTTATTTAATTTAATTTGCGATTTTCATGAATAGTTAACATTGCGTTATGCTAATGAGCTTGAGGCTGTATTCACGATCCCGGATCCGGGATGGCTAGAATCAAGACACGCCTGTAAAACCACAAAGCAAGTTTTCATTCATCATTGGGTATATTTTTCGAAAAACATCAGAATAATCTTAAATATGGGCACAATTCATGTTCAAATTCACAACATAACATACATAGGCATCCTTAAGACCTTCAGGAAATAATGTCTGGAGGGTGAAAATCCCAAAACATTCTCTTTTACTCAGAGTATTATTAATGTCACCTCGCATGTCTGATATCTTAACTTTCTCTATGCCACAAAATCTAAAAAGGTAGAAATGTTATGCTTTAGGTCATTAAAATGTACTGTGACTGGATAATCACTGTCATTTCTCCAGATATGAATTTTAATGTTCCCTGATTCTCTGTTTGAGAGAACGAGAGGTTTTACCTACACAGCACAGCCCACATGGACATGATATAATGTAAATTACATGGGTGGTGGAACACGTAATAATGTCATTTATTTGGAACCGTTTTCCTGTATGTGGGTGGCAGAAATATTCACACTTCATCACATTGTTGCACTGTGCGCATCCTCTGCATTTATAGTTACCATTTGGCAGAGGGCGTAAAAGATCCTGGCTGATTTTCTTTTGTGGCTGGCAATTGGCTTGAACCAATTTATCACGTAAATTGTGACCTCTCCTATACACAAAAAGTGGTGGATTTCTAAATTCAGCCGGCAAAGCTGGGTGATAAAATATGCCAGTGTTTCTTGACCGCATCTCCCACTTTTCGTGAGTTCAAAGTATATGTGGTTGTGAACCTTACGGAGTGTTCTTTAGCTTTAGCGGGTCTTTTTTGTAACAGTTCATCTCGTGTTTTTCCCAATGCCAAATGAAGAGCTTCATCCACACATTGTGGCGAATAGCCTCTTCTTAGAAACCTCATGCGCATCTCCGCTGCTTTTTCTAGATAATCCTCTGTGGACTGGCATATACGCGCAGTCTGAAAAACTGGCTTCTTGGAAGTCCTCTTTTTAATGGCTCAGGATGGAAGCTGTTCCCCTGTCAGAGAGTATTTCTGTCAGTTTCTTTTCTATACAGAGTTGTAAACAGGGTTCCATTTGATTTCTCAATCCACATATCGAGGTAATGAACATGTTGAGTGTCACATTCAATAGTGAATTTAAGATTGGGGTCAATGTCATTGAGTAGTGCCATTAAGTCTGACAGCTCTATTTCCGTTCCTTCCCATATGCAAAACAATGTTATCAATATATCGATACCACTTCAGAACTTTATTCAAAAATGTATTTTTGTTTTTTATTATTAACAAAACGTTCTTCAAAAAGACCCACATAAAGGTTAGCATAGCTCGGAGCTAATGTGTAGCCCATCGATGTTCTATTCGTTTGGAGGTAGTATTCATCATCAAACCTGAAATAGTTATATGCCAAAACATATTCAGCTCTAAAATAAAGTTTGTTGGTGGATATTCATTAGTATCTCTGTCTCCCAAATAGTGAGCTTGGGCTGCAATGCATATTGTTATATGTGGTAGCACTTCCCCATTCGTGGAAAGGTGTGGGTGGGGCCAGGTCTACATAAGGGTGCTAATTTTAAACTCACAAAAGCTCTGACGAAGGCCGTGAGGCCGATACGTAAGCTTATTAAAGATCAGTTATACTGGGGGGGGGGGGCGCTCAAGATGGCGGAATGAGAGGGTGTAACATTTCTAGCCGAGGAACCATTTTAGGGTTTTATCACAAAGTTTATAGTTTTAGACTGCAGTTGCAATTTGTTTTTCACAAAAAAATGATATCTAACTATTTTGAATCATTTTGTAATTAATCAAACCATTGAAATATATTTTAGACAATTTCCAATGAACAAGCTAGCTATCGAAAAGTTTCAGCGTGTGGAGTTAAGTTAGCCTGCTAAGGTCTTAATAGCTAGTAGCATGGAATCAGGACATGACCAAACTGTTGCTGAGATAATGGATGTTGAAACTTCCAAGGAGAAAATAGGCATTGTTGAAACTCACTCATATGCTTGCAGTGTAAAAAAGGGGGGTGAATGTTATTCATACCCGAATACCCCAACCAAGGAGCAACTTCCAAAGAAGCTGAGAAGTGAACCATCAATGAGCAAGCTACAGGACAACATCGTCCGCATCTTCACGGCTAAAATCAAAGAGAGTGCAGATGACATCATGGATTTCGTGAAAAAGAACACTATCAGTATCGTTAACCTGAAGAAATCGATTGATTTCAATGCTGAGGAAGTAAAAACTCTGAAGCAGCAGAACGCAACATTGAAAATTCAGGTTGCAAAGCAGGAGAAGAAACTCACTGCATTGAAGTCAAAGGTAAACGAGAATGACCGGTGTAGTTGGGGACGGAATCTTCGAATTTATGGAATAGCAGAAAAATCTGAGAACATCATAGCAAGGGCAATAGTCCCGTAAGATGAGTGAGTGTTGTTGCAGGTTCTCTGGATGTAGTGCACCGCCCGGGTAGGATGAGATGGGGAAAACAACGAGCCACTACGACCAGTGATCATAAGATTCATCTCCAGGACAGCGAGGGATATGACATGGAAAAGTGCAAAGAAAAATTACTATTTAAAGAAGAACAACCAGAGGTTCAAGGAGGATCTGACAGCATTTGACAAAAAAGCTTGGAATCGTCTGTGGCCAATGATTGAGAGAGCAAGGAAGGAATGGAAAAGTGCATTCTTTGCAGGAGCCAAGGCTTTTGTTAATGGAAGGGAAATTCACGCTGACGCCTAGCTTGTCGACTGCTGGATTCATCAAGTGAGTTGTGCAGGACTGAGTTTTATTTGCATCTGATAAAACTTTATATTTCTTGAGGAAAGAGCATTGTTTGTGTGAGCCAAACTTTTTTTATATATATATTTTTTTATGGCAGGGAAATTCACACTGACACTTAATATTAGCTTGATGGCTATTCGTTTTACCAATCTATGGTACAATGTTATTTGAAATTGAAAAAAATATATATATATAATATATATATAATTTAGGTCAACCACTTGCGTGGTGCAAAGGACTGTTTTTATTTGCAAGTAGTAAGAACTTTTCTTTTTGTGAGAACCCGATTAATGTGAATGTATACAAGTTTAATATTCTTCATATAGTCACTGTGGTAGTAAATGTCAATTTCAGTTTTTTCTATTAATGCCAGGGAAATCCGTAATATTTTAAAAAGGCAATCTTTATTTTTGTATTGTAAGGGTAAGAGTGCCGACTTTTATTTTGGAGATTTTAATACAGTATTACCTGATAATCTGGATAGATGGCCTCCTAAGGATAGAAATTCTGTTTGTGAGATAAGGAATATATGTCTAAGGTTAGGTGTTCTAGATATTTGGAGACATAAGAACCCAGCTAAGATGATGTTTACATGGAGTACCAAAGATTTATCTATACAATCCCGTATTGATTTCTGGCTGACATCTGAAGATATGGCTGACATCTGAAGATATGGCTGACATCTGAAGATATGGCTGACATCTGAAGATATGGCTGACATCTGAAGATATGGCTGACATCTGAAGATGTGGCTGACATCTGAAGATGTGGCTGACATCTGAAGATGTGGCTGACATCTGAAGATGTGGCTGACATCTGAAGATGTGGCTGACATCTGAAGATATGGCTGACATCTGAAGATGTGGCTGACATCTGAAGATATGGCTGACATCTGAAGATATGGCTGACATCTGAAGATATGGCTGACATCTGAAGATATGGCTGACATCTGAAGATATGGCTGACATCTGAAGATGTGACATGAAGATATGGCTGACATCTGAAGATATCTGAAGATGTGGCTGACATCTGAAGATATGGCTGACATCTGAAGATATGGCTGACATCTGAAGATATGGCTGACATCTGAAGATATGGCTGACATCTGAAGATATGGCTGACATCTGAAGATATGGCTGACATCTGAAGATATGGCTGACATCTGAAGATATGGCTGACATCTGAAGATATGGCTGACATCTGAAGATGTGGCTGACATCTGAAGATATGGCTGACATCTGAAGATATGGCTGACATCTGAAGATATGGCTGACATCTGAAGATATGGCTGACATCTGAAGATATGGCTGACATCTGAAGATATGGCTGACATCTGAAGATATGGCTGACATCTGAAGATATGGCAGACAAGATTGATACAGTCTTGATTGAACCATCCATTTGAACAGACCACAAAGGGATCTCAATAAAGATAAATATGCATGGTTTGTCAACAAATAAGTTAGTAAAGGTTACTGGAAAATGAACAAGACTTTACTAGAGAATTTAAGAAGGAAGTAGCAGGAATTATTGATAAATACTGGAATTGTGCCTGTGTTATGAATACGTTTGGAACTTACTGGGAACTAATGAAATGTTATATAAGGCTTTTGGCTATTTCAATGGGGAAAGAAATTGCTTGTGTCCTCTCTTTACATTCACATTGCATTCATACAGATACAGTACATAAGTAAAATGGAGACTGTTCATGAGCACAGGGAAGATGGCTAAAATTGATGGGAAGATGGATGGAGCCAAATACAGGACCATTCTGGAAGAAAACCTGATGGAGTCTGCAAAAGACCTGAGACTGGGACTGAGATTTGTCTTCCAACAAGACAATGATCCAAAACATAAAGCAAAATCTACAATGGAATGGTTCAAAAATAAACATATCCAGATGTTAGAATGGCCAAGTCAAAGTCCAGACCTGAATCCAATCGAGAATCTGTGGAAAGAACTGAAAACTGCTGTTCACAAATGCTCTCCATCCAACCTCACTGAGCTCAGCCCAGTCAAAACTGTTCGCTGCTCTGGCCCCCCAATGGTGGAACAAACTCCCTCACGACGCCAGGACAGCGGAGTCAATCACCACCTTCCGGAGACACCTGAAACCCCACCTCTTTAAGGAATACCTAGGATAGGATAAGTAATCCTTCTCACCCCCCTTAAGATTTAGATGCACTATTGTAAAGTGACTGTTCTACTGGATGTCATAAGGTGAATGCACCAATTTGTAAGTCGCTCTGGATAAGAGCGTCTGCTAAATGACTTAAATGTAAATGTAATGTAAATGAAATTTACATTACATTTAAGTAATTTAGCAGACGCTCTTATCCAGAGCGACTTACAAATTGGTGCATTCACCTTATGACATCCAGTGGAACAGCCACTTTACAATAGTGCATCTAAATCTTTTAGGGGGGTGAGAAGGATTACTTATCCTATCCTAGGTATTCCTTAAAGAGGTGGGGTTTCAGGTGTCTCCGGAAGGTGGTGATTGACTCCGCTGTCCTGGCGTCGTGAGGGAGTTTGTTCCATCATTGGGGGGCCAGCAGTAACAACTCAATCACACAGTACATAATGACTTCCATTACACAGGCTGGTGTATCTTGAAGCAAACTATACATAGGATGTAACATAAAGTTGTGTTGTTAGAGAATATATGAAATATAACACTTACAGTGGAAGAATACGACTGAAAACAGGAGACCAGCACTGTGGTTGATCAACTCCATTTTACAGAGACTATCTGTGTCTGGGGGGCAGACTGATGAACTGTGTCGTTAAACAGTCATCATGGAGAAGTGTTCGGTTACAAAGGGAAAACCACATGAGCGGGTTTAAAACTATCTGTTCTAAGAGACCAGCCCACACACAAGTCAGAAAGAAAGTCACCTTTATTGAATGTATATAAACAAGCTGGCCAACACTCAATAGTAATATTCTGATACAGCATATACACTAGAAATGTCTGGGGCACTGGAGACAGCCTCCTAAAAACACCAAACATGACACACAATATCCATGCTGAACCTCTCTCTCTCTCTCTCTCTCGCTCTCTCTCTCTCTCTCTCTCTCTCTCTCTCTCTCTCTTTCTCTCTCTCTCTCTCTCTCTCTCTCTCTCTCTCTCTCTCTGTCTCTCTCTCTCTCTGTCTCTCTCTCTCTCTCTCTCTCTCTCTCTCTCTCTCTCTCTCTCTCTCTCTCTCTCTCTCTCTCTCTCTCTCTCTCTCTCTCTCTCTCTCTCTCTCTCTCTCTCTCTCATGTGCGAACAAGCAGAAACATACGGTACACAGACACGTACAGTGCCTTGCGAAAGTATTCGGCCCCCTTGAACTTTGCGACCTTTTGCCACATTTCAGGCTTCAAACATAAAGATATAAAACTGTATTTTTTGTGAAGAATCAACAACAAGTGAGACACAATCATGAAGTGGAACGACATTTATTGGATATTTCAAACTTTTTTAACAAATCAAAAACTTTTTCACCTTTTGCTGCGATTACAGCTGTAAGTCGCTTGGGGTATGTCTCTATCAGTTTTGCACATCGAGCAACAGACATTTTTTCCCCATTCCTCCTTGCAAAACAGCTCAAGCTCAGTGAGGTTGGATGGAGAGCATTTGTGAACAGCAGTTTTCAGTTCTTTCCACAGATTCTCGATTGGATTCAGATCTGGACTTTGACTTGGCCATTCTAACACCTGGATATGTTTATTTTTGAACCATTCCATTGTAGATTTTGCTTTATGTTTTGGATCATTGTCTTGTTGGAAGACAAATCTCAGTCCCAGTCTCAGGTCTTTTGCAGACTCCATCAGGTTTTCTTCCAGAATGGTCCTGTATTTGGCTCCATCCATCTTCCCATCAATTTTAGCCATCTTCCCTGTCCCTGCTGAAGAAAAGCAGGCCCAAACCATGATGCTGCCACCACCATGTTTGACAGTGGGGATGGTGTGTTCAGGGTGTTGCTTTTACGCCAAACATAACATTTTGCATTGTTGCCAAAAAAGTTCAATTTTGGTTTCATCTGACCAGAGCACCTTCTTCCACATGTTTGGTGTGTCTCCCAGGTGGCTTTTGGCAAACTTTAAACAACACTTTTTATGGATATCTTCTTGCCACTCTTCCATAAAGGCCAGATTTGTGCAATATACGACTGATTGTTGTCCTATGGACAGAGTCACCTCAGCTGTAGATCTCTGCAGTTCATCCAGAGTGATCATGAGCCTCTTGGCTGCATCTCTGATCAGTCTTCTCCTTGTATGAGCTGAAAGTTTAGAGGGACGGCCAGGTCTTGGTAGATTTGCAGTGGTCTGATACTCCTTCCATTTCAATATTATCGCTTGCACGGTGCTCCTTGGGATGTTTAAAGCTTGGGAAATCTTTTTGTATCCAAATCCGGCTTTAAACTTCTTCACAACAGTATCTCGGACCTGCCTGGTGTGTTCCTTGTTCTTCATGATGCTCTCTGCGCTTTTAACGGACCTCTGAGACTATCACAGTGCAGGTGCATTTATACGGAGACTTGATTACACACAGGTGGATTGTATTTATCATCATTAGTCATTTAGGTCAACATTGGATCATTCAGAGATCCTCACTGAATTTCTGGAGAGAGTTTGCTGCACTGAAAGTAAAGGGGCTGAATAATTTTCGCACGCCCAATTTTCAGTTTTTGATTTGTTAAAAAAGTTTTAAATATCCAATAAATGTCGTTCCACTTCATGATTGTGTCCCACTTGTTGTTGATTATTCACAAAAAAATACAGTTTTATATCTTTATGTTTGAAGCCTGAAGTGTGGCAAAAGGTCGCAAAGTTCAAGGGGGCCGAATACTTTCGCAAGGCACTGTACAAACCCTCACACACATACACACATACAGACACTTTATAATTTCTCTCTCTCACACACACACTTCATAATTTCTCTCACACATACACATACACACACACAAACACACACACACACACACATTCTTTCTCATAGATGTACTCCCGCAACACCCCAAAAACATGCTTCCTCTTTCATAACACTGCACAGGCTCCCTACTAGGTGGAAAGGACAAGTGAGGAGACACACCACTCTCAAACACAACATCACACCGTCACCATGCAGATGCACTTCATGTATGATGACTGGAGCACCATGGGAAATAAGCCCAGGTTCACACAAGTAATCATTCAACATGCCGGATACACATTTAACTTGTTCCTAAATCCTTACTGTACAGAAAACATTTACTTATACACATAGTAAGTCCCAAAATGACATATTCAATAAGACGAACTGAAAAAAAGTCTAACTTAAAGATGGAATCCACAATATGGGAAAACAGCTCCACTACCATTATTGTTTTTGTTTTGTTAACAAAGAAGAGGTGGGGAGCGTCACGCGTTAGGGTAAAAAACAAAGGTTGATATGCTGCTGTTCTATCCCGCGTGCAATGATGTCAGAGAGAAACAAACAGTGTTGCAGTAACTTCTTTGTTGTTGTAAAATCCCAAACAGACCTGGCAGTTTCACCATTAAGGATTCCAGCTTTAAATCTACAAAAGTAAAAACACAAAAGACAACAAAAATGTTTCAGGCATTGGTCACAGTGTTTTGTTTGATCCAATGGTTTGCATTTTCAACATCATACCATAAATCAAATGCCACTTGTACAAGACAAAGAAGGTGAATCTGTCTGCCTGTATTAGGCTTCTCGTACTCCTTTTCAAATCAGAAGGCCTTTTACTCTCTTGATCGCTATTGGTGAAGTCTGCTGTCTTTAACTCCTGGGTCATGTTCATTAGCCACCAAACGGAAGAAAAATCTAGTGAAACAGGGAAGGACTACCTGGACTTGTCCAATTTCATTCTTCTTTTGTTTACATTTGTTTAACTAGGCAAGTCAGTTAAGAAAAAAATCTTATTTTCAATGATGGCCTACGAACAGTGGGTTTACTGCCTTGTTCAGGGGCAGAACGACAGATTTTTATCTCGTCAGCTTGGGGATTCAATCTTGCAACCTTTCGGTTGCTACCTGCCACCCGAATAAGAAACACTCATTCTTAATTTTGCATTGCAAAGCCTTTTAAAACATTGCATGCCCTAATGAACACAACCCTGGAGTATGTTAACCGATAGGCCACTGATGACTGCACATTAAGATCTCTGCATAGAAGACAGGAAATGATCTCCAGACTATCACTCTGTTGGCACATCATGGAAACATCTGCATGCATGGGCACAAATGAAGTGTTCAACGTTTTCTACCATGTTGTATTTACCAAGTGCTGTACAGTCACTTATCATGGTAGGAGAACCCATACTTTATCTATTCAGTAGTAAAGAACCTGAACATGGGGGATTCTGAATCCGTTCCCCCTGATGGCTACGTTCAAAATATCCAGGTTAAGACAAGAAGATTCTAATATCCCATAACTCTTTGCACCAATACTCAACAAGGGACCTGCTTCCGCATTCGGAATGACTGGGAGTGAATGATAGCAACACAGAAAGTTTGCCATCAAAGTGAAAAATAAACACAACTGTAATGAATTTCAGCTAACTACTCATTGAATACATAGCATAACTGCTTTACTGTCATTCCATTCATTTAGACTCTATTACTGGACTTCCTGACCGCTGGTCATGTTTCAATGCTAATGTAGAATCCAGCAATATCAAAGGTGCCATTCATTTGAATTTTTTGAATATTTCCACATATTGTCTTAACATTTCCATCTTCAACAAAGCCTGATGGTAAAAGTGAGAGGTTTTTAACTCCTCTGTCCATGTGCTTTTCCATTTATACCAATCTCTGACATTGTAAACACAAACACAACACCACACAACGTCTTTCTTTCAATTTGATTTCATCGGAACTTGTCATTCTTGGGCAATGAGAGGATGAGTTGTGAGATTCATGTCCTGTCTGAATGTTGAAGCTGACAGACAAATGGATACAAAGGTGACTTTGGTAAGTGGATCACTTTTTGTATGGTACCCGTTGGAGGACGAGGACACACACACCATGGAGGGGGGTTAGTGGTAGTAGTGATGGAGGGGGGTTAGTTGTGGTAGTGATGGACGGGGGTTAGTGGTAGTAGTGATGGAGGGGGGTTAGTGGTGGTAGTGATGGACGGGGTTAGTGGTAGTAGTGATGGAGGGGGGTTAGTGGTGGCAGTTAGTGGAGGGGGTTAGTGGTGGCAGTAGTGGAGGGGGTTAGTGGTGGTAGTGATGGGGGTTAGTTGTGGTAGTGATGGAGGGGGGTTAGTAGTGGTAGTGATGGAGGGGGGTTAGTGGTGGTAGTGATGGAGGGGGGTTAGTGGTAGTAGTGATGGAGGGGGGTTAGTGGTAGTAGTGATGGAGGGGGGTTAGTGGTAGTAGTGATGGAGGGGGGTTAGTGGTAGTAGTGATGGAGGGGGGTTAGTGGTGGTAGTGATGGAGGGGGGTTAGTGGTGGGAGTGATGGAGGGGGGTTAGTGGTAGTAGTGATGGAGGGGGGTTAGTGGTAGTAGTGATGGAGGGGGTTATTGGTGGTAGTGATGGAGGGGGGTTAGTGGTATTAGTGATGGTTGGGGGTTAGTGGTATTAGTGATGGTTGGGGGTTAGTGGTAGTAGTGCTGGAGGGGGGTTAGTGGTGGTAGTGATGGAGGGGGTTAGTGGTATTAGTGATGGTTGGGGGTTAGTGGTAGTAGTGATGGAGGGGGTTAGTGGTGGTAGTGATGGAGGGGGTTAGTGGTCATAGTGATGGAGGGAGGTTAGTGGTATTAGTGATGGAGGGGGTTAGTGGTGGTAGTGATGGAGGGGGTTGGTGGTGGTAGTGATGGAGGGGGGTAGTGGTAGTAGTGATGAGGGGAGTTTGTGGTAGTAGTGATGAGGGGGGTTAGTGGTGGTAGTGATGAGGGGTTAGTGGTGGTAGTGGTGGAGGGGGTTAGTGGTGGTAGTGATGGGGGTTAGTTGTGGTAGTGATGGACGGGGTTAGTGGTAGTAGTGATGGAGGGGGGTTAGTGGTGGTAGTGATGGAGGGGGGTTGGTGGTGGCAGTGGTGGAGGGGGGTTAGTGGTGGTAGTGATGGAGGGGGGTTAGTGGTGGCAGTGGTGGAGGGGGGTTAGTGGTGGTAGTGATGGAGGGGTTAGTGTTGGTAGTGATGGAGGGGGTGGTGGTGGTAGTGATGGAGGGGGTAGTGGTAGTAGTGATGAGGGGAGTTTGTGGTAGTAGTGATGAGGGGGTTAGTGGTGGTAGTGATGAGGGGGTTAGTGGTGGTAGTGGTGGAGGGGGTTAGTGGTGGTAGTGATGGGGGTGGTAGTTGTGGTAGTGATGGACGGGGTTAGTGGTAGTAGTGATGGAGGGGGTTAGTGGTGGTAGTGATGGACGGGGTTAGTGGTGGTAGTGATGGAGGGGGTTAGTGGTGGCAGTGGTGGAGGGGGTTAGTGGTGGTAGTGATGGAGGGGTTGGTGGTGGCAGTGATGGACGGGGGTTAGTGGTGGTAGTGATGGAGGGGGTTGGTGGTGGCAGTGGTGGAGGGGGTTAGTGGTGGCAGTGATGGACGGGGTTAGTGGTGGTAGTGATGGAGGGGGTTGGTGGTGGCAGTGGTGGAGGGGGTTAGTGGTGGCAGTGGTGGAGGGGGTTAGTGGTAGTAGTGATGGAGGGGGTTAGTGGTGGTAGTGATGGACGGGGTTAGTGGTGGTAGTGATGGAGGGGGTTAGTGGTGGCAGTGGTGGAGGGGGGTTAGTGGTGGTAGTGATGGAGGGGGGTTGGTGGTGGCAGTGATGGACGGGGGTTAGTGGTGGTAGTGATGGAGGGGGTTGGTGGTGGCAGTGGTGGAGGGGGTTAGTGGTGGCAGTGATGGACGGGGTTAGTGGTGGTAGTGATGGAGGGGGTTGGTGGTGGCAGTGGTGGAGGGGGGTTAGTGGTGGCAGTGGTGGAGGGGGAGGGTTTTGCCAATAGATGGGTTTTTGTTGTTCTCTACACACTCAACTGTCATGTTTATCACCACATCTTGATACACTGGGACAGTGACATTGACAACAAACAAACACACAACACTGAGACTGGATAACGCATCTGTAATGACAGAGTCACTCCAACCCTCCACTTTAACAATGGTAGTGATAGTCCTCACTGCCAAGTGCAAGTTTAAGAAGTAATCTCACTGATACTATAGTGATTGTGTGTGTGTGTCTCAAAAAATATTTCTCACGCTGTAGCAGGAATGTTAGAGCTCTTCTAAATGAGAATGAAATAGTCTTCTTGCCTTTGGACTGTGTCTCAAGGCTAGACTTTCCTTAGTGAGAGCCAGTCTGTTTTCATACAGGGAATGTTGAGTGCTCTTTTTTTTCTTGTAATGTACAAAACAGAGGAAAGTCAAACGTTACTCCACACACTAAATACGTGAAGAAAAAAAGAAATCCTTAGGCCAGTTTGAACAAAAAAAAAAACATGTATTTTTATCCTCATTCTTTTTTTCCTGGCACAATATTCTGACCACATAGACATGTAGACTTTAGATCTCTTTCTCTATATATAACTATTATATGTATATAATATGAACGAGGCCACCTTGTTGAGAACAACATAAACGAGTCACTAGGCCACCTTGTTGAGAACAACATAAACGAGGCACTAGGCTTGGGTTTGGGTTAGACTATGACTGCTGAAAGAGAAGAAGAGAGGATGAGAAAAGAGGTCATGAAGAAGAGGAGGGAGTAGGGAGACGATGAGCTGGAGAGAGGGCTATAAAGGTATGGCAGGAAGTCTCATACACCTGGGTGGATGGATGCCATTACACATATAAAATCTCTTCAGCTGATCCTACGTACAATACAGTCTTCTACAGTTCATAAGCAAGCCAGGTTATGGGATCAACATCCCTATTTAGTGACATGATTGCACAACATCCAATGGCTGTGTCTGTTGGCTGTGTCTCTGGTTGAACATCATGTTGTGAGCACCAGTGATCTAAAAGCACCATTAGAAGTATCCCTGAAACAGGGGAGGAGAAGGTGCATAGGTGCATATGATGCTGAGAAACAAACCGTCATGTAATCTGATTGGTGTATGTTCTGAAAATACAATTCTGATTGGTACTGGTTTAAGACATCTAATTTTTGATTGGTGCCCTTGACTCATGACTGAATAAAAGCTGCATTATTAGTTCTGACATCTGCATAGATTGGAGTTTTAACTGTGACATCAACTGAGGTAACAGGATAGATACACAGTTGTAAGCCCCAAGCCCAAAGGACCAGCAAAACCCCTGGTACAGGGCCCTACCCATAAGGCCATGCCAGACTGCACATTAAACGGCACAAGTAAACCTTCAGTACTACAGGCAAGGCCAGTGGCTGCCCATTGGTCAGATAAGAGCTATAGTTGGTGCCTATTGGTCTGATAAGAGCTTTAATGGGTGCCCATTGGTCAGATAAGAGCTGTAGTGGCTGCCCATTGGTCAGATAAGAGCTGTAGTGGCTGCCCATTGGTCGGATAAGCGCTGTAGTGGCTGCCTATTGGTCCGATGAGAGCTATAGCGGCTGCCTATTGGTCAGATAATAGCTCTAGTGGCTGCCTATTGGTTCCTCTTCCTTGTTCTGATGCACTTAACACAAAACACTCATAGCCATAGTCAAGTACTGCAGATGAAACACACTCAACAAAAGGTAATTACAAGATAAAAAATAAGTAGCACAACAATTTAAAAGTAAACTAAAGCTGTAACTGTATGGCACTTCATAAAATATGTGGGAAGAGACAGGCTATCTCTGGAAAAAAGAGAAAACTACAAAAAAAACGACATATGAGTCAAATAAGCACTGTGAAGACTGTCAGTAAGTAGGGAGGAGACTGACAGGCAGGGGAGCCATTCAGAGCCAGCCGGGGATGAACAGGGCGGGGCAAATCAGGTAAACAGGGCACCTCAGGTAAGCAAGGTGGAGATAGGAGAGTGAACCAATTAGGCGCAGGTTGGTGAGAATGGGGGGGCAACAGGTGAGCTGAGCAGCTAGACAACTGGGCCAGAGTGGCTGGTTGAGTTGAGTTTGGCTGTGTGAGCAGGACCACGGAGATGAGACCAGACAGCTCATCTGTCTGTCTGTCTGAGGGGGACCCAATCTGTCCAACCCAGTCTAACGTCACAGAAAGCACCTCTGTGTCTGTGTAGGGCTACTCATCCTCCACAGAGTCACTCTCAAAGATCTGGCCAGTTTCTCCAATGTCTGTAGAGTGCTCTTCACATGATGGCTCCTCAGTCATCTGTAAAAATACACATAATGGTGTAATTAACACGAGAGTCGTTCCTGTCCATTTACAGTGATTGTCGAATGAACACTAAACAATAATTCACATTGCTTTATTCTATATCTATCAATCAATATATATATAGACCTGTTATCTATATCTATAGTCCTTCTTACATCAGCTGATATCTCAAAGTGCTGTACAGACCTTCAATAAGGGGACAAGGATTGCAAGATTCAGGTATCTTTCCCAACATTCCCAGATTTTCCTGATATCCCAGTTGGAATATTCCTGGAATTAGGAGGGAATAATCAGGATATCCAGGAATCTTCCAACCGGGATTTCTGGAAACCTAGGGGATTCTTTCCAAAAGTTACCACTAAAGGGGACCCTCCAAATCAAGTGTTACTGAATCTAGAAATACGTTTTACCTGCTCAACCATCAGTCTCCTCGTCTGGCCTTCCCACCTGCTTCATCCCTCCTCTTCTTCATCATCTTCCTCATCCTCAGTAAAAATAAAGGCCCCATTTTGAAGTGTGGATTGTGAGGTGGTAAAAAATGTTTTGTCAGGTAGTCAATGTGTTTCAGCATCATGGCATGGCTGTGCTCCTCCAATAGTGACTGAATCATCTAGGATCCAGAGAGAGAGAGAGAGAGAGAGAGAGAGAGATGTGGGGAGGCAGGCAGGCAGGTTTGGGAGGGAGCAGGCAGGCAGGTTTGGGAGGGGGAGCGAGGAGGGAGCGAGGAGCGAGGAGCGAGGAGCGAGGAGGGAGGGAGGGAGCGAGGGAGCGAGGGAGCGAGGGAGCGAGGGAGGGAGGGAGGGAGGGAGGGAGGGAGGGAGGGAGTCAGTCAGCTAAACAAATAAATCCACAGCACACAGAGATTTGGAACAGAACTGAAGAGAAAACAGGAAGTGAAAGCGAAAAGGTATGAAAAAGCAGTGTTTCAAAACATCTCACCCCTCAGAACAACATCAGAGCTTTGGTTGTCATCGTTGGCACGATTATGCCCAAATGCCCTCCTCGTCATCCTATTGGTTAGAGTGTTATAGGCCGGCAGAAAAGGTTAGCAGGAAGTGAAGAAAGGGTTATCAAGAGTTAGCATAGGTCAAAGGTTATTATATGACAGCATGTCATGAGTAGGTAAATATGCAGGAGAGAAATGATTGAAAGCACTATATTAAGAGTCATGATAATGTTACACTGTATATAGGATTAATATAGAGAAGAGCAAAGGCATAAAGGCATTGTAAGTCTGGTTTTTGCTTTTCAATCCAATCTGCATTGCATCCCAGGCCCACTCTGTAATATTTACAGACAGTATTGGTTGAATGGGTTAACAGTGGTCAACTTGATCCAGGCATGAATGTTGAACAAAGCTGAGAATAAACATTGGGTCTATTTTGACCTCACACCAGGAAGGCCCTACAGTAGAGCGGTCATAGGGCCCTGGTCAACAGTAATGCACTATAGGGAATAGGGTACCACTTCAGACACAGCCTTAGAGTTCATCTAAACATAGATTTAAATGCACAATGCAACAGTCTAGCCATTAGACCACCACACCACAACAAGGATAGGAAACAGAGGGACAGCCTGCTTTTTGTCTAATAGTGTTCGCAAAAACATCTGTAATGCCTCCTGGGTGGCGCAGTGGTCTAGGGCACTGCATCGCAGTGCTAGCTGTGCCACCAGAGACTCTTGTTTCGCACCCAGGCTCTGTTGCAGCCGGCCGCGACCGGGAGGTCCGTGGGGCGATGCACAATTGGCCTCTCGTGTTGTCCGGGTTAGGGAGGGTTTGGTCGGTAGGGATATCCTTGTCTCATCCCACACTAGCGACTCCTGTGGCGGGCCGGGTGCAGTGCACGCTAACCAGGTCGCCAGGTGCACAGTGTTTCCTCCAACACATTGGTGCGGCTGGCTTTCGGGTAGGATGCGCGCTGTGTTAAGAAGCAGTGCAGCTTGGTTGCGTGTTTCGGAGGACGCATGGCTTTCGACCTTCGTCTCTCCCGAGCCCATACGGGAGTTGTAGCAATGAGACAAGATAGTAACTACTAACAATTGGATACCATGAAATTGAGGAGAAAAGGGGGTAATGTTTTTAATGTTTTTTTTTTAACATCTGTAATTGCAAAAACATAATAGCAATGCAATTTATTCTGAGTAAATAAGAGAATGTGGTTTGGAAAAAGTCAATTATGTGCTTTAGTAGCTACAAAGAGTTAAAGCCTTACAATCAATGTTCTGGGCCCATAATCATAAAACATATCAGTTTTGCCTTTTAGATCATATGATTATATGGACAGGGGGGACCTGATCCTAGATCAGCACTGCTGGTCTGAGATGCTTTATAAATCCATCCCCTGATTGTAAACACAAGAAAGGGAGACATGTGACCTGGTCGTGGGAGGGGCGGTGGCCGGCATGGGGGGGTCCTCTGGCAGGCCCTGGTCCTCCACGGTGGTGTGGGGGCGGGTGGCGGGGGTGGCCGCCTTGCTGTTGCGGGGCATGGGGTATGGGGTGATGGGGATGCTGCTGAGGGTGTTGGGGGTGTGGGTGATGGGGGTGGGGGGCTTGCTGCAGGGGGCCGTGAAGGTGTGGCTGTGGGTGCTGTTGGGGGTGGGGGTGCTGCTGCTGTGGCGGAGGCCCGTGAGGATGCTGTCCTGGGTGGGGGTGTTGTTGTTGTTGTGGGTGTGGCTGCTGGACTTGCAGAGGGTGCTGGGGCCGTGGTTGGTGTTGGGGCTGTTGGGGGTGCCCCTGTGGGTGCTGTTGGGGATGAGGGGCGTACTGCTGTTGAGGCTGCTGGGGGTGAGGGTGTTGTTGGGGTGGGGGCTGGGGGTGCGGGGCATGGGGGTACGGGGCTTGCTGCTGCTGGGGATGTGGCGGGTGCTGGTATTGGGGCTGGGGGGACTGAGGCTGGAGACCCAGGTGGGGTTGCTGGGGTAGGGAATGTAAGGGAGGATGGGGGTGGTAGTGGTCATCTTCATAGCTGTCTGCCATCAGCTTCATCCTGCTCTGTGTCTGTGGAACAAAACACAAACATGTAAGTTCTACAATTTAACACGAGAGACCCAAACACTGAGTTAGTCATTATGAATGGAAGGAGTTGATTGAGTTAGCAAAGAGAGAATAGCAACTGAGTAGCAGAAATAAGCTTATAACGGAACAACTGCTGCTATTGTGAGCAGGTCCTTCCTGCAAAATATACTTTTTGGATCTCAATGAGACAAACCTGTGTAAATAAAGGCAGGGTTGGAGTCAATTCCATTCAAATTCAGTCAATTCAGGAAGTAAACTGAAATTCCAATTCCAATTAGATATTTCTAAATACTTTTCAATGAGAAAGAAATGGAATTGCCATTTCAGTTTACCAACAAAATTGACTTAATTGAAATGGAATGGACCCTGAGTAAAGGTTGAATAAAATGTCTACCTGAGTTGTGTCACCAGTCCTGACCTGCTGTTTTAGCTGGTGCATCAATCTGTCCTTCTCTCTCTTCAGAGCCAGAACCTCTTCCTGGGTCTTCTTCTTCCCAGAGGCAGACAGCTCTAGCAGAGCGATGTTAGCATCCTTCTCACTGATGGCTGCCAGCAGGGCCTGTTGTCTATAGACAAACAAGCGAAAAAGATACCAGTCGGCACAGCTGAGACAAAACATGCATCTTTCCCACATATGAAGATAACATAATTTACCATTTCTCACTATTTACGTGAAACAAAAAAGTATTGACATGGCGTTTGAGCATTCACACGACCAAGCCAGTTTTTCTTTATATCCTTGACCTATTTGAATAATTTCACTGCAGTTCTTTTGATTTCCATTGTTAAACAGAATATGAACATGTTTCATTGCTCTGCTGATGTACGACATCCCATGACTTACTTCATCTCCAGGATCTCCTCCAGCTGTTTCCTGCGCTCCTGTCTCATGTTGGTCAGGTGACCGTCCCTCTCCTGCAGGGACTGCTGGGTAGACGAGAGGCGCTGCTTGGTGGCATCCAGCTCCTGTCTAGTTCTCTCTAGGGTGTTCATCATCTCCTCCAACTGACACACACACAGGAATTACAGACATACTGTATTTTCTATGTCTCACACGTACACTCACACACTTTATAAACAGACCTTCAGATGCTGACCAAGGTCCATGGTGTTGTCTTTTCGAGGGTCCCCCATTGTCTGACCAGGCTTCTTTTCCCCCTGGGGGCCCAGTTTGAGGTTGGGACCCCCCTTCTTAGTAACCTGCTCCTTGGTCTGCCTGTATGGAGAACCACAGATTATGTCAGAGTTCAACCCTCTATCATACTAGTCACCGTCTTACCACACCACTAGCGGAACAACTGGTATCAATGGTTCATACGTCCCCTTGAGGCATTACTAAGGCATTACTAATACTTTGTCTACTGTACTTTATAAGTAAATATACACACACAGAACTCACATACCACACATACAGGGTTGGGTAGGTTACTTTCTAAATGTAATCTGTTACAGTTACTAGTTACCTGTCCAAAATTGTAATCAGTAATGTAACTTTCAGTCCTCTAATGCCTACAATAGACATTAGAAGAAGACAAAAATATATTTGACCAATTGAATGAAATCTATTGCAGGATAAATCAATATTATAATTTACATAGCTGGCTATTAATGGACGTTGGATTTTACTTTATGGGTTGGTTACGTAGGCTTCTTCTAACCGATTGCTTTTTACAACAGATACGATTAGGCTACACTGTAAAAAGTGTCAGATTTACAGTCATTCCAATTGATTTAATATCCTTTGATCTTCAAGAATATGACTTAGAAATCTGTAAATACAGTATATACTATGAAACATTTTAGGAGATGGGGTCTCAGCTTACTGTTCAGAGTAAGAATAGTAGAATACACAAGGTGCAATTTAGAAATGTGTTTGTGCATCAGCAGTTTTTCACTTGTTATGTCAATCAATGACTGTCACTCAACTAGCCATATCAGCTAACAATTATTAGATTTGTAAGTTAGTCAAGCCAATTATCTAAACTTGTATTAATCATAGCTGACTACCGACTGGGCACACAGGGTACGTACCCAGGGGCCAACCATTGATTTTGTTAGTCACTCTCACTCAGATATCATTTACATGGCATAAGTTGAGGCAAAATGTGTAGAATTGCATGTAATTATCCCTGAATCAGTTACCCAACCAAGGCAGGGCCCCCTAACTTCTCTCCTCCCCACATCTGATGATTAGCCATTTTGAAAAGAAGGTCGACGACATCCGATCCTCGTTTGCTAAGTCAAACGACACCGCTGGTTCTGCTCACACTGCCCTACCCTGTGCTCTGACCTCTTTCTCCCCTCTCTCTCCAGATGAAATCTCGCGTCTTGTGACGGCCGGCCGCCCAACAACCTGCCCGCTTGACCCTATCCCCTCCTCTCTTCTCCAGACCATTTCCGGAGACCTTCTCCCTTACCTCACCTCGCTCATCAACTCATCCCTGACCGCTGGCTACGTCCCTTCCGTCTTCAAGAGAGCGAGAGTTGCACCCCTTCTGAAAAAACCTACACTCGATCCCTCCGATGTCAACAACGACAGACCAGTATCCCTTCTTTCTTTTCTCTCCAAAACTCTTGAACGTGCCGTCCTTGGCCAGCTCTCCCGCTATCTCTCTCAGAATGACCTTCTTGATCCAAATCAGTCAGGTTTCAAGACTAGTCATTCAACTGAGACTGCTCTTCTCTGTATCACGGAGGCGCTCCGCACTGCTAAAGCTAACTCTCTCTCCTCTGCTCTCATCCTTCTAGACCTATCGGCTGCCTTCGATACTGTGAACCATCAGATCCTCCTCTCCACCCTCTCCGAGTTGGGCATCTCCGGCGCGGCCCACGCTTGGATTGCGTCCTACCTGAGAGGTCGCTCCTACCAGGTGGCGTGGCGAGAATCTGTCTCCTCACCACGCGCTCTCACCACTGGTGTCCCCCAGGGCTCTGTTCTAGGCCCTCTCCTATATTCTCGCTATACACCAAGTCACTTGGCTCTGTCATATCCTCACATGGTCTCTCCTATCATTGCTATGCAGACGACACACAATTCATCTTCTCCTTTCCCCCTTCTGATGACCAGGTGGCGAATCGCATCTCTGCATGTCTGGCAGACATATCAGTGTGGATGACGGATCACCACCTCAAGCTGAACCTCGGCAAGACGGAGCTGCTCTTCCTCCCAGGGAAGGATTGCCCGTTCCATGATCTCGCCATCACGGTTGACAACTCCATTGTGTCCTCCTCCCAGAGCGCTAAGAACCTTGGCGTGATCCTGGACAACACCCTGTCGTTCTCAACTAACATCAAGGCGGTGGCCCGTTCCTGTAGGTTCATGCTCTACAACATCCGCAGAGTACGACCCTGCCTCACACAGGAAGCGGCGCAGGTCCTAATCCAGGCACTTGTCATCTCCCGTCTGGATTACTGCAACTCGCTGTTGGCTGGGCTCCCTGCCTGTGCCATTAAACCCCTACAACTCATCCAGAACGCCGCAGCCCGTCTGGTGTTCAACCTTCCCAAGTTCTCTCACGTCACCCCGCTCCTCCGCTCTCTCCACTGGCTTCCAGTTGAAGCTCGCATCCGCTACAAGACCATGGTGCTTGCCTACGGAGCTGTGAGGGGAACGGCACCTCAGTACCTCCAGGCTCTGATCAGGCCCTACACCCAAACAAGGGCACTGCGTTCATCCACCTCTGGCCTGCTCGCCTCCCTACCACTGAGGAAGTACAGTTCCCGCTCAGCCCAGTCAAAACTGTTCGCTGCTCTGGCCCCCAATGGTGGAACAAACTCCCTCACGACGCCAGGACAGCGGAGTCAATCACCACCTTCCGGAGACACCTGAAACCCCACCTCTTTAAGGAATACCTAGGATAGGATAAAGTAATCCTTCTCACCCCCCTTAAAAGATTTAGATGCACTATTGTAAAGTGGCTGTTCCACTGGATGTCATAAGGTGAATGCACCAATTTGTAAGTCGCTCTGGATAAGAGCGTCTGCTAAATGACTTAAATGTAATGTAAATGTAATTAGCAGAGCGGCAGCAGGCTATCTACACTCATAGAGAGCTGGCTCCTGTGGTTGGCGGTTGCAGTAAAAAAAATATATATATATATATATATATATATATATATATATATACACATTTACATTTTTCTGCCTCTAGGGCCCCCTACGGGCTTGGGCCCGGGGCTTCAGCTCCTGTAAGCCACTGCATTAAGCAGGCCCTGGATCTGCAGCTATGCAGCTGTTGCAAGAGCACATTTTTCACTGGCTGTCCACTGGTTGCAAAAATAATAATTGGTAGTCAGCTTAAACTTCTTTAGTTCAACCACTATTGGGTTAAAATACACATGTACATTTGTGAACAGCCACCCACTACAAATGCAATCCGTAAGGTGCATAAAGCTAAATGAGAGAGCAGCAGTGTGATTCACTTGAATTCGCTATGTAGATGTCAATAATAAGTGATATCCATATCTCCATAGACTACATGTCACGCCCTGACCTGAGTATTCTTTGTTTTCTTTATATATTTTGGTTAGGTCAGGGTGTGACGAGGGTGGTATGTGTGTTTTTGTCTTTTCTAGGGTTTTTTCAGTCTAGGGCTTTTGTAGATTTAAGGGGTTGTTTACATTCTAGGTGTTTATGTAGGTCTATGGTTGCCTAGATTGGTTCTCAATTAGAGGCAGGTGTTTATCGTTGTCTCTGATTGGAAACCATATTTAGGTAGCCATCTGCTTTGGGTATTTCGTGGGTTATTGTCTATGTCTAGTTGCCTGTGTTTGCACTTTTGTATCATAGATTCACGTTCGGTTTGTTATTTCGTATAGTTTGTTTAGTGTCTATCTTTATTAAAAGTTGTATGTATTCTAACCACGCTGCGCTTTGGTCTACTCCATACGACGATCGTGACACTACACCACTGCTGTCATCCTTACCTCCAAGCCTTTATTCAAATTAGATTATCCTTGAATGCCTTTGACAGCAGTCGCACCATTGGAAAACATTGCTTAGACTGTAGCCTTTAACCGCCTATTCCTACTCTTTTACCGCGATCAAGTAAATAAGTTTAGTGTGTCATCATAGTGGTCAGACTCGCTCAGGTGGAACAAACTTAAACGTGAGCCTTTTTTCAATGCTGATTTGAATGTTGTGAGTAAACAGAAAGGTGTCATTTTTTTCTCGCAAACTTCCTTTATCAATTAAAAAGCATTCCTAGAAAAAATCATCTAGTTTTTCAAAAGTATCTGAAGTCTGATGATAATATTTTTTCTGATAATGTAACATATTAAAGTATATATTTGTTTGTAATCCATTACTCCCCAACCCTGCACACATATACATTTGAAGTCGGAGGTTTACATACACTTAGGTTGGAGTAATTAAAACTTGTTTTTCAACCACTCCACAAACTGCTTATTAACAAACTATAGTTTTGGCAAGTCGGTTAGGACATCTACTTTATACATGACAAGTAATTTTTCCAACAATTGTTTACAGGCAGATTATTTTACTTATAATTCACTGTATCACAATTCCAGTGGGTCAGAAGTTTACATACACTAAGTTGACTGTGCCATTAAACAGCTTGGAAAATTCCAGAAAATGATGTCATGGCTTTAGAAGCTTCTGATGGGCTAATTGGCATAATTTGAGTCAATTGGAGGTGTACCTGTGGATGTATTTCAAGGCCTACCTTCAAACTCAGTGCCTCTTTGCTTGACATCATGGGAAAATCAAAGATATCAGCCAAGACCTCAGAAAAATATTGTAGACCTCCACAAGTCTGGTTCTTCCTTGGGAGCAATTTCCAAATGCCTGAAGGTACATCTTTCTTCTGTACAAACAATAGTACGCATGTATAAACACCATGGGACCACACAGCCGTAATACTGCTCAGGAAGGAGAAGTGTTCTGTCTCCTAGAAATGAACGTACTTTGGTACGAAAAGTGCAAATCAATCCCAGAACAACAGCAAAGGACCTTGTGAAGATGCTGGAGGAACCAGGTACAAAAGTATCTATATCCACAGTAAAACGAGTCCTATATCGACATAACCTGAAAGGCCTCTGAGCAAGGAAGAAGCCACTGCTCCAAAACCGCCATAAAAAAGCCAGACTACGGTTTGCAACTGCACATGGGGACAAAGATCATACTTTTTGGAGAAATGTTTCCTGGTCTGATGAAACAAAAATAGAACTGTTTGGCCATAATGACCATTGTGATGGAGGAAAAAGGGGGAGGCAACATCTCAAGACATCAGGATGTTAAAGCTTGGTCGCAAATGGGTCTTCCAAATGGACAATGACCCCGAGCATACTTCCAAATGGGTCTTCCAAATGGACAATGACCCCGAGCATACTTCCAAAGTTATGGAAAAATGGCTTAAGGACAACAAAGTCAAGGTATTGGAGTGGCCATCACAAAGCCCTGATCTCAATCCCATAGCAAATGTGTGGAAAGAAATGAAAAGGTGTGTGCGAGAAAGGAGGCCTACAAACCTGACTCAGTTACACCAGCTCTGTCAGGAGGAATTGGCCAAAATTCACCCAACTTATTGTGGGAAGCTTGTGGAAGGCTACTCAAAACCTTTGACCCACGTTAAACAATTTAAAGGCAATGCTACCAAATACTAATTGAGTGTATGTACACTTCTGACCCACTGGGAATGTGATGAAAGAAATAAAAGCTGAAATAAATCATTCTCTCAACAATTATTTTGACATTTCACATTCTAAAAATAAAGTGGTGATCCCAACTGACCTAAAACAGGGAATTTGTACTTGAATTAAATGTTAGAAATTGTGAAAAACTGAGTTAAAATGTATTTGGCTAAGGTGTATGTAAACTTCCGATTTCAACTGTATGTGAGTAATACAATGATGCCTGTTAGACTCATTAAAAACACATGCAGATGGACACAACAAAACACAAGAAAAATTAACACAAATATATATATATATATACACACACTGAACAAATTATATACAAGATGTAAAGTGTTTTTCCCATGTTTCATGAGCTGAAATAAAAGATTTTCCACATGCACAAAAAAACATATTTCTCTCAAGTTTTGTCCACAATAAATTTACATCCCTGTTGGTGAGCATTTCTCCTTCACCAAGATAATCCATCCTCCAGACAAGTGTGGCATATTGATTGAACAGCATTATCTTTACACAGGTGCACCTTGTGCTGGGGACAATAAAAGCCAACTCTAAAAAGTGCATTTTGTCATATAACAATGCCACAGATGACTCAAGTTTTGAGGGAGCTTGCAATTGGCATGCTGACTGCAGGAATGGCCACCAGAGCTGTTGCCAGAGAATGAAATGTTTCTTTGTCTACCACAAACCGCCTCCAATGTAATTTCAGAGAATTTTGCAGTATATCCAACCGGCCTCACAACCACAGACCACGTGCAACCACGCCAGCACCGGACCTCTACATCCGACTTCTTCACCTGCGGGATCGTCTGAGACCAGCTACCCGGACAGCTGATGAAACTGTGGGTTTGCACAACCGAAGAATTTCTGCACCAACTGTCAGAAACCGTCTCAGGGAAGCTCATCTGTAATGCTCGTCGTCCTCACAAGGGTCTTGACCTGACTGCAGTTCTGCGTCGTAACCGACTTCAGTGGGCAAAATGCTCACCATCGATGGCCACTGGCATGCTGGAGAAGTGTGCTCTTCACGGATGAATCCCAGCTTCGACTTTACCGGGCAGATGGCAGACAGCATCACGTGGATGAGCGGTTTGCTGATGTCAACATTGTGAACAGAGTGCCCTATGGTGGTAGTAGGGTTATATTATGGGCAGGCATAAGCTACAGACAATGAACACAATTGCATTTCATCAATGGCAATTGAATGCACAGAGATACTGTGACAAGATCCTGAGGCCCATTGTTGTGCCATTCATCTGTACACAATTCTGGAAGCTGAAAATGTCTCAGTTCTTCCATGGCCTGCATACTCACCAGATACATCAGCCACTGAGCATGTTTGCAATGCTCTGGATCGACGTGTACGACAGCGTGTTTCAGTTCACGCCAATATTCAGCAACTTCGTACAGCCATTGAAGAGGAGTGGGACAACATTCCACAGGCCACAATGAACAACCCAATCAACTCTATGCGAAGGAGATGCGTCATGCTGTATGAAGCAAATGGTTGTGACACCAGATACTGACTGGTTTTCTGATCCACGCACCTACCTTTTTTAAAGGTATCTGTGACCAACAGATGCACATGTGTATTCCCAGTCATGTGAAATCCATAGATTAGGGCCTAATGAATTTATTTAAATTGACTGATTTCCTTATATGAACTGTAACTCAGTAACATTTGGAAATTCTTGCATGTTCAATTTATATATTTTTGTTTAGTGTATATACAGTGCATTTGGAAATTATTCAGCACCCTTGACTTTTTCCACATTTTAGTACATTACAGCCTTTTTTTCCCCTCATCAATCAAAACACAACACCCCAAAATGACAAAGCGAAAACAGGTTTTAAGAAAACATAAATACTTTATTTACATAAGTATTCAGACCCTTTGCTATGAGACTCGAAATTGAGCTCAGGTGCTTCCTGTTTCCATTGATCATCCTTGAGATGTTTCTACAACCTGATTGGAGTCCACTTGTGCTAAATTCAATTGATTGGACATGATTTGGAATGTTACACACCTGTCTATATAAGGTCCCACAGTTGACAGTGCATGTCAGAGCAAAAACCAAGCCATGAGGTCAAAGGAATTGTCCGTAGAGCTCTGAGACAGGATTGTATCAAGGCACAGATCTGGGGAAGGGTACCAAACAATTTCTGCAGCATTGAAGGACCCCAAGAACACAGTGGCCTAGATCCTTCTTAAATGGAAGACATTTGGAACCACCAAGACTCTACCTAGAGCTGGTCGCCCGGCCAAACTGAGCAATCCGGGGAGATGGGCCTTGGTCAGGGAGGTAACCAAGAACCTGATGGTCACTCTGACAGAGCTCTAATTTCTCTGTGGAAATGGGAGTACGTTCCAGAAGGATAACCATCTCTGCAGCCCGCGTGCAGTTTTCCAAGAGGCACCTAAAGGACTCTCAAACCATGAGAAACAAGATTATCTTTGGCCTGAATGTCAAGCATCACGTCTGGAGGAAACCTGGCACCATCCCTACGGTGAAGCATGGTGGTGGCAGCATGTTGTGGGGAAGTTTTTCAGAGGCAGGGACTGGGAGACTAGTCAGGATCAAGGGAAAGATAAATAGAGCAAAATACAGAGAGATCCTTGATAAAAACCTGCTTGAGAGCGCTCAGGACCTCAGACTGGGGCGATGGTTCACCTTCCAACAGGACAACGACCCTGAGTAAATACCCAAGACAATGCAGGAATGGTTTAGGGACAAGTCTCTGAATGTCGTTGAGTGGTCCAGCCAGAGCCTGGACTTGAACCCAATCTAACATCTCTGGAGAGACCTGAAAATAGCTGTGCAGTGACGCTCCCCATCCAACCTGAGAGAGCTTGAGAGGATCTGCAAAACAGTTTGTGAGAAACTCCCCAAATACAGGTGTGCCAAGCTTGTAGCATCATACCCAAGAAGAATTGAGTCGTTAATCACTGCCAGAGGTGCCAAGCTTGTAGCATCATACCCAAGAAGAATTGAGTCGTTAATCACTGCCAGAGGTGCTTCAACAAAGTACTAGAGTAAGGATCTGAATACTTATGGAAATGTGTAAATGATAACTTGCAAACATTTAAAAAAAAATGTTTTGCTTTGTCATTATGGGGTATTGTGTGTAGATTAATGAGGGGGAAAAATATTTTATCCATTTAAGAACAAGGCCGTAACGTAAACATTTTTGGAAAAAGTCAAGGGGTCTGAATACTTTCCGATTGTACTAATATACACTCAGTTTAGACATACAGGTACTGTAATTGACACGGAAATTTGAATGCAAAAACAATGAACAACATTCAGGAGATATGAGATAAAGACAAGTCCATGTTAATACAGTATGTTCAGAGATCTCTGAAATGACTCACAGGTTTAGGCACCAGAGTTAGAATAGTAGGGGGGAAGTCGCACCTCTCAGGTGTACGGATGGGGCCAGTGGTGGGGGGGGGGGTTCTAATGGAGGTTCGCTACTTACCTGGGAGCTAGGCTGCAGGTGGAGAAGAGGAGGAACAGGAGGAGGAGGAGGTGTAAGGAGGGATGGCAGGACAAGAGGAAACAGCAGACAGAAACAGGAGACAGGAGAAGAGTAAAGAAATGTAACATTAGTATCATAACAGAAAAGAAGGACAACAGAGGACCCATAACCAGAATAAAGTGTACACAATCAGAGACAGACAGGGAGAGATCCTCATCATCATAAGAGGCACCAATGAGAAACAGTCACTGGAAAACACAGACATAGCTAACGCGGGATGCACAGGATACACCTTCTCCTCTGACAGGCAGGTTAGAGCCCTGTATTAGCTGCTGGCTGCACAGCCTGTGAGTGCGGGGCGGGCATGCAGTCAGTCAGAAAAGGGGACAGAAGACACTAGCTGTGATAGAGAGAGGGGGGGTGAGTGAGTGAGGTTAGGCTAGGAGGAGGGGAGGGACAAGAGAGCTAGTATAGCTAAACAGCAAGGAGAAGAGGAGACCAAGTGGGCAAGGCAGCAAGGGAACCAGTCAAGGGAGCCATGGCAGACAGCCAGAAAGAGGGGGACCAACCAAACAACTGGGGGGGTACAGTACATACAGACCCTACCTACTAAACAGCTCACTCACTGAGCAGAACATTGTTGACCTGGAGAACAGCAGCTCTAGTCATGCAGACAAGACTACTAGGCTGAGAGCTAGCCTTTACATTGGGCACAGCAAGCTAGACAGGGAAGTGGAGAGGGCAGGGAGATCAGGGCGGAGGTCAGTGTAGAGAAGGTAGGAATCACTGTTAGTAGTAGGGTGGAGGTATCGAAGCAGTGAAGGGTGAGGATGGTTCTGGAGGAGGGTTAGGGATGAAGGTATCAGAACAGACAAGGGTGATGATGGTTCTGGGGGAGGGGTGGAGGTATCAAAACAGAAAAGGGTGAGGATGGTCCTGGGGGAGGGTTAGAGGTGGAGGTATCGGAACATCGAATGGGTTGGTTCTGAGGGAGAGTTTGGGGTGGAGGTGGGCAGATGGGGGTCAGGAAGGAGCAGAGGAAGCAGCGTGCCCACAGAAGTAGAAGGACTAAAGACAGGACCTTCCTACTCTCTTAAAAAAAGGTACTATCTAGAACCTGAAATGGTTCTTTGGCTATTCCAATAGAGTCGTGGCCAAAAGTTGAGAATGACACAAAAATTAATTTTCACCAAGTCTGCTGCCTCACTTTCTATAATGGCAATTTGCATATACTCCAAAATGTTATTAAGAGGGATCAGATTAATTGCAATTAATTGCAAAGTCCCTCTTTGCCATGTAAATTAACTGAATCCCCAAAAAACATTTCCACTGCATTTCAGCCCTGCCACAAAAGGACCAGCTGACATGTCAGTTATTCTCTCGTTAACACAGGTGTGAGTGTTGACGAGGACAAGGCTGGAGATCACTCTGTCATGCTGATTGAGTTTGAAAAACAGACTGGAAGCTTCAAAAGGAGGGTGGTGCTTGGAATCATTGTTCTTCCTCTGTCAACCATGGTTACCTGCAAGGAAACACGTGCCGTCATCATTGCTTTGCACAAAAAGGGCTTCACAGGCAAGGATATTGCTGCCAGTAAGATTGTACCTAAATCAACCAGTTATCGGATCATCAAGAACTTCAAGGAGAGCGGTTCAATTGTTGTAAAGAAGGCTTCAGGGTGCACAAGAAAGTCCAGCAAGTGCCAGGACCGTCTCCTAAAGTTGATTTAGCTGTGGGATCGGGGCACCACCAGTACAAAGCTTGCTCAGGAATGGCAGCAGGCAGGTGTGAGTGCATGATATTCTGCAAAAAGTACAAGGATTGGACTGCTGAGGACTGGGGTAAAGTCATTTTCTCTGATGAATCCCCGTTCCGATTGTTTGGGGCATCTGGAAAAAATCTTGTCCGGAAAAGACAAGGTGAGCGCTACCATCAGTCCTGTGTCATGCCAACAGTAAAGCATCCTGAGACCATTCATGTGTGGGGTTGCTTCTCAGCCAAGGGAGTGGGCTCACTCACAATTTTGCCTAAGAACACAGCCATGAATAAAGAATGGTACCAACACATCCTCAGAGAGCAACTTCTCCCAACCATCCAGGAACAGTTTGGTGATGAACAGTGCCTTTTCCAGCATGATGGACCACCTTGCCATAAGGCAAAAGTGATAACTAAGTGACTTGGGGAACAAAACATCGATATTTTGGATACATGGCCAGGAAACTCCCCAGACCTAACTTAATCCCATTGAGAACGTTTGGTCAATCCTCAAGAGGCGGGTGGACAAATAAAAACACAAATTCTGACAAACTCCAAGCATTGATTATGCAAGAATGGGCTGCCATCAGTCAATTTGTGGCCCAGAAGTGAATTGACAGCATGCCAGGGCAGATTGCAGAGGTATTGACTCTGCATCAACCTCATGTAATTGTCAATAAAAGCCTTTGACACTTATGAAATGCTTGTAATTATACTTAAGTATTCGATAGTAACATCTGACAAAAAATATCTAAAGACACTGAAGCAGCAAACTTTGTGAAAAATGACATTTGTGTCATTCTCAAAACCTTTGACCATGACTCTAGGATAACCCTTTGAAGAACTGTTTTTGCTTCCAAGTAGAACCCTTTTGGTTCCAGGTAGGACCCTATTGGGTTCCATGTAGAACCCTTTCCCCAGGAACCAAAAAGTATTCTCCTAGGGGGACATCCATTATGGAACCAATTTTCTAAGAGTGTACAGAAGCTACACAAAACAGCCAAAACACAAAAGGCCACAGACAAAAAGTGTGTGTGTGTGTGTGTGTGTGTGTGTGTGTGTGTGTGTGTGTGTGTGTGTGTGTGTGTGTGTGTGTGTGTGTGTGTGTGTGTGTGTGTGTGTGTGTGTGTGTGTGTGTGTGTGTGTGTGTGTGTGTGTGTGTGTGTGTGTGTGTGTGTGTGTGTGTGTGTGTGTGTGTGTGTGTGTGTGTGTGTGTGTGTGTGTGTGTACATGCGCGTTTGTGTGTACATGTGTGTGTGGAATCAGTGTCTGGTTATTGTCTATGTGTAAGGTACATGGGAGCTGTACTGTGTTCTATGTTGTAATGAGAGTGAGTTCATGGTAAAGGGAGGGAAGAGGGCATACAGACTGTCAAATTAAATATCATCCAGGAAGTTAAAAGAAATACATATGATTCAGTATATACAGTGCAACCCAAAAGTATTCAGACCTCCTGACTTTTTTTCACATTTTGTTTTAAGTTACAGCCTTATTCTAAAATGGATGAATTTGTTTTTCCCCTCATCAATCTACACACAATATCCCATAATGACAAATCAAAAACAGGTTTTTCGATTTTTTTTCAAAAGCGTCAAAATATAAAACAGAAATATCACAGGGTATTCATACCCTTTACTCAGTACTATGTTGAAGGCCCTTTGGCAGCGATTGTAGCCTCCCTTTCTTCTCTGCAGATCTTCTCAAGCTCTGTCAGGTTGGATGGGGAACGTCATTGCAGTCATTTTCAGGTCTCTCCAGAGATGAATGATGTTTTCATCAAGGATCTCTCTGTACTTTGCTCCGTTCATCTTTCCCTCGATCCTGACTAGTCTCCCAGGCTGTGCCACTGAAAAACATCCCCACAGCATGATGCTGCCACCACCATGCTTCACCGTAGGGATGATGTTATGTGCCTTTTACTGAAGAGTGGCTTCCATCTGGCCACTCTACCGTAAAGAGCTGATTGGTAGAGTGCTGCAGAGAAGGTTGCCTTTCCAGAAGGTTCTCCCATTTCCTCAGAGGAACTCTGGAGCTCTGTCAGAGTGACCATTGGTTCCTTGGTCACCTCCCTGAACAAGGCCCCTCTTCCTTAATTGCTCAGTTTGGCCAGGAGATCAGCTCTAGGAAGAGTCTTGGTGGTTCCAAATGTCTTCCATTTAAGAACGATGGAGGCCACTGTGTTCTTGGGGTCCTTCAATGCTGCAGAAATTGTTTGGTACCCTTCCCCAGATATGTGCCTCGACACAATCCAGTCTCAGAGCTCTACGAACAATTCCTTCGACCTCATGGCTTGGTTTTTGCTCTGGCATCTACTGTCAACTTTGGGGCCTTATATAGATAGGTGTGTGCCTCTTCAAATCATTCCCAATCAATTGCATTTACAACAGGTGGACTCCAATCAAGTTGTAGAAACGTCTCAAGGATGATCAATGGAAACAATGGAAACAGGATGCACCTGAGCTCAATTTCGAGTCTCATAGCAAAGGATCTGAATACTTATGTAAATACAGTATTTCAGATTTTTAATACATTTGCAAAAAACTGTCATTATGGGGTATTTTGTGTCGATTGATGAGAAAAAAAGAAAACAAATCCATTTTAGAATAAGGCTGTAATGTAACAAAATTAGGAAAAAGTCCAAGGGTCTGAATGCTTTCCGAAAGCACTGTATGTGTTGACACTGACATACTGTATATGAGAAATATATGACATCCTTATGGCTTTCATATGTGAAATCATATGAATACAGTAGAAGTTCAGTATTAATACAAATATGAAAGTATTGATTCATACATGCTACTACAGATTCGTTTTTTGATATAGTTTGTTTACCTGGCTCCTTGTTTAGGTGGCAGGTAGCCTAGTGGTTAGAGTGTAGTACTAGTAACCGAAAGGTCGAATCCCCGAGCTGACAAGATACAAATCTGTCGTTCTGCCCCTGGACAAGGCATTTAACCCACTGTTCCTAGGCCGTCATTGAAAGTAAGAATTTGTTCTTAACTGACTTGCCTAGTTAAATAAAGGTAAAGGAAAAATATATTAGATTGAGTCATAAAGTATGTGCAGGCATGGGTGGAGAAGCAGGCTGAAGACATGCGCAGACAAACGTGCACAAAGATGCATATACAACATGACTACTGGTGCAGGCTTTTGCAAGACTACTGCTGTAGAGGTTGCACAACAGATCTAGTGATCTTTACATAACATGGATGGGCCGATGGGCTTCAAAATCACACCTAAATCAATTAAAAGGCGAGACCATATGCAGGTGCAGTCGCAGACGTAAACCACGAGGGCAGCCTTGCTGAAGTGCCAGGGACAGAGCACTCACTTTCCCAGGAAGTCCCACACCATGCCCCCAATCTGCTGGGGGGCAGCGGACACAGGGGGGAGCGGGTCAGGGGGAGCTCTACCACCGGGACCGTGACGAGGGACGGGGCCATGGCCGAAACCAGGGCGAGGGACAGGGGCAAGGTGAGGGGGGCTGTAACAGGGGGAGTAGGAGGAGAAGCGTGAGAAGGAGGGTGAGGGGAAAGTGTTGGAGAGAGAGAGGGAGAGACAGAGAGGGATATGGAAGAAGAATGAGAATGACACACTGAAATGCAATGGAATCGTATTACTGCTAGGGGATGCTCATGTGGCGAGCACATACAGTTTGACCTACCTGGACAGACCCTTTTCTGCAATATTTTACACTAAAATGGCCAATCCAAAGTCTAAAGATGAAATGTTCTATTCATCAATACTCTATAGGTATGATGTAGATTTTCACTATCAGCCAGCATAGTACCCGGGGAGGGGGCACCAGAGCAGCACAGTACAGTCCAAGATTTACAGGATGACGTGACATCCACATATCAACAAAGACCGAAGTAGATTAACTACACAAGAGCACATTTAAGCTGACTTGCACAGAGTTACAGGAATAGCAATAAATAGCATAGCAATAAAGCAGTCACCACAGGGCCTTTTGTAGACGACCCTGCACATCCAGTGCCTTGTCATACAAATCCAATGAGCTTTCACCTTCACTGCACATTGTAGGGGTTTCACCCATAGCCTTGCTTGCTCACTAAAAAAACTATTCAAACCTCCATTCATACTGTGACTCAATCAAGTGATTTGTAGTAATTAAATAAGACTTTCAACAGTAAGTATGTCACGACTCCCACCGAAGGTGGCTCCCCTGCCTGTTCGGGCGGTGCTCGGCGGTCGTCGTCACCGGCCTACTAGCCGCCACCGATCCCTTTTCCTTTTTCTGTTTGTTTTGTCTTATTAGTTGCACCTGTGTCTAATTGTGTTTTCCTGATGTGCTTCCTTATTTAAGCCTAGTAAACCCGCCCTTGTTTTGTGCGCGATTAATTTTGTGTTACATGTTGTGTCGTTGGGTGTGTTAGTGCTGCGGACCGTGTACCCTGTGTGTTGGTGGGAGACTAGTCCGGATAGAGTAAAAGATGAATGGAGAAAAGTACAGAGAGATCCTTGATAAAAACCTGCTCTAGAGCATTCAGGACCTTAGACGGGGACGAAGGTTCACCTTCCAACAGGACAACAATCCTAAGCACACAACCAAGACAACTCAGGAGTGGCTTCGGGACAAGTCTCGGAATGTCGTTGAGTAGCCCAGCCTGAGCCCGGACTTGAACACAATCTAACATCACTGGAGAGACCTGAAAATAGCTGTTCAGCAACAATCCCCATCAACCTGACAGAGCTTGAAAGGATCTGCAGAGAAGAATGGGAGAAACTCTACAAATACAGGTGTGCCAAGCTTGTAGCATCATAGCCCCAAAAACTCCAGGCTGTAATAGCTGCCAAAGATGCTTCAACAAAGTACTGAGTAAGGGGTCTGAATACTTAAGTAAATGTGATTTTTTATTTTTTTTTTATTTTTTATAAATGAGCAAACATTTATAAAAACCTGTTTTTGCTTTGTCATTATGGGGTATTGTGTGTAGATTGGTGAGTGAAAACCAAGTTTAGTGATGTAATCAAGTTTAGAATAACAAAATGTGGAAAAAGTCAAGGGGTCTGAATACTTTCCGAAGGCACTGTATATACTTGATATATCTGTAAATATAAAGCACTTCCGCTGAGTACCATAGAAATGTAAAGCTAAGGGTAGTATAGCCCAGTTACCTTTCCAGCTCGGCGATCTTCTTATCCCTGTCGTTCTTCTCAGTCTCCACCTCTCGGAGGATGGCTAGTAGCCTATCCACCTCGGCCTGGGCCTTGCCAGACTCCTCCTTATAGTAGGAAACCTCCTTCTCTAGGACCTTGACTCGCTGCTCCCGCTCCACATACTCTGGGTTCCCCCTGGAGCCCACTCCCACCTGCTGCTGCTGGACCTCATGGGCCTTCTGCATTGTCATGGAGAGAAAAAGAAAAAAAGAAAAAAACACACACACACACACACACATACGAATGGAACACACGCACAGACATGCACACACGCACAAACTCTCACAAATAGGATAAAGGGGAGAGAACCCAGAACAGACAAGCTCAACAGTCATTGTCTTTTATGAACTTCTCACTCTCCTCTCTCCCTCTTTCCCTCTCTCTCTGTAATGTATAAATAATGCATAGTAAACAGGGGACATCAGTACTGCTATGGCTCTGACTGAGACTGTTACTTAGCTCAGTTCTGTGAGACTAGTGTACCATAGCGATTGGAACAAAGGCTGCTTGTGCCTGTTACAATATGCTAATGCTAACTTGAAAAACAAGCGATATAGAACAGTTGAGATTTGTACATCTGTCATTTAGTATCGTTAGTTTTCCTGAGTAGCTTCTTACAGACTTGCTGACCTCATGACAATAACTTTTTAGGAGCCAAAGTTTACTGTGGGCCAGTTTCCCAGACACAGATTAAGCCTAGTCCTGGTCAAAAGAGCACTTTCAATGGAGAGTCAACATTTAGCATTAATTCCCTTTAGTCTAGAAGCAGGATTAATCTAGGTTGGGGAAACAGGCCATGTGTGTATAGGAAGGACAGGACCAGGGCCTGTAACCACAAAGCATCTCCCAGTAGGAGTGCTGATCTGGGATCAGGTAAGGTTACCTGTCCATATAATCATATTCATTATGATCTAAAATATTAAACTGATCCTAGATCAGCACTCCTACTTTGAGCCCTGTCCTTCCTGTTATAATCACTTGGTAGAATCCCTCATCTCTGCTCTCATGTCTCTCTGGATAATCACACCTGATCACTTCTAGTGTGTCTAAGTCACTGAAAGAGGAAAGGCTTTTGACCACCAGTCAGTAAAAACTGAACAGCTTGAGTCATCTTTCAAACACACAGAATTACACAACACATCTGAGACATCACATCGACAACGCTGACAGTCACAGAGCAACACAACAGTCCCAACACAACGGACCTAACACAACAGACCAACACAACAGACCCAGCACAACAGACCAACACAACAGACCAACACAACAGAGCAACACAACAGACCAATACAACACAGAGCATGACTAGATAAATATAGACCCCCACAGTGAGCCACATCAACCATTACCAGTGTTAGAAGGTTAATATTAGGCCTCTGTTCTATTGACCACTTATTAACATGGAGACAGTGAAGGGAGCCAAACAGTGACGAGCAAACAAAGCATGCGATAATAAGGAGGACAAATCATAGCATGCAAACCAACACAGCTGGGAAGACAATCTTTGCAATGCTTTCCACATGAACATATTTAGGTCAATCCAGCAGTGACAACCAGTGACATATTTCAAGCATGAGGAGTAAAGTGAGCACCAACAGTTTGGGGGGAATCTAAAGGTCTCAGAAGTGTGTGGCGTGTACCTCTAGGACTTGCCTGTGGGCCCTGCTCAAAAGTAGCGCACTATGTAGGGAGTAGGGTGCTGTTTGGGACACAGCTCTATAGGCCCTATACAGGTATGCAAGGCCTACAGTTAGATAAAAAATGTGTTGATTATTAATTCTGAGTTTGTTAAAATAATGGTACAGAGCTGCCTGATATCTTGGTATCTTACTATCAGTCATGATGCCGGATGTGAGAACACTATAGAAGAAGAAACTTTCCATAACTTTCAGTTAACTCAGCTTTTTTTGCTATGAAGCTTTTTTGTAAGAAACATTCGACCACAGTAAAAAACACATTATATCACCATTGTACAGGTCTTTGTACAATTCTTTCTAACAGAGACCAATGGTTGAGCAACAACAGTAGGTTAGGCTATCAAGATGTAAATAAATAGAACCGCAACTGTGTGGTCATACAGATTAAAGCTATGCTAAGATAAACGCTAAGCTAAATGCTAAGCTAAATGCTCACTTCACACTCTGTTCACCCAGAACAGAGGCTAATGTGCATGCAGTTGGAGAGCTAAATCATACTTATACAGTGTAAAGATCAACATGCATCTACATTATCTGAAAGAGATACCAGGGACAGTGGGACTGAGACCATGTGGCCATGACACGATTACGCACTAGCTAGCTAGCATGTTCCAGGGTTTTAGAGTAGCTTTTGGTGGGTGTCCTCATGCTTTCAATATGTGCCACCACAGAGAGCTCCAGATGGAGCAAAGGACTTACAGGGTTGTTCATCTGAGTGAACAGCTGCTCTGCTTGCTACATTGCAAAGGAAGGTGGTGAAGGGGGAGACGAGGAGGGAGGGGGAGGGGTGAGATCAGGGAAGATAGCATTAGCATGTAGCTCCGTTAGCCAGAGGAGAGTAGGAACAGCAGGATTCGGGGAGAACAGACTCGCCTGGTACCAGATCTGTTCATCCCAAACAGACAATGACCAAATGAGTTGGCAAGACAGCACGAACAGTTCTGGGACCAGGCTAAGAAAAATTATGTTACATGTTAGCCTACATGTTACATGTTAAAGGAGTGTCAATATAGAGAACATGTTTAATGTACATGTTGAACAGTATGTTGAGACCATAGAAATAAAATTACACCCAATTTGGAAGCCGTTCCATCCATCACGGAACATTGACTTGATTTTGTAATTGGATTTCTATGGTTGAGACAGCTAGGACCACTGGACAGGAACCGAAGAAGGAGTAGGGGGATGAGGAGTGAGGAGTGAGGAGTATACAGAATGGGTGGTTATGAGACAGAAAGACACAAGGAGGAGATCTGATGGACATCTTTGCTCCCCATCTCAGGGGTTCTACGGTGTTGTAGGAACATTATCTGAACGTTATCCAGACATAACGATTTCCACTAGTTACCACAGCAACAAAGTCAAAATTGGCTGTATGTCACCCGTTTCAGGAAACAAGGTGTATGTTCCGGGTCACTACCTCACACGAGAGACATTTAAATGTCATCTTTAAAATGCCTTCTGGAACATGTGAACTTTCATGTGCCTTAATAACAAACATGTATGCCATCTGTAAATACAAATAAAATTGTTCAATTACGAGCCTAGTTGGTTTAGCCACAGAAAATCCGGTGTAACAGATGTGAAATGGCTAGCTAGTTAGCGGTGGTGCGCGCTAATAGCGTTTCAATCAGTGACGTCACTTGCTCTGAGACCTTGAAGTAGTGGTTCCCTTGTGTGCAGAGGGTCCCTGGTTCGAGCCCAGGTTGGGGCGAGGAGAGGGACGGAAGCTATACTGTTACACCGGCAACCTTCCCACTTTCCACATGATTGGCTGAGATAATGCGTGGGCTGGACACGAGTTCGGATTGGTCTGCCACATAGCACGCTTCTGTCTATTTGAGCTGGTTAGTATGTGTAGGTAATCCTGTCTAACGTGGCTTTAAAAAATATATATATATTGCTTAGTAGAACTGCATAAGTGTTGCTCTCCACTTTCTGGAGGACAGAGTTTTGAAAAGTTCCGTTATGCTAATGCGTTTGAGGCTATGATTACGCTCCCAGATACGGGTTTGCTAGTCGCAAGAAGTTAAAAGTGTACTGTTATCTAGCTAGCTAACGTTAGCTGGCTGGCTTGCTAGCTAACATTAGTTGGCTAGCTCGCTAGCTAACATTACGTGTATGATCTTATTATTCGTATCTCAGAGCCATTTGCTTTGCTTGTTATAGCCTACCTTTAGCTAACATTGAACCAGGTTAGCTACCTACAGATTCCTTAGGGGTACTAATATCATGAGTTGTGATTATGGTTCATTGTTTAGCTAGCTACATGTCTTAACAAAAGACTCCACTATGCAAGTGTCAATTTTAATAGAATTTCACTGCGACAACTGTTAGCCAGTTAGCTTGGGTGCTTGACTGCTATTTTTAGGACAGAACGCTCAGAATAAGCCTTAAAGAAATTGGTAGAGCTCAAGCTTAAGAGGGTGTGAATGATGCTGAACGAGTGAAGACAAAGAAGAGCTCTCCAGTAGGTACCAAAATATTCAAAGGCCATTTTCTCAAAAGTGATGCTACAAGTTAATTCGAAGCATAATTACTTTCCCATTGTTCCTCAAATGCATTGTATGATATACTATTTTGTAGCTCTGTGTCTCTGCTTTTATTCAATGTAAAAAACATAATGAAACATTTTGTTACATAATACCGAATCAAGCCGGTCGCTCACATATTGTGAAAATGTATGAAAACAAAAATGTATTTAAGGTTAGGGTTAGGCTTAAGGTTAGCATTGGGTTTAAGTTTAGGGTTGAGGTTAGGGCTCGGTTTAAAATATATTAAGAAGCAAAATGGTAGAAATAGGCAGGGTTTATTACTTTGCGATTGTGGTAACTAGTGACGACCAGACATAACTGGTCCAATAGTATCCCGTTAGTAAGTTAATTAAATGCAGAAAACTCTGATCCGGGTTTTACATTCAATCACTATAGGTGATTGGTCAAAACCAAATTATTTGATTGCGTTGATAAGAGGGTTATAACAAACAGAGAATTTATGGAGGATTGGAGGTTTTCACAATGTTGCTACAGCGTTGTATATGCATGTGCTAATAGTAGCAGCAGCAGCATTGAATAAAGGATGTGTGTTGGCAGGGACTGATGAGGTTGTATATATTAGACATGCTAATAGTAGAGAATGCTCTAAAATTATCCACCAGGGTTCGACCCAAGTTCAATCAAAGGCAGTCAATTCAGGATGTAAACTTAAATTACATTTCAATAATTGATCAAAAAACCATCTACTGTATTTTCAATACATTCTCAATAAACTAAAAGCTATTAACTTCTTGAGTAAAGGGGGCAGGATTTTCGTTTTTGGCTAAAAATTGTACCCATTTGAAATGGCCTATTTCTCAGGCCCAGAAACTAGAATATGCATATAATTGACAGATTAGGAATAAAAACACTCTAAAGTTTCCAAAACTGTCAAAATATTGTTTGTGAGTATAACAAAACTGATTTTGCAGGCGAAACCCTGAGGAAAATCAAACCAGGAAGTGGCCACTATTTTGAAAACTCCATGTTCCATAACCTGCCTTCACACTATTTAAAGGGATATCAACCAGATTCCTTTTCCTATTGCTTCCTAAAGGTGTCGACAGTCTTTAAACATAGTTTCAGGCTTTTATTTTGAAAAATGAGCGAGAAAGATAACATCGCGTCATTGTATGGCCGGGTGAAAACAGAGTTTTGCTGGGCGTAACAGAGTTTGGGCAGCCATTGCCTTTCCCTCTCCTACTGAAAAGGACAGTTGCGGTTTATATATTATCGATTATATATTTTAAAAACAACCTGAGGATTGATTATAAAAAACATTTTACATGTTTTTGTGGACATTACGGATACTATTTGGAATTTGTCTGCGTTGTCGTGACCGCTCTTTCCTATGGATTTCTGAACATAACGCGCCAAACAAACTGAGGTATTTTGGATATAAAAATAATCTTTTTGGAACAAAAGGAACATTTATTGTGTAACTGGGAGTCTCATGAGTGAAAACATCCGAAGATCATCAAAGGTAAACGATTCATTTGATTGATTTTCTGATTTTCGTGACCAAGCTACTTGATGCTAGGCATTCATAATGTTTTGTCGAGCGATCGATAAACTTACACAAACGCTTGTCTTGCTTTGGCTGTAAAGCATATTTTCAAAATCCGACCAGACAGGTGGATTAACAAAAGGCTAAACTGTGTTTTGTTATAATGCACTTGTGATTTCATGAATATAAATATTTTTAGTAATATTATTTGAATGGGGCGCTATGCAATTCAGGAGTTGTTGATGACAATTATCCCGCTAAAGGGATGGGTAGCGTCAAGAAGTTAACCATACCCGTATGTCCAAGATTTTGTGTCCAACAGGTGAATTACAGAAGAAGGTGATTCACTCAATCCAACCAGGAGACTGGGTGTGGATCCAGTCCCTGAGGGGAAAGACTGGAAGCAGCCCCGCTGGGAAGGCTCATACCAGGTTCTATTAACCACCGCCTTTGCCGTTAGAATAGCTGAGAGAGCCACTTGGGTCCACGTTACCCACTACAAAAAGGTAGGAACACATACAAGCACCGCTGATCACACACAGAGTTAGGGGAAGAACCGAGTACCAACAGGGTTCGGGGGTTACCTCCTTAACGAAGATCCCCTATTCCGACCTTCCGGCGCCGACAGAGATGGCCGCCACGCTTCGCGTTCCTAGGAAACTATGCAGTTTTTTGTTTTTTTACGTGTTATTTCTTACATTAGTACCCCAGGTCATCTTAGGTTTCATTACATACAGTCGAGAAGAACTACTGAATATAAGATCAGCGTCAACTCACCATCAGTACGACCAAGAATATGTTTTTCGCAACGCGGATCCTGTGTTCTGCCTTTCAAACAGGACAGCGGAATGGATCCCATGCTGCGACCCCAAAAAACGACTCCGAAAAAGAGGGAAACGAGGCGGTCTCCTGGTCAGACTCCGGAGACGGGCACACCGTGCACCACTCCCTAGCATTCTTCTTGCCAATGTCCAGTCTCTTGACAACAAGGTTGATGAAATCCGAGCAAGGGTAGCATTCCAGAGGGACATCAGAGACTGTAACGTTCTTTGCTTCACGGAAACATGGCTCACTGGAGAGACGCTATCCGATGCGGTGCAGCCAACGGGTTTCTCCACGCATCGCGCCGACAGAAACAGACATCTTTCTGGTAAGAAGAGGGGCGGGGGCGTATGCCTTATGGCTAACGAGTCATGGTGTGATGTAAGAAACATACAGGAACTCAAATCCTTCTGTTCACCTGATTTATAATTCCTCAGAATCAAATGTAGACCGCATTACCTACCAAGAGAATTCTCTTCGATTATAATCACAGCCGTATATATCCCCCCCCAAGCAGACACATCGATAGCTCTGAATGAACTTTATTTAACTCTTTGCAAACTGGAAACCATTTATCCGGAGGCTGCATTCATTGTTGCTGGGGATTTTAACAAGGCTAATCTGAAAACAAGACTCCCTAAATTTCATCAGCATATCGATTGCGCAACCAGGGGTGGAAAAACCTTGGATCATTGTTACTCTAACTTCCGCGACGCATATAAGGCCCTGCCCCGCACCCCTTTTGGAAAAGCTGACCACGACTCCATTTTGTTGATCCCTGCCTACAGACAGAAACTAAAACAAGAGGCTCCCACGCTGAGGTCTGTCCAACGCTGGTCCGACCAAGCTGACTCCACACTCCAAGACTGCTTCCATTGTGGACTGGGATATGTTTCGTATTGCGTCAGTTAACAATATTGACGAATACGCTGATTCGGTGTGCGAGTTCATTAGAACGTGCGTTGAAGAGGTCATTCCCATAGCAACGATTAAAACATTCCCTAACCAGAAACCGTGGATTGATGGCAGCATTCGCGTGAAACTGAAAGCGCAAACCACTGCTTTTAATCAGGGCAAGGTGTCTGGTAACATGACCGAATACAAACAGTGCAGCTATTCCCTCCGCAAGGCTATCAAACAAGCTAAGCGTCAGTACAGAGACAAAGTAGAATCTCAATTCAACAGCTCAGACACAAGAGGCATGTGGCAGGGTCTACAGTCAATCACGGATGACAGGAAGAAATCCAGCCCCGTCACGGACCAGGATGTCTTGACTAAATAACTTTTATGCCCGCTTCGAGGACAATACAGTGCCACTGACACGGCCTGCAACGGAAACGTGCGGTCTCTCCTTCACTGCAGCCGAGGTGAGTAAGACATTTAAACGTGTTAACCCTCGCAAGGCTGCAGGCCCAGACGGCATCCCCTGCCGCGCCCTCAGAGCATGCGCAGACCAGCTGGCCGGTGTGTTTACGGACATATTCAATCAATCCCTATACCAGTCTGCTGTTCCCACATGCTTCAAGAGGGCCACCATTGTTCCTGTTCCCAAGAAAGCTAAGGTAACTGAGCTAAACGACTACCGCCCGTAGCACTCACTTCCGTCATCATGAAGTGCTTTGAGAGACTAGTCAAGGACCATATCACCTCCACCCTACCTGACACCCTAGACCCACTCCAATTTGCTTACCGCCCAAATAGGTCCACAGACGATGCAATCTCAACCACACTGCACACTGCCCTAACCCATCTGGACAAGAGGAATACCTATGTGAGAATGCTGTTCATCGACTACAGCTCGGCATTCAACACCATAGTACCCTCCAAGCTCGTCATCAAGCTCGAGACCCTGGGTCTCGACCCCGCCCTGTGCAACTGGGTACTGGACTTCCTGACGGGCCGCCCCCAGGTGGTGAGGGTAGGCAACAACATCTCCTCCCCGCTGATCCTCAACACTGGGGCCCCACAAGGGTGCGTTCTGAGCCCTCTCCTGTACTCCCTGTTCACCCACGACTGAATGGCCGCGCACGCCTCCAACTCAATCATCAAGTTTGCGGACGACACAACAGTGGTAGGCTTGATTACCAACAACGACGAGACGGCCTACAGGGAGGAGGTGAGGGCCCTCGAAGTGTGGTGTCAGGAAAATAACCTCACACTCAACGTCAACAAAACTAAGGAGATGATTGTGGACTTCAGGAAACAGCAGAGGGAACACCTCCCTATCCACATCGATGGAACAGTAGTGGAGAGGGTAGCAAGTTTTAAGTTCCTCGGCATACACATCACAGACAAACTGAATTGGTCCACTCACACAGACAGCATCGTGAAGAAGGCGCAGCAGCGCCTCTTCAACCTCAGGAGGCTGAAGAAATTCGGCTTGTCACCAAAAGCACTCACACACTTCTAAAGATGCACAATCGAGAGCATCCTGGCGGGCTGTATCACCGCCTGGTACGGCAACTGCTCCGCCCACAACCGTAAGGCTCTCCAGAGGGTAGTGAGGTCTGCACAACGCATCACCGGGGGCAAACTACCTGCCCTCCAGGACACCTACACCACCCGATGTTACAGGAAGGCCATAAAGACCATCAAGGACAACAACCACCCGAGCCACTGCCTGTTCACCCCGCTATCATCCAGAAGGCGAGGTCAGTACAGGTGCATCAAAGCTGGGACCGAGAGACTGAAAAACAGCTTCTATCTCAAGGCCATCAGACTGTTAAACAGCCACCACTAACATTGAGTGGCTGCTGCCAACACACTGACTCTGACTCAACTCCAGCCACTTTAATAATGGGAATTGATGGGAAATGATGTAAATATATCACTAGCCACTTTAAACAATGCTACCTTATATAATGTTACTTACCCTACATTATTCATCTCATATGCATACGTATATACTGTACTCTATATCATCGACTGCATCCTTATGTAATACATGTATCACTAGCCACTTTAACTATGCCACTTTGTTTACATACCCATCTCATATGTATATACTGTACTCGACACCATCTACTGTATCTTGCCTATGCTGCTCTGTACCATCACTCATTCATATATCCTTATGTACATATTCTTTATCCCCTTACACTGTGTATAAGACAGTAGTTTTGGAATTGTTAGTTAGATTACTTGTTGGTTATTACTGCATTGTCGGAACTAGAAGCACAAGCATTTCGCTACACTCGCATTAACATCTGCTAACCATGTGTATGTGACAAATACATTTGATTTGGTTTGATTTGATTTGATTTGATTTTGAGTATGGGGTGGTACCTAGCAGACTGACTAAGGGCAGGAGAGGGTTGGCGGTTTTTGGGAATATTAGGGACTCTGAGCTGCATCATAGTCTTGGTAATCTTTCTGATACATTCAGATCCACCACCTTCCTGTACTAATTATATGATGCCGTTGTCATTGATAAGAAGTAAAAGATAAACTATATAATACACTGACCATCAAGGATGAGTGACTTACAGAATATGAGTAAAATAAGTTATCGGAGAACTCTGGGGTGGATACCTCACTGACTGGGTGGTTCGACAGTATGTTTGGAAAATTGATTTTTTTAAATAATTACTGTGTTATGAGCTGCTTTCACCTGTATGAGTGTGTTGGTGTTGTGTGGTTGCTGTTTGATTCCTAGTGTGAGAGGTTTAATTACCAGGACTCTAGCGAGATCGATGACGCAACAAGTGATGAGGTGACAACTACATGCCTCGAAGCCTAGTTGATGCCACTGATTCCTTCAACCATGAGGAGCCCATGCTGGATGAGACGATCTTCAATGTTTAGACAGACTGTTTATTTAATGAAGATTATAATGAAAATCATAAAAAGAAGAGTTATTATTGGATATAGGCCTAGAACAGTCGTTGATGCGTATATGATGTAAATACATGTATTGGTTTTGTTTGCTTTTGTGTGACATTTATAATTCCAATAAAGGTTGAAATATCAGTGTGTAATATTTAGTTAAAGGGTTGATTGATAAGATCATTTATATGTTTAAAGTAATGACTAAAGGATTCCACCCTGAAATCATATAATTGTATAAAATGTGTTAAGAGTCATAGTGCAGGAGTTATAAAATGACTGTTTTTGCATTTTTGACTTCAGAACATTCCCTGAATAAAGAACCAACCTTTTGCAGAAATCTGGGACTTTGCGTAATTCTTATTAACCCTAGCTTTACAACCTAGGGGGGATTGGTCAAAAGTTATAGTGATTGTTATGATCTTTTAGATTGAAAATTCTTGTGACAGTGGTTTAAAGGAAAGTTCAGTATTTTCCAACCTAATGTAAGATGGTTCCTCATACTGAAAGTAGTCTACGGGCCAGGATAATCTGTAATACATGGTTCGGTTTTCTTTAAACAGCCACTACAAACTTCAGCTAATTTTAGCCACAGCTAGCTAAAAAGCAACGGAAGTGATAGGGGCAAACAAGCTATACTGAACTTCCCTTTTAATGTGACTATCCATGCCAGCTGGACTTGATGCAGGGGAAAGTAAAAGTCTTCATCAGCCATACAGGTATAACACTGTCTACATACTGCAGGTTTAGACTGAATTGTAAAAACGCAACTGAAGGTAAGCAGATTAGTAGAAGACATTATCATGGTATAAAAGGGATCTCTTCCACTTGTTTCCTTGAACCATTTAACCTAATACTTGCTGAACTGTGCACAATGCACTGTAGGTTTCTCACCGTTACCAAACACTGTAAGTAAGCTCTGGACCATACAGTGTTACTATAAATCCTTGCCATCCCTTTATCAGGGATTCTAACAGTGATTTTAACTGACAGACTAAATCATTGAGGCCGTCCCAAATGAGTTGTTCAGGTGGTCATTGCTAGTTTACATAATAGACATCAGAATGAAACCGCAAAGGCCTCTGGGAGTATGCTGTATTTTTGAGTCCCAGCCATGCATTCCCCACTTTAATTTACACTTTTAAGTTGTGCAGTGCTAGGACACCTACCTTCTGTAACTGTGTCTCCAACTTGCTACACTCCTCTTTCTTCTGCTCGATGGCCATCTCCAGAGACTTGAGCTTGGATTCTTTCTTCAGGCTGGAGGAGGCCAGGGAGGAGGCATGCTCCTTCAGGTCAATGAGACAGGACTTCAGGGGGACAGACAGGGACAGCACTGACGGTTAGGACCAGTCCAGACCAGGTGGCACAGCACAGTAAAAACACTGAACAGTCCTAACAGGGTCACGCTACCAGAGGGAGCAGCGTTTTAAGTTTTTAAGTTCCTTGGCGTACACATCACAGACAAACTGAATTGGTCCACCCACACAGACAGCATCGTGAAGAAGGCGCAGCAGCGCCTCTTCAACCTCAGGGGGCTGAAGAAATTCGGCTTGTCACCAAAAGCACTCGCAAACTTCTACAGATGCACAATCGAGAGCATCCTGTCGGGCTGTATCACCGCCTGGTACGGCAACTGCTCCGCCCACAACCGTAAGGCTCTCCAGAGGGTAGTGAGGTCTGCACAACGCATCACCGGGGACAAACTACCTGCCCTCCAGGACACCTACACCACCCGATGTCACAGGAAGGCCATAAAGATCATCAAGGACAGCAACCACCCGAGCCACTGCCTGTTCACTCCGCTATCATCCAGAAGGCGAGGTCAGTACAGGTGCATCAAAGCTGGGACCGAGAGACTGAAAAACAGCTTCTATCTCAAGGCCATCACACTGTTAAACAGCCACCACTAACATTGAGTGGCTGCTGCCAACACACTGACTCAACTCCAGCCACTTTTAATAATGGGAATTGATGGGAAATGATATATCACTAGCCACTTTAAACAATGCTACCAAATATAATGTTTACATACCCTACATTATTCATCTCATATGTATACGTATATACTGTACTCTATATCATCTACTGCATCCTTATGTAATACATGTATCACTAGCCACTTTAACTATGCCACTTTGTTTACATACTCATCTCATATGTATATACTGCACTCAATACCATCTACTGTATCTTGCCCATGCCGCTCTGTACCATCACTCATTCATATTTACATTTACATTTAAGTCATTTAGCAGACGCTCTTATCCAGAGCGACTTACAAATTCATGTATCTTTATGTACATATTCTTTATCCCCTTACACTTGTGTCTATAAGGTAGTAGTTTTGGAATTGTTAGCTAGATTACTTGTTGGTTATTACTGCATTGTCGGAACTAGAAGCACAAGCATTTCGCTACATTCGCACTAACATCTGCTAACTATGTGTATGTGACAAATACAATTTGATTTGATTTGATTTATCCATGTATTTGAAAGGGTACAGTTATTTTGCTCACTGTTCACTGTTAATTGTTCATGCAATACACATGTACTGTATATTCACACAAACAAATACACACGCACACCCACACGCACAAACACTGACCTCCTTCTCTGTTAATTCCATATGGAGGGTGTTGACTTTCTCCTTGAGGTCCTTGTTCTCCTTCTTATAGGACTCCACCTCGTCAATCCTCTCATTGTCCTCCCTCGCTCTCTGCTCCTTCAGTCTCTCTATTATCCGCTCCTGAGAGAGACACATATTCACACATCAACACATTATGTCTAGCACAACACATTATGTCCACCATCAACACATTATGTCTACCATCAACACATTATGTATAACACAACACATTATGTCTACCATCAACATATTATGTCAAACACAACACATTATGTCCACCATCAACACATTATGTCTAGCACAACACATTATGTCCACCATCAACACATTATGTCTACCATCAACACATTATGTATAACACAACACATTATGTCTACCATCAACATATTATGTCAAACACAACACATTATGTCCACCATCAACACATTATGTCCACCATCAACATATTATGTCCACCATCAACATATTATGTCCACCATCAACACATTATGTCCACCATCAACATATTATGTCTAGCACAACACATTATGTCTAGCACAACACATTATGTCCACTATCAACACATTATGTCGAGCACAACACATTATGTCTACCATCAACACATTATGTCTAGCACAACACATTATGTCTAGCATCAACACATTATGTCTAGCACAACACATTATGGCTACCATCAACACATTATGTCCACCATCAACACATTATGTCCACCATCAACACATTATGTCTACCATCAACACATTATGTCTACCACAACACATTATGTCCACCATCAACACATTATGTCCATCATCAACACATTATGTCTAGCACAACACATTATGTCCACCATCAACACATTATGTCTACCATCAACACATTATGTATAACACAACACATTATGTCTACCATCAACATATTATGTCAAACACAACACATTATGTCCACCATCAACACATTATGTCCACCATCAACACATTATGTCCACCATCAACATATTATGTCTAGCACAACACATTATGTCTAGCATCAACACATTATGTCCACTATCAACACATTATGTCGAGCACAACACATTATGTCTACCATCAACACATTATGTCTAGCACAACACATTATGTCTAGCACAACACATTATGTCCACCATCAACACATTATGTATACCATCAACACATTATGTCTACCATCAACACATTATGTCTAGCACAACACATTATGTCTAGCACAACACATTATGTCCACCATCAACACATTAGGTCTTCCATCAACACATTATGTCTACCATCAACATATTATGTCTAGCACAACACATTATGTCTAGCACAACACATTATGTCCACCATCAACACATTATGTCTACCATCAACACATTATGTCTACCATCAACATATTATGTCTCGCACAACACATTATGTCTAGCACAACACGTTATGTCCACCATCAACAGATTATGTCTACCATCAACACATTATGTCTACCATCAACACATTATGTCCACCATCAACACATTATGTCTACCATCAACACATTATGTCCACCATCAACACATTATGTCTAACACAACACATTATGTCTACCATCAACACATTATGTCTAGCACAACACATTATGTCTAGCACAACACATTATGTCTACCATCAACACATTATGTCTAACACAACACATTATGTCTAGCACAACACGTTATGTCCACCATCAACAGATTATGTCTACCATCAACACATTATGTCTACCATCAACACATTATGTCCACCATCAACATATTATGTCTAGCACAACACATTATGTCCACCATCAACACATTATGTCTACCATCAACACATTATGTCTACCATCAACATATTATGTCTCGCACAACACATTATGTCTAGCACAACACGTTATGTCCACCATCAACACATTATGCCTACCATCAACACATTATGGCTACCATCAACACATTATGTCTACCATCAACACATTATGTCTAACACAACACATTATGTCTAGCACAACACGTTATGTCCACCATCAACAGATTATGTCTACCATCAACACATTATGTCTACCATCAACACATTATGTCCACCATCAACATATTATGTCTAGCACAACACATTATGTCTAGCACAACACATTATGTCCACCATCAACACATTATGTCTACCATCAACACATTATGTCTACCATCAACATATTATGTCTCGCACAACACATTATGTCTAGCACAACACGTTATGTCCACCATCAACACATTATGCCTACCATAAACACATTATGGCTACCATCAACACATTATGTCCACCATCAACACATTATGTCTAGCACAACGCATTATGTCTACCATCAACACATTATGTCTAGCACAACACATTATGTCTACCACAACACATTATGTCCACCATCAACACATTATGTCTACCATCAACACATTATGTCTACCATCAACACATTATGTCTACCATCAACATATTATGTCTCGCACAACACATTATGTCTAGCACAACACGTTATGTCCACCATCAACACATTATGTCTACCATCAACACATTATGGCTACCATCAACACATTATGTCCACCATCAACACATTATGTCCACCATCAACACTTTATGTCTACCATCAACACATTATGCCTACCATCAACACATTATGGCTACCATCAACACATTATGTCCACCATCAACACATTATGTCCACCATCAACACATTATGTCTACCATCAACACATTATGTCTAGCACAACACATTATGGCTACCATCAACACATTATGTCCACCATCAACACATTATGTCCACCATCAACACATTATGTCCACCATCAACACATTATGTCCACCATCAACACATTATGTCTAGCACAACACATTATGTCTACCATCAACACATTATGTCTAGCACAACACATTATGTCTAGCACAAGACATTATGTCTAACACAACATATTATGTCCACCATCAACACATTATGTCCACCATCAACACATTATGTCTACCATCAACACATTATGTCTAACACAACACATTATGTCCACCATCAACACATTATGTCTACCATCAACACATTATGTCTAGCACAACACATTATGTCCACCATCAACACATTATGTCTACCATCAACACGTTATGTCTACCATCAACATATTATGTCTCGCACAACACATTATGTCTAGCACAACACATTATGCCTACCATCAACACATTATGGCTACCATAAACACATTATGGCTACCATCAACACATTATGTCCACCATCAACACATTATGTCTAGCACAACGCATTATGTCCACCATCAACACATTATGTCTAACACAACACATTATGTCGAACACAACACATTATGTCCACCATGAACACATTATGTCCACCATCAACACATTATGTCCACCATCAACACATTATGTCCACCATCAACACATTATGACTAGCACAACACATTATGTCTAACACAACACATTATGTCTAACACAACACATTATGTCCACCATGAACACATTATGTCCACCATCAACACATTATGTCCACCATCAACACATTATGTCCACCATCAACACATTATGTCCAACACAACACATTATGTCCACCATCAACACATTATGTCCACCATCAACACATTATGTCTAGCACAACACATTATTATTATTATTATTATTATTTTTTTAATTTTACCTTTATTTAACCAGGCAAGTCAGTTAAGAACATATTCTTATTTTCAATGACGGCCTGGGAACAGTGGGTTAACTGCCCTCAGGGGCAGAACGACAGATTTGTACCTTGTCAGCTCGGGGTTTGAACTAGCAACCTTCTGGTTACTAGACCAACGCTCTAACCACTAGGCTACGCTGCCGCACCATTATGTCTAGCACAACACATTATGTCTAGCACAACACATTATGTCCACCATCAACATATTATGTCTAGCACAACACATTATGTCTAGCACAACACATTATGTCCACCATCAACACATTATGTCTAGCACAACACATTATGTCTAGCACAACACATTATGTCCACCATCAACATATTATGTCTAGCACAACACATTATGTCTAGCACAACACATTATGTCCACCATCAACACGTTATGTCTACAATCAACATATTATGTCTCGCACAACACATTATGTCTAGCACAACACATTATGTCGAACACAACACATTATGTCCACCATGAACACATTATGTCCACCATCAACACATTATGTCCACCATCAACACATTATGTCCACCATCAACACATTATGACTAGCACAACACATTATGTCTAACACAACACATTATGTCCACCATCAACACATTATGTCTAGCACAACACATTATGTCTAGCACAACACATTATGTCCACCATCAACACATTATGTCTACCATCAACACATTATGTCTACCATCAACATATTATGTCTCGCACAACACATTATGTCTAGCACAACACATTATGTCTACCATCAACACATTATGACTAGCATAACACATTATGTCTAACACAACACATTATGTCCACCATCAAGACATTATGTCCACCATCAACACATTATGTCTAGCACAACACATTATGTCTAACACAACACATTATGTCCACCATCAACACATTATGTCTACCATCAACACATTATGTCTACCATCAACATATTATGTCTCGCACAACACATTATGTCCACCATCAACAGATTATGTCTACCATCAACACATTATGTCTACCATCAACACATTATGTCCACCATCAACACATTATGTCCACCATCAACACATTATGTCCACCATCAACACATTATGTCCACCATCAACACATTATGTCTACCATCAACACATTATGTCTAGCACAACACATTATGTCTACCATCAACAGATTATGTCTACCATCAACACATTATGTCTACCATCAACACATTATGTCCACCATCAACACATTATGTCCACCATCAACACATTATGTCCACCATCAACACATTATGTCCACCATCAACACATTATGTCTACCATCAACACATTATGTCTAGCACAACACATTATGTCCACCATCAACACATTATGTCTACCACAACACATTATGTCCACCATCAACACATTATGTCTACCATCAACACATTATGTCTAACACAACACATTATGTCCACCATCAACACATTATGTCTAACACAACACATTATGTCTACCATCAACACATTATGTCTAGCACAACACATTATGTCCACCATCAACACATTATGTCCACCATCAACACATTATGTCTACCATCAACACATTATGTCTACCACAACACATTATGTCCACCATCAACACATTATGTCTACCATCAACACATTATGTCTACCATCAACACATTATGTCCACCATCAACACATTATGTCTAACACAACACATTATGTCCACCATCAACACATTATGTCTAGCACAACACATTATGTCTAGCACAACACATTATGTCCACCATCAACACATTATGTCTACCATCAACACATTATGTCTACCATCAACATATTATGTCTCGCACAACACATTATGTCTAGCACAACACGTTATGTCCACCATCAACAGATTATGTCTAGCACAACACATTATGTCTAGCACAACACATTATGTCTACCATCAACACATTATGACTAGCATAACACATTATGTCTAACACAACACATTATGTCCACCATCAAGACATTATGTCCACCATCAACACATTATGTCTAGCACAACACATTATGTCTAACACAACACATTATGTCCACCATCAACACATTATGTCTACCATCAACACATTATGTCTACCATCAACATATTATGTCTCATCAACACATTATGTCTAGCACAACACATTATGTCCACCATCAACAGATTATGTCTACCATCAACACATTATGTCCACCATCAACACATTATGTCCACCATCAACACATTATGTCCACCATCAACACATTATGTCCACCATCAACACATTATGTCTACCATCAACACATTATGTCTAACACAACACATTATGTCTACCATCAACACATTATGTCTAGCACAACACATTATGTCCACCATCAACACATTATGTCTAGCACAACACGTTATGTCCACCATCAACACATTATGTCCACCATCAACGCATTATGTCTACCATCAACACATTATGTCCAACACAACACATTATGTCCACCATCAACACATTATGTCTACCATCAACACATTATGTCAACACAACACATTATGTCTAGCATCAACACATTATGTCCAGCACAACACATTATGTCTACCATCAACAGATTATGTCTACCATCAACACATTATGTCTACCATCAACACATTATGTCCACCATCAACACATTATGTCCACCATCAACACATTATGTCCACCATCAACACATTATGTCCACCATCAACACATTATGTCTACCATCAACACATTATGTCTACCATCAACACATTATGTCCACCATCAACACATTATGTATACCATCAACACATTATGTCCACCATCAACACATTATGTCTCCCATCAACACATTATGTCTCCCATCAACACATTATGTCTAACACAACACATTATGTCTACCATCAACATATTATGTCTAGCACAACACATTATGTCCACCATCAACACATTATGTCTAGCACAACACATTATGTCCACCATCAACACATTATGTCTACCATCAACACATTATGTCTACCATCAACACATTATGTCTAGCACAACACATTATGTCTACCATCAACACATTATGTCTAGCACAACACATTATGTCCACCATCAACACATTATGTCTACCATCAACACATTATGTCTAGCACAACACATTATGTCTACCATCAACATATTATGTCTAGCACAACACATTATGTCCACCATCAACACATTATGTCTAGCACAACACATTATGTCCACCATCAACACATTATGTCTAGCACAACACATTATGTCTACCATCAACACATTATGTCTAGCACAACACATTATGTCTACCATCAACACATTATGTCTAGCACAACACATTATGTCCACCATCAACACATTATGTCTACCATCAACACATTATGTCTAGCACAACACATTATGTCCACCATCAACACATTATGTCTAGCACAACACATTATGTCTACCATCAACACATTATGTCCACCATCAACACATTATGTCTAGCACACCACATTATGTCTATTATGCACACACACATTATGTCTCCCATCAACACATTATGTCTCCCATCAACACATTATGTCTAGCACACCACATTATGTCTACCATCAACACATTATGTCCACCATCAACACATTATGTCTACCATCAACACATTATGTCTACCATCAACACATTATGTCTAGCACAACACATTATGTCTAGCACACCACATTATGTCTAGCACAACACATTATGTCCACCATCAACACATTATGTCTAGCACAACACATTATGTCTACCATCAACACATTATGTCTACCATCAACACATTATGTCTACCATCAACACATTATGTCTAGCACAACACATTATGTCTACCATCAACACATTATGTCTACCATCAACACATTATGTCTACCATCAACACATTATGTCTAGCACAACACATTATGTCTACCATCAACACATTATGTCTAGCACAACACATTATGTCTACCATCAACATATTATGTCTAGCACAACACATTATGTCTACCATCAACACATTATGTCTAGCACAACACATTATGTCTACCATCAACACATTATGTACTAGCACACAACACATTATGTCTACCATCAACACATTATGTCTACCATCAACACATTATGTCTAGCACACCACATTATGTCTAGCACAACACATTATGTCTCCCATCAACACATTATGTCTACCATCAACACATTATGTCTAGCACACACATTATGTCTAGCACACCACATTATGTCTACCATCAACACATTATGTCTAGCACACACATTATGTCTAGCACAACACATTATGTCTACCATCAACACATTATGTCTACCATCAACACATTATGTCTAGCACACCACATTATGTCTAGCACACCACATTATGTCTACCATCAACACATTATGTCTACCATCAACACATTATGTCTACCATCAACACATTATGTCTACCATCAACACATTATGTCTAGCACACCACATTATGTCTACCATCAACACATTATGTCTACCATCAACACATTATGTCTACCATCAACACATTATGTCTACCATCAACACATTATGTCTACCATCAACACATTATGTCTAGCACACCATATTATGTCTACCATCAACACATTATGTCTACCATCAACACATTATGTCTAGCATCACCACATTATGTCTACCATCAACACATTATGTCTACCATCAACACATTATGTCTAGCACAACACATTATGTCTACCATCAACACATTATGTCTACCATCAACACATTATGTCATCAACACATTATGTCTACCATCAACACATTATGTCTACCATCAACACATTATGTCTAGCACACCACATTATGTCTACCATCAACACATTATGTCTACCATCAACACATTATGTCTACCATCAACACATTATGTCTACCATCAACACATTATGTCTACCATCAACACATTATGTCTAGCACACCACATTATGTCTACCATCAACACATTATGTCTACCATCAACACATTATGTCATTATGTCTACCATCAACACATTATGTCTACCATCAACACATTATGTCTACCATCAACACATTATGTCTAGCACACACATTATGTCTACCATCAACACATTATGTCTACCATCAACACATTATGTCTACCATCAACACATTATGTCTACCATCAACACATTATGTCTACCATCAACACATTATGTCTACCATCAACACATTATGTCTACACACCACATTATGTCTACCATCAACACATTATGTCTACCATCAACACATTATGTCTACCATCAACACATTATGTCTACCATCAACACATTATGTCTACCATCAACACATTATGTCTACCATCAACACATTATGTCTACCATCAACACATTATGTCTACCATCAACACATTATGTCCACCATCAACACATTATGTCCACCATCAACACATTATGTCCACCATCAACACATTATGTCCACCATCAACACATTATGTCTACCATCAACACATTATGTCTACCATCAACACATTATGTCTAGCACAACACATTATGTCTACCATCAACACATTATGTCTAGCACAACACATTATGTCCACCATCAACACATTATGTCTACCATCAACACATTATGTCTAGCACAACACATTATGTCTACCATCAACACATTATGTCTACCATCAACACATTATGTCTACCATCAACACATTATGTCTACCATCAACACATTATGTCTAGCACAACACATTATGTCCACCATCAACACATTATGTCTAGCACACCACATTATGTCTACCATCAACACATTATGTCTACCATCAACACATTATGTCTACCATCAACACATAATGTTTTCCATAACAAAGCGATCTATATCAAAATCCTTAATACTTTTGAAAACATACAGTCTCTCTTCAGAGGAAAGACGAGCCACAAAACAACACTGAAAGCAAGTTATTGATCTATTGTGTGTTGCTCACATTTCCATCTTAACTCAGTAATGCATATCCAGGTCATGTGATCTGAAATTGTGAGCTCTGGTTCTCCTACTGTAAAACTCTGGACCCTATATTTCAAAGTTCTGTACCTTCTCAGAGAGTGCCTCCTCCAGGGTGGCCAGGGCAGTGTCAGTGTTACTGGAGTCAGTCTGCAGAGACTTCACCCTGTCCTTCAGGTTCCCCAGCTGCTTGTCCTTATCACACAGCTGCTCCTGCAGATTTTCAATCTGGGTGGGGGGGATAGAGAGAAAATTAGCATGAGGTCAAAATAACTGTAGATAGAGAAACTGCATTAAAAGTTAGTTAGTGTGAGTGATGTTCGCAGGCTAAAAGACTAGATGGGACTGTGGTTGTGTCCCAAAAGGTACTGTATTTGATATATAGTGCAAAGTCAAAAGTAGTGTACTATATAGGGAATACAGTGCCATTTGGGAAAAATTATTGTGATATAATAATAATATGGACGTTTTAAGCCTGTGAGAGGAAGTCTTTATTATTTTAGCCAAAGACACCAAATACTTTGGGATGTCTGAATTTAAAGCTCTTTTAGATTTGCTGGTAATTGAGGGAGAGGAAAGAGAGAGAGACAGAGTTTAGATCTAAATGGCTATATAGGGTATCTCCATTTTCACAGTGAGATGTTTTTCAAAGATAGTAAGAAATAAAACAAGATAGTCTAGCCAGAGAGAAAAAAAAGAGAAAGAGGGATATCTGAGAAAGAAACCAATCGAAAATACTGAGACACATTGTACTGACAGAGAGTATAGCCACAGCAGAAAAAGAGAGAGGAAGAACGTGAGAGAGAGGGAGAAAGAGCGAAGGTCAGGGTGAGAGAATAACCCTCAGTGTATATTTTTAGAACACACTAGAGGCAGTGTGGCAGAAACTCCCTCGTATCCTCCTTTTCTGTGTGTGTGTAGACACACTTTTAACCTGAGAACAGCACAGAGACACTTGATGGACAGAGCTACAACAATCCATTTGTATCCTCAGAGACCAACTAGCCCAAGCATGTGTCCCAAATAGCACCCTATTCCCTATTCAGTGCATTTCTTTCGACGAGGGCCAATAGGGGAGGCAACCCAGGTCTCAGGGAGACAGGGATCCAACCAAACAACCTGCACTGATATAAAGCAAGCTCTCAAATAGGTTCTATGTAACAATTCTCAAGATTTTTCTCATTTCGGGGGAGAGCTTTCTTGTTTTTTTTTTAAATTGCATCTTTATTTAACCAGGTAGGCTAGTTGAGAACAAGTTCTTATTTTCAAATGCGACCTGACCACGATAAAGCAAAGCAGTATGACACAGACAACAACACAGAGTTACACATGGAGTAAACAATAAACAAGCCAATAACACAATAAACAAGTCAATGACACAGTAGAAAAAAATAAAGTCTATATACAGTGTGTGCAAAAGGCATGAGGCGGAAGGCAATAAATAGGCCATAGGAGCGAAAAATTACAATTTAGATTAACACACAGATTAACACTCGAGTGATAAATGAGTGGATGATGATGTGCAAGTAGAGATACTGGTGTGCAAAAGAGCAGAAAAGTAAATAAAACAAAAACAGTATGGGGATGAGGTAGGTAGATTGGGTGGGCCATTTACAGATGGACTATGTACAGCTGCAGCAATTGGTTAGCTGCTCAGAAAGTTGATGTTTAAAGTTGGTGAGGGAAATAAAAGTCTCCAACTTCAGCGATTTTTGCAATTCGTTCCAGTCATTGGCAGCAGAGAACTGGAAGGAAAGGCAGCCAAATTAGGTGTTGGCTTTGGGGATGATCAGTGAGATATACCTGCTGGAACGTGTGCTACGGGTGGGTGTTGTTATCGTGACCAGTGAACTGAGATAAGGCAGAGCTTTACCTAGCATAGACTTATGGATGACCTGGAGCCAGTGGGTCTGGCGACGAATATGTAGCAAGGGCCTGCCGACTAGAGCATAGAGGTCGCAGTGGTGGGTGGTATAAGGTGATTTGGTAACAAAACAGATGGCACTGTGATAGACTGTATCCAGCTTGCTGAGTAGAGTCTTGGAAGCTATTTTGTAGATGACATCGCCGAAGTCGAGGATCGGTAGGTTAGTCAGGTTGACTAGGGTACGTTTGGCGGCGTGAGTGGAGGAAGCTTTGTTGCGAAATAGAAAGCCGATTCTAGATTTGATTTTGGATTGGAGATGTTTAATATGAGTCTGGAAGGAGAGTTTATAGTCTAGCCAGACACCTAGGTATTTATAGTTGCCCACATATTCTAGGTCGGAACTGTCCAGGGTGGTGATCATGTCGGGCGGGCGGGTGTGAGCAACGAACGGTTGAAAAGCATGCATTTGGTTTTACTAGCGTTTAAGAGCAGTTGGAGGCCACGGAAGGAGTGTTGTATGGCATTGAAGCTCGTTTGGAGGTTAGTTAGCACAGTGTCCAAGGAAGGGTCAGAAGTATACAGAATGGTGTCATCTGCGTAGAGTTGGATCGGGGAATCGCCCGCAGCAAGAGCGACATCGTTGATATATACAGAGAAAAGAGTCGGCCCGAGAATTTAACCCTGTGGTACCCCCATAGAGACTGCCAGATGTCCGGACAACATGCCCACCAATTTGACACCAACTACAACTCTGTAGTTGGGCCAAAATGGGCCAAAGTACCAGCAACAGTGTGTGAAAACCTTGTGAAGACTTACAGAAAATGTTTGACCTCTGTCATTGCCAACAAAGGGTATATAACAAAGTATTGAGAGAAACTTTTGTTATTGACCAAATACTTATTTTCCACCATAATTTGCAAATAAATTAATTAAAAATCCTATTTTTCTGTCATGGTTGAAGTGTACCTATGATGAAAATTACAGGCCTCTCTCATCTTTTTAAGTGGGAGAACTTTTACAATTGGTGGCTGACTAAATACTTTTTTGCCCAACTGTAGGTCTGTAACAGTTGGGGTCTATGGTGTCACCCCCTTTGAAGAGGGGGATGACCGCGGCAGCTTTCCAATCTTTAGGGATCTTGGACGATACGAAAGAGAGGTTGAACAGGCTGGTAATAGGGGTTGCAACAATCGCGGCGGATAGTTTTAGAAAGAGAGGGTCCAAATTGTCTAGCCCAGCTGATCTGTACGGGTCCAGGTTGGAGTAGCCAGGAGGAAGGCATGGCCAGCCGTTAGGAAATACTTATTGAAATGTACTATTATCATGGATTTATCAGTGGTGACCGTGTTACCTAGCCTCAGTGCAGTGGGCAGCTCAGAGGAGGTGCTCTTGTTCTCCATGGACTTTACAGTGTCCCAAAACTTTTTGGAGTTAGAGCTATAGGATGTGAATTTCTGCTTGAAAAATATAGCCTTTGCTTTCCTGACTGACTGGGTGTATTGGTTTCCGACTTCCCTGAACAGTTGCATATCGTGGGGAATATTTGATGCTATGGCAGTCCGCCACAGGATGTTTTTGTGTTGGTCAAGGGCAGTCAGGTCTGGAGTGAACCAAGGGCTCTGTTCTTAGTTCTGCATTTTTTTTTTAACAGGGCATGCTTATCTAAGATGGTGAGGTAATTACTTTTAAAGAATGACCAGGCATCCTCGACTGACGGGATGAGGTCAATATCCTTCCAGGATACCCGGGCCAGGTCGATTAGAAAGCCCTGCTCGCAGAAGTGTTTAAAGGAGCGTTTGACAGTGATGAGGGGTGGTCGTTTGACCGCAGACCCATAGAGGACACAGGCAATGAGGCAGTGATCGTTGAGATCCTGATTGAAAACAGAAGAGGTGTATTTGGAGGGCATGTTGGTCAGGATAATGTCTATGAGGGTGCCCATGATTACGGATTTAGGGTTGTACCTGGTGGGCTCCTTGAATATTGGTGTGAGATTGAGGGCATTTAGCTTAGATTGTAGGACTGTCGGGGTGTTAAGCATATCCCAGTTTAGGTCACCTAACAGAACAAACTCTGAAGCTAGATGGGGGGAGATCAATTCACAAATGGTGTCCAGAGCAAACCTATGTCTGATTCTCAAGATTTTTCTCATTTCGGGGGAAATCTTTCTTGTAAACCTGTCTGAGTCAAATGTATCAAATGTTTCCCTCAGATTTGATCTAAGGCGAGTAGCTGAGGCCCTCCAAGTCGCTATCCATTACACGTATTTCTACTGAAAAGCATGTTATGCCTAAAAGCAGAACTAGGCTCCCCCACTTCCAGTACTGTAAGCAATGGTTGGAGAAAACAATGTTGTTCACTGATGCCGTCCATTTAAACAAACTAGTGAACAATCGCAGTCTACCTTAACCAATCCCTGATCCTTAACCATGACCCTAAATCCCTGACTGCTGCCCCCTGCCCCTAACCTTCTTCTGCAGGACGTTGATCTTCCTCTCCTTGACCTCCAGCATGTCCTTCATGTCTCGAATCTCTCCGGCCAGTGTACCCTTTTCTTCCGTCAGGTCCTGCAGCTGCTTGGTCTTCTTGTTCAGGAAGGACTCCTTCTCCTCCAGGCGCAGGCGCAGGGCGTCCACCTGGGAGGGGAGTGGTCACAGGTCAAAGGTAACATTTCACAGTTCAGAAGTCAAATTCAATCAAATGGATTTCATAAAGCCCTTTTGACATTAGCAGTGGTCACAAGGTGAAAACCACCCCAACACCCAGTCCACTGGAGGAAGTTTGTGAATGCTCCCCAAAGAGCAAAAGTGTTTAAGTCAAGTTGTCACAAAGTGCTTTCATAGTAACCCGGCTGAAGGGCATTTAACATTGAAGGGCAAAGCTCAAAGTTCAACGGTATTATTATTGTCTAATTGACGAAGGAGAGTCCTCTCTGAAATACTTGGCATTTACAATACAATGTTCATTCCCCACTAAAGTGTATCAGGCAAGAGGGGAGGTGATACAGTTGAAGTCAGAAGCTTACAATCAGTTAGGTTGGAGTCATTAAAACTTGTTTTTCAACCACTCAACAAATTTCTTGTTAACAGACTATAGTTTTGGCAAGTCGGTTAGGACTATCTACTTTGTGCATGATACAAGTCATTTTTCAAACAATTCTTTACTGTCACGACTTCTGCCGAAGTCGGATCCTCTCCTCGGGCGGTGTTCAGCGGTCGACATCACCGGTCTTCTAGCCATCTGTCACGTTCGTTTGTATAGATGGACCAAGGCGCAGCGTACGTAGAGTTCCACATACTTTTAATGAATAAAGTGAAACTTAAGCAAATACAAAACAATAAAGAATAAACGAACCGTGACGACAATGCAGTGCTAGCAGGCAACTAAAAATAAACAACATCCCATAACCCCCAGGTGGGAAAAAATGCTACTTAAGTATGATCCCCAATTAGAGACAACTATAACCAACTAGAACAAAAACCCTAGTCACGCCCTGACCTACTCTACCACTGTCTACGTGACAGTACACCCCCCCCCCCCAAAGGTGCGTACTCCGACCGCTAAACCTGAAATAAAAATGGTGGGTATCTAGTGGCGGTAGCGGCTCTGGTGCTGGTCGAAGAACCCGCTCATCTGCCAGCATCGGGGGCGGCTCTGGTGCGGGACGAAGTACCTGCTCATCCTGCGGATCCAGCCATGGACCTTGAAGTTCTGGACCGTTCACCGTCGCAAGAGGTTCCGGACCATTGACCGTCTCAGGAGGTTCCGGACTGTGGACCGTCGTTGGAGGTTCCGGACTGTGGACCATTGTTGGAGGTTCCTGACTGTGAAACGTCGCCGGAAGCTCTGGACTGGGAACTGTCGCCGGAAGCCTGATGAGTGGGGCCGGCACTGGTGGTACCGGGCTGGTGACACGCACCTCACAGCGAGCGAGAGGAGCAGGCACAGGACGTACTGGACTGGGGAGGCGCACTGGAGGCCTGATTCGTGGGGCCGGTACAGGTGGCACCGGACTAGTGACACGCACTTCAGGGCAAGTGCAGGGAGGAGGCACATGACGTACTGGACTGGGGACACGCACTTAAGGGAGAGTGCGAGGAACATGCACAGGACGTATCTGACTGGGAAGACGCACTTGAGGGAGAGTCCGAGGAGCAGGAACAGGACGCAACTGACTGGGAAAGCGCACTTGAGGGAGAGTGCGAGGAGCAGGCACAGGATGTACCTGACTGGGAAGACGCACTTGAGGGAGAGTGCGAGGAGCAGGAAAGGACGCACCTGACCTACTCTACCATAGAAAATACAGGTTTTCCATGGTCAGGACGTGACACCATCGCCAATCCATTTTTCATGTTCCTAGCGCACCAGTAACACATAGCACAAGAACTTACAATAAACAATTCCCGACAAGGACATGGGAAACAGAGGGAAATATACACAACATGTAATTAGGGAATTGAATCCAGGTGAGTGTGAAAACAAGACAAAACAAATGGAACATGAAAATGGATCGGCGATGGCTAGAAGACCGGTGAAGTTGACCGCCGAACACCGCCCGAACAAGGAGAGGAACCGACTTCGGCAGAAGTCGTGACATTTACAAACAGATTATTTCACTGTATCACAATTCCAGTGGGTCAGACGTTTACATACACTAAGTTGACTGTGCCATTAAACAGCTTGGAAAATTCCCCAAAATTATATCATGGCGTTAGAAGCTCCTGATAGGCTAATTGACATCATCTGAGTCATCTGGAGGTGTACCTGTGGATGTATTTCCAAGCCTACCTTCAAATTTAGTGCCTCTTTGCTTGACATCATGGGAAAATCAAAAGAAATCAGCCAAGACCTCAGAAAGAAAAATGTAGACCTCCACAAGTCTGGTTCATCCTTGGGAGCAATTTCAAAAGGCCCAACGGTACCACGTTCATCTGTACAAACAATAGTACGAAAGTATAAACACCATGGGACCATACAGTCACACCGCTCAGGAAGTAGACGCGTTCTGTCTCCTAGAGATGAACGTACTTTGGTACGAAAAGTGCAAATCAATCCCAGAACAACAGCAAAGGACCTTGTGAAGATGCTGGAGGAACCAGGTACAAAAGTATCTATATCCACAGTAAAACGACTCCTATATCGACATAACCTGAAAGGCCTCTGAGCAAGGAAGAAGCCACTGCTCCAAAACCGCCATAAAAAAGCCAGACTACGGTTTGCAACTGCACATGGGGACAAAGATCATACTTTTTGGAGAAATGTTTCCTGGTCTGATGAAACAAAAATAGAACTGTTTGGCCATAACCACCATCATTATGTTTGAAGGAAAAAGGGGGATGCTTGCAAGCCGAAGAACACCATTCCAACCGTGAAGAACGAGGGTGGCAGCATCATGTTGTGGGGGAGCTTTGCTGCAGGAGGGACTGGTGCAGGTCACAAAATAGATTGCATCATGAGGAATTAACAATTATGTGGACATATTTAAGCAACATCTCAAGACATCAGTTAGGATGTTAAAGCTTGGTCGCAAATGGGTCTTCCAAATGGACAATGACCCCAAGCATACTTCCAAAGTTGTGGCAAAATGGTTTAAGGACAACAAAGTCAAGGTATTGGAGTGGCCATCACAAAGCCCTGACCTCAATCGCATAGAAAATGTGTGGGCAGAACTGAAAAGGCGTGTGCGAGAAAGGAGGCCTACAAACCTGACTCAGTTACACCAACTCTGTCAGGAGGAATGGGACAATATTCACCCAACTTATTGTGGGAAGCTTGTGGAAGGCGACCCTAAATGTTTGACCCAAGTTAAACAATTAAAAGGCAATGCTACCAAATACGAATTGAGTGTATGTAAACTTCTGACCCACTGGGAATGTGATGAAAGAAATGAAAGCTGAAATAAATCATTCTCTCTACTATTTAACATTCTTAAAATAACGTGGTGATCCTAACTGACCTGAGACAGGGATTTTTTACTAGGATTAAATGTCAGGAATTGTGAAAAACTGAGTTAAAATGTATTTGGCTAAGGTGTATGTAGACGTCCGACTTCAACTGTATGTAAGTGTGTGATGCAGAGGACCAGGATAGAGTGATATAATGTGCCCTTAGATGTGGACCAAAACAGGACAAGGACCAAAATACATGCAGGGGAAAAAAACATTTTATTAATGACCCCAACGAGATTCTGCACACATCATTTAAACGTAAATATTTTACATCATCCAAGGGTGTACATAGGCATGTGTGTGTTTTTGTGTGTGTGTGCACGCGCGTGCCGGTGCGTGTGTGTGCTTGTCTGCATATGTGTGTGTGTGTGTGTGTGTGTGTGTGTGTGTGTGTGTGTGTGTGTGTGTGTGTGTGTGTGTGTGTGTGTGTGTGTGTGTGTGTGTGTGTGTGTGTGTGTGCGTGTGTGTGTGTGTGTGTGTGTGTATGTGTGTGTGTGTAGTGTGTGTACGGTGTGTGTGTGTACGGTGTCTGTGTACGGTGTAGCTACCTCTGTCTGCAGTATGGCAGCGCGCTGCTCCTTAGCAGTGAGGGACTCTTTGAGAACCTCTATATGCTGTTTGCAGTCTGAGTTCTGGTTGTTCAGGGTCTCCAGCTTGGTCTGCAGGGCCAGCAGCTCAGACTCCTTCTTGGACAGCTCCTGCTTCAGCTGGTCAATCTGTGGAGGAGAGACACACATATACACACAGAACAGGGAGTATCACAACTAGCTATTGTATGAAGTTGACAGCTAACTAGTATGATTATGGCAGGTGTGTGCCTGTATGTGTGTGTGTGTGTTTGTATTAGGTGTCTGTGTATGACTGTACTGAGTGTGTTTTGTGCAGTGGACATTGGACAGAACAGCCTCTCACTGAAATGGGCTGACAGTTTATCCACTGTGTTCCTTTCAGCCAGGATCCCCTCTCACTAAAGATGCATTTTGGATTGACTCTCCTGCATTATTCATGAGGTATACATCAGCCCTATCTATGATTGATGAATAATGGGTTAAAAAAACAACAACAAGGGGCCTCCCGGGTGGCGCAGTGGTCTAGGGCCACCATTATGGCACCAGAGAGGTGTGAGGTCCGTGGGGCGAAGCACAACTGGCCTAGCGTCGTCCGGGTTAGGGAGGGTTTGGTAGGAATATCCTTGTCTCATTGCGCACTAGCGACTCCTGTGGCGGGCCGGGCACAGTGCACGCTAACCAGATCGCTAACCAGGTCGCATCCAACCCGGAAGCCAGACACATTGGTGCGGCTGGCTTCCGGGTTGGATGCGCACTGTGTTAAGAAGCAGTGCGGCTTGGTTGGGCTGTGTTTCGGAGGACGCATGGCTTTCGACCTTCATCGCTACAACTCCGTAAGGGAGTCTTGTAGCGACAATTGGATACCATGAAATCGGTGGTATCAACAAACCCCCCCGCTGGTTTCAGCCACAAACGGGTAATATGCATGTGGAGTTGGATGTAAACACACAGACACAATTCTACAGATAGGCTAGAGGCGAGATGACATGCCACAGATAGAGGGCTCGAAAGACAAACACATCTGTTTGACAGGCAGGCTGACGGACGGAGGGATGGACAGACAGACAATGTGACAGACATACAGACAGGCAGGCTGGCGGACGGAGGGATGGACGGACAGACAGACAATGTGACAGACATACAGACAGGCAGGCTGGCGGGATGGAGGGATGGACGGACAGACAATGTGACAGACATACAGACAGGGAGGCTTAGAAACTGTGAGACAACTGACGACAACTGACGACAGACTGTATAAAATGACTGAGCAAATCAAAGCTGGACCAACTGAATAACAAGTGATAAGAAGTTAATGAGTTAATGAGAAAATTAAACGTAAGCAGTTTGGTGCAGTTTGGTGCAGTTGGTTCCAATGGTAATACTCTACTATCAGTCATGCTAGATGGATACAACCATATTGACAAGGCTTCAGATCAGAAAAGAGAGATTTTAATAACAAAAGAATGATGTTCTTTATTGTCTTCCTCTGCTCTCTCTGCTGTCTCTCTGCTAAATGTACAGTCAGTAACAAATCAACAAGTAAGCATCTCCCAGTCAGATAGCTGCCAGCGAAGCACTTCCCTGATGAAATCAGTTAATTTAATACTAAAGCTAGTTTATTTACAGTCAGCTCTGTTCTGTTCACTTTGAACCTGCACAGCAAAACCAAGATTGTGAGTGATTGTGTTTGGCACATCATACACACAGTAAATGTGCGTGTGTGTGTTTGTGTGTGTGTGTGTGCGTGCGTGTGCATGTGTGTGTATGTGTGCATGTGTGAGTTTGTGTTTTTTCCTCTATATGTGTGTGTACCTTGGCCTTCATAAACTTGGAGTGGTTCTTGTAGACCTCCATCTGTTTGATCTCCTCCTCTCTGTCCTCGGTGTTCAGCAAGCCGTTAGCCTTCAGTATCTGGATCTCATCCTCCAGGTCCCTGATGTTGCGCTCCAGAGACGCTATCTTGGTGTCCTGGTCAACACACACACACCAGCTGTAAGACTCTATCTTGGTGTCTTGGACAACATACATACACACACACACACACATGCAGAAACACACACTAGTTGTACACTACATCCACACTTAAAATCCAGTGGTAGAACATTTCCAAAGGTTGACCAGTGTACAAAACACAAAACACTTGAGAGAGAGAAGAGGGCAGCAAGACAGAGAGAGAGAGACAGTCAGAGAGAGTCAGAGTCAGAGAGTCAGTGAGGAAGAGAGAGAGAGAGACAGTCAGAGAGAGTCAGAGATTAAGAGATAAAGAGAGAAAGAGCTCTATGAAGTAATAAGGAGAGCCGCTGCAGTATCTGGAGAAAAATCTGCTGCAGATCCAGCTTTAGCTCCCTCACAGCCTCTCAGTGGATTAATCACCATTTGGAAATACTGAGCAGCACACATCACATCCAGCCTGGGAGAATGTCAAGCCCAGAAAGAAACGCCTGGAGAAGAAGCAGGAAGAAGGTCCGTACTGCTCTGTCGTCGCTCGCACAACGATGCAGGAGCCAGTCTCTGGACTGCGACTGCGACTGCGACTCCGAGTTTAGCTTTGACTTCGCTGGGTTTTAAAATAAATAATACAGATTAACCGTGGTCCGTCTCCCATGCACCCCTCTTGCAGAGCACTGAGAAAGAACCCCTTTTCTTCTCCCTCTCTCACGACCTGTCCTTCCCTCGACAGGTTCTGAACTTGTGAAATTGAACTAGAACTTTAGCAGGGGTCATCCAGAACCCAGTGGAGAACTAGGAACACCGGCTGCATGAGATGCTCTCGCTATAGGATGACCGAAAAAACAACAGACGGTCCTGATCTAAGGAGTTAAAGTGAAAGTGTGAAAGTTGTTATCATGGCCATGTGCCTCGTCAATGCATCACTATCCTACAATTGCAGTCAGATGCAAGCTACCATAGAGAGAACATAGTAGTACATTAGAACATAGTATAGACAACAACATACCGTAGCTCAATGGGTCAGAGAAGCTATGTCATCCAATTGACTTCACTGCTACAGTAGATCATGCTGATCAAGCAGAGGATGTAATTCTCTCTCTCTCTCTCTCTCTCTCTCTCTCTCCCTCCCTCCCTCCCTCCTTCCCCTGTTTTCTGGCCTCAGTGTCATAAACAACCACACCTGTTTCCATGGTACCAGCAAGCTGGCTGCATGCTCTCCTTGGTGTTTGAGGAGTAAGGTAGAGAGAGAGAGGAGAGAGAGAGAGAGAGTCAGAGAGAGTCGGAGTCAGAGAGAGAGAAAGCATTACTCATGCTAACATCAGCATCAACATGGCTGTGAAGAGAGTGGAGAGGAGCGGGGAGTTCCTCTACCGAGAATGGAAGGGGCGGGGCTTGGCTGTGTATGCAAATCCAGAGCCTCCAGGAGCCAGCATGTCATGTGACCATGCAATTGGAGAGTCACATGACAGTGGTAGGAGATGTTGGGGTTTTGCTCAGCCCCAATCCATCTCCATCTGATGTGGTGTGGTGTGTGAGAGAGTGGCGTGCTGGAGGGCTGTGAGGTCATGCTTTATATTTAGGAGGCGATATCACAGCTCTGCAGCTACAGTAGACTGGTGGGCTCTATAGTGGTTCAGTTACTGCTTTGAATATATTTTTCATAGCTTTTGCATGTTAAGTACCTTTGTAACATCATCCACACAGACTAGTCTCACAAGGCCATACTTCCAAATATCGTCTTGTTGAACAAAGCTTTGGCTTTCGAGGCTATCCACAGACTAGAATCAAAGTGCAATCAAACTAAGCAAAACCGTTCTTCTTAGAACTAATGTTTGCGTACTTCATCTGACCACATGGTTGGTCTCAGTGATGGTGCTAGTCAGGTGTAGCATGATGTACAACAGTACCCATAATGCCCCATGGTTCTTACCTTCATCTCTATGATGGTCTGGAGGGCTTTGGTTTTTCCAGGGTCCTGGTGCATCTGGTTTCTCCTGTGCAGTTCCTGGGAGAACACCAGTTGATATGAAATGGACAAGACAAGCATCAAATGTCGCCTCTCTTAAGACATAGTGCAGTTGGCCCGTATTTATTAAACATCTCAGAATAGGAGTGCTGATCTAGATTCAGTTGAACCTTTTAGATCATCATGAATAAGATTTCATGGATAAGGGGGACCTGATCCCAGATCAGCACACCTACTCTGAGACTCTTTATAAATGTGGGCTCTGAATCTCTCCAAAAGCATCTTTGCAAATACCACAACACAACTTTTCAGTGTTTTCAATGGGTAATGACTTAGCAAAACACTCTAGAGACAGCATTGAAATAAATTACGTTTATTTGCACGACCATTTACATATGTTTGACTCCTTTCCATTTATTTCATTCCAGCCATCCTCCTAAAGCTCCTCCCACCAGCCTCCTCTTACACCGATTGAACACTGTTCCTATCACTTCAGTCAGAGCACAGTAAACAGACAGAAAGACATACAGTATTGCCCTCTAGTGTTGATACGTATACACTTTACCTTAGAAGAAAAATGTGGAAATTGGCAAATAATGTCTGCTTTAAAACCAGCAGCGAATAAATAATATGACTCGGGCACAATCAGTAACACCTCAAACACAAGTGAGACCAGTGCCTACAGAGGCTACCCTAACCAGGTGGAATCTACTGGGTCTACTATAGGCAGATAGCAGGGTGATTCAACCAATTAGATACCTTTTGAGTAATGTAACTTAATGGAAAATGTTTTTGGATTTCACCTCACTTTTACATTCTGTAATAAAGAGCATGCGGTCAACTTCCTAAAAAACATGTTTTGCCATTTCAAAAGGTTAAATAAATCAATTACTATAGTAAGTGCCTATTAAGTGCCAAGTAAAGCAACAAGGTTGACCATAACAGAGTTGACGACTTCATCTTAAATCATCAATAATGCTTGTTGTGTGCTACAGGGAGGGACAATTGAATGCAAGCTTCACAAAGTATTTGAAATTGTTAAAACATTTCTAGCCTGTCTATCTATAGGTAACAGGGTTGATGTGTTATTCTAGCATGTCTATCTATAGGTAACGGGGTTGATGTGTTATTCTAGCCTGTCTATCTATGGGTAACAGAGTTGATGTGTTATTCTAGCCTGTCTATCTATGGGTAACAGAGTTGATGTGTTATTCTAGCCTGTCTATCTATGGGTAACAGGGTTGATGTGTTATTCTAGCCTGTCTATCTATGGGTAACAGAGTTGATGTGTTATTCTAGCCTGTCTATCTATGGGTAACAGGGTTGATGTGTTATTCTAGCCTGTCTATCTATGGGTAACAGGGTTGACATGTTATTCTAGCCTGTCTATCTATGGGTAACAGGGTTGATGTGTTATTCTAGCCTGTCTATCTATGGGTAACAGAGTTGATGTGTTATTCTAGCCTGTCTATCTATGGGTAACAGAGTTGATGTGTTATTCTAGCCTGTCTATCTATAGGTAACAGGGTTGATGTGTTATTCTAGCCTGTCTATCTATAGGTAACAGGGTTGATGTGTTATTCTAGCCTGTCTATCTATGGGTAACAGAGTTGATGTGTTATTCTAGCCTGTCTATCTATGGGTAACAGGGTTGATGTGTTATTCTAGCCTGTCTATCTATGGGTAACAGAGTTGATGTGTTATTCTAGCCTGTCTATCTATAGGTAACAGAGTTGATGTGTTATTCTAGCCTGTCTATCTATAGGTAACAGAGTTGATGTGTTATTCTAGCCTGTCTATCTATGGGTAACAGGGTTGATGTGTTATTCTAGCCTGTCTATCTATGGGTAACAGGGTTGATGTGTTATTCTAGCCTGTCTATCTATGGGTAACAGGGTTGATGTGTTATTCTAGCCTGTCTATCTATGGGTAACAGAGTTGATGTGTTATTCTAGCCTGTCTATCTATGGGTAACAGAGTTGATGTGTTATTCTAGCCTGTCTATCTATAGGTAACAGAGTTGATGTGTTATTCTAGCCTGTCTATCTATAGGTAACAGGGTTGATGTGTTATTCTAGCCTGTCTATCTATGGGTAACAGGGTTGATGTGTTATTCTAGCCTGTCTATCTATGGGTAACAGAGTTGATGTGCTATTCTAGCCTGTCTATCTATGGGTAACAGAGTTGATGTGTTATTCTAGCCTGTCTATCTATGGGTAACAGAGTTGATGTGTTATTCTAGCCTGTCTATCTATAGGTAACAGGGTTGATGTGTTATTCTAGCCTGTCTATCTATGGGTAACAGGGTTGATGTGTTATTCTAGCCTGTCTATCTATGGGTAACAGGGTTGATGTGTTATTCTAGCCTGTCTATCTATGGGTAACAGGGTTGATGTGTTATTCTAGCCTGTCTATCTATAGGTAACAGGGTTGATGTGTTATTCTAGCCTGTCTATCTATGGGTAACAGGGTTGATGTGTTATTCTAGCCTGTCTATCTATAGGTAACAGGGTTGATGTGTTATTCTAGCCTGTCTATCTATGGGTAACAGGGTTGATGTGTTATTCTAGCCTGTCTATCTATGGGTAACAGGGTTGATGTGTTATTCTAGCCTGTCTATCTATGGGTAACAGGGTTGATGTGTTATTCTAGCCTGTCTATCTATGGGTAACAGAGTTGATGTGTTATTCTAGCCTGTCTATCTATGGGTAACAGGGTTGATGTGTTATTCTAGCCTGTCTATCTATGGGTAACAGGGTTGATGTGTTATTCTAGCCTGTCTATCTATGGGTAACAGGGTTGATGTGTTATTCTAGCCTGTCTATCTATGGGTTGATGTGTTATTCTACATAAGTCACCAATGGCACCCTATTCCCTACATAGTGCGCTACTTTTTTGACCAGGCTCTGTTCAAAAGTAGTGCACTACATAGAGAATAGGGTGCTATTTGGGACGCAAGCCATATACTCTTGTACCTCTCTTAGGTGGATGTTCTCCTTCTCCTTCTGATCCAAGATGACCTCCAGGTGTCCCAGCTGTGCCTCGGCCTCAGCGATGCGCCTGGCCCTCTCCTGCTCCTCCTCCTCATTGACCCTGCCTGGCCCCCCAGGCAGACCCTTACTCTGGAGCATTTCCAGCAGCTTCTTGATAGACTCGTCCCTGGCCCCCAGCGTCTGCTTCTGGGTCTCCATCCGCAGCTCCATCTCCTCCAAGGTCTTCCTCAGGAGGAAGAGCTCTTTGGCCTGCAGGAGAGCAAGGAATTGTATGGAATTTTAAATTAAGAAAGTATAAATTATGTCATCATTAGGGCAGCGCAATTCTGGGAACTTTCCCAAAATGTCCAAATTGGAAGAAAATCCAGAAACCTCCGGTTGGAAGATTCACAGAATTCCTCCAGGTAATAAGAAGTAAATGGGAATTTGGAAATGTTGTTACCATAATGTTCAACCCTGGTCATAATAACCTGGAACTAATAACTAACTCATTTATTTAATCAGTCATTTATTGTGAATTATTAACTATTAAGATTCCTTGCCTGGCGGTCGTGCTCGGCCTGCAGTCGTCTAAAGTTCTCCTCGGTCAGCTCGATGTTGGTGTAGTGTTCCCCAGAGCGGCCGCCACTCTCCTGTAGCAGGTGGTTCAGATCCCTCTGGGTCCTCAGCTCATCCTGCAGGGCCTGGATGGTCAGCTGCAGGTGCTGTGGGGGTCACGCACACACACACACACACACACACACACACACACACACACACACACACACACACACACACACACACACACACACACACACACACACACACACACACACACACACACACACACACACACACACACACACACACAAGAGTCTCAATCTGGTAGGATCACAGCACTTAGCCTAAGATGGATTCAAAAAAACTACAGACCAGACAATGATGGGTCACTGAATACGTACTCATGGAAGGACATATTCAGGCACACATGCAAACTCACACACAAAAAAACATGTTATAGAGAGGGGGGACAAGGAACATTTTGATGGCCCTGTGGAAAGCAGATGTGCATTAGGAAGAACACACACAGAGAAACTCACAAACACACATTGTAATCTATTCACCCTCTGGAGAAGTTACAGCTGAAAAAACGGAGGCCTTACCTGGCTATGGCATGAAAGACACATAGACACAAAGACACACGCACACACACAAAGTATGGCAACACGAGAAAGTATGGGTTGAAGAGGTAAGAGAAAATACAACTGTTTTATATACTGTTCATAATCAACTATACGGCCTGTTGCTTTCCATCTTCTGTTACCATTTTTAGGGTGAGTAGTGAGTACTGTAAATGGCTATCTATTTACAGGACTGTATATCAGTCATCTAATCTTTAGGAATGTCTCTCAAGGTTTTGACAGCAGGAATACTAAGAGACATTTAAACAAAGCCATCCAGTGAATGACTGAATGTGTGTTGCTGGGAGAAACCGATTGTGCAACCGAAATGGCACCCTATTCCAGTAGGAAAGCGAAGAACTTGTAGGACCATGATCCTTCGATAATAGTTTGACGATCATGTCAAGTGTTCATTGTTTAAAGGTTGCGTTCAACAGCTTGCACTTTCAAAGGAGGTTGTGCTGTGCTGCTATCATGTATGATTGTTGTAGCATTATTGATAATTATCTATCATTACTGTAGGGCGGGTGCAGTCCATAAGGCCTGAGTCGAGAGCAGCAGAGGTCCATGTAGAGCACAGTAAACAATGTTCCCACTGAGAGATGGAGACTAACCGACAGCAGTAGACTCAGCGGAATTCTGGGTTCATGCCCATCCATATGCTGTGTGTTAGGGTGGTATGTGTGTGTGTATGCGTGCGTGCGTGCGCGTGTGTATGTGTGTGTGTATGTGTGCGTGTGTGTATGCGTGCGTGTGTGTGTGTGTATGTGTGTGCATGCATGCATGTGTGTGTGTTAGGGAAAAGCAATGCTCCTCCATTAGACTGCACACACTGCTTCAGGAAGCACACAGGAAAAGTAAAGGGGTACAGTACCTGATAACTAAATGAGTCACACATCGATTGTAGTGTGTGTAGTGTAGGGCAGATAAATACAGAACAAAACACTATATACTATAGCATCACAAGCGATGCACACACAGTGCAGAGGAGCAGCCACACCCCTATATGAGAACCACACTCACAGTATGTTGGTCTGTATAGGTGGAACATACGAGGAGGACCAGGTGTGCTTGGAGTAAATAAGGAATAGCTGAACAAACAACACTCTGTTAAACAGAGTGTGTAGGGGAAGGGAGAGGGCCAGAGGGTAGGGTGTAGGGAACAAAACAGGCTAAACCCATCACACTCCTTTTGGGTGTGTATAAGAGTCAAATTAGGAGTATGTCCAAAATGGAGCTCTGTTCACAATATAGGCCTAGTGGACTACTTCTAGCCAGATCCCACAAGCTCTGGTCAAAAGTAGTGCACTATATAGGGAAGAGGGTGCCATTTCAGATATGACCTCGGGGTGTGTGTGGGGGGGGGCAGAGGGTCTCTGGTGGTCACTGAGGAGACACGACGACATCACACTGGTGGTGACTCTATGTTGTACACACACGGCAGCCAGGGCAGCGGTGGCAGACATAGGGACAAACCTTGGTCCTCCTGGCATCCAGCAGCTGTAGTAGCACGGGCGGAACCAACAGAGAGAACACAGTGCACGGAGAACACAGCATCAGAACACTCGGTAGCATGAAGCGCATGTGGAGAACATATGAGCTACTGTAAAAGCTCCCATGCGAAACGTGAGAACAACGTTGTGAAGAACATGAGAACGTGTGAAGAATGTGTGAGAAACATTTGAGAATTTTAGCCATTTATTTATTCATCCATCCAGCCCTCAAATCATGTGTCACTATCCATTCTGATGTAAATGATACAGTTAGGAACCCCACAAACTCACACAAACACATACTATAATCACTCTAAAACATAATGGAAACCTTAATGGAAAGAGTGAAATTGTGAGCTTATTTGATGGTGAATACATTTCGGCATTAAGTTTCACCATGTTAATTGATACAAGGCAGAACAAATTCATACTAGTAACCACACACTGGGTACATCTAATAGGTGTGGTATTGTGGGGACGGTTTCCCAGACAGAGATTAAGCCTCGTCCTGGATTAAAAAGCAAGATTAATGAATGTACTTTTAAATCCAGAACTAGGTTTAATCTGGGTCCGGAAAACAGCCCCTTATATCAGGGATAATCAACTAGATTCACCTGCGGGCCAATTTTTTCTTGAGTGGATGGTCAGGGGGCTGGAACATAATCGGGACCTTCCTCCCCCGATGGCTCAGTTTGGCCGGGTGGCCAGCTCTCGTTGGTTTCAAACTTTTTACAATTAAGAATGATGGAGGCCACTGTGTTCTTGGGGATCTTCAATGCTGCTGAAATGTTTTGGTACCCTTCCCCAGATATGTGCCTCGAGACAATCAAGTTGTATAAACATCTCAAGGATGATCAATGGAAACAGGATGCACCTGAGCTCAATTTTGAGTCTCATAGCAAAGGGTTTAAATACTTATGTAAATAAGGTATTTATGTTTTTTTTTTTTTTATACATTTGCAAACATTTCTAAAAATCTGTTTTCACTTCGTCATTATGGGGTATTGTGTGTAGATTAATGGGAAAAACATGTAATCCATTTTAGAATAAGGCTGTAAAGTTACAAAATGTGGAAAAAGTCAAGGGTGCTGAATACTTTCCAAATGCACTGTACATGATCTCTACTCTATCTCATATATATCTCTACTCTATCTCATATATATCTCTACTCTATCTCATATATATCTCTACTCTATCTCATATATATCTCTACTCTATCTCATATATATCTCTACTCTATCTCATATATATCTCTACTCTATCTCATATATATCTCTACTCTATCTCATATATATCTCTACTCTATCTCATATCTATCTCTACTCTATCTCATATATATCTCTACTCTATCTCATATATATCTCTACTCTATCTCATATATATCTCTACTCTATCTCATATATATCTATACTCTATCTCATATATATCTCTACTCTATCTCATATATATCTCTACTCTATCTCATATATATCTCTACTCTATCTCATATATATCTCTACTCTATCTCATATATATCTCTACTCTATCTCATATATATCTCTACTCTATCTCATATATATCTCTACTCTATCTCATATATATCTCTACTCTATCTCATATATATCTCTACTCTATCTCATATATATCTCTACTCTATCTCATATATATCTCTACTCTATCTCATATATATCTATCTCATATATATCTCTACTCTCTACTCTATCTCATATATATCTCTACTCTATCTCATATATATCTCTACTCTATCTCATATATATCTCTACTTTGGAACCGGTTTCTTAAATTAAAATCACTTGGAGCTGATTTGCTAGTGTTTTTACAGTGTTTTATGTACAACAATTGAAGAAAAAAACATTGCTGTGTAAACTTGTTTGGAGAACCCTGCCCTATTTGTGTTAAGCCTGTGCTGTGGTAGTATGTTCTTCCAACCAGCAGAGGGTAGTGGTCCCTTTAGCAGGGTGCAGTCTCTCAGGCTGTCTCTAATGGACTGCCAGTATCTCATATTTCTGCTGCATTGGGCAACACTCCCTCATGTAAGCATCCCAGCCTTCTTGGGCCAATACACTGAAACCATTTAAAACCTGTCAAATCTTTAGTCATACTCACAAAACCACATTCACACATGCTCAATTAGTCTTCTGCAATCCGCTCTCTTCCTCACACTTAATCACTGTTGCCTCTATCTCCCTCTCTCACACTCACTCCACCTCTCTTGCCCTCTTTTCCTTTCTCTCTCTCTCTCTCTCTCTTTTTCTCTCTTTCAAATATAGAGGGACATACACACACAGTAGACACACCATAAAATAGACAAAATATGGATTCCATATTGTCGATAAAACGCCATTAATACTGTGAGACTAAATAAGAGGTGTTTGAAAAGGAGACATTAAAAGTAAATATGTAGAGGGAGCGATAAATAAGATGTATGTTTACACATAAGTCATATGCTGAATAATCATAATTTATTAATCAAAATGCTGTATGTAAACTAAGTAACACTAAATGAGGGGAAATTCATTTATCCTGACAATAGTTGTAAACATGTTTATTCAGAATATTATTCCCAGCTAGTAACACTATGTATGAATGTATAAGTGTAGTCAGTAACATTATGTATGAATGTATAAGTGTAGTCAGTAACACTATGTATGTATGTATTAGTGTAGTCAGTAACATTATGTATGAATGTATAAGTGTAGTCAGTAACAGTATGTATGTATTAGTGTAGTCAGTAACATTATGTATGAATGTATTAGTGTAGTCTGTAACAGTATGTATGTATTAGTGTGGTCAGTAACATTATGTATAGTATGAATTAATTAGTGTGGTCAGTAACATTATGTATGAATGTATTAGTGTAGTCAGTAACATTATGTATGAATGTATTAGTGTAGTCAGTAACAGTATGTATGTATTAGGGAAGTCAGGAACCAATACACGCAGTCAGTCAGGAAAGCTAAGGCCAGCTTCTTCAGGCAGAAGTTTGCATCCTGTAGCTCCAACTCCAAAAAGTTCTGGGACACTGTGAAGTCCATGGAGAACAAGAGCACCTCCTCCCAGCTGCCCACTGCACTGAGGCTAGGAAACACGGTCTCCACCGATAAATCCATGATTATCGAAAACTTCAATAAGCACTTCTCAACGGCTGGCCATGCCTTCCGCCTGGCTACTCCAACCTCGGCCAACAGCTCCGCCCCCCGTAGTTCCTCACCCAAGCCTCTCCAGGTTCCCCTTTACCCAAATCCAGATAGCAGATGTTCTGAAAGAGCTGCAAAACCTGGACCCGTACAAATCAGCTGGGCTTGACAATCTGGACCCGCTATTTCTGAAACTATCTGCCGCCATTGTCGCAACCCCTATTACCAGCCTGTTCAACCTCTCTTTCATATCGTCTGAGATCCCCAAGGATTGGAAAGCTGCCGCAGTCATCCCCCTCTTCAAAGGGGGAGACACCCTGGACCCAAACTGCTATAGACCTATATCCATCCTGCCCTGCCTATCTAAGGTCTTCAAAAGCCAAGTCAACAAACAGGTCACTGACCATCTCGAATCCCACCGTACCTTCTCCGCTGTGCAATCTGGTTTCCGAGCCGGTCACGGGTGCACCTCAGCCACACTCAAGGTACTAAACGATATCATAACCGCCATCGATAAAAGACAGTACTGTGCAGCCGTCTTCATCGACCTCGCCAAGGCTTTCGACTCTGTCAATCACCATATTCTTATCGGCAGACTCAACAGCCTCGGTTTTTCGGATGACTGCCTTGCCTGGTTCACCAATTACTTTGCAGACAGAGTTCAGTGTGTCAAATCAGAGGGCATGCTGTCCGGTCCTCTGGCAGTCTCTATGGGGTGCCACAGGGTTCAATTCTCGGGCCGACTCTTTTCTCTGTATATATCAATGATGTTGCTCTTGCTGCGGGCGATTCCCTGATCCACCTCTACGCAGACGACACCATTCTATATACTTTCGGCCCGTCATTGGACACTGTGCTATCAAACCTCCAAACGAGCTTCAATTCCATACAGCACTCCTTCCGTGGCCTCCAACTGCTCTTAAACGCGAGTAAAACCAAATGCATGCTTTTCAACCGATCGCTGCCTGCACCCGCATGCCCGACTAGCATCACCACCCTGGATGGTTCCAACCTTGAATATGTGGACATCTATAAGTACCTAGGTGTCTGGCTAGACTGCAAACTCTCCTTCCAGACTCACATCAAACATCTCCAATCAAAAATCAAATCCAGAGTCGGCTTTCTATTCCGCAAAAAAACAGCCTCCATCACTCACGCTGCCAAGCTTACCCTAGTAAAACTGACTATCCTACCGATCCTCGACTTCGGCGATGTCATCTACAAAATGGCTTCCAACACTCCTTCTGTAGCTCAGTTGGTAAACTGGATGCATCCCGTCGTAGAATGTATGCACAGTGCCATCCGTTTTGTCACTCTACTCAGCAAACTGGACAGTCTATACCCACCCACCACTGCGACTTGTGTGCTCTAGTCGGCTGGCCCTCACTACATATTCGTCGCCAGACCCACTGGCTCCAGGTCATCTACAAGTCCATGCTAGGTAAAGCTCCGCCTTATCTCAGTTCACTGGTCACGATGGCAACACCCACGCGCTCCAGCAGATGTATCTCACTGATCATCCCTAAAGCCAACACCTCATTTGGCCGCCTTTCGTTCCAGTACTCTGCTGCCTGTGACTGGAACGAATTGCAAAAATCGCTGAAGTTGGAGACTTTTATCTCCCTCACCAACTTCAAACATCAGCTATCCGAGCAGCTAACCGATCGCTGCAGCTGTACATAGTCTATAGGTAAATAGCTCACCCTTTTTCACCTACCTCATTCCCATACTGTTTTTATACTGTTTTTATTTATTTACCTTTCTGCTCTTTTGCACACCAATATCTCTACCTGTACATGCCCATCTGATCATTTATCACTCCAGTGTTAATCTGCAAAATTGTATTATTCGCCTACCTCCTCATGCCTTTTGCACACATTGTATATAGACTGCCCATTTTTTTCTACTGTGTTATTGACTTGCTAATTGTTTACTCCATGTGTAACTCTGTGTTGTCTGTTCACACTGCTATGCTTTATCTTGGCCAGGTCGCAGTTGCAAATGAGAACTTGTTCTCAACTAGCCTACCTGGTTAAATAAAGGTGAAATAAAAAAATAAAAAAATGTGTGTAGTCAGTAACATTATGTATGAATGTATTAGTGTAGTCAGTAACATTATGTATGCATGTATAAGTGTAGTCAGTAACATTATGTACTGTATGAATGTATTAGTGTGGTCAGTAACACTATGTATGAATGTATAAGTGTAGTCAGTAACAGTATGTATATATTAGTGTAGTCAGTAACATTATGTATGAATGTATTAGTGTAGTCTGTAACAGTATGTATGTATTAGTGTAGTCAGTAACATTATGTATGAATGGATAAGTGTAGTCAGTAGCATTGTGTACATTATGAATGTATTAGTGTAGTCAGTAACATTATGTATGAATGTATAAGTGTGGTCAGTAACAGTATGTACAGTATGCATGTATTAGTGTAGTCAGTAACATTATGTACAGTATGAATGTATTAGTGTAGTTGGTAACAGTATGTACAGTATGAATATATTACTGTAGTCAGTAACATTATGTATGAATGTATTAGTGTAGTCAGTAACATTGTGTAGAGTATGAATGTATTAGTGTGGTCAGTAACATTATGTACAGTATGAATGTATTAGTGTGTCAGTAACATTAGGTACATTATGAATGTATTAGTGTGGTCAGTAACATTATGTACAGTATGAATGTATTAGTGTAGTCAGTAACATTATGTATGAATGTATTAGTGTGGTCAGTAACATTATGTACAGTATGAATGTATTAGTGTAGTCAGTAACATGATTTATTAATGTTTTAGTGTAGTCAGTAACAGTATGTACAGTATGAATCTATTAGTGTAGTCAGTAACATTACATATGAATGTATTTGTGTAGTAAGTAGCATTATGTACATTATGAATGTATTAGTGTAGTCAGTAACATTATGTACAGTATGAATGTATTAGTGTAGTCAGTAACATTATGTACAGTATGAATGTATTAGTGTAGGCAGTAACAGTGTGTACAGTATGAATGTATTAGTATGAATGTATTAGTTTAGTCAGTATCAGTATGTACAGTATGAATGTATTAGTGTAGTCAGTAACATTATGTATGAATGTATAAGTGTAGTCAGTAGCATTGTGTACATTATGAATGTATTAGTGTAGTCAATAACATTGTGTACAGTTTGAATGTATTAGTATAATCAGTAGCAATGTGTACAGTTTGAATGTATAAGTGTAGCCAGTAACAGTATGTACAGTATAAATATATTACTGTAGTCAGTAACATTAAGTATGAATGTAATAGTGTAGTCAGTAACATTATGTACAGTATGAATGTATTAGTGTAGTCAGTAACATTATGTATGAATGTATTAGTGTAGTCAGTAATATTATGTACAGTATGAATGTATTAGTGTAGTCAGTAACTTTATGTACAGTAAGAATGTATAAGTGTAGTCAGTAACATTATGTACAGTATGAATGTATTAGTGTAGTCAGTAACATTATGTATGAATGTATTTGTGTAGTCAGTAACTTTATGTACAGTAAGAATGTATAAGTGTAGTCAGTAACATTATGTACAGTATGAATGTATTAGTGTAGTCAGTAACATTATGTATGAATGTATTAGTGTAGTCAGTAACATTATGTATGAATGTATTAGTGTAGTCAGTAATATTATGTACAGTATGAATGTATTAGTGTAGTCAGTAACATTATGTATGAATGTATTAGTGTAGTCAGTAACATTATGTATGAATGTATTAGTGTAGTCAGTAATGTATGAATGTATTATGTAACATGTATGAATGTATTAGTGTAGTCAGTAACATTATGTATGTATGTATTAGTGTAGTCAGTAACATTATGTATGAATGTATTAGTGTAGTCAGTAATATTATGTACAGTATGAATGTATTAGTGTGGTCAGTACCATTATGTATGAATGTATTTGTGTAGTCAGTAACTTTATGTACAGTAAGAATGTATAAGTGTAGTCAGTAACATTATGTACAGTATGAATGTATTAGTGTAGTCAGTAACATTATGTATGAATGTATTAGTGTAGTCAGTAACATTATGTATGAATGTATTAGTGTAGTCAGTAACATTATGTACAGTATGAATGTATTAGTGTAGTCAGTAACATTATGTATGAATGTATTAGTGTAGTCAGTAACATTATGTATGAATGTATTAGTGTAGTCAGTAACATTATGTATGAATGTATTAGTGTAGTCAGTAATATTATGTACAGTATGAATGTATTAGTGTGGTCAGTATGTATGAATGTATTTGTGTAGTCAGTAACTTTATGTACAGTAAGAATGTATAAGTGTAGTCAGTAACATTATGTACAGTATGAATGTATTAGTGTAGTCAGTAACATTATGTATGAATGTATTAGTGTAGTCAGTAACATTATGTATGAATGTATTAGTGTAGTCAGTAATATTATGTACAGTATGTATGTATTAGTGTAGTCAGTAACATTATGTATGAATGTATTAGTGTAGTCAGTAACATTATGTATGAATGTATTAGTGTAGTCAGTAACACTATGTATGAATGTATTAGTGTAGTCAGTAACATTATGTATGAATGTATTAGTGTAGTCAGTAACATTAAGTATGTATGTAATAGTGTAGTCAGTAACATTATGTACAGTATGAATGTATTAGTGTAGTCAGTAACATTATGTATGAATGTATTAGTGTAGTCAGTAATATTATGTACAGTATGAATGTATTAGTGTAGTCAGTAACATTATGTATGAATTTATAAGTCTAATCAGAAACAGTATGAATCTATTAGTGTAGTCAGTAACATTACATATGAATGTATTTGTGTAGTAAGTAGCATTATGTACATTATGAATGTATTAGTGTAATCAGTAACATTATGTACAGTATGAATGTATTAGTGTAGGCAGTAACATTATGTACAGTATGAATGTATTAGTGTAGTCTGTAACAGTGTGTACAGTATGAATGTATTAGTGTAGTCAGTGACATTATGTATGAATGTATTAGTGTAGTCCGTAACATTAGGTACAGTATGAATGTATTAGTGTGGTCAGTAACATTATGTACAGTATGAATGTATTAGTGTAGTCATTATTTATTAATGTTTTAGTGTAGTCAGTAACAGTATGTACAGTATGAATGTATAAGTGTAGTCAGTAACATCATGTATGAATGTATAAGTGTAGTCAGTAACAGTATGTACAGTATGAATCTATTAGTGTAGTCAGTAACATTACATATGAATGTATTTGTGTAGTAAGTAGTTATGTACATTATGAATGTATTAGTGTAATCAGTAACATTATGTACATTATGAATGTATTAGTGTAGTCTGTAACAGTGTATGTATGAATGTATTAGTGTAGTCAGTAACATTATGTACAGTTTGAATGTATTTGTAGCCAGTAACAGTATGTACAGTATAAATATATTACTGTAGTCAGTAAATGTAATAGTGTAGTCATAACATTATGTACAGTAAGAATGTATAAGTGTAGTCAGTAACATTATGTACAGTATGAATGTATTAGTGTAGTCAGTAACATTATGTATGAATGTATTTGTGTAGTCAGTATCTTTATGTACAGTAAGAATGTATAAGTGTAGTCAGTAACATTATGTACAGTATGAATGTATTAGTGTAGTCAGTAACATTATGTATGAATGTATTTGTGTAGTCAGTAACTTTATGTACAGTAAGAATGTATAAGTGTAGTCAGTAACATTATGTACAGTATGAATGTATTAGTGTAGTCAGTAACATTATGTATGAATGTATTAGTGTAGTCAGTAACATTATGTATGAATGTATTAGTGTAGTCAGTAATATTATGTACAGTATGAATGTATTAGTGTAGTCAGTAACATTATGTATGAAAGTATTAGTGTAGTCAGTAACATTATGTATGAATGTATTAGTGTAGTCAGTAACATTATGTATGAATGTATTAGTGTAGTCAGTAACATTATGTATGAATGTATTAGTGTAGTCAGTAACATTATGTATGTATGTATTAGTGTAGTCAGTAACATTATGTATGAATGTATTAGTGTAGTCAGTAATATTATGTACAGTATGAATGTATTAGTGTGGTCAGTACCATTATGTATGAATGTATTTGTGTAGTCAGTAACTTTATGTACAGTAAGAATGTATTAGTGTAGTCAGTAACATTATGTATAGTATGAATGTATTAGTGTAGTCAGTAACATTATGTATGAATGTATTAGTGTAGTCAGTAACATTATGTATGAATGTATTAGTGTAGTCAGTAACAGTATGTATGTATTAGTGTAGTCAGTAACATTATGTATGAATGTATTAGTGTAGTCAGTAACATTATGTATGAATGTATTAGTGTAGTCAGTAACATTATGTATGAATGTATTAGTGTAGTCAGTAACATTATGTATGAATGTATTAGTGTAGTCAGTAACACTATGTATGTATGTATTAGTGTAGTCAGTAACATTATGTATGAATGTATTAGTGTAGTCAGTAACAGTATGTATGTATTAGTGTAGTCAGTAACATTATGTATGAATGTATAAGTGTAGTCAGTAATATTATGTACAGTATGAATGTATTAGTGTAGTCAGTAACATTATGTATGAATTTATAAGTCTAATCAGAAACAGTATGAATCTATTAGTGTAGTCAGTAACATTACATATGAATGTATTTGTGTAGTAAGTAGCATTATGTACATTATGAATGTATTAGTGTAATCAGTAACATTATGTACAGTATGAATGTATTAGTGTAGTCAGTAACATTATGTACATTATGAATGTATTAGTGTAATCAGTAACATTATGTACAGTATGAATGTATTAGTGTAGTCTGTAACATTATGTATGAATGTATAAGTGTAGTCAGTAACAGTATGTACAGTATGAATGTATAAGTGTAGTCAGTATCAGTATGCACAGTATTAATCTATTAGTGTAGTCAGTAACATTACATATGAATGTATTAGTGTAGTCAGTAGCATTGTGTACATTATGAATGTATTAGTGTAGTCAGTAACATTATGTATGAATGTATTAGTGTAGTCAGTAACATTATGTACAGTATGAATGTATTAGTGTAGTCAGTAACATTATGTACAGTATGAATGTATTAGTGTAGTCAGTAACATTATGTACAGTATGAATGTATTAGTGTAGTCAGTAACATTATGTACAGTGTGAATGTATTAGTGTAGTCAGTAACATTATGTACAGTATGAATGTATTAGTGTAGTCAGTAACATTATGTACAGTATGAATGTATTAGTGTGGTCAGTAACATTATGTACAGTGTGAATGTATTAGTGTAGTCAGTAACATTATGTACAGTATGAATGCATTAGTGTGGTCAGTAACATTATGTATGAATGCATTAGTGAGATCTGACCTGCCCCTGAGCCCACTCAGACACTCTTGACTCCCATTCCAAATGGGCACTACAATTGTGGCTCATGCTCACAGTGCAATAGCACTTCAAAAATATCCTTCTGCAGACACCCACATACAGGTTGACAAATTCATGTTAGAGGTATCATCTAATGCAAGACAAAGGGAGTAATCTATCTCATCACCTGTATATGTGTGAATGCCTATGTAGGACAAACGAAAAGACAATTAAAACAACGCATCCCTGAACACCGCAGCTCAATCAGGTGTAAGAACACTGACTATCCAGTAGCAGCTCACTTAAAGCAAACCATCCCATCTCCTCCCTCAAATACACAGGCATTGAGCATGTTGTTCTACCAAGGAGAGGAGGTAACATCGACATCTTACTACTACAGAGGGAGGCTTACTGGATATCATATTTAAAATCATTGACCCCTAGTGGTCTGAATATTGACTTTGATCTCAGGCCCTTCTTAGGAACAATTCTAAACTCAGCAAAAAAAGAAACGTCCTCTCACTGTTAACTGCGTTTATTTTCAGCAAACTTAACATGTGTAAATATTTGTATGAACATAACAAGATTCAACAACTGAGCCATATGACTAACAGAACTGGAATAATGTGTCCCTGAACAAAAGGGAGGTCACAATCAAAAGTTTCAGTCAGTATCTGGTGTGGCCACCAGCTGCATTAAGTACTGCAGTTCATCTCCTCCTCATGGACTGCACTAGATTTTCAAGTTCTTGCTGTGAGATGTTACCCCACTCTTCCACCAAGAAAACTGCAAGTTCTCTTACATTTCTGGGGGGGGGGGATGGCCCTAGCCCTCACCCTCCGATCCAACAGGTCACAGACGTGTTCAATGGGATTGAGATCCGTGCTCTTCGCTGGCCATGGCAGAACACTGACATTCCTGTCTTGCAGGAAATCAAGCACAGACTGAGCAGTATGGCTGGCGGCATTGTCATACTGGAGGTCATGTCAGGATGAGCCTGCAGGAAGGGTACCACATGAGGGAGCAGGATGTCTTCCCTGTAACGCACAACGTTGAGATTGCCTGCAATGACAACTAGCTCAGTCTGATTATGCTGTGACACACCGCCCCAGACCATGACGGACCCTCCACCTCCAAATCGATCCCGCTCCAGAGTACAGGCCTCGGTGTAACGCTTATTCCTTCAACGATAAATTTGAATCTGACCATTATCCCTGGTGAGACAAAACCGTGACTCATCAGAGAAGAGCACTTTTTTCCAGTCCTGTCTGGTCCAGTGATGGTGGGTTTGTGCCCTTAGGCGACGTTGTTGTTGGTGATGTCTGGTGAGGACCTGCCTTTATAACAGGCCTACAAGCCCTCAGTCCAGCCTCTCTCCGCCTTTTGCGGACAGGACACTGATGGAGGGATTATGCATTCCTGGTGAAACTCGGGCAGTTGTTGTTGCCATCCTGTACCTGTCCCGCAGGTGTGATGTTGGAATGTATCGATCCAGTGCAGGTTTTGTTACACGTGGTCTGCCATTGCGAGGACTATCAGCTGTCCGTCCTGTCTCCATGTACCGCTGTCTTAGGCGTCTCACAGTACGGACACATCTGCAGTCCTCATGCCTCCTTGCAGCATGCCTAAGGCACGTTCATGAATGTATAAGGGACCCTGGGCATCTTTCTTTTGGTGTTTTTCAGAGTCAGTAGAAAGGCCTCTTTAGTGTCCTAAGTTTTCATAAATGTGACCTTAATTGCCTACCGTCTGTAAACTGTTAGTGTCTTAAACACCGTTCCACAGGTGCATGTTCATTAATTGTTTATGGTTCACTAAACAAGCAATGGAAACAGTGTTTAAACCCTTTACAATGAAGATCTGTGAAGTTATTTTGATTTTTACAAATTATCTTTGTGACACCGAAACTTTTGTGGTTTACCCAATAAATTGCTGGCCGTTTATACATAGACTGTGCGACTCTGTTTTTCAAGCTTCCAGTTTATTCCCCCGTTAGTCAGCACCTCAACACTAAATAATGTTCTCCAGTTTTTTATTATCTTTCTTTCCCAAAACTATTCAACACAATCACAATAGCTTTTTTGTCTTTTAATCATCTTCATTATCTTTTAACATAATGTAGGCCAGGTCCTGTTGTTACCTCATATCCCAGCAATATGTTATCTTATAATCATAGAGCGACATACTGCATTGGATGAACACTCACATGCAAATCAATCATCCACCTTGATAATCAAAGACCTCTACCATTCACACAGTCATTCTCCTACCACACCCCCACACGCAGTCACTGGCAAATGAATAGACACACACAACTACACAGAAGCCATAAGAGGTTGTATTTTATGTAGGTTGTTCTCTGATCAAGCTGAGGATGTAATTCTCTCACGCACTCTCTGCAATAGAGGGTTTAATCTCTCTCTCTCTCTCTCTCTCTCTCTCTCTCTCTCTCTCTCTCTCTCTCTCTCTCTCTCTCTATCTATCTATCTATCTATCTATCTATCTATCTTGTTTTGTCTTGCTCTCTCCCGCCCTTCCTTCCTGATCAATATTCAGTCATGTTGGAACTGAATTGGAGGAAGCGGTCCAATAATACCAATTCCCCCCCATCCTCCCCCATCCTCCTCCCCCATCCTCCCCTCCTGTCCTCTCCCCATCCTCTCCTCCTCCCCCATCCTCCCCTCCTGTCCTCTCCCCATCCTCTCCTCCTCCCCCATCCTCCCCTCCTGTCCTCTCCCCATCCTCTCCTCCTCCCCCATCCTCCCCTCCTGTCCTCTCCCCATCCTCTCCTCCTCCCCCCATCCTCCTCCCCCATCCTCCCCTCCTGTCCTCTCCCCATCCTCTCTCTCCCCCATCCTCCCCCCCATCCTCCCCTCCTGTCCTCTCCCCATCCTCTCCTCCTCCCCCATCCTCCCCTCCTGTCCTCTCCCCATCCTCTCCTCCTCCCCCCCATCCTCCCCTCCTGTCCTCTCCCCATCCTCTCCTCCTCCCCCCATCCCCCCATCCTCCCCTCCTGTCCTCTCCCCATCCTCTCCTCCTCCCCCAAATCCTCCTCCCCCATCCTCCCCTCCTGTCCTCTCCCCATCCTCTCCTCCTCCCCCATCCTCCCCTCCTCTCCTCTCTTCTCCCCAACCTCCCCTCCTCCCCCATCCCCCTTCCTCTCCTCTCCTCTCCTCCCCATCGTCCCCTCCTCCCCCCATCTCCTCTCCTTCCCATCCTCCCCTATACACCCCTCATCTCCTCTCCCCATCCAGCCCTCCTCTCTTCCCCATCCTCCCCTCCTCTTCCACCCTCCCCCCCTCCCCTCCTCTCCTCTCCTCATCACCCCCTCCTCTCTTCCCCATCCTCTCCTCATCCTCCCCTTCTCTCCTCATCCTCCCATCTTCTACTCTCCCCATCCTCCCCTCCTCTCCTACCCCATCATCCTCCCCCTATCTCTGCCCCCATCCTCCCCTCTCTGCCCTCATCCTCCCCTCTCAGTCGTGACAGATATTGCAGCAGATATTGGGCAAGGGGGAGGTTGAGGGGGAGACTGTCAGTCTCCAGAGTGGGCTTCTGTTTCACTGCAGATCCTATAGGTCTGTAAGTGAGCTTGTGAGGCCTGATAAAGACAACACACAGACTCCATCTCCTTGGTTCAAGGAGAGGTATGGGGTAATATTGTCTGTCCTCCCTTATACCTCCTTAAATATCCCAAGGAGCAAGGGACAGGGAGAAGACATATCACTACTGTGACTCAGTTGGTAGAGCAAGGAGCTTGATTCCCGCTGGGGCCACCCATATGAAAATGGATAAACTTGCACATAATTGTCAGTGCAGTTTAAATTATTGGTTTGAGTGTACACACACACCAAAGGGGCAGATAAACACAAACACCCTGACATCTGTGTCCCAGAGAGCAGAGGTGGTAGCTGCTGCATCCCCTTGAGTGTGTGTGAGTGTGTTTTATCAACCCTGTGTGTGTGTGAGTGTGTTTTATCAACCCTGTGTGTGTAACGGTTTTCTTTACTTGAAGGAGAGGCGGACCAAAACGCAGCGTGGTGGTTATTCTAAAGACACTATACATGAATAAACTAACAAAACAAGAAATGTGAAAAAACCAAAACAGCCCTATCTGGTTCAAACACAGAGACAGGAACATACAAAGCAAATTATGGTCAGGGTGTTGGTGCTGGACGTGGCCCCCACTTCACCATAGTCTTAGTCCGCCACCTTGTCCGCTTCCGTGGCTTCCTAACCACGGCGACCCTACTAAATGACCCCACTGGACTGAGGGGCAGCTCGGGACAGAGGGGCAGCTCGGGACAGAGGGGCGGCAGCTCGGGACAGAGCGGCGGCAGCTCGGGACAGAGGGGTTATGCACCCGCACTGGGGACACCACTAACCCTAACCCTAACCCTAACCCTAACCCTAACCCTAACCCTAACCGGTCTCTCCAGCCCCCCGGTAAGCACAGGAAGTTGGAGCAAGTCTCCTCCTTCGCCACACTTCCTGTGTGCCTCCCCCCAAGGAATGTTTGGGGCTGACTCTCGGGCTTCCATCCACGCCGCCGTGCTGCCTCCTCATACCAGCGCCTCTCCGCATTCTCCGCCTCCAGCTCTTCTTTGGGGCGGCGATATTCTCCAGGCTGTGCCCAGGGTCCTTTACCATCTAACTCATCCTCCCATGTCCATTCCTCCTCGCGCTGCTCCTGCTGCAGCTTCTCCTGCTGCACCTTGGGACGGCGACACTCCCCTGGTTTTGCCCAGGGTCCTCTCCCATCGAGGATTTCTTCCCAAGTCCAGAAATCTTTATCGCGCTGCTCCTGCTGCTGCCCGTTACCACGCCGCTTGGTCCTGTTGTGGTGGGTGATTCTGTAACGGTTTTCTTTACTTGAAGGAGAGGCGGACCAAAATGCAGCGTGGTGGTTATTCATGTTTAATTTCTAAAGACACTATACATGAATAAACTAACAAAACAAGAAATGTGAAAAAACCAAAACAGCCCTATCTGGTTCAAACACAGAGACAGGAACATACAAAGCAAACTATGGTCAGGGTGTGACAGTGTGTGTGTGAGTGTGTTTTATCAACCCTGTCCATTCAATGGTTGGAGTACTTGGCCCAGGATAAAAACATTTTTATTCAACATGCTTTGAATCGGGGGGAGAAGGCGTTTGGCTCTTACCATGTAGATGGATACACCCAGATTGACGGGGTTGAGACCGTGTATGAGTACAATGGTTGTTTCTTCCACAGTTGTAAATCTTGCTTTGTGCCCCAGGCCCTATGTGTCCTAACCCAAAATACTTTTGGGGAAATGTACCAAGAGTTTCAAGACAAATTGGAATCTTTACAGGCTACTTACGGGCTAAAAGTGGAGGTTTTCTGGGAGCACGAATGGGCCGCCCTCAAAAAGTCTGATCCTCATGTTCAAGCCTTCCATTCCAGCTATGACACATCAGAACCCCTGGAACAACGACAGGCCTTGTATGGAGGCCGCACCAATGCTTTGACATTGCGATATGTAGCGCAACCCGACGAGACAATAGGATATATAGATTTTACATCCCTTTATCCTCATGTAATGAGTTCCTCCTGCTATCCTATGGGGCATCCGGAAATTATTAATCGCGATTTTGACTTACCTCAAAACTATTTTGGTCTGATCAAAGCAACTGTCTACCCTCCTAGGGGTTTGTTTATGCCTTACAGGGGCCCTCAAGGAAAAGTTTTCTTTCCCCTTTGTCGCACCTGCAGTGAAAACAACCAGCAAACCCCATGTGATCACTCAGATCAAGAAAGAGCCCTGACAGGGGTTTGGGTCAGTTGAATTCTCGAAGGCTTTAGAGATGGGGTATCGTGTGGCCAAAATCTTTGAAGTGTGGAACTTTTCAAGGAAATCAGACACTCTTTTTAAAGAGTACATGAGAGTACACAAGAGAGCAAAGACAGGTACATTCAAGACTATCATGACAGAGAAGGCATACTTCTTGACCCTGACAGAATAGAGGTCAACAAAACCAAACGAAATGTGTCGAAATTGTACTTGAACTCACTTTGGGGGAAATTATCGTAGAGATGTAATATGCTAACAACATCGATTATTAAAGACCCCGAATCATTTTTGGAATTTGTTTTTTCGGATCAATACGAAATTTCACATTTTTCATTCTTGAGTCAAGACATTGCCCTGGTGCAATGGCGACGTAACAAGAAGTGGGTTCTACCCCCGGGTAATGTAAATGTGTTTCTTGCAGCATTTACCACGGCCTATGGCCGACTTGAACTGTACAGGCTCATGGAGCAGCTTCAGAGGCGGGTTCTTTACCACGACACAGACTCTATGGTCTATGAAAGCAAACAGGGGGATTGGAGCCCCCCACTCAGCAACTATCTGGGTGGTTTAACGAGTGAACTCAAAGAGGGTGACCATATCACAGAATGGTCCTCCTGTGGTCCCAAAAGCTATGCTTTTAGGACTAAAAAGGATCACTTGGTGTTGAAAGCCAAAGGCGTGACTCAAAACTATGAAAATACCCCGCGTGTAAACCTGGAATCAATCACACGCTTGGTCGAGGGGTTCATAAATGACAGGAATAGTGACTTGGAGATTTTGAGCTCCTACAAAAAAATTGTTATGGATAAAAAGGGCTTCCATCTAAGGAATGCCCCACTTACTAAAAGATTCAGGGTAGTCTATAACAAGAGACTGCTTTTGCCTGGTTGCTATTTTGGCTTTTGAAATAAAACACTGAACAACGGCTGGCTGTAGCCTACCCAATATTTTTTGTACATATGCCTACATGTAAAGGGACCACATTGCCCTTTGGCTACTGACTTATGCTACAAGCCGCAGTGTGTCTTAAAGCTTAAGATATAATGACTGCTGTAGAAGGTTTTGACCCCCACAATTTTCGGGCTTAATCGCAGGGCCATCTAATAGTGATAAAACTTGTTTTGTAAAAAGTATTTTAGAGAATTCTGAACATGTGTTATCTCAAAAGCCTAATAATGTTGTGTGGTGTTATTCTTGTTATCAACCTCTGTATGATGAATTGTTGAAGACAATAAAAATCAAGTTTGTTGAAGGAATACCTGAATCCCTGTCTGATGATGAACTTCTCCCTCCTCATAAAAACAACCTGCTGGTTTTGGACGATATGCTATTTGCAGGTACATCCCGAAATTGCCAGAGCTTTTACCCAATATACTCATCATAGAAACCTGTCCGTGCTTTACTTGGTGCAGAATGTGTTTCACCAAGGTAAAAATAGCCGCACCATCAGTTTGAACGCCAATTACATGGTTTGTTCAAAAATCCTAGAGACAAACAACAAATTAACACTCTAGCTCAGCAGATGTACCCGGGAAGGAAATCCTACTTTATGGAGAGCTATGAGGACGCTACCAAAGCACCATTTTCTTATTTAATAGTGGATTTAAAAGCAAATACTCCAGAACACCTGAGGCTATGAACAGGTCTGTTCCTGTGGGAGTGGCCGGCTGCGTACATTCCTAAAAAGTAACCGCTATGTCTCTGCGTTTAAAAAAAAACCTGCCCCTCTTGAGAAGCCTAGTTGGGGCTACATCTAATGAACGGAAGGACATATTGGGTCACTGTTCTTCAGATCTCATATTATCCCTATGTGAGATTGCTTTGAATCTTCTCAAAGGACGCATTCCACTCACCCTGACCCAATTGAAAAAATTAAAGAGACAAAAGACCGCGATCAAACTCTTTGCCAATAAAAGGGTCAGTCTTCAAAAGAAAAGACATAGCATACAACAGTCTGGGGGTTTTATTCTACCTTTACTAAGTATAGCCGTGCCCTTCATCACCAGCCTTATTGCTGCCAGACGTGGGGGTTGAACACAGAGTGTGATGGCCAATAAAATGTATCTGGTGCCACAGAAAGAGTTGGATAGACTTAAAAAACAAGTGCAGGGTCCTGAAAATATCAGACAAACAGCGGGAAAGGATTTGGATACGGCCATGAAGGATATTTTGTATCGAAAACGATTGAACCCCTATGATAAGGTCCAAAAATACACAAACCTCTTGCAAAGGTATTTGGCCTTGGTGAAACAAGGGGAGAGAGAGACAGGCCATTTAACTATTTCCCTACAGGACCCTTTAAAAGATGACGAGCCTAGCGAGAGCCAAGCCCCTGTAATGCCTGTACCTGTGAGCTTACAATCTGAAGATCAAATGCCTATTGAAAATAAAGTTATGCATGACTGGTTAACCCATGTTCCGGCACGTAACAGGAAAAATGTTAGATACATTTATGAACAAGATAAAAGACTCAAATGGGGCCGCTACTTGGAACGACAAAGGAGAGTTTATCCTTCAGGGTTCTGTTGTCAAGGGTTCACATATGCTTGACTTGCTTAAAAGTACCACATCGGTCCACAAGGTTGCTGATGACAGAAGACCTCCAGGTTGGCTTCAGTTTCTTAAGGCCCTGGCCATCCTCAACATTCCCCTCTCGGGTTTACCCAAATATAAGCTTCGTCAACAGATTCACTCTTTAAAACAAAAACCTTCAACAAGATACAGCACCCCTAAAGATGCCCCAACAACCCCGCCTCTCTATGAAATGAATGATGATAACTCATTTACCCCCCTGAACGCCTCTGGACCTTTCCCTAATCCCGATCTCTCTGGGTGGTTAGACTTTTGAATGACTTTTGAATGACTATGATTAAATTCAATACATTTTATTTGAAAAATTAAGCAATTTAACATTTGTGGAATTCTTGAAACATTTGAGGTGAACATACTCCTTGATTACATGGACTTAAAGGACACACATTTGAACACTTTTGATATTTTCTAACAGAACAAGCTACAACGTTATCATTACTTCTTAAATCATCCTTATAAAGAGACATAACATATTCAAAAGAAACTCCCTGGGCTCTTTGGCATAGGTAGAATACACAGTGGTGACCGCATGTAGTGGAAAGGTTATCTTGCACTTGTTTGATGCTGTAGTATAGCTTTGAGCCGTTGGTCAAAAATTCTTTAATAGATTTGGGGAAATGTGAAAAACTGGAGGGAAAGCCATAGGAATCAAAAAAAGTTGAGATTTTTCTTCCTCCTTCCTCTTCTAATGTCACAGCTAGCCAATGTTCACCTGGCATGTGTTTAGGATGGGTATTGACAATAAACATGGCAGGCCGCTCCGGCCATTTCTCAATAGGTAATTCATCACAAGCCCACACTTCACAAAATTGTTTTCCAATCACTCGGCTCATGAGCCCTCCCAACTCTTGGGTATTCATGTCTTTGCTCAACGATCCTTAATAATAATCCACTAAGACTTGTATTCGGGCATTCACTTCCAAGATTGAATCAGAGCATGCATAAACAATCATACTAACTGTACAGGCTAAAGGTGTACGGAAACTTATTTCCAGCCTGAGGTTACCTTGGGACACCACAGACAGATATCCTGAGGTGTCATCATCAGGTGAGAAATTGAACACATACTATGTGTAACCCTCTGCAAAATCATTTCTGTCAATAGGTAAAGAGAGATCTTTTAGATGCCTCCCGGTAGCCAGGAATAGATTGTAAAATTCTCGCACAGATATGTTGTTATTAAATTGCGGTTGGAAAGCCTTAGCAGAGACGGACGTCCGTCCTGACAGAGAGCTACATACTCTGCATTGAAGTGTTGGAAATTAAATGGGTTTTTATTTAAGCTGCCCGTATTAGAGGCGTGATCAACCAAACCTATAACCATGTATCGTGGTAAAGGGCCTAGAAATAGGTTTTCTTGACTGCAGATTCTACTGCCCACAGGTATGCTAAAGGTTTTCATGGTAATTCTTTGGAGAGGGTAAAGGGCATTTCCTTTCAGCAAAGCCTGTGAATGACCCAGACGAACTGCCGGAGATACAGACACTTTTTTAATAAAAAGCGTGGCCCCCAACACTTTTAAACTAAAGTCCCTGTCCTGGGCAGACATTAGGCAAAACTCATCCTTGGCCCTGGTTAATTTTAGTCTTAAATCAACCGCATTTAAGAGTAAACGTTCTTGTCAGAGTGTATAGAGCCTAGCAGATGAAACTCTCGAGATTCGGCACAGTAGCGAGAGCGTGCCTCCAGTCCTTTGTTTGCACCGGTGGAAGGGTCTGTCGATTCCATAGAGACTCCTTGCTCAACAGCCCGGGGCTGAACTGTGTCTTCAGAGTGTCTTCATAGTAGTTGAGTAAACACTCCATGATGGCCCTATATGGGTATGTGGCACTGCTTTGACTGATTAGACGTTCACCCAAAGTCACATCCACTTGGGAGAAGATGGTGGCCACTGGAAAATTAATGAGACTCACGTTGGCATCGTCTGCAATATTAGTACCATCTCTTTTGGTGACTGAGACGTAAATGCACCAAGGTGTTGTTGAGGTCCAGATAGTTGTCACCGTGGCCTGGTATGAAAAACTCTATGAGACCGTTGTCTGTAATGGCAGAGAGTGGGGCTATCTCCACATAACTGGACCTCTCCATTGAATGTTGGGTTAAGGGGGCCGTGAAAAGATCGAGCTCTGTCTGTATAGCTTCAGAGGACATGCGGTGTAAAAGAGCCATGGTGCTTGTTCTTTTAGAAAATACTTCTGAGTATTCTTTTTACCGTTTTTGGTCCAGACCTCCTCACTTTACCCGGTCTTTGACTTACTGAGTTTCTTTTAACTGTTAACCTCCGTTTTTTAGGCGCAAGCCTGCGCCTTATGCCCGGAGGTCTCTTTTTTGGTCTTCGAGACAACATCATCAGCCCCGAGCCTTCTTGATGCTCGGCATCTGGTGACGCCCTTCTGGTCATAGCATTGGCTACAACCTCACTTACTATATTTTTTGCTGCTGATTTTAAATGCGGTTTGGCTATGCTAAGGCCTCTCTTCATAAATGGTAAAACCATCCTAAAGAGGTTACGAAATATGCCTCCTATCCCCGAACCGCACATGGTTGGGGATCCATAATAGTCGGGTAACCCATTACCCACTTGATCAACATAGTATGAGACATAACGGTTAGGGTCGAGATGTCGGTGTTCCATAACCCTTTTTCATTCATTTGTATTATATAATATAATATATATATAAAATATATAATACTAATATTATATATGTAGAGAGGTTTTGGTAGGTCTAAAGTGGATTTTTACAATAATTTTACCATAAGTAAATTCAATGTTTTCGTTCTGATCCGTTTTAAGCTCAACAAGAATGTTTTCAATATATTTCTTGCTTACAGGTACGTATTGTGGCTTGTTGTAGGTGACAGTGCCTATGTCCCCATCCTTTCCGTCTATATGAACCATTCTCAGGAGTGGCACACAGCTGTCTCCGACCCTTTGATAGGATATGATGTCGGTATACACAAATATTATGTAAAATACTGCATGTATATCTGCAGGGAATGGGAATAATTTATCTTTCACATACGTCTTTTTATCGGGACCCATCCCCAACATGTAGGCTAACTTACCGCTGGTCTTTATTCCCCCGGCAGCATCTCCTGAGATTTGTACACGTTTATGTATAGGGTTGTAGATCAGGAATATTTCCATATTGTTCAGTGATAGACGTTCATTCAACTCGGAGACGATCCTGTCGACGGTTCTATAGAACCCTTTTTAACCTTAATAAGTTTTGCAGGTTCCGATAACTTTTTGCAATAAAAATCACGGTCCTTATCTTTGATATTATACCAGCTATGGGGGTATGTAATCTCGCTGAGACCTACTTCCCAGGCCTCTGATAACTCTATAGGCTTTTGGAAAATTGGTTGTATACCGTAATTTCCGGACTATAAGCCGCTACTTTTTTCCTACGTTTTGAACCTCGCGGCTTATACAATGACGTGGCTAATTTATGGATTTTTCCCGCTTTCACAAGATTCATGCCGCCAAAAAACTGAGCACAGTCACATAATGTGTCGTAAATCGAGCGCGCTCAAACTTCATCATTCTGATTACGGTAGTCATTTTGTCACCCTCATCATGGCAAAGACACAGAGAAATGCATATGATGCAGCTTTTAAGTTGAAGGCGATCGATCTGGCTGTTGGAAAAGGAAATAGAGCTGCTGACAGCGTGCAGCATTGTCAAAAAATCCACGATCATCAACGGGTTTGGAAAGGCTGGACTGCTGCTTGTTGAGGAGGGCAGCTGGACTGCTGCTTGTTGAGGAGGGCAGCTGGACTGCTGCTTGTTGAGGAGGGCAGCTGGACTGCTGCTTGTTGAGGCTGGACTGGCTTGTTGAGCAGCTGGACTGCTGCTTGTTGAAGAGGGCAGCTGGACTGCTGCTTGTTGAGGAGGGCAGCTGGACTGCTGCTTGTTGACAGCTGGACTGCTGCTTGTTGAGGAGGGCAGCTGGACTGCTGCTTGTGAGGAGGGCAGCTGGACTGCTGCTTGTTGAGGAGGGCAGCTGGACTGCTGCTTGTTGAAGAGGGCAGCTGGACTGCTGCTTGTTGAAGCTGGACTGCTGCTTGTTGAGGGCAGCTGGACTGCTGCTTGTTGAGGCTGGACTGGGCAGCTGGACTGCTGCTTGTTGAAGAGGGCAGCTGGACTGCTGCTTGTTGAAGAGGGCAGCTGGACTGCTGCTTGTTGAGGAGGGCAGCTGGACTGCTGCTTGTTGAGGGCAGGGACAGCTGGACTGCTGCTGCTGCTTGAGAGAGGGCAGCTGGACTGCTGCTTGTTGAGGAGGGCAGCTGGACTGCTGCTTGTTGAGGAGGGCAGCTGGACTGCTGCTTGTTGAGGAGGGCAGCTGGACTGCTGCTTGTTGAGGAGGGCAGCTGGACTGCTGCTTGTTGAAGAGGGCAGCTGGACTGCTGCTTGTTGAGGAGGGCAGCTGGACTGCTGCTTGTTGAAGAGGGGACTGCTGCTTGTTGAGCTGGACTGCTGCTTGTTGAGGAGAGGGCAGCTGGACTGCTGCTTGTTGAGAGGAGGGCAGCTGGACTGCTGCTTGTTGAGGGGCAGCTGGACTGCTGGACTGGACTGCTTGTTGAGGAGGGCAGCTGGACTGCTGCTTGTTGAGGAGAGGGACTGCTGCTTGTTGAGCAGCTGGACTGCTGCTTGTTGAGGAGGGCAGCTGGACTGCTGCTTGTTGAGGAGGGCAGCTGGACTGCTGCTTGTTGAGGAGGGCAGCTGGACTGCTGCTTGTTGAGGAGGGCAGCTGGACTGCTGCTTGTTGAAGAGGGCAGCTGGACTGCTGCTTGTTGAGGAGGGCAGCAGCTGGACTGCTGCTTGTTGAGGAGGGCAGCTGGACTGCTGCTTGTTGAGGAGGGCAGCTGGACTGCTGCTTGTTGAAGAGGGCAGCTGGACTGCTGCTTGTTGAAGAGGGCAGCTGGACTGCTGCTTGTTGAGGAGGGCAGCTGGACTGCTGCTTGTTGAAGAGGGCAGCTGGACTGCTGCTTGTTGAAGAGGGCAGCTGGACTGCTGCTTGTTGAGGAGGGCAGCTGGACTGCTGCTTGTTGAGGAGGGCAGCTGGACTGCTGCTTGTTGAGGAGGGCAGCTGGACTGCTGCTTGTTGAGGAGGGCAGCTGGACTGCTGCTTGTTGAGGAGGGCAGCTGGACTGCTGCTTGTTGAGGAGGGCAGCTGGACTGCTGCTTGTTGAGGAGGGCAGCTGGACTGCTGCTTGTTGAGGAGGGCAGCTGGACTGCTGCTTGTTGAGGAGGGCAGCTGGACTGCTGCTTGTTGAGTTGAGGGGCAGCTGGACTGCTGCTTGTTGAGGAGGGCAGCTGGACTGCTGCTTGTTGAAGAGGGCAGCTGGACTGCTGCTTGTTGAGGAGAGGACTGCTGCTTGTTGCAGCTGGACTGCTGCTTGTTGAGGCTGGACTGCTGCTTGCAGCTGGACTGCTGCTTGTTGAGGAGGGCAGCTGGACTGCTGCTTGTTGAGGAGGGCAGCTGGACTGCTGCTTGTTGAGGGGCAGCTGGACTGCTGCTTGTTGAGCAGCTGGACTGCTGCTTGTTGAGGAGGGCAGCTGGACTGCTGCTTGTTGAGGAGGGCAGCTGGACTGCTGCTTGTTGAGGAGGGCAGCTGGACTGCTGCTTGTTGAGGAGGGCAGCTGGACTGCTGCTTGTTGAAGAGGGCAGCTGGACTGCTGCTTGTTGAGGAGGGCAGCTGGACTGCTGCTTGTTGAGGAGGGCAGCTGGACTGCTGCTTGTTGAGGAGGGCAGCTGGACTGCTGCTTGTTGAGGAGGGCAGCTGGACTGCTGCTTGTTGAGGAGGGCAGCTGGACTGCTGCTTGTTGAGGAGGGCAGCTGGACTGCTGCTTGTTGAGGAGGGCAGCTGGACTGCTGCTTGTTGAGGAGGGCAGCTGGACTGCTGCTTGTTGAGGAGGGCAGCTGGACTGCTGCTTGTTGAGGAGGGCAGCTGGACTGCTGCTTGTTGAGGAGGGGACTGCTGCTTGTTGAGCAGCTGGACTGCTGCTTGTTGAGGAGGGCAGCTGGACTGCTGCTGCTTGTTGAGGAGGGCAGCTGGACTGCTGCTTGTTGAGGAGGGCAGCTGGACTGCTGCTTGTTGAGGAGGGCAGCTGGACTGCTGCGTGTTGAGGAGGGCAGCTGGACTGCTGCTTGTTGAGGAGGGCAGCTGGACTGCTGCTTGTTGAGGAGGGCAGCTGGACTGCTGCTTGTTGAGGGCAGCTGGACTGCTGCTTGTTGAAGAGGGCAGCTGGACTGCTGCTTGTTGAAGAGGGCAGCTGGACTGCTGCTTGTTGAGGAGGGCAGCTGGACTGCTGCTTGTTGAGGAGGGCAGCTGGACTGCTGCTTGTTGAGGAGGGACTGCTGCTTGTTGAGCTGGACTGCTGCTTGTTGAGAGGGCAGCTGGACTGCTGCTTGTTGAGGAGGGCAGCTGGACTGCTGCTTGTTGAGGAGGGCAGCTGGACTGCTGCTTGTTGAGGAGGGCAGCTGGACTGCTGCTTGTTGAGGAGGGCAGCTGGACTGCTGCTGCTTGTTGAGGAGGGCAGCTGGACTGCTGCTTGTTGAGGAGGGCAGCTGGACTGCTGCTTGTTGAGGGGCAGCTGGCAGCTGGACTGCTGCTTGTTGAGGGGCAGCTGGACTGCTGCTTGTTGAGCTGGACTGCTGCTTGTTGAGGAGGGCAGCTGGACTGCTGCTTGTTGAGAGGGCAGCTGGACTGCTGCGTTGTTGAAGAGGGCAGCTGGACTGCTGCTTGTTGAGGAGGGCAGCTGGACTGCTGCTTGTTGAGGAGGGCAGCTGGACTGCTGCTTGTTGAGGAGGGCAGCTGGACTGCTGCTTGTTGAGCTGCTTGTTGAGGAGGGCAGCTGGACTGCTGCTTGTTGAGGAGGGCAGCTGGACTGCTGCTTGTTGAAGAGGGCAGCTGGACTGCTGCTTGTTGTGGACTGCTGCTTGTTGAGAGGGCAGCTGGACTGCTGCTTGTTGAGGAGGGCAGCTGGACTGCTGCTTGTTGAGGAGGGCAGCTGGACTGCTGCTTGTTGAGGAGGGCAGCTGGACTGCTGCTTGTTGAGGAGGGCAGCTGGACTGCTGCTTGTTGAGGAGGGCAGCTGGACTGCTGCTTGTTGAGGAGGGCAGCTGGACTGCTGCTTGTTGAGGAGGGCAGCTGGACTGCTGCTTGTTGAGGAGGGCAGCTGGACTGCTGCTTGTTGAGGAGGGCAGCTGGACTGCTGCTTGTTGAGGGGGGGACAGCTGGACTGCTGCTTGTTGAGAGGGCAGCTGGACTGCTGCTTGTTGAAGAGGGCAGCTGGACTGCTGCTTGTTGAGGAGGGCAGCTGGACTGCTGCTTGTTGGAGGCTTGTTGAGGGCAGCTGGACTGCTGCTTGTTGAGGAGGGCAGCTGGACTGCTGCTTGTTGAGGAGGGCAGCTGGACTGCTGCTTGTTGAGGAGGGCAGCTGGACTGCTGCTTGTTGAGGAGGGCAGCTGGACTGCTGCTTGTTGAGAGGGCAGCTGGACTGCAGCTGGACTGCTGCTTGTTGGACTGCTGCTTGTTGAGAGGGCAGCTGGACTGCTGCTTGTTGAAGAGGGCAGCTGGACTGCTGCTTGTTGAGGAGGGCAGCTGGACTGCTGCTTGTTGAGGAGGGCAGCTGGACTGCTGCTTGTTGAAGAGGGCAGCTGGACTGCTGCTTGTTGAAGGGCAGGGACTGCTGCTTGTTGAGCTGGACTGCTGCTTGTTGAAGAGGGCAGCTGGACTGCTGCTTGTTGAGGAGGGCAGCTGGACTGCTGCTTGTTGAGGAGGGCAGCTGGACTGCTGCTTGTTGAGGAGGGCAGCTGGACTGCTGCTTGTTGAAGAGGGCAGCTGAGAGGGCAGCTGGACTGCTGCTTGTTGAGGGGGGCAGCTGGACTGCTGCTTGTTGAGGAGGGCAGCTGGACTGCTGCTTGTTGAGGAGGGCAGCTGGACTGCTGCTTGTTGAAGAGGGCAGCTGGACTGCTGCAACATGCTGATGTTGAAGCAACTGCTGCTTGTTGAGGCAGCTGGACTGCTGCTTGTTGAGGAACTGGACTGCTGCTTGTTGAAGACAGCTGGACTGCTGCTTGTTGAGGAGATGGACTGCTGCTTGTTGAGTGGACTGCTGCTTGTTGAAGAGGGCAGCTGGACTGCTGCTTGTTGACAGCTGGACTGCTGCTTGTTGAGGAAGGGCAGCTGGACTGCTGACCAAGCTGGACTGCTGCTTGTTGAAGAGGGCAGCTGGACTGCTGCTTGTTGAGGCAGCTGGACTGCTGCTTGTTGACAGCTGGACTGCTGCTTTTTGAGGAGGGCAGCGATCCAACATCTGATGAAGCAATTCTGAGGCTATTCAACTCCGCACCGAAGGAGATGACTTATTTTTGTTAGTGCACAGGAGGAGGAAGATAGTGACCAATGACTTTCTTACAAGCGTAGGCTACTGTTTACTGCTATTTTTTTTATTTTTGTTACAAGCCGTGTTTCGTTTAAAGGCTGTGTAAAGTTCCTTTGTTTCAATGTACCGGTAGGCACCTGCGGCTTATAGACATGTGCAGCTTATTTATGTACAAAATACATATATTTTTTTAATTCAGTGGGTGCGGTTTATATTCAGGTGCGCTTAATAGTCCAGAAATTACGGTAATTCGAACTCTGATTATTACGATATATATGCGCAGACGCATTACTGGGGAGAGTCAGGTAGAAGCCGCTGTGTTCCATGATGCACTCCTGTGTACACGCGAATTATGGTGTATTTGATCATGCATGAGGGTTTTAGTTAACCCCGATGCCTCCACCACATCGTGCTCTAATACCCAACTGTTGATCTTTTGGGGCCAATTTTTCCAGCGGACCAGCACTCATTTTTTACCCTTTTCTCTCATTTGATCGAGAATCTCCTCCACGTTAAAGACTTTGTCTTTACCCAACTGTACCTTCTGTAATTCCTTCTCATAAAAAGATCCCCTCTAGAAGTTCCCCGTCATAATCTTTTAATTTGTAGACCGGGGGTATGCACGGCAGACATTCGGTAACCGTGAACAACTCATCGCTGTAGCCTTGCTCATATTTTTTGTCGAAAACACCCCTCAACTTGGATATACGCACCAAGTCCCCACAATGAATTTAAAATGTTTTTTTTTCTTACAGCGAAGGGGGAACAAACCATACAGATTTTTAAAGACTTGAAAAGAGTTTTCAGAAAAGACCTCGGAGGGTTTCATACGTATACTCTTATGGTAGCTGTTGTTGTACCCCATTACTAAATATTGAACTATATCGATATATCGATGCGTGTTGTGAGCTGTAAAATAGCGCCACATCCACTCCTTCAGAGTTCTGTTAAAGCATTCAACAACTGAAGCTTTCAAATCCGAGCCTGTAGCAAAATGTACTATATTGTGCTTCTTCATGAGTTTCTGAAAAGTATTATAAAAATAAAAAAATCTGCCATCAGTCTGCACTTTCTTGGGGGCTCCTCCATCCTTCCAGATAGAGTCAAAGGCCCGGGTCACCTCTACCCGCTCTTATTTTTTAAGACCCTTACAAAAGCTATTTTAGAGAAAATATCTATAACCGTTAGCATGTAGCGATTTCCATCATTTTTATCTGCAAGGGCCTGCATGTCACATAGATCCGCCTGAAATTGGGACAAGGGTTGGGTAGAAAAAACTCTACATGGGTTGAATCCTGCTCTGATAACCACTCATTCACTTTAGCAAAAAGCTATATCTCTCTGTAAACGTTTCCCCCATAAGACCCGGGATTAGAGGGATTATAATGGACCCGGGATTTTATAATAAACGTTCCATACCCCCATAAGACCCGGTTAGAGGGATTATAATAAACGTTCCATACCCCCATAAGACCCGTTAGAGGGATTATAATAAACGTTCCATACCCCCATAAGACCCGGGGTTAGAGGGATTATAATAAACCTACCCCCATAAGACCCGGGGTTAGAGGGATTATAATAAACTGACCCGGGGTTAACCACCCCCATAAGACCCGGGGTTAGAGGGATTATAATAAACGTTCCTTACCCCCATAAGACCCGGGGTTAGGGATTATAATAAACGTTCCTTACCCCCATAAGACCCGCGTTCCTTACCCCCATAAGACCCGGGGTTAGAGGGATTATAATAAACGTTCCTTACCCCCATAAGACCCGGGATTAGAGGGATTATAATAAACGTTCCATACCCCCATAAGACCCGGGATTAGAGGGATTATAATAAACGTTCCATACCCCCATAAGACCCGGGGTTAGAGGGATTATAATAAACGTTCCATACCCCCATAAGACCCGGGGTTAGAGGGATTATAATAAACGTTCCATACCCCCATAAGACCCGGGGTTAGAGGGATTATAATAAACGTTCCTTACCCCCATAAGACCCGGGGTTAGAGGGATTATAATCAATGTTTTTCAACATCTGCTCCGCCATCCTTCTTGCCTCTCTGAGGTACAATAACGTTAATGAGCGACCTTCAAATAACGACAACATTTCATTTTGATTTTTGGATTTTGATTTTCAAGAAAACATGATGTATTACGTATACAGACAATTCAGAATTCGTTGCAGGATACATGTCCCCGTTTTCTCAACGATCACATCATGCAACACCCGGTATATTTGGTTTAGATTAACAGACTTGTGTCGCTGAATTTTTAAAACACACACATCCGCTATATAAGTATATAAACAACAAATATGATACATGTTACAATTAAATGGTGTTTCAAACAAATGAAGTAAAATCTTAGACAAAGTTGTTTCTCGTTCTTCAGAATCATCCCCAAGACGGGATACCAATTGTGTCCATTGTAGACTCTCGCCTGTATGTCGTACATGATTCATGATTTGTTCCATTTTCAGCACGCGCTCTACATTAATCCAGGAATTGTGGGTTGTATAGAACGATACATTGTTCACTTTATTTTCAATAATTTGATGCATAACATTTGTAAGTTCTCTCAAAAGAAAATATGTATTTATTCTCTCTAACATCGTATACACATAGTTACCCATTGCTTTACATCTAAATAACAAAAATGTCACTCGGTCTCTTGGGGTTTATTGAGCCAGAAAGTCATCACATCAGCCACCACAGCTTCCCTGTATTTGTTGTCGTCCACCAGGGTGTGTCAGATTTCTTTGAGTTTCTCGTGGATGTAGATTGCCTCCTTCAGTTCATGTAGGAAAGCCTCGGTTACCCCGTAAACTCTGGGAATAGAAGGCACAAGACCCATAGACTCCAGGGCTCTGACCAGCGATGGTATAAACCTGCAGGACCAAAGTCTTTTCACCAGCGCCTCAAAATGGTTGAAGAAGTAGTATCTTGGGGGGTCGTATAGGCAGGGATGCCTGCGCTGGCTGGGGTGATTGATCTCACAATCAATGCATTTTTCTCGTATATGCTCTCGTATATACTCTCTCTCCAATCACCACGTCTAGAAGTGTGGCTACAGAGGCCTTGATGGTGTCCACAAAAATAGTAGTGCCCACCCCATCAAACACGTCCTCAGGCTGTGTACATGTAGGGGGTGTCGTGGGTCTTGCCAGGGGGGAGTAGAATGTTGGGCTGCGAGGCATAGAGTCCTTAGGGTCGGGCCCCCATGACGTTTCGGAGTCCTGGTATGTGGTAGGAATATCCATGGTATATGCGTAAATGAAGAACTGTAGGTTTAAAGGACCCTCCTTTTATTGTTGAACCAGTCCTCTGGGTATCAGGGCGTGGTCAACGCAGCCGCGTACTTAGTTTTCTTCTGACGATGTACCTTCTTGGGGCTCCTTTGAATCATAATCCTTGGGATTTGTATATATTATGCACTTCCTTACATGAACAATGCTCTGTCGCTGTTGGCTCTGTACAAACAGAGCGTCCAACAACTCTAACATTTTCAATTCCATTAAATCCCAACTTTTAAAAGGAATAAGCATGGGCAACCTAAAATCCCCAGTCAGGCCTCCATCACAAATGTTTTGGTTGCGGATTTCCTCGTTGCTGATATAGAACTCCACGCAGCCACATGGAAGTCCATTCTTTCTTGTATTTTCACCCTGTGAAATACTCTTCCTGAGGAGTCAGGGGTACCTTACCAACAGGTCTCTTAGCCTGTGAACAAGCTATACCCCTTGGTGATAAGTCTCAATTCGGGACACAAAATCTTGCGAAAAACCGTCCAGTCTTCAACCCCATAGTCCACTCCTAATGTCTGGTCAGTATATTCTTCTCCTTTGGCTACCGTATAGAGGTTCACTCTACAAGCCAGGTAATCAAACTGATACCCCCATTGCTGTCCATTAGACATCAGCACTTCATCTTTCAGCGCAGTTGCGGGCGGTATCTGGGTTCTATACACACTTAGAAACCGCTTTTTTGGTGCATCGTATATTGTGGTATTATACTTGGCCCTTTCTCTATGTTTCAGCCACGGTCCTGCTTCTGTTGTTACAGTCATCACAGCTTTGCCACTGATCACAAAATCCATGTTAATTTTAAAAATCTTGTTTACTGTTCTGGGATCGCATGCTTTGTTCTGGACTTTATTTATAATGCGTCTGCCACAGCCAATACCCCGGACATTCCTGCTTCATAGATAGCAACCCTAAGGGCAATAAAACAGAGGTGTGGGGCCATACTCTTTCAAAAAGTTCAAACACAGAACCCCCCAGTTCAACCAGGTCCCTAGACATCAATCAGCATGACAACTTCAAAGGAATAGATGCAATATAGATATAAAATAACACACGCTCTAACACGTGACAACAGGAACAGGATGTCCTGGCCGGATACCCATATTTGGACATGTACGCGTCATCTGGACACAGGGCCATAAATCAAAATTTTGATACATAACATAGTAATCTCATGCCACTAGATATATCAAATAAAAATAATAATTACAAGCCCTTTTTTGCTTTCTACATTTGACAGTTCCTATTGGTAATCATCACTAGTATGTCGACTGAGTAAACCAATCATTTGACCACTGGTGTCCACTTCCTATATTGTGCTTTTGTCTACTTTATTCTCTCTTATATAGATGTGCCTCTGCCTCTTCCTCTCCCTGTGCCTCTACCTCTGCCTCTGCCTCTACCTCTCCCTACCTCTCCCTCTTCCTTTCAGTCTCTCTCTTCCTCTTCCTCTCCCTGCATATCCCTCTTCCTCTTCCTCTCCCTCTCTTTCTTCCTCTGCCTCATCTTCACCCTCTCCCTCTTCCACTCCCTGCCTGTGCCACTCCCTCTTCCTCTGCTTCTCTAATAATAATAATAATAATAAATGCCATTTAGCTGACGCTTTTATCCAAAGCGACTTACAGTCATGTGTGCATACATTCTACGTATGGGTGGTCCCGGGAATCGAACCCACTACCCTGGCGTTACAAGCGCCATGCTCTCTCTGAGCCACAGAAGGACCACAGAAGGATCTCTCTCTTCCTCTTCCTCTCTCTTTGCCTCTTCCTCTTCCTCTCTCTTTGCCTCTGCCTCTTCCTCTCCCTGCATCTTCCTCTCCCTCTTCCTCTCCCTCTGCCTCTCTCTCTGCCTCTCTCTTTGCCTATGCCTCTCTTTTTGCCTCTGCCTCTCTCTTTGCCTCTGCCTCTCTCTTTGCCTCTGCCTCTCTCTTTGCCTCTGCCTCTCTCTTTGCCTCTGCCTCTCTCTTTGCCTCTGCCTCTCTCTTGCCTCTGCCTCTCTCTTTGCCTCTGCCTCTCTCTTTGCCTCTGCCTCTCTCTTTGCCTCTGCCTCTCTCTTTGCCTCTGCCTCTCTCTTTGCCTCTGCCTCTCTCTTTGCCTCTGCCTCTCTCTTTGCCTCTGCCTCTCTCTTTGCCTCTGCCTCTTCCTCTCCCTCTCCCTCTCCCTCTCCCTCCCTCCCTCTCTCCCTCTCCCTCTCCCTCTCCCTCTCCCTCTCCCTCTCCCTCTCCCTCTCCCTCTCCCTCTCCCTCTCCCTATACCTCTCCCTCTCCCTATACCTCTCCCTCTGCCTATACCTCTCCCTCTCCCTGCCTCTTCCTTTACCTCTTCCTCTCCCTGCCTCTCCCTCTTCCTCTTCCTCTCCCTCTGCCTATGCCTCTCTCTTTGCCTCTGCCTCTCTCTTTGCCTCTGCCTCTCTCTTTGCCTCTGCCTCTCTCTTGGCCTCTGCCTCTCTCTTTGCCTCTGCCTCTCTCTTTGCCTCTGCCTCTCTCCCTCTGCCTCCTCTTTGCCTCTGCCTCTCCTTTGCCTCTGCCTCTCTCTTTGCCTCTGCCTCTTTCTTTGCCTCTGCCTCTTCCTCTTCCTTCCCTCTCCCTCTCCCTCTCCCTCTCCCTCTCTCCCTCTCCCTCTCCCTCTCCCTCTGCCTATACCTCTCCCTCTGCCTATACCTCTCCCTTTGCCTCTTCCTTTACCTCTTCCTCTCCCTGCCTCTCCCTCTTCCTCTTCCTCTCCCTCTGCCTATGCCTCTCTCCCTCTGCCTCTGCCTCTGCCTCTCCCTCTTTGCCTCTGCCTCTCCTCTCTCCCTGCTCCCTCTGCCTATACCTCTCTTTGCCTCTGCCTCTCTCTTTGCCTCTGCCTCTCTTTGCCTCTGCCTCCTCTTTGCCTCTGCCTCTCCCTCTGCCTATGCCTCTCTTTGCCTCTGCCTCTCTCTTTGCCTCTGCCTCTCTCTTTGCCTCTGCCTCTCTCTTTGCCTCTGCCTCTTCCTCTCCCTCTCCCTCTCCCTCTGCCTATACCCTCTGCCTATACCTCTCCCTCTGCCTATACCTCTCCCTCTCCCTGCCTCTTCCTTTATACCTCTCCCTCCCTCTTCCTCCCTATGCCTCTCCCTCTCCCTGCCTCTTCCTTTCTGCCTATACCTCTCCCTCTGCCTCTTCCTCTCCCTGCCTCTCCCTCTTCCTCTTCCTCTCCCTATGCCTATGCCTCTGCCTATGCCTCTCTCTTTGCCTTTGCCCCTCTCCCTCTCCCTCTCTGTCTGGTGATGTTCTAAACCACATGCCTTGTGAAGTACTTGTGACTATGGAAAGTAGTGGTCAGAACATAATGGACTACTAGACCATAATGTAGGTCTACAGTATTTCTCAGTCCTGGTCCTGTGGACCCTCTTGCCCTAGAACTAACATACCTGATTCAACTAATGAACTCCTCACTCAAGTCTTTAATTTGAATGAGGTGGGTTAGTGCCAGGGCCAGGATTGAGAAACACTAATGTAGGAGACTGTTAGACATCACAGTAAGGACTCACATTGAGGGGATGGTTGCCTAGATGTCCTGGATATAGCAGATACATGATGCTACATGACATATCATCATTCATTCTAAATGTCTGGGCAGGCCAGTCATCCGTTTGCTGACGGGGGCTGCATGCGTCAGTGACAGGTCTCACCTTCAAAGAGGGTAGCACAACCTGTTACTCACACACACAGGGAGGATCAAAACAACAAACAAGAGGAACACACTGGCACAGGTTTCCACTAGAGATGGATCTGATAATGAAATGGATACCCATTCTGAACGGACCAGAGGACAGTCAGACCCGTTCCGAAAAGGCCTATGGAAAAACAGACCCAAAAATACTTATGCTGGTTGAGATCCGAGAGACCCGTTCAGATCCGAGATACCCGTTCAGATCCGAGAGGAGAAAGAGAGAGAGAAATAAACCAGCGCCATCAATAAACGAGTGATATTGGCTAAATGATCCACAGTTGTGTCCTAATCCCTAGAGAGACCGAGAGAAAGATGCCATGTTCCCAACACCAGCGTACATTTCTTTAAATTTGCCAGATAAGCTACTACTGCAAAACAGATAGTCAGTGCCTTCAGAAAGTATTCACGACTCTTGACTTTTACCACAGTTTGTTGTGTTGTGTCACTAGCCTACAATCAACTCCCCAAAATGTCAAACTGGAATTATATTTATTTTAAACAAACTAATAAAATATTAAAAGCTGAAATATCTTGAGTCAATAAGTATTAAACCCCTTTGTTATTGTAAGCCTAAATAAGTTCCAGAGTAGAAATGTGCCTAACAAGTCACGTAATAAGTTGCATGGACTCACTCACATTAATAGTGTTTAACATGATTTTTTTTAATGACTACCTCATCTCTGTTCCCCACACATACAATTATCTGGAAGGTCCCTCAGTCGAGTAGTGAATTTCAAACACAGATTGAACCACAAAGACCAGGGAGGTTTTCCAAAGCCTCGCGAAGAAGGGTGAAGTTATGAATTACACTTTGGGTGGTGTGTCAATACATCCAGTCACTACAAAGATACAGGCTTCCTTCCTAACTCAGTTGCCAGAGAGGAAGGAAACTCAGGGATTTCACCATGAGGCTGATGGTGACTTTAAAACAGTTACAGTGTGCATTGGCTGTGATAGAAGAAAACTGAGGATAGATAAACAAAATTGTAGTCACTTCACAATAATAAACTAATTGACAGAGTGAAAAGAAGGAACCCTGTACAGATACAAAATATTCCAAAACATGAATCCTGTGTGTTTGGGGCAAATCCAACACAACACATCACTGATTACCACTGTTCAAGAATGGTGGTGGCTGCATCATGTTATGGATATGCTTGTCATCAGCAAGGACTAGGGAGTTTTTTAGGATAAAAAGAAATGGAATAAAGCTAAGCACAGCTAAGCTAAGGCAAAATCATAGAGGAAAACCTGGTTCAGTCTGCTTTCCAACAGACACTTGGGCACAAATTAACATTTCAGCAGGACAATAACCTAAAACACCAGGCGTTGCTAACCAAGGTGACATTGAATGTTCCTAAGTGGCCTAGTTAGAGTTCTGACCTAAATGGGCTTGAAAATCTATGGCAGGACTTGAAAGACAATGATCAACAACCAACTTGACAGAGCTTGAAGATTTATTTAAAGAATAATGTGTAAATGTTGTATATTCCAGGTGTGCAAAGCTCTTGGAGACTTACCCATAAAGACTCACAGTTTCCAAAGATGATTCTAACCTATATTTATGTATTTACATTTCAATCAATTTGCTACATTTCTAAAAACATGTTTCACTTTGTCATTATAGGTTATTATGTGTAGATGGGTGAGATTTTTTATTTATTTAATCCATTTTGAATTCAGGCTGTAAAACAATAAAATGTGGAATAAGTCAAGGAGTATGAATACTTTCTGAAGACACTGTAAATTACCCGTTTTATCGACTTGCAATAAACTGACACAGATTACAAGCTCGTGCAGGTCTCATCAATTCACACACATTAAATTAACAGAGGACGTGTCCAATTCCAGGTCCAGTTGGTAAATCAATATTAATTGCATATGCCCGAGACCCTTGACAATTACAGTGCATTCGGAAAGTATTCAGACCCCTTGACTTTTTCACTTTTTGTTACATTACAGCCTTATTCTGAAATGGATTAAATTGTTATTTTTCTTTATCAATCTACACACAATACCCCATAATAACAAAGTGAAAACAGGTTTTTAGACATTTTTGCAAACGTATTAAAAATAAAAATATATCAGACCAGACCCAGATCTGAGACAAAAATCTGAATATGGGACCAGGACCTGCTCGGGACTCGGGTCAGATATCAGAATTCAGGTCTGTCAGAAACATGAAGACCTCTAGCTCACACTGTCACGTTCTGACCTTAGTTCTTTTATTATGTCTTTGTTTTAGTATGGTCAGGGCGTGAGTTGGGTGGGTTGTCTATGTTCTTTTTTCTATCATTTGTGATTTTCTGTGTTCGGCCTAGTATGGGTCTCAAACAGAGGCAGCTGTTAATCGTTGTCCCTGATTGAGAATCATACTTTGGGAGCCTGGTTTCACTTTTGAGTTGTGGGTGTTTATTTTCCTTGTTAGTGTTTGTGCCACACGGGACTGTTTCGGTTTGATTACTTCACATTTATTGTTTTTGTTCGGTGTTCATTACTTGATTAAAAAACATGAACACTTACCACGCTGCGCTTTGGTCCTCACCTTCTTCCACCACAGATGTTCATTACACACACACACACACACACACACACACACACACACACACACACACACACACACACACACACACACACACACACACACACACACACACACACACACACACATATCACGCATGTATCACGAACACACGAACACACACACACACACACACACACACACACACACACACACACACACACACACACACACACACATGCACATATCACACGCATGCACATACACACAATGTACACACAACACACACACACACACACACACACACACACACACACACACACACACACACACACACACACACACACACAGACACTCTCAGACACCACAAATGCACACACATGCACGCGCACACATACACACACACATTGTCATGCTGAATGAACGCGCGCACTGAAGGCCTTTGAGGTTCAGGTGAAAGACACAGTCCTCTGCTTCAACATTACTATTCACTCATACCACTGACTACTACAGTAGTATGAACATCACCAGAGGAATACAAGGCATTTCCCTGCTTCAGTTCAGCTCAAAGCATCTGACTAAAACTAATCTAGAATCAGTCATATTGACCTGAGATGACAAATACAAATTCACACAAATGGCTGAAATGCATTGTGACTCTTTTGCTGTGGCTAAGGCTGGCTGATCATTCCCTGGGAGCAGACCAGGAGCATCGGACCGGACACCGGGGAAACTCTGACAGCTCCACTCTGCTTAGTTAAACCAAGGAGCTCTATGAAGGCCAAGCGCTGCAGAGCGTTACTCCAGCCGGATCGATAATCCCAGACCTGCTCACTGACTCCAGGAATTTACTGTTCAGTCCAACTGTCTCATGCCTCTGCTGTACATAATGGATAGATGGCGGGCAAGGAAGCACAAGCTGATTTGGTATGCTTTGACTAATCTACCCTTATTTCTACTCTACTCATCTCTCATATTTCCTCGCTCTCTCTCTTCCATTATTTCCTTCCTTCTCATGAATCATCCTTCTTGAACTGTCTTTTCCCCCTCCTTCCTCTCCACTCATCCCATCCTCTCCACTCATCCCCTTCCTTCCCTCCCTTCCTCTTCACTCATCCCCTCTCCGCATCTCCTCCCCTCTCACCTCCACTCATCCCCTCACCTCCACTCATCCCCTCCACTCCACTCATCCCCTCCCCTCTTCTCTACTCATCCCCTCCTCTCCTCTCCACTCATTCCCTCCTATCCATGCATCCCCTCCTCTCCACTTATCCCTTCCACTCCTCCATCCATCTTCCTCTTCTCTGATCTAGACTTAAACCCTGTCTGTGATATGGGGCCAAGATGTTACTCACTCTAATGAGGCCTCTCATCTCCTCACTTTTCTCTCTCCCTCTCTCTCTTCCTCTTCCTCTTCCTTAGCGTCAAAATATCACCCATAGCTAACTCACTCTTCTCATGTCCTTTCTACACCTCTCCTCTCCTCCTCTCTTCCCATCCTCCCTAGTTTAAACCGGTCATGTTAAAAGCTCAGGTTAAAACTAGATGTCACAGGAATATCGGTCTGTCAATCCAGGAGGAGTGTTTAATCCCAGGGTCCTTAGTTTAGTGATGAGTTTGGAGGGCACAATGGTGTTGAACTCTGAGCTGTAGTCAATTAACAGAATTCTCACGTAGGTGCTCCTCTTATCCAGGTGGGAGAGGGCAGTGTGGAGTGTAATAGAGATTGCATCATCTGTAGATCTGTTGGGGCGGTATGCACATTGGAGTGGGTCCAGGGTGTCTGGGATAATACATATTCATATGATTACTGCACATCCATGACTATTAAATGATATATTATACTGCACAATACTCTAATCGTCTTTGATTACCACACATTCTGTTAATCTTTGTTTAAAATAAATACAAGCCGGCCTCCCGGGTGGCGCAGTGGTTAAGGGCACTGTACCGCAGCGCCAGCTGTGCCATCCAGAGACTCTGGGTTCGCGCCCAGGCTCTGTCGTAACTGGCCATGACCGGGAGGTCCACGGGGCGATAATTGGCCTAACCCGTCACCCGGGTTAGGGAGGGTTTGGCCGGTAGGGATGTCCTTGTCTCATCGCGCACCTGCGACTCCTGTGGCGGGCCGGGCACAGTGCGCGCTAACCAGGTGCATGGTGTTTCCTCCGACACATTGGTGCGGCTGGCTTCCGGGTTGGATGTGCGCTGTGTTAAGAAGCAGTGCGGCTTGGTTGGGTTGTGTATCGGGGGACGCATGACTTTCAACCTTCGTCTTAGTGATGAGACAAGATAGTCGCTACTAAAACAACTGGATACCACAAAATTGGGGAGAAAACGTGGTAAAAATTCAAAAAAATCAATAAATCAATTAAATAAATACAAGCCTACCACACCCATGAAAAGTGGGCACAACAACACATTTGTAACCATCCCACAACCACACAGGTACACACAGTAGATTAGTGGGCTCCATACAAACACACATACACAAACACACATTCTCACAACCTGGGAGGAGGCTACAGGCTGGTTACAGGCTTGTTGGATCTAAGGAGCACTGAGGCTGAGCGAGGGACCTAGCTGCTGGCCATTATAATGCAGAACTGCCGTCAGGAAAGAGAACTGTTCCCCTGCTGTGAGACTAACACTGCCACTACAAGTGTGTGTGTGTGTGTGTGTGTGTGTGTGTGTGTGTGTGTGTGTGTGTGTGTGTGAGTGCGTGCGTGCGTGCGTGCGTGCGTGCGTGCGTGCGCAGTTTAGCGTGCGTGCGTCTTCACGCGTGAGATGAGACGACTAACAGAAGATTACAGATCAGAGAAATATGGCAGTTTAGCAGGAACCAACAATCTCATCTGTGGAAACTGTGTGCCACTGGTGTGTCTGGGCATAAACACAGCAGTGATATATCCTCCATTTTGGGGATTGTGATGATGGTTGCTGAGTTGATCATTACCTTCAGCTCAGCTAAGACCCACAGGGTGCTGCATGATTTGATGATAAGGTACCATTAGTAGAAAACTAGCATTTCAATGAAACAGATCTAGGCTAATTTTGAGTCGTTTGAGTGTGCTTGAATCGTGCGTTGAGTCATATGAGTGAGTTTTCTCCGCTACAACTCACGACTTCCACCGAAGTTGTTCCCTCTCCTTGTTCGGGCGGCGTTCGGTGGTCGTGTCACGTTCTGACCATAGTTCTGTTAGTTTATTCTTTGTTTAGTATGGTCAGGGTGTGAGTTGGGGTGGGCAGTCTGTTTGTTTTAGTATGGTCAGGGCGTGAGTTGGGGTGGGCAGTCTGTTTGTTTTAGTATGGTCAGGGCGTGAGTTGGGGTTGGCAGTCTGTTTGGTTTAGTATGGTCAGGGCGTGAGTTGGGGTTGGCAGTCTGTTTGTTTTAGTATGGTCAGGGCGTGAGTTGGGGTGGGCAGTCTGTTTGTTTTAGTATGGTCAGGGCGTGAGTTGGGGTGGGCAGTCTGTTTGTTTTAGTATGGTCAGGGCGTGAGTTGGGGTTGGCAGTCTGTTTGTTTTAGTATGGTCAGGGCGTGAGTTGGGGTTGGCAGTCTGTTTGTTTTAGTATGGTCAGGGCGTGAGTTGGGGTGGGCAGTCTGTTTGTTTTAGTATGGTCAGGGCGTGAGTTGGGGTTGGCAGTCTGTTTGTTTAGTATGGTGAGGGCGTGAGTTGGGGTTGGCAGTCTGTTTGTTTTAGTATGGTCAGGGCGTGAGTTGGGGTGGGCAGTCTGTTTGTTTTAGTATGGTCAGGGCGTGAGTTGGGGTGTTCAGTCTGTTTGTTTTAGTATGGTCAGGGCGTGAGTTGGGGTGTTCAGTCTGTTTGTTTTAGTATGGTCAGGGCGTGAGTTGGGGTTGGGCAGTCTGTTTGTTTTAGTATGGTCAGGGTGTGAGTTGGGGTGGGCAGTCTGTTTGTTTTAGTATGGTCAGGGCGTGAGTTGGGGTGGGCAGTCTGTTTGTTTTAGTATGGTCAGGGCGTGAGTTGGGGTGGGCAGTCTGTTTGTTTTAGTATGGTCAGGGCGTGAGTTGGGGTGGGCAGTCTGTTTGTTTTAGTATGGTCAGGGCGTGAGTTGGGGTGGGCAGTCTGTTTGTTTTAGTATGGTCAGGGCGTGAGTTGGGGTGGGCAGTCTGTTTGTTTTAGTATGGTCAGGGGCGTGAGTTGGGGTGGGCAGTCTGTTTGTTTTAGTATGGTCAGGGCGTGAGTTGGGGTTGGCAGTCTGTTTGTTTTAGTATGGTCAGGGCGTGAGTTGGGGTGGGCAGTCTGTTTGTTTTAGTATGGTCAGGGCGTGAGTTGGGGTGGTCAGTCTGTTTGTTTTAGTATGGTCAGGGCGTGAGTTGGGGTGGGCAGTCTGTTTGTTTTAGTATGGTCAGGGCGTGAGTTGGGGTGGTCAGTCTGTTTGTTTTAGTATGGTCAGGGCGTGAGTTGGGGTGGGCAGTCTGTTTGTTTTAGTATGGTCAGGGCGTGAGTTGGGGTGTTCAGTCTGTTTGTTTTAGTATGGTCAGGGCGTGAGTTGGGGTGGGCAGTCTGTTTGTTTTAGTATGGTCTGTTTGTTTTTGTTTTAGTATGGTCAGGGCGTGAGTTGGGGTGGGCAGTCTGTTTGTTTTAGTATGGTCAGGGCGTGAGTTGGGGTGGGCAGTCTGTTTGTTTTAGTATGGTCAGGGCGTGAGTTGGGGTGGGCAGTCTGTTTGTTTTAGTATGGTCAGGGCGTGAGTTGGGGTGGGCAGTCTGTTTGTTTTAGTATGGTCAGGGCGTGAGTTGGGGTGGGCAGTCTGTTTGTTTTAGTATGGTCAGGGCGTGAGTTGGGGTGGTCAGTCTGTTTGTTTTAGTATGGTCAGGGCGTGAGTTGGGGTGGGCAGTCTGTTTGTTTTAGTATGGTCAGGGCGTGAGTTGGGGTGGTCAGTCTGTTTGTTTTAGTATGGTCAGGGCGTGAGTTGGGGTGGGCAGTCTGTTTGTTTTAGTATGGTCAGGGCGTGAGTTGGGGTGGTCAGTCTGTTTGTTTTAGTATGGTCAGGGCGTGAGTTGGGGTGGGCAGTCTGTTTGTTTTAGTATGGTCAGGGCGTGAGTTGGGGTGGTCAGTCTGTTTGTTTTAGTATGGTCAGGGCGTGAGTTGGGGTGGGCAGTCTGTTTGTTTTAGTATGGTCAGGGCGTGAGTTGGGGTGGGCAGTCTGTTTGTTTTAGTATGGTCAGGGCGTGAGTTGGGGTGGGCAGTCTGTTTGTTTTAGTATGGTCAGGGCGTGAGTTGGGGTGGGCAGTCTGTTTGTTTTAGTATGGTCAGGGCGTGAGTTGGGGTTGGCAGTCTGTTTGTTTTAGTATGGTCAGGGCGTGAGTTGGGGTGGGCAGTCTGTTTGTTTTAGTATGGTCAGGGCGTGAGTTGGGGTGGCAGTCTGTTTGTTTTAGTATGGTCAGGGCGTGAGTTGGGGTGGGCAGTCTGTTTGTTTTAGTATGGTCAGGGCGTGAGTTGGGGTGGGCAGTCTGTTTGTTTTAGTATGGTCAGGGCGTGAGTTGGGGTGGGCAGTCTGTTTGTTTTAGTATGGTCAGGGCGTGAGTTGGGGTTGGCAGTCTGTTTGTTTTAGTATGGTCAGGGCGTGAGTTGGGGTGGCAGTCTGTTTGTTTTAGTATGGTCAGGGCGTGAGTTGGGGTGGGCAGTCTGTTTGTTTTAGTATGGTCAGGGCGTGAGTTGGGGTTGGCAGTCTGTTTGTTTTAGTATGGTCAGGGCGTGAGTTGGGGTGGGCAGTCTGTTTGTTTTAGTATGGTCAGGGCGTGAGTTGGGGTGGGCAGTCTGTTTGTTTTAGTATGGTCAGGGCGTGAGTTGGGGTGGGCAGTCTGTTTGTTTTAGTATGGTCAGGGCGTGAGTTGGGGTTGGCAGTCTGTTTGTTTTAGTATGGTCAGGGCGTGAGTTGGGGTGGGCAGTCTGTTTGTTTTAGTATGGTCAGGGCGTGAGTTGGGGTTGGCAGTCTGTTTGTTTTAGTATGGTCAGGGCGTGAGTTGGGGTGGGCAGTCTGTTTGTTTTAGTATGGTCAGGGCGTGAGTTGGGGTTGGCAGTCTGTTTGTTTTAGTATGGTCAGGGCGTGAGTTGGGGTGGGCAGTCTGTTTGTTTTAGTATGGTCAGGGCGTGAGTTGGGGTTGGCAGTCTGTTTGTTTTAGTATGGTCAGGGCGTGAGTTGGGGTGGGCAGTCTGTTTGTTTTAGTATGGTCAGGGCGTGAGTTGGGGTTGGCAGTCTGTTTGTTTTAGTATGGTCAGGGTGTGAGTTGGGGTGGGCAGTCTGTTTGTTTTAGTATGGTCAGGGCGTGAGTTGGGGTTGGGCAGTCTGTTTGTTTTAGTATGGTCAGGGCGTGAGTTGGGGTGTTCAGTCTGTTTGTTTTAGTATGGTCAGGGCGTGAGTTGGGGTGGGCAGTCTGTTTGTTTTAGTATGGTCAGGGCGTGAGTTGGGGTTGGCAGTCTGTTTGTTTTAGTATGGTCAGGGCGTGAGTTGGGGTGGGCAGTCTGTTTGTTTTTCTATGTTGGTTTCTGTGTTCGGCCTGGTATGGTTCTCAATCAGAGGCAGGTGTCGTTAGTTGTCTCTGATTGAGAATCATACTTAGGTAGCCTGGGTTTCACTTTTGGTTTGTGGGTGTTTGTTTCCGTGTGAGTGTTTGGTCCACACGGTACTGTTTCGGTTTTGTAAATTCACGTCATCGTTTATTGTTTTGATTCAGTGTTCAGTGCTTTCTTTATTTAAAATCATCAAATCAAATTTTATTTGTCACATACACATGGTTAGCAGATGTTAGTGCGAGTGTAGCGAAATGCTTGTGCTTCTAGTTCCGACAATGCAGTAATAACCAACACGTAATCTAACTAACAATTCCAAAACTACTACCTTATAGACACAAGTGTAAGGGGATAAAGAATATGTACATAAAGATATATGAATGAGTGATGGTACTGAGCGGCATAGGCAAGATACAGTAGATGGTATTGAGTGCAGTATATACATATGAGATGAGTATGTAAGCAAAGTGGCATAGTTAAAGTGGCTAGTGATACATGTATTACATAAGGATGCAGTAGATGATATAGAGTACAGTATATACGTATACATATGAGATGAATAATGGATGATAGTGGGGTGAACAGGCAGTGGCTCGGGTGGTTGTTGTACTTGATGATCTTTATGGCCTTCCTGTGACATCTGGTGGTGTAGGTGTCCTGGAGGGCAGGTAGTTTGCCCCTGGTGATGCGTTGTGCAGACCTCACTACCCTCTGGAGAGCCTTACGGTTGTGGGTGGAGCAGTTGCCGTACCAGGCGGTGATACAGCCCGACAGGATGCTCTTGATTGTGCATCTGTAGAAGTTTGTGAGTGCTTTTGGTGACAAGCCGAATTTCTTCAGCCTCCTGAGGTTGAAGAGGCGCTGCTGCGCCTTCTTCACGATGCTGTCTGTGTGGGTGGAACAATTCAGTTTGAACACTTACCACGCTCGACATCACCAGGTTTCTAGCTGCCAACGATCCATGTTTCATTTTTCCTTTTATATTGTCTATTTACACACCTGGTTCCCATCTCATGATTATGTTCCTTATTTAACCCTCTGGTTTCCCTTTCTGTTTTGTGCGTGATTGTCTTTCGTGTATTCCGGTGTGTTGTAGTTTGAGTCCTGTTTTGTCTTGTTTGGAACGGGATTTTGTTATATTTTGGATTGAGTAAATCAGTGATTGTTACTCTTATCTGTGTCCTGTGCCTGACTCCGACGCTATCTTTTAGATCAACTCTGACAACAACGATGATGTAAGAAAGAGCACACTGTATTTTCAGTATATAAATAATGTATAATATTTACTTTGGCTAATAGTGGGCTGCTAGAATAGACGGACTGGGCTAAAAGCAGACTGGATGTTATTTACTCTCTTCAGTCAGCAGCTCAACAAGTCTATTGGGCAAGGAATTCTTCCACCCTCCAGAACCATCGGACTGGACTGGAGGGGGGGTGGGGTTCTGTGTGTGAGTATGTGTTTGCCTTACAATGCCCCAACCGTAACCCTGTGAATCAAGATACAAGTGAGCAATTACATTGGCAAGACACAGCTGCTTTTTATTAGCCATACGCAATTCATTAATGTAGGCTAACTCTGTCTCCAGGGAGGGAGATATCATCCACAGCAATAAGAGCAACACTGTGTCAGAGAAGACAAAAATTGAGAGGATTTACTCCACCTACACACACACACACACATTGTAGATGTCACTGTAGATGTCACAAAATCTATAATTCATACACTGTGTGTAGGCTCTGCCTCTTGTATGAGCTAAATCTATACATCATACGTGTCTTATCCCCTCATGTATACTCATATACTTTACTTCTCATGTGATAATGACAAAGTCACCACACACACCCTCAATGCACTGTATGAAAACAAGACATCCTTGATGTTAGATATACATTACATGGCCAAAAGTCGAATATTAATATGGAGTTGGTCACGCGTTTGTTGCTATAACAGCATCCACTCTTCTGGAAAGGCTTTCCTCTAGATGTTGGAACATTGCTGTGGGTACTTGCTTCCATTGAGCCACAAGAGCATTACTGAGGTCAGGCTCTGATGTTGGGCGATTAGGCCTGGCTCACAGTCGGCGTTCCAATTCATCCCAAAGGTGTTCAATAGAATTGAGGTCTGGGCTCTGTGCAGGCCAGCCAAGTTATTCCACACCGGTCTCAAAAAAAACATTTCAGTATGGACCTCGCTTTGTGCATGCTGAAACAGGAAAGGGCCTTCCCCAAACTGTTGCCACAAAGTTGGAAGCACAGAATTGTCTAGAACGTAATTGTATGCTGTAGCATTAAGATTTCCCTTCACTGGAACTAAGGAGCCTGAACCTTGAAAAACAGCCACAGACCATTATTCCTCCTCCACCAAGCTTTACAGTTGGCACTATGCATTGGGGCAGGTAGTGTTCTCCTGGCATCCGCCAAACACAGCATTGTCTGTCGGACTGCCAGATGGTGAAGCGTGATTCATCACTCCAGAGAATCCGTTTCCACTGCTCCAGAATCCAATGGCGGCGAACTGCCAGCCGACGCTTGGAATTTTGCATGGTGATCTTAGGCTTGTGTGCAGCTACTCAGCCATGGAAATCCGTTTCATGAATCTCCCGACAAACAGTTATTGTGCTGTCATTGCTTCCAGAGGCAGTTTGAAACTCGATAGTGTCACAACCAACATACAGAGACACAGGGGGAAGGTACAGAGACCAATCAAATCACATTTGGCTGTGGACATAGCCCTTACGTCATCCATCCGTGGCTCAGTGGTGGCTGGTGTGCGGACTGTATAAGAATGTCTCATTGTAATGACTGAAATGGTATGAATGGAAAGATATCAAACACCACAAACACATGGAAACCATTCCATTCACATGGATACCATTCACATGGATACCATTCCATTCACTACATTCTAGCCATTATTATGAGCCAGTCCTCCTATATCTCCACCCACCAGCCACCACTGTTGTGGCCAAATCCCTAAAATCAGCTGTGGCCGTACTGCAGCCTAACAATCTCTTGGGTACAATTTGGATAAAGCCTCCAGAAAAACAAACCAGGACGAACCAGGATGCTTTAACAAAGTACAATATTTGATATACTGTACAGTGTGTGGTGCGCTGCACTGAAACGTAGAGTTGAGAAGTTGTACTTAATTATGATTTTACCACAGTAAGATACTGTAAAATCTAGAGAGATTATTTTAGAAGCTTCTTACTGCATGCGTATCTACCTCCCTCCCCACCTCCATCCCTCCCATTCATTCTGAGGACTCCTCTAAAGGGGGGATGAGTGAGTTATGAAACATTTATGACCACCAACACCTCGTTCCAAAAAGGTTTCCACATGTACTAAATAAACATGACGGTGTGATAATTATTGGACATCAAGAAGGGAGAGAGATCCAGAAAAAAAACATAGAGAGAGGGGACAGATGTCGGAGTGAGATGCAAAGGGAGATTGAGTTGTAGAAGTGCACACTAATCCTAGTACACACTATCAAGTGTGCACTTCCAACTACACACCACCAAGTGTATACTACCAAGAAGTAGCATAGGGGAGAGGAGGGGAGAAGGCATGTTGTGTTCTAACCTGGTTCTCCTCGTGAGTCACCCTCATCTGCTCCTTGAGGACGGAGGTGCGCGCCGCCTCCTCCTTACGTATCATCCTCTCCTTCTTCAGCTCGGGGCTCCAGAAGCTCTTGATGCTGTTGGTGGACGAGCCCAGCTTGCTGTCCTTCAGGTCCAGCTCTCTCCTCAGCAGGTCATTCTCCCGCTGCATGTCCCGGAGTGTGGCCTGCATCTCCAGCAACTCCCCCCCACCACCCCGTACCGCCTGCCGCAGCAGGGCAGACGGCACCCCCTGGTGGTGGTGGTGGTGCTGCAGCATGGACAGGGAGCCGAGGTCGCTGTAGGACAGCAGGTCAGTGTGGTGGCCCAGCCCCACCGTGGCAATGTTGGGGCTGCTGCCCATGGCCGTGACACGCCCCCCGTACATGGCCCGGTTGGAGGCACGCCCCAGCGTCATGGTGCCCTTGGGGTAGGTGGCGGTGGAGCCCACTCCCTCGTGGTCGCTCAGATACATGGGCCCGGATGTGGCGTAGGCAGCGTTCAGCGACTGGATGTTCTCCATGGAGAGCGTCTTGCCCCCTCCACTGCTCCCACCCCCACTACTGGCCCTCCGGTGACCCAGCCTGGGGGACCTAGGCAGTCGTGGGGACCGTGCAGGGCTGCTCTCGATGTGGCCTACTGCTCGGGCACTGCCGTACATGTCCTGGGTGCGGGAGGTGTGGCCTGGGCTGGCCGGACGCACGCCACAGGGTCCTTACCAGGGGCGCGCTGCAACGATCACAGTGTACTCTCTCTCTGCGAGACACACAGGTGGCTCACTGCATGCCTGTGTGGGTGGAGGGCCTCAACGTCAACATATCTGTGGAAATGGGAGTAGAATTTGTCATCATAATGACAAGAAATCTGCTGCATATTTTGTGTTAGATAAAATAAAATAACTTCAAAAGCATATACAAAAACCATTCCTCTCTCTCTCTCTCTCTTACACACACGCACACACACACACACACTAACCCCCCTGTAGGGTTTGGTGGGTGTGGTGTTGAAAAGAGCTGCTCTCCTCCTGTTCACATTGACAGCTGGGTGAGTGAGTCACCAGCCTGTGGCTCTGTGGGTTTATTTTACAGGAAGGGATTCCAATTCTAAGTGAACCCACTGGGAATCACAGCATCACCCTGGTTTCCCCCGGCCCATGCACTCATCCCAGTCCTATTAGTGCTGACCCAGTCAGAAAGCAGAGAACACCGATCCTACTGTGCATAGTAGTACATAGTATAGCAACTATATAGCAATCATAAAGGCATAAAACCAGGTGCCATGCCCATCTAACACTCCGGGGCAAATGATATTCAACGAGGGGCTATGCGTTCTATGGAAAATAATGAACGACGTGGAAGGTGTGTTCCTCAAGGAACTGACCTTCTGTGGAGTTGCATTATTTTCCAGAGAATGCATAGAGCCCCGAGTTGATAATCCCTTTTATACCATGGCTATTTAACCTTTATTTAACTAGGCAAGTCAGTTAAGAACAAATTCTTATTTACAATGACGGCCTGCCAAAAGGCAAAAGGGCTCTCATATAAAAATATAGGACAAAACACACATCACGACAAGCGAGACAACACTACATAAAGAGAGACCTAAGACAACGACATAGCAAGGCAGCAGCACATGACAACACAGCATGGTAGCAACACAACATGGCAGTAGCACAACACGGTAGCAGCACAAAACATGGTACAAACATTATTGGGCACAAACAGCACAAAGGGCAAGAAGGTAGAGACAACAAAACATTTTTATTTTAAATGTAACCTTTATTTAACTAGCAAAGTCAGGTTCTTATTTACAATGACAGCCTACTCCAAATCTGGACGACGCTGAGCCAATTGTCCCCTATGGGACTCCCAATCACAGCCAGATGTGATACAGCCTGGATTCAAACCAGGTACTATAGTGACGCCTCTTGCACTGACATGCAGTGCCATAGACCGCTGCGCCACTCGGGAGCCCCATCATGCAAAGCAGCCACAACTGTCAGTAAGAGTGTAAATGATTGAATCTTTGAATGAAGAGATTCAGATAAAACTGTCCAGTTTGAGTGTTTGTTGCAGCTTTAACACATTTGCCTCTAGAAATGTGTTCAACATCCACTGAAGTAGCTAGCAAGTTGACTAGATAGCTACAGTAGTTGCCGTGGTAACCAAACAAACAGTCCTAGCTTGCCATTATGAAAATCTAATTCAACAATGCCAATAATGTTATGAATTTGACTTTTGTTGTCAAAAGCAACTCAAACATAGAACATGTAAGAATAAACTACAGGCAGGCATTGAATTCTACTGTGTGTTATATGAGAAATAATGCACACTCTAGAATAGAATGCCCCCTTCATGCCAATCAGAAATAAGTACTCAACAATGGCATGGTATAATTAAGCAATAAGGCCTGAGAGGGTGTGGTATATGGCCAATATACCACGGCTAAGGGTTGTTCTTCGGCTCGACACATCACAGAGTGCTAGGATACAGGTCTTAGCCGTGGTATATTGGCCATATATCACAAACCCTGAGATACCTTATTGCTATTATAAACTGGATACCAAAATAATGAGAGCAGTAAAAATAAATGTTTTGTCATGCCCATGGTATACGGTCTGATATGCCATGGCTTTCAGCCAATCAGCATTCAGGGGTCGAACCACTCAGTTTATAGTAATATATAATACATATCAATAAGCAGTCACCTTAGTGAGTGACTGGGTATCAGTTAGAGACTACATCCCCCAGAGTTGAGCACGCTTCCATGTCCTCTTCTGGAGCACTCAGCCGTATGTAATCACTCTTATCCCTCCACACCCCAGGGTCACGTTCACTAGACACCAAACGGAAGAAAATGGACTGAAACAGGGAGGGACTACCCTAATCTTGTTGAATAATAAACACTGGTTTTCATTTTCCGTTGCAAACTGTTTTGCTACGGTTTGCACTAATGAATAGAAACCAGGGGAAGGCAGAATGCCTGCAAGTGTACCTCATCTTTTGTTCTAAAAATAAAGACAAATGGAGCTTCTGCTGTTGTATTAATGGCACATAATCAATGGGTAAAACAAATGTATTGTAATTGTCCATCTATAGACCTACATCATACAGCTGTGCTGTCATGGTATAGCTAAGGGCTCTATTCAGGCTCTAACGCTGAAGATCCACTTTATAGCAAAATTGACAATTTAAGGCAATGTTCCCACGGTCACAGAGACTGCGTTCACGGTAAACGCTGCATATGCCGGCTCAATCGGAAATTACTTTTACATTTTTAGGCGGATCTTCCACGATACTTTGGTGATACGGATTTAATCCAGCCATTTAAATCTATGTTTCAAATTCATTGTAATTCCCACCTAGAAAACAGAGTACAGAGCGGTGTGTGAACGTAATGCTTCCTACTGTAGGCTACTGCTAGTGTTTGCTGGACACACATTAGCATGCACAGAGCTCAATTCCATGTGGAGTCATTATACACGAGAGTGGTCAAAATGGCAGCCACGTTTCTGGACATCACATTTAGCTGAGCGGTTACCGCCTCCAGTATATGGTCATTGTCCCAAATGGTATTCCCTATATTGTGCACTACTTTTGACCAGAGCCCTATGTGCCCTGGTCAAAAGTAGTTCACTATATAGGGAATTGTTGCCATTTGGAATGCTCCCCCATTGTTATCAAAGGGCTCCGGAGGTACAGGAAGCAAATAGGGTTCTGGTAGGAGAAACCCAAAGATGAATGGCTGTTTTAAGGGATGGTGGTGGTGCTTCTCTGTCTATGGGGATAACTGGGCTGTTTTAAGTGATGATGGTGCTGTCTGTCTGTCTGTGGGGATAACTTGTTCGTACAGAAACAATACATTTATTTGAGCTCTAAAGGATTTACCAACGTAATTGCAATTAGTCTTTTGGCTGTTCTGTGTGTGTGGGTGGGGGGGGTAGCGTAATACTGTGTACACTACAGTGTGTTGGTCTGAGTGTGAATGTGTAAAATGGGTTCAAAACATCTCCCTCTCTATACTTAGTATTTCTACAATTCCATTCAACTGTTTTTGTTTTACACTGAACAAAATATAGACGCAACATGTAAAGTATTGGTCTCAGGTTTCATGAACTGAAATAAAAAATCCCAGAAATGTTCCATATGCTCAAAAGGTCTCCCAAATGTTGTGCACAAATTTGTTCAGATCCCCGTTAGTGAGCATTTCTTCTTTGCCAAGATAATCCATCCACCTGACAGGTGTGGCATATCAAGAAGCTGATTAAACAGGATTATCATTACACAGGTGCACCTTCTGCTGGGGAAAATAAAATTCCACTCTAAAATGTGCAGTTTTGTCACACAAAATCCCACATATGTCTCAAGTTTTGAGGGAGCGTGAAATTGGTATTCTGACTGCAGGAATGTCCACCAGAGCTGTTGCCAGACAATTGAATGTTCATTTCTCTACCATAAACTGCCTCCGATGTTGTTTTAGAGAATTTGACAGTATGTCCAACTGGCCTCACAACCGCAGACCAGGGGTGTTTCTCAAAATGCATATACCATCGTGTTCCAGAGCACTCAAATTGGAGCATGAGACCGTCGGAGTATGAGTCCAAATATGCGAAACGGAGCACGGAGGGCACTTCTCGAATGCGTGCTCCGTTTGTACAAATTTTGAAGCATGCATCGATGCAAGCTTCAACGGAAAGTATGCAATGAAATAGGATGCAACCAACTAAAAAATGAAGAACATTTTCTTGAAATCATTATTTGAGCTGAAGAGAGAGTAAATACACTCCTACTTCGGAATGTTGCCTGACTACAATATTGTATATTGATACGTTAATAAATACATGCTGTGTTCATGTTGGCATGGTTACCTGCCTACAATACCCACTGTAGTGTGTGTAGGTCGCAAGCCCATAGTAAGTCAATAGAGCTAACTGGCTAGCTACTACTGTTAGCTAGCCAGATAGCCACAACGAATTGTTAGCTAGCTACCCACAAAGAATTGACGTCTACCTTCGATAACATTGGTTTTAGGTCATTTTTGCCTGTTATACTATCTGGTTAGCTACATTATTACGATTCACATATAGCTAGCTGATGGTTATGAAGTAAAACGTTTGCTTTGTGTATATCTTGTTTCATCTCTATTGCCACTGTCTTGGTTAGAAGGAAGGTTCAGTAAATTGGTAAATCCATAGTAAGTCAATAGGGCTAACTGACTAGTCACGAATAATTGTTAGCTAGCTACCCACGAAGAATTGACATCTACTGTACCTTGCATAACATTCGTTTTAGGTTATGTTTGCCTAGCTAGATTACAAGGATTCGCATAAATCCAGCTGATAATTATGAAGCAAAATGTTGGCTTTGTGTATATCTTGTTTGGTCTCTATTGTTGCCATTGTCTTAGCTGGAAGACAGTTTGGTGAATGGGGAGAAGCAAGTGCTTCTCAAATGCAATGTTTTATCCGTTCTCCACACTCTCGTCCTGACAAGAACATACTCAAAATAACGTCCTCGGAGAATGCATTTAGCGCATGAGAGTGCGGAGCACCGTGGTATACATATTGAAAAAAACAGGTGTATGGCGTCGTGTTGATCCGCGGTTTGCTGATGTCAACGTTGTGAACAGACTGCCCAGTGGTGGCTGTGGGTTATGGTATGTGCAGGCATAAACTACGGACAACGAACACAATTGCATTTTATCAATGCCCATTTAAACGCATAGAGATGCCGTGATGAGATCCTGAGGCCCTTTGTGAGGCCTATTTTGTTAATTAGGTATGTGTATATCTGTATTCCCAGTCATGTGAAATTCTTATATTAGGGCCTTATGAATGTATTTGAATTGACTGATTTCCTTAAATGAACTGTAACTCGGTAAAACCTTTGAAATGATTGCATATTGTGTTTATATTTTTCTTCTGTGTAGTTTGATGATCTTCTGTGAGGAAGTAATGATTATGTACATTTTGTGTACATGTTTGAATTTTATTAAGTTTTAGGTATCCAAAGTGGTAGTTATGTCTGTATGTAGTCAGATTCTACAACTGAATATGAGAATATCTGTGTCCCGGGTAGAACCCTATTCCCTGTGTAGTCCACTACTTTTGACCAGAGCCCTGGTCAGGGGTGGTGCCCTATATGGGGAATGGTTAGGCATTTGGGACGTATCCTAAAATACAATTTTACAACAATCAAGCAGCATCATCAGGTTCTAGCACCATCAGTAGTCTTCTAAACACTTTAGTGTCGCACATTTCCTGCAACTTTCCCAAAATTCTCTGGTTTTCCAAAAATGCAGGGTTTCTGGAAATTTTGGGAAAGTTACTGGAATTTTGCAACACTTAGCCACTCCCAGTAGCACTCTCAGACTCTAGCCAATTATCTTTGAGCCACATGGTGGTTGTATGTAAGTGTTATGTAATGCAATGTTTTTAGATTTTAGATGTGTTATTGTTAGACCACTCATTTTACCTAATGTTAGGAGGCTGTGTGTTATACTCAGGCTCTTCAGTGTCAATCTAACATTGTATTTATTTGTACTTTTGTCCCAGTGCCAGTCTTTTTGTGCTATCATGCCAACTTAATGGAGTTGGCAAGAGCACAAACATATCTGGGACCAGACTCATTTTGTTAGGCTCCAGCGTGAAAAAGTGCAATATGTCTAAGAGCATTTTCCATTTTCCCTCCCTCCCTCCCTCCCTCCCATCCTCCCTCCTTTCTTTCCATTTATTTCAAATACGATTCTATTATCAAGTCAAACATTTAATTGGTTGTAGCTGTTCTTCATGGTCCCTCCCACTGCCCTCTCATTTTGATTTGATTGGTTGTATTATGACGGAGATGACTGAGATGTGGTTGTCCCACCTAGCTATCTTAAGATGAACTGTGAACTTAAGATGAACTGTAAGTTCCTCTGGATAAGTGTGTCTGCATTTAATTACTAAAATCTAAATGTATTATCAGAATAACTGGGTTGTTTTAAGGGATGGTGTTGTCTCTCTGTGATGATAAGTGTATTGTATAAAGTATTCTTCCTTCCTTCCTTCCTTCCGGGCCACACTTGCATCATCTTCTCAGAAGACATGGTTTCCATGGTGACTGCATTGTCTGGGCGTACAGCGATAAAGTACCTGGGTTGGCAGTCCTCTTACATCACGCTAACTTAAGTTTGAAAAGGCAAGAAAAAATAGTATTGCTGTGATTCCAGTGTGGGTGGATAGAGGAAGGAGAAAGGAAATGTGAGAGTGACTACAGATGGTCTGGTCACCTGTACCATTCACTCCTCCCTCCATGCCAGGGTAAGGGTGAGGACAAGATGGCCACTATCTTTACCGGAACCATTATGTGCCTGCCCTACAGCCAGCCTTTGCCTATAGCACCACCTCTCCCTTTCAGAATCAGATAGTGATGTGATATGGCTGTTTGTCTGTCTATGAAGTCCCACAAGGATATTGGAGGCAATGAAAGTATTGTACAGCCTGGTGTTTGGAAATTACAATGACCATAGGACTTGGCAAGACAGCAGAAACAGATATGGGTCCAGGCTAAGCATTTTGCGGACAAGATAGAAATATTGAAGAAATACCTGTGAGAAAATACATAAGTAGGCAATTACAACAACACGATGACAGATGTTTTCTGCAACAAGAAGCTTTAAAATGGGATGTGAGTGTTACAAATACAAAATGGCAGAGCGAATCAAATTAAATCCATTGGAAATGGTGTAATATGTCAGCCTACATTAGCTGAGAGGACTGAAGCAGTTGTATTAGCTAAACAAGTTGCTTTTTCAGCAGCCAGTCCCTCAGAGGCTGTAGCTAATTAAGTTCAAACAAGTTATACAGCATGCATATCAGGAGGCTGCCAATTCTTATCTTCAATTGGCTTCCAATGGCTACAAAGTGTTTGTGAAGTCTGTAGTGGAAATGTTGGAAAAGCATCAAGAACTGCATGTGGCCAGCTGGGTTCAAACCCCAGGTCTCCTGGGTGCAACAAGACTTTGCTATCCCACTGAGCGAAACGCCTATGTCTTCTGTCTGTGAAGCCACATCAACACAGGAGCCACACAGGTTGTGATGCTGAATAGACCCAACATCAGTGCTGAATCCACAAACAGCGTTAGCGCTAACTGCGGTACTGTCCATGGTGCTGAACCAAGAGTCAAACACATTGCATATATTTATTTTTTATATTTGATTGCATATGCAATCAACAAGCCATACGATGATAATACTCTTAGCCTAATAAAGCCAGGTGTTATGTGGCAGAAAAGCGTAAGCAGCTGTGTTTGCAAGGGCCTAAATAACTACAAGCGAAGGACTGTGCAGAAGAAATTGTCGTCCGAGATTCAGAGATGTGGCACACAACACGTGCCGCACGAGGTCAGCTGCATAGGCTACAACTGTGCAGAATAATTACGTGGGGCAAATTATGTATATGGTCCACTAAGTAGGCTACATAATATTGAATGACCATCATCAAGCGTTACCATTGACAAGACACCCAACCCCACAATTGAAACCACTCCCCTTGCCTTTCATTATTGGTTGAGAGGATCAGATAGCACAAAAACGTTTTTCCTAATGGCTGTCACCTTTGTCAGTTAGCCAACATGAAACGTCGATTTCTGAAGGGGGCTCATTAGTTTGAGGGGGGACATGTAGCTGTAGGGTTCTTATCATATCGCTTTAAAAAAATTGTTGGAACATAAAACGATAATGTTTAGTAGCCTAATATCCTAAATGATATACAGTATCAATAAGATCCTGGTATCAATATTGAAAAATATTTCTAATTCATAATGACAGCATCTGTAAAATGCTTCACCCTGAATTATTCTAATAAGGACATATATGACATAATGAAACCCTGGGGCATTACAGACGTTTAATATGTCGAATTGTCAGTGTTTAATATGTGATATTTCGTGTTTCTCGGGACTGTATACATTTTTATGTAAATGCAATGTGATAATGTATGACAATTAGCCACTAGATGTATAAAACCGTATACATTACAGAGCACTGGGCCTTATTAAGATCAAATACGATTCTAACGCCCTCGAAATCCATTATATTGAAAATTAAATAGACTTATATGCAATTCTTTCACTTTTCCTGGACACCGATTCTACTCGAAATGAGCCGACAAAAACAAATGAGATTTTCACCCGGATCGAATGAGTGAAATGGGCCTATACATGATAAAAACAGAGTGACTACAAATTACCTTGCGTTTTACCGTACGTTTTTCCCATGCATGCATCTACAATACCATCCAACGAAAGGATTGGGAGTGATTTTTTTACGCACACATCGAAAAAACTTCACTATTTACACATTTACTGAGTCAGTACTGCTCTATATCATACATATCAGCATTGATCTTGAATAAATCAAATAGAAATGTACCTTTTCCTACAGTTAATTCCTCTCCATCACCTTTCAGAGACAGCAACTCCATTCACACCAGTCAAGCATCCTGCGCTGTCATTGGGCAGTGGACACGCGCTCTCTCTCGCTACCTACTACAGAGCAGCACAGTCTGATTTAAAGGGACAGTCAAAAGAGAGCAGAGTATTGAACCATCGAAACGTGACTGTGTAATCCCAATATAGAAATCTAATTTTTCAACTCACAAATTCATCAGACTTAATCATTAACCTCCCTGCTTTTTATGGTCACCATCCTCACGGGTATAATATGGGGTGTGTAGGTTTAACAACTTATTTAGTTAGTTGAGGAATTGTTTGGTAACTGGCTGATGTAGTTTGCCAACCCCCACCATCCCCAATATTATCTAGTCTAATTTCACAGCCACTGTGCCATCAATCACCATTATGCACCATTAACTACTGTGTTTAACCAGAGATTACAGTTCATCCAGGCTTGTCATCCCCTATAACTCTTATCATTTGTGTGCTGATTTTATGACCTTTTTTTTAGTGCGCTATATAGGGAATAGTGGGGCTCAGTGGGGAGGTGTAGGTATCGGGAGTATCCTCATTTCAGGAACATGCCTCTGGACGTAGGAGAATATTTTGTTCTTGAATGGAATAAACCCATGTCCCCTGGGGGGAAACTTTTCAGTTGTTCTGGGAATGGATGGAGTTTGGATGAAGACAGATGTTTACCACCCACTGTAGCAGGTAGACCATTGGGAGAGAAAATAGAACAGAAGAGAGTGATGCAGTGAAGAACAGGAATCTTCTCAAAGCAAGCCATGCCTGAAGCAGATAGAATTGTTCGGATAGGATTATCTTTTTATTGTATTTACATTTTTCATTTTAGTCATTTAGCAGACGTTCTTATCCAGAATGACTTACAGTTAGTGCATTCATCTTCAGATAGCTAGGTGGGACAACCACACCTTCAGATAGCTAGGTGGGACAACCACACCTTCAGATAGCTAGGTGGGACAACCACATCTTCAGATAGCTAGGTGGGACAACCACATCTCCAGATAGCTAGGTGGGACAACCACACCTTCAGATAGCTAGGTGGGACAACCACACCTTCAGATAGCTAGGCGGGACAACCACATCTTCAGATAGCTAGGTGGGACAACCACATCTCCAGATAGCTAGGTGGGACAACCACACCTTCAGATAGCAAGGTGGGACAACCACATCTCCAGATAGCTAGGTGGGACAACCACACCTTCAGATAGCTAAATGGGACAACCACATCTTCAGATAGCTAGGTGGGACAACCACATCTTCAGATAGCTAGGTGGGACAACCACATCTTCAGATAGCTAGGTGGGACAACCACATCTTCAGATAGCTAGGTGGGACAACCACATCTTCAGATAGCTAGGTGGGACAGCCACATCTTCAGATAGCTAGGTGGGACAGCCACATCTTCAGATAGCTAGGTGGGACAACCACATCTCCAGATAGCTAGGTGGGACAACCACATCTCCAGATAGCTAGGTGGGACAACCACATCTCCAGATAGCTAGGTGGGACAACCACATCTCCAGATAGCTAGGTGGGACAACCACATCTCCAGATAGCTAGGTGGGACAACCACATCTCCAGATAGCTAGGTGGGACAACCACATCTCCAGATAGCTAGGTGGGACAACCACATCTCCAGATAGCTAGGTGGGACAACCACATCTCACATGTGTGGTGCTGGTTAAGTGTTCTTTTATTATTTATGATTATTTTTGGGGATTGGGTTGAGCGGGAGCTGCCCTCCCGTAGGGGTGGGACGGCCAAGAGACCTGAGGTGGCAGAACGGAGTGCTCGGGTTGGGATGTAGGGTTTGAGCATAGCCTGAAGGTAGGGAGGGGCAGTTCCTCTTGCTCCTCCATAAGTAAGCACCCTGGTCTTGTAGTGAATGTGAACTTCAACTGGAAGCTAGTGGAGGGTGCGGAGGAGCGAGGTGACATGAGAGAACTTGGGAAGGTTGAAAACCAGGTGTGCTGCTGCGTTCTGGATAAATTGCAGGGGTTTGATGGCACAAGCGGGGAGTTCAGCCAACAGCAAATTGCCATAGTCCAGATGGGAGATGACAAGTGTCTGGATTAGGACCTGCGCAGCGTCCTGTGTGAGGTAGGTTCGCACTCTACGGACGTTGTAGTTCATGAACCTGCAGGAGCGTCACTGCTTTGATGTTTGCATAGAATGACAGAGTGTTGTCCAGGGTCACGGTTCTTTGCACTCTGGGAGGGCGACACTGTACAGTTGACAACCGTGATGTCGAGGTTTTTGAGCAGGCACGCCTTCCCCGGGAGGAACAGCAGTTCTGTCTTGTCGAGTTGAGCGTGAGGTGGGTCTACATCCAAGTTAAGATATCTGCCAGTCACACAGAGATGCATGTCGCCAACTGGGTGTCAGAAGGGGAAAGAAGAAAAGTAGTTGAGTGTCATCCGCACAGCAATTATAGGAGAGACCATGTGAGGATATAACAGAGCCGAGTGACTTGGTGTATAGAAAGAAGAGGAGAGGGCCTAGAACCGAGCCAAGGGGGACACCAGTAGTGAGAGTATGTGGTGCAGACACAGATCCTCTCCACATCACCTGGTAGGAGCGGCGTGCCAGGTAGGATGCAATCCAAGTTCACGGTGTCAAAGGCAGTGGATAGATCTAGGAGGATTAGAACAGAGGAGATAGAGTCAGCTTTGGCAGTGCAGAGAGCCGCTGTGACACAAAGAAGAGCAGTCTCGGTTGAGTGACCCGTCTTGAAGCTAGGTTAGGTTCAAGAAGATCATTTTGAGAGAGATAATGAGAAAGTTGATCAGACAGCACACTCAAGTGTTTTGGAAGAAAAAGAAAGTAGGGACACAGGTCTATAGTTTTTTGTGTGGTTCCTTGAGGAGGCACCGTATTACCTATATAGTGCACTACATTGGACCAGAACCATTGGTGCCATTATGACACCGATGAAGCACAATCAACACACAATACAATCTGGTTGTTTGTTTATGTGGCATAGGTGGTTGTTAACGTGTGTGTATGCGAGGTGTAGCTATAGAATGGTGAAATAGGTGGTTCCTCTATGGGTCGGTGTTGGGTGTGTTACCTGGCTGTGGGGGTCTCCGTTCTATAACCCAGTGAATCAGCCAACGACTCTCTCTCTTAGAATCAAAGAGCCTTAGAGCCCTGCCTTCAGTGACTTGGAATCATTAATCACATGATGGATTCTCCCATCGTCATGGTGATGGCAGCCCAGGTTCCATCCTTCCTGTGAACAGCCAGCTCTGACTGGTAAATTAAGTGGCCATCGCCACGGCGACCCAGCACACTGTAAATCGATCTGAGTGGATTACATTTACATCGCACATCATGACATCACTATGAGGTGTGCATTCCACCCAGAGAAGAATAGTATCACTAAACCTTACAGGCTCTTCTGTGGATGTGAGTGATGTTAATGTTGAAAGAAAAAAAATTCCCCTCAGTACAGCCCCACCCATCTGTTATAGACATGCACATGCTCGCAACTGTGCTGCAAACACTGATGATGAATGTGGGTGACAGGCTCAAGAGAGAAGATCATCAGAACCATTATGCACACACGAATGCGCACACACACATGGAGAGATACCTGTTCATTAATTACACATTCATTCATTCATTGTCCTGTTTCTATATAGTCAGGTCAGAATTTTCTTTAGCTCCCCTCTATGCAGTGTGTGCATCCCAGATGGCACCCTATTCCCTATATAGTGCACTACTTTTGACCAGGGCCATAGGGCACTATATAGGAAAAAGTGTTCAATTTGGTACGCAGACAGTGAGATTTTGCAGTGTACCCCTGATAATATTCAGTTATTTTTCTCTTGCCAGAGATGACTATCAACACATTACAGAGAGCCATTGATCCTTCTTGCAGTCCAGACAGCAATGATTCCCATTTCCCTCTTCCCTCTTAAGAAAGTGTGGAGGAAAGGGGAGAAGGGAGGGGGGTATTGATTATGCAGTCTAGAAGAATCTCACGCATGCCATGCACATTGGAAGGGCCGGGGTCTGTGACTGGCATGTTGGAGAGCAAAACCAGAGTGTGCATTCATTCATTTCTCTCTTCACCCTCCTTTTTCATTTGTCATCCCTTCCTTTTTTACTTACTAATGTTAGTGTAACTGTAATTCATTTAGACATAATGCTGCTGGCTGATTCACAGTCTGTGGCTGATTCAATCTGCTCTCTGTTGGCCTCTGCTTGTTGACTGGGTCACGCACCAGAACATCAATGGTTCATCAATGACAGGTTCTTCTGAATACATTTTTCACCGAGCAATTCTCAGCAGGTTCTCTTGGGTATAAATGATCTTATAATTATTTTCAGTAATCAGTTATAATGAGGGGATAAACACTCAACTAATCACACATCTGAAAACTCAACTTCCTGGTTTCTCTTCTGCATCTGAAGCAAGCTGTTGTCATCCCCTGTCTCACTGATAAAGAGGTGTGCTCTCCCACTGTCTGAATTGTTTATTTGGGTTCCCATTAGCTTTTGCAGAAGCAGCAGCTACTGTTCCTGGGGTCCACAAAAAAAAACACAAAATATGACAAGTAACAAAACATTGATCCACTGATAGACAAGGACATTCACACACATTTTAAATACAACGATATACAAACATTACAACTAAAAACAAATGTAAACAATACAATAAAACAATGATGTGTGTGTTGGTGTCTGTGTCTCCCCTTACAGTCCCTGCCGTACATGAAATGTTTCATCTTTTTTAATGTTACTGTTTGCTGAGTAATTGGAAATGGAAGGGAGTTCTATGTGATCATGGCTTTGTATAAATCTGTGCGTTGCTGTGAATTTATTTTGGACTTGGGCACTGTAAAGAGACCCCTGGAAACCAGGAAAAATTGTCATGCCTGTTGTGGATGTTAGTTCTGTATGTGCAGTTAAAGGCAAGCTGTGCTGCTCTGTTCTGAGCCAGCTGCAGCTTTGCTGAATCTTTTTTTGCTACACTTTTCTTTGCTGCACAGTAATTAAGATGGGACAAGACCTGAACAACTAATACGGTTGATCTTTGTGTCAAAACAGACAATAACAGACACACCCCTCCCTATATTTACAACAACTTTGTCAATATAACTTGACCATGATAATTGTACATCCAATGTCATACAGATGTTATAGGAGTTTAGCTTCCTCAAGGTTTTCAATGGTCATACCTGTCTTGTTTTGAACGCTTTGTACAAAATAATAAAATGCACTACGACAGGATATTTCTTAACGTAGCTCTTTATTAGCTAGATATAACTGTCATGTTCACGTGTCTCATACCATGATTAACTGACCATAGCCTCAACACCTGGGTGGTCTTAACCAATCATAGGCAGTAAAATGCATCCAATTACAATTCAGTATGTTTACACATATTAATATCACACCACCCTTTATGCACAACTCCAGTAAGACCAGTGGCAAATGACTTGTAAAAATATAGAAGAGTAACGGCCCAAGGCAGCTGCCATGAGAGACACCACACTGTACATACAGTATCTGATGTTAGAGAACAAACCCTGGGTTCTATTGCATAAATCATTCTCCAACCATTTGATGGTAGGTGATGTAAAGCCATAGCAAGTGAGTTTCTTCAATAACAATTTACGATCAGTAACATCAAAGGCTGCACTTAAATCTAACAATACAGATCCAACTATCATATTATTATCCATGTATTTTAACCAATCATCTGTCATCTGAGTCAGAACAGTACAAGTTGAGTGCCCTTCTCTTTATCCATGTTTAAAGTCAGTAGTTAACTTCCTTCCATGCCTGTGGACACACACCCTCATTTAGGCTTGAAGATAAAGCAAATAGGGGTGGCAATACAGTCTGCAACCATTCTCAATAGTTTCCCATCAATGTTGTCTATACCTGGTGGCTTATCATTATTAATGGATAACAATAGTTTTTCCACATCTCCCCCTAACTTGACTAATATCAAAACAGCCATTTTTGTATTTCATTATTAGATACATTTTAAAAAAATATGATGGTTCACTGAAATAGTAATTGACATGATTGGCAATATCGAAAGGTTTCGTTATAAATGACCCATCAACTGACTCATATCATTTAAGCTACTCAAAAGTATTTTTCCATTGTGTTTTATGTCATCTATTGTCACGTTCTGACCTTAGTTCTTTTGTTATGTCTTTGTTTTAGTATGGTCAGGGCATGAGTTGGGTGGGTAGTCTATGTTCTTTTTTCTAAGATTTGGTATTTCTGTGTTTGTCCTGGTATGGTTCTCAATCAGAGGCAGCTGTCAATCGTTGTCCCTGATTGAGAACCATACTTAGGCAGCCCGTTTTCACCCTTGAGTTGTGGGTGATTATACACTGCTCAAAAAAATAAAGGGAACACTAAAATAACACATCCTAGATCTGAATGAATGAAATATTCTTATTAAATACTTTTTTCTTTACATAGTTGAATGTGCTGACAACAAAATCACACAAAAAGGTATCAACCCATGGAGGTCTGGATTTGAAGTCACACTCAAAATTAAAGTGGAAAACTACACTACAGGCTGATCCAAATTTGATGTAATGTCCTTAAAACAAGTCAAAATGAGGCTCAGTAGTGTGTGTGGCCTCCACGTGCCTGTATGACCTCCCTACAACACCTGGGCATATTCCTGATGAGGTGGCGGATGGTCTCCTGAGGGATCTCCTCCCAGACCTGGACTAAAGCATCCGCCAACTCCTGGACAGTCTGTGGTGCAACGTGGCGTTGGTGGATGGAGCGAGACATGATGTCCCAGATGTGCTCAATTGGATTCAGGTCTGGGGAACGGGCGGGCCAGTCCATAGCATCAATGCCTTCCTCTTGCAGGAACTGCTGACACACTCCAGATGAGGTCTAGCATTGTCTTGCATTAGGAGGAACCCAGGGCCAACCGCACCAGCATATGGTCTCACAAGGGGTCTGAGGATCTCATCTCGGTACCTAATGGCAGTCAGGCTACCTCTGGCGAGCACATGGAGGGCTGTGCAGCCCTCCCAAAGAAATGCCAACCCACACCATGACTGATCCACCGCCAAACCGGTCATGCTGGAGGATGTTGCAGGCAGCAGAACGTTCTCCACGGCGTCTCCAGACTCGTCACATGTGCTCAATGTGAACCTGCTTTCATCTGTGAAGAGCACAGGGCGCCAGTGGCGAATTTACCAATCTTGGTGTTCTCTGGCAACTGCCAAACTTCCTGCACGGTGTTGGGCTGTAAGCACAAACCTGTGGACATCGTGTCCTCATACCACCTTCATGGAGTCTGTTTCTGACTGTTTGAGCAGACACATGCACATTTGTGGCCTGCTGGAGGTCATTTTGCAGGCCTCTGGCAGTGCTCCTCCTGCTCCTCCTTGCACAAAGGCAGAGGTAGCGGTCCTGCTGCTGGGTTGTTGCCCTCCTACGGCCTCCTCCACGTCTCCTGATGTACTGGCCTGACTCCTGGTAGCGCCTCCATGCTCTGGACACTATGCTGATAGACACAGCAAACCTTCTTGCCACATCTCGCATTGATGTGCCATCCTGGATGAGCTGCACTACCTGAGCCACGTGTGTGGGTTGTAGACTCCGTCTCATGCTACCACTAGAGTGAAAGCACCGCCAGCATTCAAAAGTGACCAAAACATCAGCCAGGAAGCATAGGAACTGAGAAGTGGTCTGTGGTCACCACCTGCAGAACCACTCAATTTTTGGGGGTGTCTTGCTAATTGCCTAGAATTTCCACCTGTTGTCTATTCCATTTGCACAACAGCATGTGAAATGTATTGTCAATCAGTGTTGCTTCCTAAGTGGACAGTTTGATTTCACAGAAGTGTGATTGACTTGGAGTTACATTGTGTTGTTTAAGTGTTCCCTTTATTTTTTTGAGCAGTGTACTTTCTGTTTAGTGTGTCTTGCACCTGATGGAGCTGTTTCGGTTGTGCTTTTTTGTTTGATGTTGTTCAGTTTAAATAAATAATAATAACACAGGTCCTCACCTTCTTCCACCGACGACCGTTACATATATCTTGGTTTGGTGATATTTCTTCTTCTTTTTGTTAAGTTTAGTCACAACATTTCTGTTTACGGTATGTCAACCAATCAGCTGAGCAGCCAGACTTGCCACCTCTTTTGCATAATTTCTTTGAACCATAAAATTGTTCAATTCATCATCAATCAAGGGAGCTCTAACAGTTCTCACAGTTAATTTCTTAACAGGTGCATGGTTGTCAACAATTGGCTTGAATCAATTTACATATACTTTGAGTACTGCATCTGGATTCACTTTCTCATACACATCAAACCAACATACATGTTTTACATCTTCAACAAAAGAGTCATGAGAACATTTTGTATGATATCTTACAAATGACTTTAGGCCCAACCTTTGGCACTTTGGCTTTCCTTGTTATTGCCCAATGTTATCGTAACTACAGTCAATGGGAACTGATATTGCTTTTGAGTAAAGCTCTGCAGCATTAGTGAACATATTATCAATACAAGTGGATGTCACAGATCCGACACTATTGGTATACACTCTAGTTGGTTGAGCTATAACCTGGGACATATTGCAGGCATTAGTCAGAGTTAGAAGTTTCTCTTGACAGGTCAGCTAGTTGCTAACCAGTCAATGTTTAGGTTACCCAGAAAATAGACCTCTCTGTTACCATCACACACACTATCAAACATTGCAGACATACAATATTATCCAAATACTGACTGCCAGCACCCCAAAATGTCTCTGACCACATAAAGCAACACCTCTCCCACAGGTATTCCTGTATTTTCTGCAGATGTTATATCCCTGTATTGCTATTGCTGTATCATCAAAGGAATTATCTAAATGAGTTTCAGAGATGGCCAGTATATGATATCAGATTTGAGGAAGCTATTGATTTCATGAACCCTATTTCTAAAGCTACATACATTAATCTGGGCTATTCTTGTCCCTTTCCTGGGTAACTTATCGGAGATAGACATAAAAAAAATAAGTAAAATAAAAACATTGTTTAGCTACACTTGTGTGTGTGAGAGATGTTGGGCTGAAGCTACTGACCCTCACTCTTTTCAGGCTTTTGGGAGGGAGGGTGGATAATGAGGTTATCGTAGTGGATGTAAGCAATGTCCCACGCTCTCTGGCAGCTTTCATAGTTGGGATAAGTTCTTTCCGCCTCTGGCGCTTAGCTTCAGAGAAGTCCTTGTTGAGAAAGATGTTGGTTCCTCTCAAGTTCTTGGCTCTGTCCAGAATAGCCATTTTGTCCTTGAATCTTAGGAACTGGACCACTATTGGCCTGGGTCTGTCACCTGGGCTGGTAACAGGTTTTCCAGACATATGGGCGTGCTCCACCTCAATCTTCCTATGACCAATCTGCAGGTTTTCGGTGATCATTTTTCTCACTTCCTCCTCAGACTCCGTCCAGGTCTCATGTGTCAACCTGTCTCAGAGCATTTCTTATTATGCTGTACGTAAATCTGAGAAATTCCATTTAGTATGATATGTTAAGTTTCGTATAATATGTATTAATTTGTAGATGTCCATCACCCATTTCGTATGATATGTACAAACTATTTTATGTTACCAATTTGCAAAACTTAATAATATATGTTACAAATTTGCAAAACGTATGATATGTTACAAATTCTATCTAGGTGGCTAACATTAGCTTGCTAGGCTAGATGTTAGGGTTCAGGGTTAAGGTTAAGTTTAGGAGTTAGCGTGTTTTAATCTAAGGTCGATGCCAGCAACCCCAAGGAAATCTATTAGCATATTACAAAAATCCCCATACAAATACATCAATTTAAACTAGAGATATGTTTTATGTCTCAATCCACCACATCCACCTATGTAACACTTCTGCAGGTGCATTGACAATGAATATCATATACAAATCTGATTCACTTTCTCATACACATCAACCAACATTGGCAAGGCACTTTGGCTTTCCTTGTTATCCCAATGTTATGTTGCTTTACAGTCAATGGGAACTGATATTGCTTTTGAGTAAAGCTCTGCAGCATTAGTGACAGAGCTAGAACAGTGATTGTCTGACCATGAGACATCCCAAAATCGCTCTTCTCATAAAATCATATGTAGCGTCCGAACGGTTTGGCCTACAAAACTATGACCCCCCTATGGAAAGATGACACTCTCACAAACACAACACATTATCACTACAGACAGAGTGAGTCAGAACACAAAGCATCATCACTACAGACAGAGTGAGTCAGAACCCAACACATCATCACTACAGACAGGGTGAGTCAGAACACAAAGCATCATCACTACAGACAGGGTGAGTCAGAACACAAAGCATCATCACTACAGACAGGGTGAGTCAGAACACAACACATCATCACTACAGACAGGGTGAGTCAGAACACAAAGCATCATCACTACAGACAGGGTCAGAACACAACACATCATCACTACAAACAGAGTGAGTCAGAACCCAACACATCATAACTACAGACAGGGTGAGTCAGAACCCAACACATCATCACTACAGACAGGGTGAGTCAGAACACAAAGCATCATCACTACAGACAGGGTGAGTCAGAACACAACACATCATAACTACAGACAGGGTGAGTCAGAACACAAAGCATCATCACTACAGACAGAGTGAGTCAGAACACAACACATCATCACTACAGACAGGGTGAGTCAGAACACAAAGCATCATCACTACAGACAGGGTGAGTCAGAACCCAACACATCATAACTACAGACAGGTGAGTCAGAACACAACACATCATCACTACAGACAGGGTGAGTCAGAACACAAAGCATCATCACTACAGACAGGGTGAGTCAGAACACAACGCATCATCACTACAGACAGGGTGAGTCAGAACACAACACATCATCACTACAGACATGAGTCAGAACACAACACATCACACTACAGACAGGGTGAGTCAGAACCCAACACATCATAACTACAGACAGGGTGAGTCAGAACACAACACATCATCACTACAGACAGGGTGAGTCAGAACCCACAATCATAACTACAGACATGAGTCAGAACACAACACATCATCACTACAGACAGGGTGAGTCAGAACACAACACATCATAACTACAGACAGGGTGAGTCAGAACCCAACACATCATCACTACAGACAGGGTGAGTCAGAACACAACACATCATCACTACAGACAGGGTGAGTCAGAACACAACACATCATCACTACAGACAGGGTGAGTCAGAACCCAACACATCATAACTACAGACAGGGTGAGTCAGAACACAACACATCATCACTACAGACAGGGTGAGTCAGAACACAACGCATCATCACTACAGACAGGGTGAGTCAGAACACAACACATCATCACTACAGACAGAGTGAGTCAGAACCCAACACATCATAACTACAGACAGGGTGAGTCAGAACACAACACATCATCACTACAGACAGGGTGAGTCAGAACACAACACATCATCACTACAGACAGGGTGAGTCAGAACCCAACACATCATAACTACAGACAGGGTGAGTCAGAACACAAAGCATCATCACTACAGACAGGGTGAGTCAGAACACAAAGCATCATCACTACAGACAGGGTGAGTCAGAACACAACACATCATCACTACAGACAGGGTGAGTCAGAACACAACACATCATCACTACAGACAGGGTGAGTCAGAACCCAACACATCATAACTACAGACAGGGTGAGTCAGAACACAAAGCATCATCACTACAGACAGGGTGAGTCAGAACACAACATCATCATACAGACAGGGTGAGTCAGACACAACACATCATCACTACAGACAGGGTGAGTCAGAACACAACACATCATAACTACAGACAGGGTGAGTCAGAACACAACACATCATCACTACAGACAGGGTGAGTCAGAACACAACACATCATCACTACAGACAGGGTGAGTCAGAACACAACACATCATCACTACAGACAGGGTGAGTCAGAACACAAAGCATCATCACTACAGACAGAGTGAGTCAGAACCCAACACATCATAACTACAGACAGGGTGAGTCAGAACCCAACACATCATAACTACAGACAGGGTGAGTCAGAACACAAAGCATCATCACTACAGACAGGGTGAGTCAGAACACAACACATCATCACTACAGACAGGGTGAGTCAGAACACAACACATCATCACTACAGACAGGGTGAGTCAGAACACAACACATCATAGTCACTACAGACAGGGTGAGTCAGAACACAACACATCATCACTACAGACAGGGTGAGTCAGAACACAACACATCACACTACAGACAGGGTGAGTCAGAACACAACACATCATCACTACAGACAGGGTGAGTCAGAACACAACACATCATCACTACAGACAGGGTGAGTCAGAACACAACACATCATCACTACAGACAGGGTGAGTCAGAACACAACACATCATCACTACAGACAGGGTGACCCAACACATCATAACTACAGACAGGGTGAGTCAGAACACAACAGATCATCACTACAGACAGGGTGAGTCAGAACACAAAGCATCATCACTACAGACAGGGTGAGTCAGAACACAACACATCATCACTACAGACAGGGTGAGTCAGAACACAACACATCATAACTACAGACAGGGTGAGTCAGAACCCAACACATCATCACTACAGACAGGGTGAGTCAGAACACAAAGCATCATCACTACAGACAGGGTGAGTCAGAACACAAAGCATCATCACTACAGACAGGGTGAGTCAGAACACAACACATCATCACTACAGACAGGGTGAGTCAGAACACAACACATCATAACTACAGACAGGGTGAGTCAGAACACAAAGCATCATCACTACAGACAGGGTGAGTCAGAACACAAAGCATCATAACTACAGACAGGGTGAGTCAGAACACAACACATCATCACTACAGACAGGGTGAGTCAGAACACAACACATCATCACTACAGACAGAGTGAGTCAGAACACAACACATCATAACTACAGACAGGGTGAGTCAGAACACAACACATCATCACTACAGACAGGGTGAGTCAGAACACAAAGCATCATCACTACAGACAGGGTGAGTCAGAACACAAAGCATCATCACTACAGACAGGGTGAGTCAGAACACAACACATCATCACTACAGACAGGGTGAGTCAGAACACAACACATCATCACTACAGACAGGGTGAGTCAGAACACAAAGCATCATCACTACAGACAGGGTGAGTCAGAACACAAAGCATCATAACTACAGACAGGGTGAGTCAGAACACAACACATCATCACTACAGACAGGGTGAGTCAGAACACAAAGCATCATCACTACAGACAGGGTGAGTCAGAACACAACACATCACCCACTGGGGTTAGCAGCGCAGAGCAGAGGGGCTGGTGAGTATCGGATGTGGGGCTGACTGTGTCCCTTGGGTTTCAGGAACGGGCTATGATGACTCAAACATCACAACGTTAAGGCATGTCATCAACTTACAATATGTGGGTCAAACTTCTGGGGCTAGAAGATTTAACACTGTTTGAGCCATTTGGCCGAGCCATTTGGCCAATCCATTATTCTGCCCAATCAGGGTTCAAACCAAGGTCTCCTGCACAGGACAAGACTGTTAGCCTACGGAGTTGATTAAAAAACTATGCTCATTTGTTTGGTAAGAGATGGATGATGGATCTTTTAAAGGTACCCGGTGTCCTATATAGGGCCGTACCAAGGCATGTACGCTCCACCACTGCTATGGTCATTGTCAATGTGGTTCCCTGGACCACAACTCGACCAACAGTCACCACCACCATCAAGATAACTCACCATGTTGACAATATTTTTATCCAGCAAGTATAAGTGAGTAGTGCAGGGTTCCCCGAACTTGGTCCTTGGGACCACAAAGGCGTGCGCACCTTTTGGTTTGTTCCCTAACACTACACAACTGGTTCAACTGATCCAAGTTTGATGATTAGTTGATTATTTTAATCAGCTGTGGAGTGCTAGGTCAAATGCCAAAACGTGCACACCTTGGGTTCTGAGGACCAAGTTCGGGGAACCCTGCACTACTCACTTATACTTGCTGGATAAAAATATTGTCAACATGGTGAGTTATCTTGATGGTGGTGGTGACTGTTGGTCGAGTTGTGGTCCAGGGAACCACATTGACAATGACCGTAGCAGTGGTGGAGCGTACATGCCTTGGTACAGCCCTATATAGGACACCGGGGATCTTCAACATCCTGGGGCTACAGTATTGTAGGGAGTATTGGAGTGTGTCTGTTTACATTCAACAATATGGATGACTAGTTTTAACATCAATATTAACTTGGCTCTTCAGATTACAACCCAATAGATATTTTTAAATATTGAAAGTATATAAAAAAACTATATGTAAGATGTTTTAATATACACTGCTCAAAAAAATAAAGGGAACACTAAAATAACACATCCTAGATCCGCATGAATGAAATATTCTTATTAAATACTTTTTTCTTTACATAGCTGACAAAATCACCCCAAAATGATCAATGGAAATCAAATTTATCAACCATGGAGGTCTGGATTTGAAGTCACACTCAAAATTAAAGTGGAAAACTACACTACAGGCTGATCCAACTTTGATGTAATGTCCTTAAAACAAGTCAAAATGAGGCTCAGTAGTGTGTGTGGCCTCCATGTGCCCTCCCTACAACGCCTGGGCATGGTCCTGATGAGGTGGCGGATGGTCTCCTGAGGGATCTCCTCCCAGACCTGGACTAAAGCATCCACCAACTCCTGGACAGTCTGTGGTGCAACGTGGCGTTGGTGGATGGAGCGAGACATGATGTCCCTGATGTGCTCAATTGGATTCAGGTCTGGGGAACGGGCGGGCCAGTCCATAGCATCAATGCCTTCCTCTTGCAGGAACTGCTGACACACTCCAGCCACATGAGGTCTAGCATTGTCTTGCATTAGGAGGAACCCAGGGCCAACCGCACCAGCATATGGTCTCACACGGGGTCTGAGGATCTCATCTCGGAACCTAATGGTAGCGCCTCCATGCTCTGGACACTACGCTGACAGACACAGCAAACCTTCTTGCCACAGCTCGCATTGATGTGCCATCCTGGATGAGCTGTACTACCTGAGCCACTTGTGTGGGTTGTAGACTCCGTCTCATGCTACCACTAGAGTGAAAGCACCGCCAGCATTCAAAAGTGACCAAAACATCAGCCAGGAAACGCAGGAACTGAGAAGTGGTCTGTGGTCACCACCTGCAGAACCACTCCTGTATTGGGGGTGTCTTGCTAATTGCCTATAATTTACACCTGCTGTCTATTCCATTTGCACAACAGCATGTGAAATGTATTGTCAATCAGTGTTGCTTCCTAAGTGGACAGTTTGATTTCACAGAAGTGTGATTGACTTGGAGTTACATTGTGTTGTTTAAGTGTTCCCTTTATTTTTTTGAGCAGTGTATTTTAGATGCAAAAAAATACTTTACATAATGAGCTCACCTACATCGAGGTCAACATAGAACTGGGTTGTTTCTGGCTCCACTTGTAATCCTGTAACCGACCAGACGGGGACAGTCTTGGTCTGTGGCTTGTGATTGTGGTTACCATAGTTCCCAGCGCAGCGTTTTCATTCACACCCACAGCTACGCAGGATCTGTAGACTGGGTCATGTTCATTCACCTGAGTCACTTGAGAGTAGCTGGGATGGGCATGGTAGCTGGGAAAAATGGTGTTGTGGAAAATGGTAAAGGAGGGGAGTGGACACACACAAAGGAGTATGAAAGAGAAGAGAAGAAAATAGTAGAGAAGAGAGAACAGTTGAGACACAGGGGACAGTAGGACTGTACTGAAGACACTATAAGAGGCTGCTGCCACTCAGACCGATGTCATTGACACCCAGAACAGAGACTGTGATGATTGCCTTGGAACTGACCATGTGGACGACGGGGTTGCAGGTCACCGCCAATAGACAGGTCTGACTCAAAGAGGGGCAGGACTCCATGACCACATTATAGGTGGTTTTGATGATGTAGTACAGGCTTAACTGAATGACAACAGAGACAAAATGTAACATGGAATTTGATTGAATAGTTTGGGGTATGTATGGCCTCATCTCCTAGGAATGCTCATCAGAGCCAGATGTGGATGACAGGTTGCTGGGCAGCTGGTGTCACTACTTCCGCCGAAGTCGGTTCCTCTCCTTGTTCGGGCTGCGTTCGACGGTCGACGTCACCAATATTCTAGCAATCGCTGATCCACCTTTCATTTTCCATTTGTTTTGTCCTGTTTTCAAGCACACCTGGTTTACATTCCCTCATTACGTGATGTGCATATAACCCTCTGTTCCCCCTAAGTCTGTGTGTGGAATTGTTTGTTGTAAATTGTTTGTGAACTTCAGACTGGTTTGCGACGGGTTATTTCAACCCGTATTTTGTTGTTCTGCGTGCAGTTTGTATTGCCTCATTAAACTGCTCCGGGAGTTACCCATTTCTGCTCTCCTGCGCCTGACTTTCCTGCAGACAGTTACGCACCTCTCACAGCTGGCATCGAAAAAAATGATTTGATGAAACATTGAATCAGGTTTTTACTGCTAAAGCCCATAGAAACGCTTTGAATAACACATTCATAAACAGACAGTCAGAAAATGTACAATAAGGAAAAAGGTGTCTGTCCTATATCTGAGAGATATAAGAAAAATATTAGTTTTTTGTTTGGCCACTTTATTTTTAGCACATTTTACCCCATATTTTACAGCCTAGTACTGGTTACCGTTAGACAAATTAGAACAGATCATTATTCGTGTTCCTGAGAGTCTACCCTTTCGATATTGGTGACATATTAGTTTGTAGCTCCAACGGTTCAGTCTGGACAGTCTGTTTTGTGGAAGACCTCTTTGAAATGAGGACGTCCGCGAAAGAGAGTTCAGACAAAGCTTGTTGATGTCATATAGCTAAACAATCGACACTGTCGTGTTCGCGAGAGTCTCCCCTTTCAATATTGGTGACATATTAGTTTGTAGCTCACACTTTTCAGGTTTTAAAGACAATTTCATGACAATTTTCCTGTCCTGATGCTCTCATGTGTCGAAAAAGGACGCTTTCACAAATCTCATGTTATTGGAATAGGCGCAAACTTTATATCGGCGGAGAAATAGGATTGAGCGGCATCCATTACAAGATAAAGTTATGTCAATCTCTAGCCTTAACACACGGGGAGCTATTCAATATTCAAAATATCCACTCTAGGGGGTGTGATATGCTTACTGTGACGAGCCATTCAGACCAGCCTTCCTGATTGAACTTATGCAAACTACATGACCCTGACTATCAACACTCAATGGAAAGTATAGTTCAAATTACAACTGGATTTGATGTTGTTGACCCTGCATGATGTGTTCATAACATTGATATTCTGTACTGTTATAGAGTGGCCACATTGCACAGGATTAAATGATGAATAAAAAGGAGGGATAGGACATGCTTACCTTATTTCACTCAGTAACATCACGCGTAGACAGAAGTGAGGTTGTTACTCTGGTTGATGGTAAAGCCTAAGGTGTAGTTGGAAGGACTATGTAGTCGTATGTCAGCACAGACATTTGACACAACATGAACACTTGTGACCAAAGCGAATGGCCAACTATTCTCCTGGATAGAAACAAACTGGCATTGCTTCCTAGAAGGAAAGAAGATGGGGGAATCGGGAGGCAGCAATGGAATGAGAGATTAATTGGAGCCGGCAGGTAGCCTAGTGGTTAGGGTGTTGGACTAATAACCGAAAGGTTGCAAGATCGAATCCTCGAGCTGACAAGGTAAAAATCTGTTGTTCTGGCCCTGAACAAGGCAGTTAACCCACTGTTCCCCAGTAGGCCATCATTGACTTGCCTAGTTAAATAAAGGTCAAATAAAATTATGAGAGATTGCCATGACTAATGCAGGCACTTTATCTCTTGATCCCCATTTCTCTGATATCAGCAGTATGTTGTATTCACAACTATCACTAGATTAGTGAAAGACAAAAGAACACCTGCTCTCTCCCTAGATATGGTTCCTGCACAAACACAGGGCCCTGTGGCATTAACAGTCAGAAAACAGGTTTGTTTGAGCTAAGAGACAATTGATCCAACCCAACCTCAGGTTTTGTATTGGATTTACTGTACTGTAAAATAATCAGTAACCAGGAAAATGTAGCTCAGTTGCAGTTGAGAAACCAGTTGGAAACGGACTTTCTTTCACTTCAAAATGACAATGTTTATCAACACTGGCTTTTGAACTGTAGAATGAAAGGAAACACATCGAACACACCTCCATCCTCAGCAGACAAACAGAGATCTTTCCACTGGCTGTCTTGACTGTTCTGCCTAGACAGTGACAAGCCAACACAGCCTCTATGAGTAAAGCCCTGTCTTATCAGAACAGTCTCTTAAAAATGTCTGGGATCTGTGAATTTCTTCTCTTAACTCACTGAGCCTCTCTCCTAATCCTTCTGTCTCTGCTCACCTAAAGCACAGGCAGATGAAAACTACCAAGTGAAGGCTGTTGTAAAGTCAATTGAACTTACAGCCAAGTAGAGTTGCAAAGCTACCTTTAATTTAGCAAATTTACCAGAATTGTTGGTCATTTAGATTTGAATAACATAACAAAAATGTGTATTCATATATATAGTATTCCTTTTTATATCTGTGTCCATATTGTCCATTTGTTTCTTGTGGTCCATATGGTTTAAGAGAAAATAGCCAAAATAATGGTATTCATTAAGTTAATGGGATATATTTTGGATAAAGTTACAGTTTTGTCATTGCAATGTTATTTAAATAATCTTATTTGATTATCTAATATATTCTACATGTGGTAAGGATACACAGAGGGACAGATATAATTACAGACCCTGTGGTTGTAAAGAGTACACTAATAATCATGATGATGATGGTGGCAGGTGTATGTAACTGGCGGGAATAAACTGTCACCTCCCTGACACCGAACTTCGCCAACCAGAGGAACGGCCCGAGGACTAGGAGCGGGCCAGTCGCTTCTGCTGGCGCGCGGGAACCTACAGAGCCGGCTGAGGCGAGGCAGCCTGAAGAGCTGGCTGAGGCGCAGGGAGCCTGGCCAGCCAGTTGTGCCTGGCGAGCCGGTTGAGGCGCGGGGAGCCTGGCCAACCGGTTGTGGCGCGTGGCCAGCTGGTTGTGGCCTGGAAGCCTGACGATCCTGCCGAGGTATGCATCTCCGGTTGCTTCGGCAGCCGCACATGGAACTGACGTCACCAGTAAAAAAAAATATAAAAGATCCCTGTTGCTTCCCCTTGGTAAGGCGTTGTTCTGTAACATTTACGCTAATAATCGGGAAGCAAGTACAGGGGCCTGTTGCACAAAACTAGGATAAGGGATTAAGCCAGGATATCTTGGTGATCCTGGCTCAATTGATCCGCAATCCGGTTGCACTAAAGATGGATAGGGGCAGGAGGATATGTTATGGTATAAATTACCATGGAGATTTATTCTGTGGAGCTAGCCTGCTCCAGACCAGGCTAAATTCCAGGATCTATTTAATCTCATCCTAATGTCAGTCAGCAGTCACCACAAATGGAAACCAATAGTTATTTCACTGCTCACTATACATTGTTATCACATAACTAGACCCACTGTCATTTAAACGTTTGTGATCATTAATTTCAATGATTTTGGATAAAAAATATTTTTAGATGTTGCTATCATTAGATAATTTACAGTTTCCCATAGACTATATATAAAATGATAGAATATTAGGGCCACAGAGGGAAAAAAGACAAGTCATAATATTGTAACCAGTTGTTTTAGAGGACAGTTGTTAAAATGACAGATGCGGGGCATTTCGTGAAATTGTACTTCAGTATGGTTTCATAAACAAAGACATGCTGATGTGCCAGAATATTAAGTATCACATTGTCATAAGTATCAAAACTGTAAAAACAATATGTAGCTTTTCTGCAGAAAGAACCAGCATCATAAATGTATGACTTTATCCTTTTTCTTCAGTGTGGCCCTAGTACTCTGTCATATAAACAAATACACATTCCATATGAATATAAAAACACAATGTGTAACATTATGTTCCTTTATTGAATAAGGACAAAACAAAGCAGGTAAACCATCAGCTCCTTTCGAAACTGAAGTCACAGTGACTCTACAAGATGGAAAGCACAGAATCCAAGCATATTATACAAAATGATACATACACATTCAAAGGTCTGTATATAACACACCCTGCATGTCTGCACACTAAAATAAATGCAGGACAAATCCATACACATCAACTGAACAGACAAATGAATGGATGCAGTAGCCTCCCTGCAGCCTTGTATTACACACAGTATACCGCACAATCATCATAAGAGGCCAAATTCGTAAAAAAACAAACCCAAAAAACCCAAATTCCTCTGCCACCGCAGGACATATTTAACCAAAATTGAAAGCACACATACTAACTAAAATAATTCAACACATATTGGTCCTTCAGCAGCCGACCACTGTCGTCATCAGGGAAGATTGCCGGATTGTCCCAGTCCATGGCTGGTGGCACTCTGGGGGCCTTCTCCTTCCTCAGGCAGGCCACATTGACAGCACAAGCCACAGTAATGCCCTAACAGGGCTGACCCTTAATTTGTGAAGGCAGTGAAAGCGTGCCTTCAGGAGGCCAAAGGTCATTTCAACTCTGGCGGTCCTGGCATGGGCATGGTTGTAGGCCTGCTGTGCTTCCTGGGGGTCTGTGAAAGGTGTCAGGAGAAAAGGCTGGCAGCCATACCCCTGTCTCCCAGCAACACACCAGAGAATGTCAACACAAAATCTCATCATTAATACCTCATAAACACAGTGATATTCTTGACACAGCCATGATGGTTATAAATAGGGGTTGTGTGGCTTACGTGACTGATAGATTTCAGGGCCCGAAAGATTCTGGAGTCATGGACTGAGCCAGGCCATTTTGCCACAACATTGCATCAACAGTCAGGCAGACCATCTGAAATCATAAGATGAGGAATATTACACAATGCACATCACTGGCAATGCAGAATGTTCTTGTATTTGATTTTGACCTCTGCCATGTCCGTTTTGGCCCGTTCATGTTTAATCTACACACACACACACACACACACACATTTAATGGAGTCACACTGCAAAAATTACTTGATTTTTGTCTTGTTTTCAGTAAAAATATTTTTAAAAAAACTTAAATAAAGATGTATTTTCTTGATTTGCTAAATGACCTAGCAAAATAAGTATAGTTTAGACAAAAATATAAACTTTAAGTAAATGTGTGCTTAAAACAAGCAAATAAAAAATCTGTCAATATAATAACAATTCTCTTGAAATAAGTTTACTTTTTCCATAAACACTTAATTTTAGAAAAGTTCGTTTCACTGGCAGATTTTTTGCTTATTGTCCTGGAAAATATTCAAAAACAATACAAAAATACTAAGTAAGAAATACATTTTGCAGTGCAGTGAGCAACCGACCTTGGGTCCTTTGAAAGGCGCTATATAAATTAAAGTGATTATTATTATAGCTCATCTATTTATTCAATTAAATTTTATTTATATAGCACTTTTCACAATTGTTTCATTCTGTCAAAGCAGCTTTACATTAATGAAAGCAGGAGAAACACAAAAAAACGGTGGACAACATAAGAAGCAGAGTACAACGGCTAAGATTAAACCGTACTGAGCGTAGTAACGTTAAATAATAATGTAAGGCTTTAATAATAATTTATCATAGCTTTATACAGTGTGATGGACTTAACACAATTTCACTCATATCTGCAGTGCATTTCAATTAAAAATTTAACCGTTTCATAATTACAGTACAACTGCGTTTTTGGAGATGTGAATTAAATATTTGAATTGTAATTGTGATGTTTCAGCGGAGCGGTGAGTGTGTAATTGTGCACTACTTACGCATTCAGGCGGTCTGCAATACTTTGCCACGCTTTTTCTCTTTGCTTTATCACTGTGGCGGTGTTGCCTTTCTTCTTAATTATATATTTTACCTCCTCGTATGCCTCCATGAGGATTTGTGCTTCCGACGGGGAAAAGTACGCGGCTCTAGTTGCCATGGTAAATCAGTTAATCTGTGATCTGTGGCGGGGTCTATTTGAAGCCGTGAGCACCTGGATTGGTTTCACCTGGCTTAATGAATCCGTGTCTGCATCCTGGCTTGGTCTTTGTGCAACCAATTAAGCCTGGACGCACATGTTTTGGCATTGAGCTCAGCTTAGTCATTTATCCCGGATGTCAATTCTAGTGCAACAGGCCCCTGGGAGTGAATTGAATAAATAAACAAGTGGCGTACAGACATGAAACATACAAACATAACCAATAACGCCTGAGGAAAGAACCAAAGGGAGTGACAGATATAGGGGAGGTAATCAGAAAGGTGATGGAGTCCAGGTGAGTCTCAAGAGGCGCAGGTGCGCGTGACTATGGTGGCAGGTGTGAGTAATGATGACACAACTGGCGACGTCGAGCGGGAGTAAACGTGACAGTGGTAATCTGAAGTAACCAAAAAGGCAACTAGATGTCATCTGACAAAATCCCCCTTCACATAACGTAAAAGTTACCAAAATTCTGTTAGTTTACTGGAACTTTGAAAGTTTCCAGTAATACTCTATACCCTCCCATCGCAACCCTCCCGCCATGTTAGCACACTGCAGCAGCAGCCTAAAATCATTCAGCACTATGGATAGCTCTTAACCACTGCAATGTTCATTCAATGCTCTAAAGAGCTTAGCAGTGCTTTGTGTTTCTTTCTTTGAAGACACTGTGGTTGTTGTTGGCAACCATTTCAGTCAGGTAGGCAGTCAGGGAGTCATTCAGGCAGTCAGTCAGTCAGTCATTCAGGCAGTCAGTCAGGCAATCAGTCAGTCAGTCAGTCAGTCAGTCAGGCAATCAGTCAGTCTGGCAGGCAGTCACACCTGCTCCCTCTCTGGCACTCAAGGGCGCCAGGCTGCCCATCATTACAGCACACCTGTCATCATAATTATGCGCATCGGCACTCATTGGACTCACCTGGACTCCTTCACTTTGTTGATTGCCCCTGTCTGTTCCTCAGCTTGTTCCCCGTGTCAGCATTATTGTCGTTGTGTTTTCCCCTGTCCAGACGCTGCCTTTGTTTGTTTCTTGTTTATTAAATGTTCACTCCCTGTACTTGCTTCTCCTCTCCCGGCGCCTGTCCTCACACAGTCAGTCAGGCAGGCAGAGAGCAAGGAAATACAGTACAGTGGATGACAAATAAATAACTACGAGAGATTCTTGATTTTCTCTTTATTATTTTTCCTGATTGGAAAGAAATTGCAGGGTCAATATTTTCATTAATCACATTACATGACATGATGCACCAAAATTTTACTCTATCTGTTTACAGGAATACACTGAATAGAACACAAGGTTTCACAATGGATACACAACTGACGTTTCGCCCATTGCACTTACAACAGTGAATGACTTGAGTTAGACTTTTTCTGGATTTTTTTTGTTGCATTTTCAATTAGCTTTTTCCTCTTATTTCAATCTCTTTTTAAAAAATGGATAATTTCTCATCAACTTTGAAACCTCCCGATAGAATGACAATAGAACGCCTGGATAAACTTTTACCATGTAGGTATTTCTCCTTGTTTTACAAACACAATATGTATAGAAACTCTACACAGACCGAATATGTATCTGAATACAAGTTTATTCCAATGTTGCCAACAGTCAATACGAGCCAGCCAGATACACTATGCTTATTTCATCATTATATTCATAATCATGATATTTAATTACAATAAATATTATTTTATACACAAAAGCACAAAAGTTGGCAGCAAGTACGGTGTGGGAATGCACAAGACGACCGTACTATGAACTCAAACGCTGTACAGAAGAATCCATCTGTATTTACAGTGAGAATGTGTGTTTGTGTGTCTGTCTGTCTGTCTGTCTGTCTGTCTGTCTGTCTGTCCATTTAGACAGCTACAGTCAGTGAAGGCTGTCTGGTCTCATGCTTCTCTTATCAACCACAACGTCTCCGTAAAGATGGTGAGCTCGCAGCTATCTATACCAAGGTCCCTCTTTGGATTCATCCTGCACTCTCATTTATATTATTACCGTGAGATAACACATTTGTTTTACCTCTCCTTGAAATCAATAACACATATGCTATTGGTGTTATATTTCTGTCTTTACATACCAGTCAGGCTTGTGCTTTAATTATAACATGCCCTGATTGGATGAATGATTGACTTGGGCTCAGCAGAATGTTGTGTTTCTCTGACCTGATTGACAGTACTGTGGTACCCTTTAGATTCCCTCTAGACTAGCCTTGGATATGGAAGGTTCAGTGGTCCACTGGTTGAGTTCTAGACTGTTCATTTAAGGGTGAATCCTAACTTCAACTTAAAATGCAATGCATGGCTAAGTGGAGGTTAGGATTTCTCCCATTTGTTCCTCCAACTACTAATGATACCTTGATGTTGTTCTTTGTATGTACCTTTTAGTGGCTTCAAAGCACATCAAGTTGTTTCCCTCATAATCTATTACTACATGATGCCATTCCTAATGCAGAGACATAAGGAACCATTCTATTTGTTGTACAGTCTGATCAACCAATCAGATACCTGAAATGAATCCTCCACCCTTCAGGTTATATACTGACAGCCGATGCGCACACTGAATGACATTTTATAATGAGAATTCCTGACCAACCGCCTCACAGGTTTGTAAAGCAGCACAGACTCGACAGCTGAACACACCATGGCACAGTGCCTGGTCAAGCCACACACACACCAGGACTGAATGAGAGCATACAAACAGCCGGACAAAGCCAAGCAAATCATGCTTCAAGCATTAAGATGGACATTCATGACTGACAGTCTACACAGTCAACCCTTTGGCAACAAGTCCCCCCATATGGGGAGTAATGGGGTACTATAAAACATGCCACGAAAATAAAAGTCTACATTCAATAGTTAAATATTCAGATCCATAAATACAATTAGCAAAGTACAAATATGTTCATAACGGTTTTTGATGTCTTTCAGTTCACAATGTTGTTGGATTCTAGTGAGTAACATTGGTCATTATGGTATTAAACTTTGTTTTTTGTCTGTTCCAGTTTCAAAATGAATCATTGCATAGAACATTAATTATGATTGCTTCCAGCCACTCCTGCATGTGTGTGTGTTTGCATGTATGTCTCTGTGTGAGTAAGTGTAAACATAGAGATTTAGGTGTGTATGTGTAGTTGTGCAACTCTCTCTGACATATTGCTGATGTTTATCAACATGTTTCAGATATTGCCATCCATGAATTTAAACAACATTAACACCAATGTGCTGTATATCATTTTATGCATGCTATTGCTTTAAATCAACCAGAAGATTATTAAAAAATGTAAGATAATAAATAAGAAAACAATAGACCATAAAATATAGATTTACCAAACAAAAACATAAAAACAGAAGTCACATGAATATAAATGAATAAAAACACAAATTAATAATTTACATTATCAGTGTTCTCGATAGATTTATGTACATACAAAAGTATACAGTTGTGCAAAACAAAATTAAGAAAGGTATGACATGGACTTTTCAAAACATATGAGGTATACAAGTAAAAAATATGTACCGAATAAGGCGCTTCTTTTCAGAATTAATATCAGGCAAAAATGATAAGAAATTAAACAAGATGAAAATACTTTATATATATAAAAAAAAGAAATCCCAAAGTGCTCTGGGATTGACAAGTGATGGCTTTGCGATGGCTAAAAGACAGCCATGGTCACGCTTGCTTGCGTTCCATCTGGTCCTCTCTCCTGTGTGGATCTCACACTCTATTGGTGGGCACACTGGTAGCTTCTCCTCTCTTTATCCTACTCGTCTAGTAATGTCTGATGAATCCTCTTCTGGACGTAGTGGTGAAAAAGTGTTAAGAAGATATGGGTTTCTTTTTTAATTATTATTGTGCGTGCATTCCAGTGTCCACATGTACATGTTGCATTCTGTAGACATCATATCATCACAACATGTGGAGGAGAAATAAAAACACATTCAAAGAAAGGGTCATTGTTCCCTGGAATGTAGAGATCATAGAAACCAAGCATTCAAGTGGTTCATAACCAGGGCATTGTTTGTTTGTTTGTTTGTCTGTCGCCGTTTGTTTGTCTTGTCTTGCCTTCTCCAGTGTAGTAGTTAGTGTCATAGTTGGCAGAGGTCTCTTAGGTACTAGTAAAACCTATGAGCTGTGTATCTATCTCCCTCCTCCACTGTGTTATAATGGTGATGGTGGTATAAGGCCCTCTGACCACAAAAGTGTGGAGTCGTGAATGATTCTGGTCAGATGTGGACTCCTTAGAGTCTGCATTACAAATGCCACCCTATTCCCTATATAGTGCACTACTTTTGACCAGATGTGACATTTCCTTCTACAATGGCTCCCATCTGGCCTTGTCTTAGAATCACAGAACCACAGCAAGTGATGGGAGAGCTCTGATGAAACTCAGTATGCTCTCCAAGATGACAGAGATTTAGGTGAAGAAGCAGCATCCTCCGTTGTTGTCCTTCTGAGCTGAGTGATGCGGAAGCCAAGCCTACGGTGTGACAGCTCCCTGTTCTGTTCCTGGATCAGGTGGTATTTCTCTCAGTAAGCAGAGAGACAAACAGGGAGGTGAGACAGACAGGATTGTATCTTCATTCCCTCTCCTACGGGAGCTGTGAGGTAGGCTCTCGTTGGCATTCTGCTGGTGCATCTGAAAACATGAAGTCAAAGTTTAGTGTCTCTCACCTAGAGATAATTTTTACCGAATTTTGGGAAAACCTGGGGATTTTGGGAAAGTTAACGGAATTTTAAAACCCTACGAGATCAATATACACAGAATGTATACGGTATGTGTTGCATTAGGATCCAATGTCACAGACATTTGAATAATATGACAAACAGGCAAAATACAGTACACAGAGACAGAGGTCTGCACAACGCATCACCGGGGGCAAACTACCTGCCCTCCAGGACACCTACACCACCCGATGTCACAGGAAGGCCATAAAGATCATCAAGGACAGCAACCACCCGAGCCACTGCCTGTTCACCCCGCTATCATCCAGAAGGCGAGGTCAGTACAGGTGCATCAAAGCTGGGACCGAGAGACTGAAAAACAGCTTCTATCTCAAGGCCATCAGACTGTTAAACAGCCACCACTAACATTGAGTGGCTGCTGCCAACACACTGACTCAACTCCAGCCACTTTAATAATGGGAATTGATGGGAAATTATGTCAAATATATCACTAGCCACTTTAAACAATGCTACCTAATATAATGTTTACATACCCTACATTATTAATCTCATATGTATACGTACTCTATATCATCTACTGCATCTTTATGTAATACATGTATCACTAGCCACTTTAACTATGCCACTTTGTTTACATACTCATCTCATATGTATATACTGCACTCAATACTATCTACTGTATCTTGCCCATGCCGCTCTGTACCATCACTCATTCATATATCTTTATGTACATATTCTTTATCCCCTTACACTTGTGTCTATAAGATAGTAGTTTTGGAATTGTTAGCTAGATTACTTGTTGGTTATTACTGCATTGTCAGAACTAGAAGCACAAGCATTTCGCTACACTCGCACTAACATCTGCTAACCATGTGTATGTGACAAATAAAATTTGATTTGATTTGACTGTAAAATGTGTGCATTATTGTCTCATAGTTAGTGCTGAAAGATTTCTGGACATGATTACACCTACAGGGGGAAGAGGAGAGCTGTAGTACTATACTGCTTGAGGGATAACTACCTACATGTGCACACACACCTACACACAGAGACACAAGGACACACACAATTCCATTCTCATTCCTTACACATGGCTCAGCAGAGCAGAATCCCCTAGAGAGAGAAGGAGAAAGAGACAGGGATAGAGAGCGAGAAATAGAAATAGAGACTGATAAAAAAGAAAGAGATATTGAGAGAGAGAAAAGAACCACTGAGCCAGAGATTTATGCACCCTGGAGGGTTACCCAGTGGCCAACACCCTAGTGCCAGGCTGTAATTACCATGGGAACCAATCCCACACTCATATCCCAGTCAATTCTGTGAAAATTCTCTATAATAAATGTTTTCTTAAAAAAAAGTAATATTGATATGAGATCAATGTAGTACAGCATCTACACTTTGAAAGCTCTGCATTTTAAAATAGGGCTATAAATACAATCTCTGCAATATGACTGTAGCTAATTTACTGAGTTCTGTAACCTTCTCGTCACAGACTAGATACACTATACCTCCTGTGACTGTATAGCAATAGGCCACATCCACCACGAGCCGACATCTCATTAAAACAGACCACATCCCCTATCTAAGACCTCACAACGGTCCCAAGACGGCCACGGTGAGTGCTTCCAGTTCCACTACTCCCCCAACATGTCACTATATCCCAAGCCCCTCCACCAGGGCGGTGGCAGCCAATCAGAGCCCTGCTGGGATTGTCAGTAATCCTCAGGGCTGAGTAGGATTACCTGTTGGTCAGAGAGGCACTGAGAAGGTTTTATCTCTAGATCCCTGCACTGGATCTCTCACCCCTACCACACACATCCCCTCACCCCCTTCACACACACTAGAGATGTAAGGAACCCGGTGTCATGGCCTATGATATCAAACCAAGAGTCAACCCAACCTAGGCAGACCCTATAATAACTGCACTAGCACAATGACAGACACAGTAGTGTTCATAGGTAGAAAGCGGGGCCCAAATAGCATCATGTGACAGTCCCAATAAAAATGCATTCAAATCTGTTGTGTTTAGAAAACAATTTAACTGTGCTGCTTTCTGTGTTAGCCCATTCTACAATGTAATGAGGGATTTTTTATAGTGTAATGAGTCATCCTTCTGTGGGCCCGTGTGTCCGTGCGTGTGAGTGTGAGTGTGCATGTAATCCCACGGCTAGTGTGCTTATCCATTGGCTAATTTTATTTTTTCTCCCCAATTTCATGGTATCCAATTGGTAGTAGTTACAGTCTTGTCTCATTGCTGCAACTCCCGTACGGACTCGGGAGAGGCGAAGATCGAAAGCCATGCGTCCTCCGAAACACAACCCAACCTAGCCGCACTACTTTTTGACCCAACACACATCCAACCCGGAAGCCAGCCGCACCAATGTGTCAGAGGAAACACTGTACACCTGGCGACTGGTCATCGTGCACAGCGCCCGGCCCGCCACAGGAGTTGCTAGTGCGCGATGAGACAAGGTTATCCCTGCCGGCCAAACCCTCCCTAACCAGGACGACGCTGGGCCAATTGTGCGTCGGGCCAATTGTGCGTCGCCCCATGCACCTCTGGTGGCCTCTGGTGGCACAGCTAGCACTGCGATGCAGTGCCTTAGACCACTGCGCCACCCGGGAGGCCCTCCATTGGCTAATTAATAGTGCTCTGTGCCTGACCCAGTAAAATGAACATGTGTGTGGAGGAGTGAAAGGGTACACTGGACCTATCCTGGGCTCTGACCTCTAACCTGGACTAACCTCTGGGCACAATCCTGGACTAACCTCTGGGCACAAGCCTGGACTAACCTCTGGGCACAAGCCTGGACTAACCTCTGGGCACAAGCCTGGACTAACCTCTGGGCACAAACCTGGACTAACCTCTGGGCACAAACCTGGACTAACCTCTGGGCACAAACCTGGACTAACCTGTGACCTTTAACCTGGACTAACCTCCGGGCTCTATCCTCTAACCTCTGACCTCTAACCTGGGCTCTAACCTCTGACCACTCCAACAGTGAGAGAACATGGACACAGTCATTTCTGTTTACTTGACTTGACACAGCAGAGAACCAATTCAATGAAAAAGTGTTATTTAAGAGAGAAAAAAATTGAAAATAAGAAAAATGCCCCCAGCAGATCAGACAGAATATACAATTACAGTCCTTAGTGAGTCATCAGCTTTCTGTGTTAGCCCATGCTACAATGTAATGAGGTTTTTTTTTTAATAGTGTAATGAGTCATCATTCTGTGGGCCCCAGTTTGTGTGTGTGCGTGTGTGTGTGTGTGTGCGCGTGTAATGCCATGGGTAGTCTGCTTATCCATTGGGTCATTTTATTTTTTCTCCCCAATTTCATTGTATCCAATTGGTAGTAGTTACAGTCTTGTCTCATTGCTGCAACTCCCGTACGGACTCGGGAGAGGCGAAGATCGAAAGCCATGCGTCCTCCGAAACACAACCCAACCTAGCCGCACTACTTTTTGACCCAACGCACATCCAACCCGGAAGTCAGCCGCACCAATGTGTCGGAGGAAACACTGTACACCTGGCGACTGGTCAGCGTGCACTGTGCCTGGCCCGCAACAGGAGTTGCTTGTGCGCGATGATACAAGGATATACCTGCCGGCCAAACCCTCCCTAACCAGGACGACGCTGGGCCAATTGTGCGTCGCCCCATGCACCTCTGGTGGCACAGCGATGCAGTGCCTTAGACCACTGCGCCACCCGGGAGGCCCTCCATTGGCTACTCATGCTTCTACATGATGCAGACATGGATCTATATTCATCTATGCAAATATCCATCTGCTACAACGCTTCATCCATTCATCCACCGCAGTGTGAGGCTGTTGCCCAAATGGCACCAAATGGCACATTGAAGATGCAACCTCTGTATCCTTAACTGCATTAAACGTAACTATTGATGATAGTATTGTAGCGACCCGCACAGACAGCTGTGTGTTATGTGTTAGGCTAGGAGGTGGTTGTGTTGTACTGACCAGTACCCGGTGTTCGCGGGGTCCGACATGTCAATCAACCTGCTATCTGCCAATCACGGGAATGCCTGGAATGTTCTGATGCCGGGCATCCTGGTGGTTGGCGGAGTGGCGTGGAGGGGGGTTGGGCAGGGGGGTGGAGCATTGGAAGTTAAGACCAGGTTCAGCCTTTGTTCTCTCTCTCTTACGTCTGGGCTTCACAAGAGAAGGTCACGATTGGCTTGTGGGTTATCTGTCATCTAATTGGCGTGTGCTACGGCCCAAACAGTAGCCTGTGTAAAGTTGGTTTAATAAACCGTCAATTCGTAAACTCAAGCCTCTGTCTGGACAATTGTTCATTTATGATCTAGTCAGGTCATTACATTGGTGTCAGAAGTAAAAACGTTGATACAAGTTAGCCAGCTAGCTAGCTGACTTATGTGGCTAGCTACCGTAGGTGAGAACGGGGATTGAAAATGCTTCGAGGGAATCCGAAAGTGAAGGTGGAGGTAGGGGACGATTATGGCCAAGGAGGTGCGTGTGAATGGATGTCGGGGGCTCTGTCTGAGGAGATCGCCAGGGCGTCGGAGCGCAGAGGCCGCTTGAGGGAGGACGTTAGAGCGATGGCGGCTGAAGCGGGCATGAGTGCTTCGTCGACTGTATTTCGCGCGGATTCTGGTGGGCGGACCGATGTGGTGACGTCGACGCGGCGTGACAAGGAATCTGGGGCTCAGGATGTAAACAAACATGGCGGCGCCCAGTTCCCGGCTGCGTCCGTATCTGTTAAGACCCCGAAGTATTCCGGTAAGGCGGATTGGGAAGCTTTTCATGCTCAGTTTGAACTGTTAGCTCATTTTAGGGGGTGGTCGGATGAAGAAAGGGCACTGCAGTTGACTTTATGCCTCACGGATGAAGCTCTGGCCTGTTTGATATTGATTAGCCCCGAGGACAGGCATGATTATGGTGCTTTAGTGGGTGCACTGAGGAGGCGCTATGGACAGTGTGTACAGCCCGGGCTACTGCGCTCCGAACTGAGTAATAGACGCAGGCAGCCTGGAGAGCCTCTACGGATGCTAGCTAATGACATTGAGAGCCTCTCTCGGCGGGCATATGCTCACATGCCCCCCTCCGTGCAGAGCGAGCTAGCACGGGACCAGTTCATACAGGCGCTCTCTCCTACGGAGCTGCGCATACAGACCCAGCTGGCTCATCCTGAGTCATTGCAGACAGCCTTGGAGATGGCTTTGGAGAGGGAGCTGGTGTGGGCTGGGGCTTCAGCTGGGGCTTTGGTGGGGGTGCAGGGAGACACACCCTCTGTGCGAGCTGGGGGCAGAGCAGCCCGGAGCCGGAAAAGCCTGCTTGGGTGGCCGAAATGACAAAACTCATTCGTGCTGTGTCGCTACAGGCGGAACGAAACACACACCCTGGTCCCAGGGTCTGCTGGGGTTGTGGCCAGCCAGGCCATCTGCGCCGAGATTGCCCCATGTCCCCCAGAGCTCAGGGAAACGGCTCGGGGTCCGCATAGACCGGGTAGTGCGGACCCCTGGCTTTCTATCCCAACCACCATCATCTTCAGGAGGAGCCCACCGGCACAGACGGGGAAGCAAGGCTCCACTTCCCCTAGAAGCAGACGAGGGCAAGCGGATGGAGCCTGTTGTTGTGGTGGGCCGGACCTGTGTTGGGGACTTTTGTCATGTCCCTGTCACTGTGGAGGGGTGCCCTGCTCCGCCCTGGTGGACACTGGGTCCACAGTAACCCTGGTGAGGCCAGATATTGTGCCAGGTTGGACTCAGTGTGAGCCTACAACTGTGCAGCCCCGCACAGTCACAGGGGAGCTGGCACCCATGAAAGGGAAGGGAATAATGACTCTGACAGTAGGGGGCAGGACTGTGCGTCATCCTGTGTGGGTGGCGGCTGTGCAGGACCCTTGTATCCTGGGGTTGGACTTTCTTAGGAGCACAGGCTGCCAGTTAGACCTAAATAGGGGCACACTGAGCTTCCAGGGAGGGACGGAAGTCACCATGGCCCCCCTAATGTCACATTCACTCAACCCAACAAACCCTTTACTCCAACAGTTAAAGCAGCAGAGACTCATGGCGGCGCCCCTCCCCCACAGCTGTGTGTGACTTTTCCCCAGTCCCCTGTCACCTACAGCGGTGTGTTACATTCCCCAGCTACCTCCATGACACAGCCCTCTGTGAGCCCGGGCCGCACCCCCAGCCCAGCTACCCCAGATGGGAGAGGAGAGGACACTGTCTGCAGTGAGGGAGATATGGGGAGGAACTGTGTTGGTCTTGATCCCGAGCAGCAGGAACGGTTGTGGCAGTTGCTGTTTGAATTCAGAGACAGCTTTGCGTTGAGTGAGGAAGAGGTGGGTCAGACTCATCTGGTGCAGCATGAGATCGACACAGGTGATGCTCGACCCATCAAGATGCGTCCCCGCCGTATCCCGCTGGCACGCCAGGAGGCGGCAGACCAGGCTGTGTTGGAGATGCAGTGGGCAGACTTCATTGAGCCCTCAGACAGCCCCTGGGCGGTGCCAGTCGTCATGGTTCCCGAAGAAGGGGGGCAAGCTGAGGTTCTGTGCGGACTACAGGCGGCTGAATGAGGTAACCAGGAAGGACTCATACCCCATACCACGTATCGATGAGTCGCTGGACCTGGTTAGGGGGTCCTCCTGGTTCTCCTCACTAGACCTCCGCAGTGGCTACTGGCAGGTGCCCCTCTCCCCAGAGGCCAGAGCCAAAACTGCGTTCTCCACTAACAGAGGACACTGGCAGTTCAAGGTCCTGTGCTTTGGCCTGTGCAACGCTCCAGCTACTTTTGAACGTTTGATGGACAGGGTGCTGGATGGCATCCCCCGACAGCAGTGTCTGGTATACCTCGATGACATCCTGGCCCATGGCAGCTCCTTCCAGTCAGCCCTGGGGCGCTACGGCGTGTGCTGGAGAGGGTGGCTGCCGCAGGTCTGAAGCTCCACCCCGAGAAGTGCCACTTCATGAGGAGAGAGGTGTCCTTCTTGGGCCACCGAGTGGGGAAGGAGGGGATCAGCACCATGGAGGACAAGGTAGGGGCTGTCAGAGACTGGCCCACCCCCACCGACCAGCGTCAGCTGAAGAGCTTCCTGGGCCTGGCCTCGTACTACAGGAGGTTTGTACGGGGCTTCTCAAGCGTTGCTGCTCCACTGAACCGCCTGCTGCCGAAGGACAAGGCTTTCACTTGGACAGTGGAGTGTGAGGAGGCGTTCAACACCCTCAAACGTGCACTGATCGAGGCCCCCGGACACAGATGCAAGCAATGTGGGCATGGGTGGGGTGCTGGCCCAGGTGGGGCCAGAGGGGGAGAGAGTGGTGGCATACTTCAGCAAAACATTTGACAAACATGAGCGCCGCTACTGTGTCACCCGGCGGGAGCTCTTGGCTGTTGTGGCTTCCGTCAAACACTTCAAGTACTACCTGGGTGGTCTGCCCTTTACTGTAAGGACTGACCACTCTGCTCTCCAGTGGCTCATGTCTTTCAGAGAGCCTGAGGGGCAGGTGGCACGCTGGTTGGAGGAGCTTCAGCCGTATGACTTCACGGTGGTGCACAGGGCAGGGGCACGCCACTCCAACGCCGACGCCATGTCCCGTCGGCCCTGTACTGCAGACGGCTGCCGAACGGAGAGAGGGACGGGAGAGAGAGCTGCGGGCAGAGGAGGGTGTCTGTGCCACAGTGTGTCGGGCGAGCGGGCCTGTCTGCTGTGAGCTGCAGACTGTCGACGTGGCTGAATGGCGGCAGCAGCAGGGACGGGACACAGACCTACAGCCAGTGCTACAGTGGGTAGAGGCGCAGGTGAGGCCACCATGGGAAGAGGTGACAGCGCTCTCACTCGCGACCAAAGGGTTGTGGTCGAAGTTTGAGAGACTGCGGCTGGCTGATGGCGTGCTACAGCGGGCATGGAAGGAGTCAGCTACGGGAGAGGAGAGGTGGCAGGTGGTGGTCCCAAAAGCATTGCGGGAGGCTGTGCTCCAGAGTACTCATGGGGGGGACTGGACACTTTGGGGTCACAAAAACACTGCGCCGTCTCCGTCAGGGCTTCTACTGGGGGCAGCACAAGAGGGATGTGGAGGACTTTTGTCGCCGCTGTGACAACTGCACAGCGAGAAAGGGCCCCCCAGGCCGCTCTCATGCTCAGCTCCAACAGTTCCCAGTGGGGGCTCCCATGGAGAGGGTGGGAGTGGATGTAGTTGGGCCGTTCCCCACCACAGACAGTGGAAACCGCTGGGTGCTCACGGCCATGGACTATTTCACAAAATGGCCCGAGGCCTATGCTCTGCCTGACCAGGAGGCAGAGACCATCGTCGACGCCCTGACAGTGGGGATGTTCAGCAGGTTTGGAGCTGCAGAGTCCATCCACAGCGACCAAGGCAGAAACTTTGAGTCCCGTGTGTTCGCCACCATGTGTGAGAGGCTGGGTATGCACAAGACCCGCACTACTCCTCTCCATCCTCAATGTGATGGCCTTGTGGAGCGCTTCAACAAAATGCTTGGACAGCAGCTGGCCATCGTCTCTTCCAAACACCAGCGTGACTGGGACAAGCACCTGCCTATGGTCCTCATGGCATGCCGCTCCGCTGTCCAAGACTCCACTTCCTGCACACCTGCCCTCCTCATGCTGGGGAGAGAGATCCGCACCCCTGCGGAGATGGCGTTTGGTCGGCCCCTGGATAGCCCTCATGTTCCTCCGGGGCCGGAGTATGCCCGGAGACTCCAGGACCGCCTGGAGACAGCCCACACCTTCGCCAGAGAGCAGCTGGTGAATGCAGGTGTGAGGCAGAAAGGAACTATGACGTGCACACCCGGGGAAGGCACTTTGTGGCTGGGGAGCTGGTCTGGGTCTACAGCCCCTAAGGAAAAAAGGCAGATGCCCCAAGTTGGACAGTCACTGGGTGGGACCCTGCAGTGTCCTGGAGAGGGTAGGGGAGGTTGTGTACCGGGTGCAGCTTCCTCCCAGGGGGAGAAAGGTGGCACTGCACCGGGACAGGTTAGCCCCATACAGAGGGGCCTCTTCTCCCCAAACCCCAGGAACCCCCACAATTCCCCTCTCTGGCAATGACATTCTCCAGGCACCCACCCTCAGGTGCCGCAGACAAGGCTCCAGACAGCCCACTCCCCCTGTCTCCCCCCCTGTGTCACCGCGTGGTTCACCAGAGCCACGGACTGTATTACCCGTTCCCGCTTCCTTGTCACCCATATCCCTGCCTTCATCCCCTGGTTCCCAGAGGGGCACTCTGCGACCATCACGGCCACGCAGGCAAAGGAGACCTCCGGGTCGCTTCAGAGACTTTGTTTGTTCCCTCGGGGACGAGGGACTTTGTGGTGGGGGGCTGTGTAGCGACCCGCACAGACAGCTGTGTGTTATGTGTTAGGCTAGGAGGTGGTTGTGTTGTACTGACCAGTACCCGGTGTTCGCGGGGTCCGACATGTCAATCAACCTGCTATCTGCCAATCACGGGAATGCCTGGAATGTTCTGATGCCGGGCATCCTGGTGGTTGGCGGAGTGGCGTGGAGGGGGTTGGGCAGGGGGTGGAGCATTGGAAGTTAAGACCAGGTTCAGCCTTTGTTCTCTCTCTCTTACGTCTGGGCTTCACAAGAGAAGGTCACGATTGGCTTGTGGGTTATCTGTCATCTAATTGGCGTGTGCTACGGCCCAAACAGTAGCCTGTGTAAAGTTGGTTTAATAAACCGTCAATTCGTAAACTCAAGCCTCTGTCTGGACAATTGTTCATTTATAATCTAGTCAGGTCATTACAGTATTAATACTTTGAGGGGTGAGCATTTAACTTCGAAAAAGATGAACGCTATTTAAATATTTAATCTACACTCATATACATCATGAAAATATGAAGAGTAAAGTGCAGATTATCACAAATATGGTTAACATTTTTCTCCAACGACAAGACACACCGCCCCCAATGTGTCCAATGTGTAAAGACATGTATTCATTTCATGAGATACTCACTGATGCACTCAGGTACCCTCCTCCTCCTTCTCCGCTTCATTGTGATAGTGAAATGTATAAAATGCCGAAAACAGTTTCATAGATTTTTCTAGTACCAAGCCTCCAATCCCCCTCCATCGTAACTCCTCATACCCTGCAAGACAAACACAAGCTTCTCCTCACACCTGGGACTTCCACAACACACAAAAAAAGTGTCAACTACTTCAACCATACATCTATGAAAAATCACAAAGAAATCCATTGCATTTACCCTCCTTTCTTCCATTCACCAAAATGAAGTGAACTTCTTCCCGAGGCCAGAAATAGCTGTGTAAAAGAGATAGAGAATAGATGGGGTGAGAGGGAAAAAATATTTAGTACAGTATAGAAAGTTAGGACATGAGTCCTTTTCACAGAATATCATATTTAGTACAGTATAGAACGTTAATATATTAGTACTTTTCACAGAATATTGTGTAGAAGGGGTGTATATAAAATAAAGGGTCCATTTTGTATTATGTTCTATCACTAAGAAAGAACATCAACGACTGTCACACACACACCCCATACAGAAGAAAAGTAATTGTTAAACAGTAATTCCTTCCACATCAGACTCTGAATGCGTCCCAAATGGCACCCTACTCTCTATATGGTGCACTTCTTTTGATCAGGATCCATAGGTAGTGCCCTATATGGAAATAGGGTGCCATTCCCAGTGTTCAGGTTCTCAGGGCTTTACCATCTCCCAGTTTCCCCGCCTGTTCAGCTGCGCCTCCCGCCCCTCCCAGGATATTGGTGAGAACGTTGACGCCCTCTGCTGGGGGCTGACCTGCCACTGCAATGCCGATCCCACCAGGCCGGCTACCTATCCCTCCAGGGGGGGTTGCTTTAGAGCCTGCAGAGGAACAACAACCGCACCAGATGGCACTGTTTGGGTAGTATATACTTTTCTGTTTGAGGAGTATGTCATGTCTGTTTGGGTAGCATGTTGTTCTCTGTTTAGGTAGTATATACTTTTCTGTTTGAGTAGTATGTCATGTCTGTTTGGGTAGTATGTCATTCTCTGTTTGGGTAGCACGTCATTCTCTGTTTGGGTAGCACGCCAGTCTCTGTTTGGGTAGCACGCCAGTCTCTGTTTGGGTAGCACGCCAGTCTCTGTTTGGGTAGCACGCCAGTCTCTGTTTGGGTAGCACGCCAGTCTCTGTTTGGGTAGCACGCCAGTCTCTGTTTGGGTAGCACGCCAGTCTCTGTTTGGGTAGCACGCCAGTCTCTGTTTGGGTAGCACGCCAGTCTCTGTTTGGGTAGCACGTCAGTCTCTGTTTGGGTAGCACGCCAGTCTCTGTTTGGGTAGCACGCCAGTCTCTGTTTGGGTAGCACGCCAGTCTCTGTTTGGGTAGCACGCCAGTCTCTGTTTGGGTAGCACGTCATTTCTGTTTGGGTAGTGTCATTCTCTGTTTTGGTAGTATGTCATTTCGTTTGGGTAGCATGTCATTCTCTGTTTGGGTAGCTGTCATTCTCTGTTTAGGGTATGCACTGTTTGGGTAGCATGTCATTCTCTGTTTGAGTAGCACTCATTCTCTGTTTGGGTAGCACGTCATTCTCTGTTTGGGTAGCACGCCAGTCTCTGTTTGGGTAGCACGCCAATCTCTGTTTGGGTAGCACGCCAGTCTCTGTTTGGGTAGCACGCCAGTCTCTGTTTGGGTAGCACGCCAGTCTCTGTTTGGGTAGCACGTCAGTCTCTGTTTGGGTAGCACACCAGTCTCTGTTTGGGTAGCACGCCAGTCTCTGTTTGGGTAGCACGCCAGTCTCTGTTTGGGTAGCACGCCAGTCTCTGTTTGGGTAGCACGCCAGTCTCTGTTTGGGTAGCACGTCAGTCTCTGTTTGGGTAGCACGTCAGTCTCTGTTTGGGTAGCACGTCAGTCTCTGTTTGGGTAGCACGTCATTTCTGTTTGGGTAGCACGTAATTCTCTGTTTTGGTAGCACGTCATTTCTGTTTGGGTAGCACGTCATTCTCTGTTTGGGTAGCATGATATTCTCTGTTTGGGTAGCACGTCATGTCTGTTTGGGTAGCATGATATTCTCTGTTTGGGTAGCATGTCATGTCTGTTTGGGTAGCATGTCATTCTCTGTTTAGGTAGTATGTCATGTCTGTTTGGGTAGCATGTCATTCTCTGTTTGAGTAGCATGTAATTCTCTGTTTGGGTAGCATGTCATTCTCTGTTTGGGTAGCATGTCATTCTCTGTTTAGGTAGTATGTCATTCTCTGTTTAGGTAGTATGTCATGTCTGTTTGGGTAGCATGTCATTCTCTGTTTGAGTAGCATGTAATTCTCTGTTTGGGTAGCATGTCATTCTCTGTTTGGGTAGCATGTCATTCTCTGTTTGGGTAGCATGTCATTCTCTGTTTGGGTAGCATGTCATTCTCTGTTTGGGTAGCATGTCATTCTCTGTTTGGGTAGCATGTCATTCTCTGTTTTGGTAGAATGTCATGTCTGTTTGGGTAGTATGTCATTCTCTGTTTGGGTTTGAGAGAGTCTAAAGACAGTAATGTATTAATGCAGTGTTAGACTGCGAGGGAGGTGTCAGGCTCACCGATGCCTGTGAGGGGTGGTGTAGCTGTCTTGGGTGGCTGTGCTGCTGCTGCCCCCCCAATCGTTGCTGCAGGTTTCATCACCCCAATAGCTGATGCAGGTGTGGCAGAAGTCACCTTTTGCAGAACAGAAAGAGTGGGGAACAAAATTGTTACTGTCCAGCTGTTCACCAATGTCATGACGTTGGCCTGGGGAGGGTAGGTTTATGACAGTCATAAATACCTCTTCCCCCTTTTTTCCTCTCTCTACCCTACTGAGGTTACATTTGCAAAACCCTTGGTTAACATAGAGATTCTGGGAACATCAGAAGGTGGGGGGAAATTAACTGTATTCTGGTAATCCGACCAATGGAACATATGCGGTGGTACTTAATGAATATGATGTCAGTTCGGTTGTCATCTGAGACATTCTCATCAATGATAAGATGACAAACTCTACAGTGGAATGTCTACACATCAGAGTTATCGGATTCACATGGAATTGTTGTTCAATTTAAATGTTTGAATATGAAATTATTCGTGATGAGATGAAATGTGATTTTAGCTTCTAAAATGTGAGATTTGGGTTTTCATAAGATTGAGCAGAGCCCTATCAGTGGCCCGCCCCTGTGAAGGGACATGGGCTATAAAACTTTTCAAACACGCCCTCCCCTTCCTATATAAGCCCTTGACAACAATATAACCTCCTGTTCCGAGGATGTAGGACCACGGTCCTATGTCAGAATGGTTGAGATAATAACTATAGAACGAAGCCAAAATCAGCGTGAGCTTTGGTTGCGAATGGTATGAACTTTGAACTCTTACTCAATACAGAAGTGATACCTCCTAGCCGTTGAGTTAGCAACAGCAGATGCAACGAGGGTTAGGAAGGAACAGACAGAGTATCCCGTCTATCACCCAACGACTTTACTAAAGCGTATCCAATTGACAACCAGAGACATTCTTCAAAGGACTCGGTTTGGCAACACGGCCTTCCATCTACCACCAACCTACCGAAGCGCAGCTCAGAGTAAATATTCATTGCATTTTCCTTTTCCAAATGGGCAGTAATTTAGAATGCATCAGATACTGTATTTACAATAGCACAGCTTCTCCCTGCATCCCTCAGTCTTCCCGCTCTATCACTCAAACCCAGCCCTTTTCCTTTATGTAACAAGCTGTCATATCTGTTCCGACCGCTAGGGACGTTTTCCTTTATGACGTCATTTGTAATCAAGTTATGATTTAATTATGTGTATGTGTAATTCTGTGTGATTAGTTAGGTATTTAGTAAATAAATAATTAAACCCAATTTTTATTGCTGATTCAAATTGTTGGCCAGGGTTCGTGCAGAGAACCAAGAATTTACAACTTTCAGATGAGACTGAATTAAGATGACAATTAATATTGACTGCTATTGATGTAAAATATTACTAGGTCTTTAAGAGTTTATTCGGAAGATAACAGCTCTATAAATATTATTTTGTGGTGCCCGACTCTCTAGTTAATTACATTTACATGATTAGCTCAATCAGGTAATATTAATTACGGAGAAATTATTTTATGGAATAGCATGTCATATCACTTAATCCGGCATAACCAAAGACACGACACCAAGAAGTGACAAATAAGAGGGGAAAATGACATAGGCCCAGTAATTTCATGAGTATTGCCAGGATACACAATTCAATTTATCTTGAAATACCAAACCCATCTCAGGGGTACTCACGGCTGTGGTTGTTGGCTGGCCTGCGGTAGGTCCGGCTGGCTGCCGGCCTTGTGCCGGAGTCTGGCCAGGTTTAGCCTGCTGTTGTGCCGGCCCTGGTCCTGCTATGGGTCCTGGGCCTGCAGTGACTGGAGTGGCCTGAGGGCCCCCGGCTATGGTCTGGGAAGGCTGGCTCTGCTGTGGAGGCTGCTGCTGCTGGGTACGTTGCTGCTGCTGGGACGGTTGGCCCCCGTCTGGCCCTTGGAATCCAGGATGTCTGCCTGACAGGGGCTGTTGCTGCTGCCCGCCTGGACCCCCCTGGGGCTGTTGCTGCTGCCCGCCTGGACCCCCCTGGGGCTGTTGCTGCTGCCCGCCTGGACCCCCCTGGGGCTGTTGCTGCTGCCCGCCTGGACCCCCCTGGGGCTGTTGCTGCTGCCCGCCTGGACTCCCCTGGGGCTGTTGCTGCTGCCCGCCTGGACCCCCCTGGGGCTGTTGCCCCAGACCCTGCTTGGCCCCTGCAGAAGGAACCCCTTCCTGTCTCCTGGAGGACGAGCCTGGCGGCTTCTGACCCCTGCCACTGGTGCCCTCGCGGTGGTGGCCGGAGGCCAGGTCACGAGAGGAGTAGTCTCTAGAGTCCCGGTCCCGGTAGACATCCCGGGAGGAGCGTGGTTCCTCCCCTCCCCTCTTCTGGGTAGAGGAGGATCCACGGCCCTCAGAGCGGGCGGATTGGTCTTTGGGGTGTGTTCTGGAGGAGCGGCTGGACGTCCGAGGCTCCTCGCCGGAGTGGCGGGAAGAGCAATGCCTCCCCGAGCTGCCGCCGCTGCTGCCTTGGTGACCACGGTGGTCGCGGGATGATGAGGTGGACGAGGGGTGGCGAGGTTGGTTGTTGTACTCGTCCTGAGGCCACAGGTCCTGTTCTTCGGGAGGCTCATCATAGTCATGGTAGGTGTGCTTCACGTTGGCGCCGGTCTGTTGTCTACCAGTGGAGATGTGCCCTGCGCTCCCATGGTGTCTGGAGCGGTTGGAGCGAGCCTCCCTTGGCTTCTCAAACCAGTCCGTCTCCTCCTGACCCAGATGATAGGCTTTTTGAACAACAAAGATTATCGTCAGTCAGTTTACTTTTGCTTTATGATGTGTAGAGAGGAAAAGGAGAGAGAGACATACAGTCTGAACTGAAGCCACGCAGACGAAAGACAAAAAGACGGGCCCAAAGTCTCAAAAACATGGAAAGTCTTTCAAAGTCAAACAAAAAACAGCAAACAACAAAATCACAAAAAAGATAAATGTTTCAGCAGGCAAAACGAAAAAAAGAAAACAGGCATATGCGGTTTCATGCATTGGGCACAACATTCACAGTCACAAAACAGAAGAAGCCATCATGCTACTCTGAAGAATCTTGGCATGCAGACTCTTTCCAGCAGACAGAAAGACAGAGGAGGTCAGACAGTTAGTGGCATTCAGCACCAGTTACCTTCACTGTCCGACACAGCAGCGTGCTGATCGTCTACGAGATATGGGTCATCTGGCTTGTACACGTGGCTCCTGGGCAGGTCCTTCATGTGGTGGTCCTGGACATCCGGCAGGGAGTGGCTGGAGCCATACTGGTTCCTCACGTCATGGGGGTCCACTGGTACCCCTGTACCGCCTCGTCCGACCCCCACAGGCTTCCCCACGGGGCTGAGTGGGCTCTCCTCCTCTGAGTTATGGGTGCGCAGTCCGGGCCGTCCACCACCGCCTCTCTGAGACCGCTCCATGGCTTCCCTCTCGTAGGACTTGCTCCTGGAGGAGTCCCTGGAGGAGATCTTGTCCATGCCATAGCCAGTAGACCGGGACCTCCCCGAGCCGTACATCCGGTCCTCTTCTTCCAGGGCTTCCCGGCTTCCCGGGTGGCCACCATAGTAGTTCCGCTGGTCGTAGCCGCTCTTCTTCACCCCGGACCGAGACACCACAGTGCAGCTGCCGCCGGTGGAGGTGGTCATGGTGTAAGAGGCCAGGTCGGACTCCACGTCCCGTGCCTCCTCGATGGGGGAGAACTTGGAGATCTTCTGCTCCATGCCCTGCTTTCTGTGCTTGCTGCGCTTACCAGAGGAGACAACTGCGGGAGCCAGGTTCTTGGATGGGTGTTTCTGGGTCCCCGGGCGTGTTGTGCTGGGGTGTTTATTATAGTCGTCATAGTAATAAGAAGATCCCCCACCACCTATAGTGGTGCTGGTCCGGGGGTCCACAGAGCCCTGCTGGTGGTAGCCTGTGGGGCCTGCAGACATGTACGGGTCCACAGGCTCATTGCCATAGCCAGTTTGGTGCGCAGGGCCATTCTCACCATAGCGTCCTGCAACAGGATGTCCCAGAACATCAACAGACGAGCCTGTGTTCTCTTTGGTCAGCTCGCTGATGTCGTCGATCATGACATAGTTCCTGGGGATGTTCTGCTCCAGGTTTGCGGTGTAGAGGCCGTCTGCAGCGTAGGACGACGTGGGGCTATCCACACCGTGTGTCAGGCCTGGCTCCGGGGGGCGGTACTGCCCATAGGCATTGGGCATGGTGTTGGAGGCATAGACTGAGCCAAAGCCGGTGTCTGGAGCTGATGTGGCCACCGACACAGCAGGGTTACTGATCACCTCATAGTTGGTGGGCAACTTCTGTTCCAGGTCAGCCAAGGAGGTCTGATGAGGCCTCTGGTGGACCGTGAGGATCTCAGCCTGCGGCAGGAAGGACATGCCCTGGCCAGAATATGGGCTCTGGCCTGGGTAGGGGAGGTTCTGGCCCGGGATAGAGGGGTTGGGAGGCTGGAAACCCTGGTGGCCATGCTGCTGCATGCCCAGGTCTGTCGGGTAGGAAGTCTGGCCGTAGCCCCCATGGGCTGGGTAGCTTGGCTGAGTCTGGTAGCCTGGGCCTTGGGGTGGATGGGGCAGGAAGGTGCCTGGCTGGGGCTGGGAGGCTATAGGGTATTGAGGGGACTGGAAACCGATCTGTTGGTAAGCAGCGGTTGGCTGCTGTGTGGGCGTGGGCTGGCTCTGTGGGTACTGATAGGCCATGTAGGAGGAGGTGGGCGGGTACTGGGAGGCTGGGCCGAGGTCGTTGGGGAACTGGCTCAGCGGCGCCGTGCTGGGCCTCGTCAGCAGACCATTACCGTCGAACGTTCCCGTGGCTGCCACCATCCTCAAGTTATTGAGCTCGGTGTCTGACATGTAGTCGCGGGCGTCGCCCATGCAGCGCATGTAGGCCAGCTCCCTCCTCTCCCTCTCCTTCACCAGGGTCTCCTTGCGCTGATGGATGCCTAGTTCCAGGTACCGCAGCTTGGCGTCAATCTCCTTCTCCTCATCCTCTAGCTCCTGCTGCTGCTTGCGGAGCTTGGTGGACTCTTGCTCCACGGCCTTCAGCTCGCTCAGCAGGCCGGCCTTGGTGACCCCCTGGGCAGGCCTGGGCAGCACCCTCTGGGGCTGCATCCCCGGGGAGCTGCTGTACATGTGGGACATGGCTGGGGTGACGATAGGGAGAGGGCTCTCCTCTGGAGGTGGGCTGGGTAGGGTCCTCTTCACCTTTCTCATCAGAGAGTTCTGCTGCTGCTGCAGGGTGGCCATCTGGAGAAAGAGGCAGAGAAACACCATCAGGATAACACTCACATAACATTGAACAGAATGCCTGCATGGAAATCAGACTAACTGCACTAAAGAAGATTCTAGTCCAGTCCCCTAATCTTCTCATTCCACCTTGATTCCCCTATTCTAATCAATATACCTTGATTCCCCTATTCTAATCAATATACCTTGATTCCCCTATTCTAATCAATATACCTTGATTCCCCTATTCTAATCAATATACCTTGATTCCCCTATTCTAATCAATATACCTTGATTCCCCTATTCTAATCAATATACCTTGATTCCCATATTCTAATCATTATACCTTAATTCAGAAAATGGCAATCTTATAGACTAATTTAGCATCAATGTAGCCCTTTCCTGCAATAAAATGACCTAGTGGCCTCATGCGTGGAATGTTATTAATATTTGTCATCATTTCATAATTAATCAACATCATTCAAAAAAACAGTTTTTGTTATATTTCAGTCTGCTTGGACATATATAAAGTGTAATTTTGGGATGTAAACTCAAAATTGAATACATTTCTCTATATCTGACATGGTACAGATGTACAGAGAGAATGGGCAACTTGGGAGCAATTCTCAGCATAAATAATTCATATGAATCGTTTTTAGAGCATTAGACGATTCTAATCATAACATAGTCATACACGTTATCATAAAAAATATTTAAAAAATGTCCTTCATCCTGATCACTTATCTAGAAAACGTATGCCAACAACAAACTAAGAGTAATGATAAACATTCAAACATGGCTAGATTTCTTCTTTCTACTTACAGTTTAGGAGTTGTGTAGACCCATAGTGAATGTATTAAGTATCCGTGAGAACGTCATTTTATTCAAATGTTGATGTATGGCCAGCACAAATAAAACAATAAATATATGTAAAAATCCTCTTATGATTCCTATGTGTGCCTGTTCATCGGACAGCCCTCACACTGAGTACAGAAGGATCTGACTTTACTTTGAACAGCTGCTAACATGCCGGAAGACAGCAGGGCTGTACCAGGATGCCTCCACATTATGTCTCCCCCTGGCATTTCTAAGGGCTTTGCCAGATATAGCAGGGAAAGAATAAAGGTGAAAGAAAGTGTGTGTGTGCGTGTATGTGTGTGTGAGAGAGAGAGAGATGAGACGGCGAGAAAAAGCAGACTGAAAAGGCAAAGAAGAAAAAAGAAAGGGATATCAGAGAAAGCTATGGAGTGAGAAAAAGAGAGGATGGTATAATGGAGTAGAGGGAAAGCTTGCCTAGTGCCTAGCATGGACAGCTGCTCTCCTGAGAACATTATTTCGCGTCCTTCGATGCCAAACCCTGTGTGATGCATCTGTGCTCTCACACAAGACTATCTATTCTATTCAGTATCACACTCTCTTCAGTACGTACTTTCTCTGCTCTCTACTGTATATAGCATAGTCATGAAAAAATGTCTCCTGTCTTGTTCTTTCCTTAATAACTTACACTAACTATTTATTTTCATATCAGGTCACATTATGATTTACTCTTTGTTAATGTGTAAGTTATTGAAGTGAAAGAGAAACAGTAATAATGTCACTTATTACATACCTGACTGTTGGAGAGGGCCTGCTGATGGTAAGGGGAGAACCTGTTCTTGGCAGGGTCTTCTGAAGTGGGGCTGAGGGGTTTGGGGTCCGACATGGAGCGCTGCACACTCTTGATAGGTCTGGGGAGGCTCTGGTGACGCTGAGGAGACTCTGCAGTGAAAGCTTTCTGCTGGGGCGTGACATGTGCCTTGTTGAGCTTCTCCTGGGAGGCGAAGGTGGTTTCCAGCATCCGATGGGGCGACAGCGGGGACACAGGGGAGTACAGCACCTGGGGAGACTTGGGAGGCTGGCGAGACGGGGACTCGTTCTGCTGCTGGCTTTGGTAGTTGATTTCCAGAGGGTCAGGTTTCCTCCTTTCGAACTTAGCCACCCCTTGGGGAGGAGGTGGGGTGGAGCCCACCATCTGCATAGAGGTGGAATATGGGCTGATGGTGGTGGGGACGCTGAGCTGAGGAGCCACCACCCCCTGAGACTGGGCCTCCGGTTCTGTCTGACAGGCCAAGCTCTCACCCGTATGGGTTCTCTCTGGGGCAGAGATGTAGTGAAGCAGCTCCACCTTATTTGTCTCAGCCGCAGTGATGTGGATTGCAGGTGAGATCCTGCCCAACTGGTCGGCCTCAGTCTGGCATGAGGAGTCGTTGGTGGTCTGAATGGCTATGCTGGAGGAGGACACTTTGGCGGTTCCATCGGATTTGACCTCGCCGCTAGAGTCTGAATGTTTGGATAAGCGTGATCTCCTGCGCCTAACCGGTTGCTCCCAAGCTGCCTGATCCTCGTCGTCTGTCTGGACGCTGCAGTCGGCGATCCGCCTGGTTCTCCTGCCCTTGCGGTTCATGTACCTGTCCTCACCCTCTTCATCGTCAGTCTGCACGCAGCTATCTGCAATCCTCCTCACCAGCTCCTCCTCCGATCCATCCCTAAGACGAGGCATAGAGTTTTGCTTCTTCATGATCCTGGACCCCAACTGATTCTCACTGTTTTTCAAGGACATCTCAGAGGCAGAGCTTGGTATGGGCCTTGGGGTCACCATTGCTTGGACCACCTGCCCTTCCATGTGAGGTTGCCAGAACTGTACACTTTGGCCGTCCTGTTGAATCACCCTACCACTCTGGTCACAGATGATGAAACCTTGAGGAGTTCCTCCTCCTCCTCCTCCTCCTCCTCCGACTACTACCCCTTGTATGGCACCTTGAGGGGTTATTCCTCCGACTACTACCCCTTGTATGGCACCTTGAGTGGAAGTGGCTGCAGCAGATGCTGCTGCAGATGCAGCAGCTGCTGCTGCGGCCACAGCTGATGCCTCCACCACTGCAGTCTTCTGCCTCTTCTGCTCCTCCAACTGCTGCTGGAGCTGCTGCTGTAGCGACTGGATCTGGTCCAGTTGCATCCTCTGCTGGGATAGCTGTTCCCTCTGCATGACCAGCTGGGTCTCCCTCTCTGATTGTTGCTGATGCAGGACATGCTGTTTGATGGTCTGCAGCTCCTGAATCTCGCGCTGCACCAGCATTTGTTCTTTCTCCCTGTGCCTCTGGAGCTCCATGCGGTCTCGCTCTAGTTCCTCATGCAGGCGCATCTGCCGAAGTTTCTCCAGCTCCACGCGCTCTCGCTCCATCTGCAGCATCTGCTCCTGTTGCTGTCTCAAACGCTCCTCTACCTTCTCCAGCTCTGGATCGACCGAAGTGGTGATGGTGGTGCTGGCTGCTGCAGTAGAAGCAATCTGGCGAATGGTCTGCAGATGGGGCTGCACTAGAGCCTGTGGAGCAGGCTGAGTTACAGGCTGGGACTGGGTTTGAGTCAGAAATGAAGCTTGAGTTTGAGTTGCTATTTGTTGTTGCATTTGAGATTGCATTTGTTGCTGTATTTGGGACTGTATTTGTTGCTGTATTTGGGACTGTATTTGTTGCTGCATTTGGACTTGCATTTGAGTTTGAGTATGAGGGTGTGTCGTAACATTGTGTGCTTGGATTTGAGTTTGGGGGGTCTGTTGGTTTGCAGGGACTACTGCAGACTGAATTGGCATTGCAGTAATTTGTCCACCCATATGAGAAATTGGCTGGGCCAGTGGTAAGGTTGCAGCCGTGTGCACAGAGACGGCTGCAGAAGGCTTCCCAAGGTAGACAGGAGCTTCTTGGGTGGAGGTGCTCGTGGCAGGTACACTTCCAGGAACACCAGCCGTTGTAGGGAACTGGTTGGGAGGAGGGTAACCGTAATGTCCCTGTGTGGACAGAGGCATCTTTGGGGTCATATGAGGCAACCTGGTGAGGCTCGCCAGTGGTACAGCGGTCACGCCTGCAGGGTAAGGTCGGTATATTCCTTGTGGCATAGGTTGCAGAACAGAGGGGGGCTGGGTGGTTATTGGCAAGGTAGAGGCTATTGGGGTGTTGATGGTGGAATATGTCATACCGTCAGCTCCTCTCATTGCAGATGGATATAAGGCCCGTATGCTTGCTTGTCTGGCATTGATCAGATTGGTTAGGGCGTGGCCGTGTGCAGTGGGCCTCCCATCAGGGCCATAGAGTAGGTTGGCTCGGATTGATGCTAAGCTTTGCTGTAGGTTGAGCCTGGCTGCAGGCCCTGCTCCACTTCCAGAACCATACTGCATCATCTCAGGGTTGCTGTACCGTTGACCGAACTGGTCCATAGAGTTCAGAGCTGCACACATTCGGCTGATCTCCCTGGCAGTGGTGGCACTATACTGTGCCAGGTTGGCATCCGGTAAAACTGCCTGACCATAGCCATAGTCTTGGTTGATGTTGGACATGGAGCCGTACCTTCGCAGGGGCAAGGGAGGACCTGCAACATCTCCTTGATGACTTAAGTCTGTGTAGGATCCATATTGTGCACCCATGCCAAGATATCCTCCTTCGTAGGCCTGATTCATGGTGCTCAGATCCACTGCCAGGTCCCCAGGGTCAGTCCTCTGATAGTACTGAAGACCTGTATTAGACAGGTTGGTGTCAGACATGGAAGGTTGAAGCCTGCCTCCAAGGGGTATAGGGTATAGAGGGACTCCCTGCATCGGTTTACGCTCCTCTGGTGCTCCTTGCATGCTTTCTGCCTGGTAGCCATTATTACCAGGTGGTGGTTGTTGTTGTTGTGGCTGTTGTTGTTGTTTCTGCTGGCCTACACTGTAGTGTGGGGCAGGGGGTGGAAGAGTGACTTGGGAAGATTCAGTGGTAGAATTTTTCTGAGTTAAGTTACCTGCACAGCTACCAGCAAAGGGTAGCTTGTAAACAACGTCACAACAAGCCACTTGGTTCTCTGGTTTCTGTATCTGTCCACCAGTGAGATCCAGGACCTGGGGAGGAGGAGGCTCTTTGACCAGCTGAGTCACAGTGGTCATCTGAGACGCATTGCTATCTTCCAGTTGGACCATCATGACATGGGGCTTTCCTGTAGACAGGTTCATAACTGTGGGCTTGTTCTTCAACTCCAAGGCAAGCCCACTCTGACCATAGTCATGATGATTGTTAGAGGGAGGTAGAACTATAGACGCTGGCTGGGGCGGCATGGGAGATACTCTAGGAATCACACTGACCACAGGCTGGTCACTGCCACTGCTCGTCTGGCGAACCACCAGGTCTTTCTTCAGCAACAGCGGCTGGACCTGATTCGCTAGGTTATAGCGAGCAAAGGAAGAATGCTGGTGCTGCTGGAGCTGCTGCTCGAGGAGCTGTTGTTGCTGTAGGAGCTTCTGCTGCTGCATCTGGAGCTGCTGCTGCTGGATGCCCAGATCCTCCAGACACGCATCAATCTTAGGAATGGATGGGTCAGTAATGGGTGGCTTAGTTTGTGTAAGACACATTGCTGATCCAACGCCTTGCCCCAGGTCCATACGGTTCTGCAGCGGATCTCCGTAAATCACTGGATGCCCCTTCGGCTGAGATATAAACATGGAGGCTGCCACGGTGACGCTGACTGTTGTTGGAGTGGATGCCGAAACATGCGGCTGCTTTTGTGCATTCAGGTTCATGGCAGCATTCAGTGGCTGCACCGATTTGTGATGGTTGTGGGGTTGTTCAGCATCGAGGGAATACCTTCTTGTATCAGTTGCCAGAGATGTTAGATCCATGCCCTGGTCTGTCATGATGATTGGGGCAGCCTTCATGGGTGCTCTCAGGTCCACTACTGATGCAGGTCTAGTCGGACGCATTTGCATTTGGCCCTGCTCTACGACCCTAGAGGTACCTGGGACATTGGAGATCCTACATAGGGAGATATTTTCCATTGATATTGACCCACGACTGTATGTGGTAGCTGTGGTTGTCATTGTCATGCTTATACCAATATTAACCCTCTCTGCATTTTGGGGCCTCTGTAAATCATGGTGAGGGGATTGTTGCGATAGATGCATTTGTGGGGACGTTGGAGAGCTTGTTGAAGGAATATATTGCTGATACATGGGTTGACGGATAGCCTGTGTTGGCGAGGACAGGGGAGAAGTGGAGGAGTTTACAGTCAGAGGCCTGGCAGGACTGGTGGTGGTCTTAGAGCCCAGCGTTATCCCCATTACTGGTGAGTCGGAGGAGGACTGTTGTCTTGCAAGGCATGGTGATGCTGTTCTTCGAGGCATCTGGGCTCCATGTTGTTGCGGTGGTACTGGAGAGGTTGCGCCACCAGCGCCAGGCTGAGAATCTTGTGGGGACACACCAGGCCCTGTAGGTCGTAGGGACAGGGAATGAGTGGGACTCTGTGAGGGAGAGGGGGAAGGGGAAACAGGAGGACTGGGGCCTTTGAAATAGGAGAAGAGGGAGGATGCGATGGAGGGCGCTCCAGAGTCAGGAGGAGGCGCCCCCTGTGCTGGTCCCTGAGGACCTGGTCTTCCAGCCACTGGGGGGATAACACCCCCTATTTTGGCAGTCTGCGTCCTCATCCGGTCTTGGGTTTCTTTCGATAGATGCTGTGTCACACTGATTCCTGGTGGGACCCCTTTTCCAGCCCCACGTGGGTCGTTTGGGGAGAAGGAAACAGGTGCAGAGATTTGTGTGGGGCTGGAGCCAGGGGTTAAAGGTGCTCCAGTGCCTAGATGTTGTTTGCTGCTAGGCTGAGGTGCTCCAGCCGGTTGCCTTTGCGGACTTCCTTGTTGTTGGCCTGGCCTTCCTGGCTGTCTCTGCTGCAGCATCTCTGCTTTCCTCATCATTTCTTCATACACCTCCTCTGCACTTTTCAGTGTCTTGTCCAACGGTGAAGTGGCAGTATGTTTTTCAGTGGGGGAGTAGAGAGACATGAAGGTGGGTAGGTTTTGGTGGCTTCCTGACTTGTAAAGCTTGGAGCTCATCATTTCAAAGCTCTCTGCCTCTGAGTCCATGGAAGGGGAATACTCTGAGCAGGAGGATCTGTGGAGCTCCTCCATCTCCGCTGCCTGTCTCAACTCCTCTGTCGGGGAGGCATCCTCGATGGGCGAGAGGTTGCTGGGGGGAGTCTTGGATCTCTCTCTACGTCTCTGGGCCCTTAGCTCCTCTTTGTCCCTCTTGGTTTTCCTGGCTGTACTGCGGATCCTCTGCAGGTCCAGATCTCTCATCTTCTCCTGCTCTCTCAGAAGCTCCTCTTCTTCTCTCAGCTCATCTTCCTCGGATGAGTCCTCGATGGTGGGCAGGAGTGGGCCGTGGGAGCGGTGGCGAGCCTTCCTTTGCTGCTTGGCTTCCTCCAGTCTCTGCCTGCGGCTGGGGCTGCTGTCACTGTCATCCTCCATGGAGGACAAGGAGGTAGGGGACGTGCCAGATGTATAACTGGGAGTTGTGGCAGGAAGGGTGGATGAATACTCCCCCCTCGACCGCTCCTCTGGTGATCCAGTCAGACTCTCCATCTCCAGCTCTGGCTCTCTGAGGTCATGCTCTGAGTTGTTCAGCTCAATGGTCTTAAACCGCCGCAGGCCTCCTTGGGAAGCCATCATACCTTCATCGTCTTCGTCATCTACCCCCTTGGTGTCCTCCTCAAAACTACTGGAATGGTGGGTGAGGCTGCGTCGTTTCTCCTTCCCCAAATCCTTTTTGTTTTTCGTTTTCTGGTAGCCGTACCCTTCCTCCTCCTCCATCTCGTCCTCGTCAGCGCTCATTTCCATGATCTTCCTCCTCATGAACTCCTCATCTGTCATTTCTTTATGGGACTTCTTCTGCCTGGGCGGTAAGGGGGACAGACCAGTCTCGCTGCTGTCCTCCACATAGTCGTGGCGCAGCTTGGAGCTGAGATCGTCCGACACCTCCCTGTCAGAGTTGTTCTCCCCGCCCTGGTCTGTAGCAGTCTTGGACCTGGACTCTAGCAGTGGCCGCATGGAGCTCTCTAACTTAGTGATCTCAGAGGGGCTGGAGAGGCTACGTTCACTCAGCTTTAACCCCGGATCCTCACGGATATGGCCTGTGATCTCGCCCACGGAGCCGGAGATCCCATCTGAGGAGTATCCCGTGTCACTGAGGCTCTGCGTGCTGGACTTGTTGGAATCCTAAAGGAAAGAGAGAAACAAGACAAGTCAGAGGCCAGTATTAAGCATCAGTCCTGTTGCTCCCTGACTGAAATAATTTCTGTAGCAAAAAGTCTATTACAGGCAACAGTGCACCCTTTCTTTCCTATCGTTTCACCTAACTCATCGGCAGAGTTACTTTTATGGGCATTTGTTTCACAGATGATAGGGGTTGGAATAAAAGCACTGGAGTTTATACAGGCTGTATTACTATTCTGGCAAGACATGAGAATAATTACATTGAAAATAATTCAGTCATCAAAGCACAGGCAAATACAGTTGATGTCGGACGTTTACATACACTTAGGTTGTAGTCATTAAAACTTGTTTTTCAACAACTCCATACATTTCTTGTAAACAAACTATAGTTTTGGCAAGTCGGTTAGGACATCTACTTTGTGCATGACACAAGTCATTTTTCCAACAATTGTTTACAGACAGATTATTTCACTGTATCACAATTCCAGTGGGTTAGAAATTTACATGCACTAAGTTGACTGGGCCTTTAAAGAGCTTGGAAAATTCCAGAAAATAATGTCATGGTTTTAGAAGCTTCTGATAGGCTAATTGACATCATTTGAGTGAATTGGAGGTGTACCTGTGGATGTATTTCAAGGCCTACCTTCAAACTCAGTGCCTTTTAGCTTGACATCATGGGAAAATCTAAAGAAATCAGCCAAGACCTCATAAAACAAATTGTAGACCTCCACAAGTCTGGTTCATCCTTGCAAGCAATTTCCAAACACCTGAAGGTACCACATTCATCTGTACAAACAATAGTACGTAGTATAAACAACATGGGACAACGCAGCGGTCATACCGCTCAGGAAGGAGACGCGTTCTGTCTTCTAGAGATGAACGTACTTTGGTGCGGAAAGTGCAAATCAATCCCAGAACAACAACAAAAGACCTTGAAGATGCTGGAGGAAACAGGTACAAAAGTATCTATATCCACAGTAAAACGAGTCCTATATCGACATAACCTGAAAGGCCGCTCAGCAAGGAAGAAGCCACTGCTCCAAAACCAGCATAAAAAAGCCAGACTACAGTTTGCAACTGCACATTTTTGGAGAAATGTCCTCTGGTCTGATGAAACAAAAATAGAACTATTTGGCCATAATGAGCATCGTAATGTTTGGATGAAAAAGGGGGAGGCTTGGAAGCCGAAGAACACCATCCCAACCGTGAAGCACGGAGTGGCAGCATCATGTTGTGGGGGTGCTTTGCTGCTGAAGGGACTGGTGCATGTCACAAAATAGATGGCAGCATGAGGCGGGAAAATTGTGTGGACATATTTAAGCAACATCTCAAAACATCAGTCAGGATGTTAATGCTTGGTCACAAATGGGTCTTCCAAATGGACAATGACCCCAAGCATACTTCCAAAGTTGTGGCAAAATGGCTTAAGGACAACAAAGTCAAGGTATTAGAGTGGCCATCACAAAGCCCTGACCTCAATCCTATAGAAGATTTGTGGGCAGAACTGAAAAAGAGTGTGTGAGCAAGGAGGTCTACAAACCTGACTTAGTTACACCAGCTCTGTCAGGAGGAATGGGCCAAATTCACCCAACTTATTGTGGGAAGCTTGTGGAAAGCTACCTGAAACGTTTGACCCAAGTTAAACAATTTAAAGGCAATGCTACCAAATACTAATTGAGTGTATGTAAACCTCTGAACTAATAGTAGAGTGATTTTATCCCAGCTTTTATTTCTTTCATCACACAGTGGAATGTGATGAAAGAAATAAAAGCTGAAAAAAAAAATCACTACTATTATTCTGACATTTCACATTCTTAAAATAAAAGTGGTGATCCTAACTGACCTAAGACAGGGAATTCTTACTAGGATTAAATGTCAGGAATTTTTCAATGTTTAGGCTTAGGTGTATGTAAACTTCTGACTTCAACTATATATAACAGATCATGTAAAATAACGTTATTAAAGCTCATGCAACTATAACAGATAATGTAATGAATGTTATTAAAGCACAGGCAACAATTACAGACAATGAAATGCACACAAATATGACTATAAAAAGGTTAAGATAAAAAGTGACAAAAACAACAAAACGAAAAACAACAAGAAAACGTCAAGAAAAAACATATTTTGGTTACATGTTCGTGTAATTAAATGTACAATGAAATCTCTGCCATTGTTGAAGAATGATGAATGATGGTAAAAAATAAACAAGCTGATCAAAATATAATGATTAAGTAAAAAAAACTGCATTGCATGTTAGCTAATAACACTGATTAGTCATGATTACAATATCAGACAAGGATGACTATCATTTTTATTTTATTTTATCTTTATTTAACTAAGCAAGTCAGTTAAGAACAAATTCTTATTTTCAATGACGGCCTAGGAACAGTGGGTTTAACTGCCTGTTCAAGGGCAGAACGACAGATGTACCTTGTCAGCTCGGGGATATGAACTTGCAACCTTTCGGTTACTAGTCCAACGCTCTAACCACTAGGTGGATCATACAGGTAATGCAGATCATACAGGCTTAACATTATGATTGAACTAATAAAAACATTAAAAAATATATACCAAAGGTGATGCATGGTAAATGGCTGATGCTTGGGGATAGAGATGACAAGGAGAAGGGGGATGAGAATGATATAATGATCATAGTGATGATGACGGTGAGGTTACAACAACGATGACGAGTATGACGATGACTAAAATTAGGTAAATTAAATGATGCTGAAGTTGAAAAGTTGCAGGGAGCTCACGTCATGGTGTTTTGACTTCTGTGAATCTTCAACGGGTTTCTTCTTTTCATCGTGTGATGTGGTGATGGCTTCAGGTGCTCCCTTCTTGAGCGAGGCTTTGGCTTCATTTTCCTTATGAGCTTTGGGGACGACTTTAGTTTTATCCTGGCCCTGCTGCTGTTTACCGGCCTGCTTGTTGGGTTTAAGTTGAGTTGGTGCACTCTTACTAGGAGAGGGTGCACCCTTAGTAGGGGTGGTTGCAAATTTAACAGGGGAGAGCTGGGCAGAACCCTTGCTCTGGGCAGTGAGTCCTGTCTGTTTGGCAGGGGAGGGTGTGCACTTGTTAGGGGTGTATGCTGTTTTAGCAGAGGACAGTGCACCCTTGGCTGGGGAGGGCTGGGCAGTACCCTTACTCTGGGCATTGGGTCCTATCTTTTTGGCAGGGGAGGGTGTGCCCTTAGCAGGGGTGGATGCTGTTTTAGTGGGGGAGGGTGCACCCTTGGCAGGGGAGTGTGCACTCTTACCTGGGAAGGGTTGTACCTTGGCAGGGGAGGGTTGGGCAGGCCCCTTGCTCTGTTTGGCAGGGGAGAAAGGAGGGCCACTTACTTGGGCACCCAGTGGTTTTTGTTGCTGTTGAGGATCAGTGGGCCATAGCCCTGCCTGCTGATTGGGCCCTCTCTGCTGAGGCTGTTGTTGATTAGCTGGAGCTGAGTGCCGTGGGGATCCCATTGGCTGAGGAACAGGAAGTGGAGCATCTCCCAGGGCCCCAGACAAAGCTCTCTGGGTCTGGCAGTTCAGGCAGAGCCATTCTTTATTCTGAAACACAGACAGAACAAAAAGAGGCCTTTAGAAAACTGCAAGGTACAGGATTGTATCAAAACAAACATTGTCGGTTGACTGCAAACTGAAGATTATTCTATAATGATCATTCAAAAAGGGACAATAACAATGTCAGTCAAAGAACATTTACAATCAAGAAACAATTAATAAAACATAGTCAGGAAGAAACATTCAACAAACAGCCCCACACATACCACAGTGACACATAATGTGGTAGAAGTGGGATGGTGGGAGCTGAGAAGAGGTGCCTTACTTGTCCAACACGGTGAGTCTGCTTGAGTAACATTAAGATAAGTGGTCCTTCTGTAGCTCAGTTAGGTGGTGGTCCTTCTGTAGCTCAGTTGGTAGAGCATGGCGCTTGTAACGCCAGGGTAGTGGGTTCGATTCCCGGGACCACCCATACGTAGAATGTATGAATAAAAGCGTCTGCTAAATGGCATATATATAAGACAGGACAGGAATAGTACTTCTGTTGTTGTCTGCACTACTGCGGTCTGCACTACCGCTGCTCTCACAGCAGCACTTAAAAATTAAGCATGTCCTCAACTGAAATAATATAAAAACACAACTCTCCAATAAATCAGCTGTCTCGTAGAAGGTTTAAGCCACTAATTTACACCAACGCTACGTCCCAAATAGCACCCTATTCCCTATACAGTGCACTATATAGGGAATACAGTGCACTATACAGTGCATTATTGTGAAGAGGAAATGTTTAGGAGCAACAACAGCTCAGCCGTGAAGTGGCATGCCACACCAGCTCACAGAACGGGACTTCTGAGTGCTGAAGCATGTAGCGCGTAAAAATTGTCTGTCCTCAGTTGCAACACTCACTACGGGTTCCAAACTGCCTCTGGAAGCAACGTCAGCACAATAACTATTCGTTGGGAACTTCATGAAATGGATTGGCCAAGCAGTCGCACACAAGCCTAAGATCACCATGCGCAATGCCAAGCATTGGCTGGAGGGGTGTATAGCTTGCCGCCATTGGAATCTAGAGCAGTGGAAACGCGTTCTCTGGAGTGATGAATCACGCTTCACCATCTGGCAGTCCGATGGACGAATCTGGGTTTGGCGGATGCCAGGAAACGCTACCTGCACCAATGCATGATGCCAACTGTAAATTTAGCGGAGGAGGAATAATGGTTTGGGCTGTGACCCTTAGTTCCAGTAAAGGGAAATCTTAACGCTATATCATATAATGACATTCTAGATGATTCTGTGCTTCCAAATTTGTGGCAAGAGTTTGGGGGAAGGCCCTTTCCTGTTTCAGCATGACTATCCCCCTGTCCACAAAGCAAGGTCCATACAGAAATGGTTTGTTGACATCAGTGTGGAAGAACTTGAATGGCCTGCACAGAGCCCTGACCTCAACCCCATCGAACACCTTTGGGATGGATTAGAACGCAGACTGCAAGCCAGGCCTAATTGACCAACATCAGTGCCAGACCTAACTAATGCTCTTGTGGGTGAATGGACACAAGTACCAGCAAGCGATGTTCCAACATCTAGTGGAGAGCCTTCCCAGAAGAGTGGAGGTTGTTATAGCAGCAAAGGGGGCACAAACTCCATATTAATGCTCATGACTGCCTGTCTGTTATACCATGCTCAAGGGTTAGTAGTAATCAGTGTATAAAGAGCTGCTCCCTCACGCCTTCCAAAGCATTAATAGTTCCATGGGTTACTACATGTACTGTATTATGTGGACTGGAATTACGCACATCGTTCAAACCATGATAAAGCAGAAGAGAACGTGCGATTACTAGGCAGCACATGCGGCCTTCGCTAGTATAGGCTAGCGAATTTGATTTTGAAATGTAATAGGGCCTATTTGTATAATTAGTAGGCTAACGCATATATACTGTAATGACCTGACTAGATCATAAATGAACAATTGTCCAGACAGAGGCTTGAGTTTACGAATTGACGGTTTATTACACCAACTTTACACAGGCTACTGTTTGGGCCGTAGCACACGCCAAATAGATGACAGATAACCCACAAGCCAATCGTGACCTTCTCTTGTGAAACCCAGACGTAAGAGAGAGAACAAAGGCTGAACCTGGTCTTAACTTCCAATGCTCCACCCCCCTGCCCAACCCCCCTCCACGCCACTCCGCCAACCACCAGGATGCCCGGCATCAGAACATTCCAGGCATTCCCGTGATTGGCAGATAGCAGGTTGATTGACAGGTCGGACCCCGCGAACACCGGGTACTGGTCAGTACAACACAACCACCTCCTAGCCTAACACATAACACACAGCTGTCTGTGCGGGTCGCTACAATACCTTCCATAATATATCCCCTAATGTTATTAACCTACCTCATCTTTCAGTCCTTCCTCGCTTTCAACAGTTAAAATACGTTTCGTTATCCTCATCTTCATCATTCTAATTTCATCCTTGTATAATATAGGACTGGAATTAGATGCAGAAGGCTTTCACTTTTCTTCACGAAGATTGAATGATTATAGATCTAAATGAATAACTGTTATAGCCTACCGCCACGGCATGTTCACTCTTCTTTCAAACTGCCCTGAGTTCTGTTGGCTGCTGTATTTAACGTTAAGCAACAACAACAAAAGTTTGCGTCCCTCTTAGAATAGGCTATTGTTATAAGAAATGCAAACCATAATAATGTCCTGCAAGCTAGTATAGTCAATATTTTCCTGCATGGGAATCCAAAGAGCTAATGAGCATTAATTAATAAGGAAGCCAGCAGAGCACCGTAATGAACACGTTGGAAGACATTGAACTGGTTTCAAGCGCAAGGCGAAGCAGGTGTTAATTTGTAAAGGACCACAGGAGGTAGCTTGGTCCAGGGGCAGGCAGAAGGTCATGCACAGAGGTTCCAAACAGGCAGGAAAAAGGCTAGTAACGTCGTTCGGGAAATCAGGTAATACGTTTGTTACGTACCCCAGTTTCTGTGTTGTGGTTTTGTTTGTGTGTGTTTCGGGATGGCTTCGTGAAATTCCCCCAAGCAGCTGATTGGTCGGCCCCACAGATAATTGGAGCTGACCCCGCCCCCTCGTCAGGATACAGCTGTATCCCATTACAGACTCCTCTCCAGCTGTATAAACCAGTGTTCTGTTGCTCAGAAGAGAGATGATTAGTGTCCTGTGATAACCTGTGTTGGTTGTTTCTCAAACAGATGTGGTATGTACTATGTTAGTTGTTGCTGAGAGAGCTGATGGTTATGTTCTGTGTTAGTTTGTTGCTCAGTCAGAGAGCTTATTTGGTGTCCTGTGTTTTTTGTTGTAATATTCTGTTTCATTTGCTCCCAGGGGGGGGGAGGCACCTAGGAAGTGCTTAGGCAAGAGGCATGCGGGTATACATAACCCGTTGTATTTACTATCTATACACTCTAGGCAATACCTGGGCGGACCACCCCCTATATTTTGGTTGGCGCACCAGGTGGCCCTAAGGTAGGTAGGAGAGGGGGCTTTGACATTTTACTTTTCTTTGGTTCCGTCCAGCCCCTTTTCCCCAACATTACCTTGTAACGGAATAAATTCCCTGTGAACAGTACCAAACTCTTCCTTTGTCATCCTTACTTGCACCTACAGTCACATACCTCTCACTCCACGGAGAGTGGGGTTATAGCTGGGTGTTGCGTTCCCTCTTCCTAGCGGCGTACGTAACGTTTAACAGGAAATCCGATGGGCTAAAACACAGGCAGTGACTAGGCAAAGGTGTCGTTTGTGAGGCAGGCAAAACGATCATACACGGGAGGCTTAGATCACAAGGGGGAAACCCGCGCTCCGAATAGACGTGTCACAAAACAAGCAATACTTCGCAAAGAACTGAACTAGTGTGTGATAATGACATACAGGTGATTGTTCACACAATGTTGTGTTTGCGAGCGTGAGCTGCGTTCAGGGGATCTATCTACGTGTTTGAGAGTGAGTTGGAAGCAGACGTTACAAGCACAGGTGATTGCGTATTGCGCAAGAGAGACTATACATTAATGCTTATTATGCATAACCCATCAATTAGCTAAATATAAGGCTAATACTGCATTAAATATATGCCTATACTTTACGTATCAATCTAGAAGAGTTGGAGTGCTCGCGCGTGTACTGATTCAAAGCAACAAATATTCGAGTGCTAGGCAGTTTATAAAGTAGCCATTTCGGGTATTTGTACTTTTAATATTTACATTTGACTACTTTTACTTAACTACTGTACATTCCTTAAGAAAATATTGTATTTTTTAATCCATACATTTGACACCCAAAAGTAGGCTACTTGTTACATTTTGAAAGCTTAGCAGGATAGGAAAATAGTCATTCACGCACTTATCAACCGAACATCCCTGGTCATCCTTACGGCCTCTTGATCTGGCAGACTCACTAAACACACGCTTTGTTTGTAAATTATGTGAGTGTTGGCGTGTGCCCCTAGCTTTCAGTAAAGAAAAACATTAAATGGTGCCATCTGGTTTACTTAATATAAGGAATTTGACATTTATTTTTACTGTTGATTAAGTATATTTTAAACCAAATACTAGACTTTTACTGGGTGACGTTGTCATTTTCTATTATGGTATCTTTACTTTTACTCAAGTATGACAGTTGGATACTTTTCCAACACTGGTGATAGGACGTTTTAATACTCTGCAGCTGCAATAAAATAAAACATCTTTACAATTAAAAAAACAAGTTGATCCCCGAAAACCAGATGGAGACGGGCAAATTAGACGCGCATTCGGTCTTGAAATTACGTTAGCATAGGCTATGCTGCATAAAATGTAGGCCTACCTGTCACAAAGGTTACCATGATGAGATAAGTCTACATACATTGTGAACTGCGCTCAATACTGAGATGGAGTGTCTGTCCCCACCCTGAGTGTTGATTCATCATGTGTAACAGGGTTATTGGTGATTCCCCTTGCCACTATTGTTAAGCCAATGGGTTTTTGGTTTGAGTTCGTCTTGCCTTCACCTACTCAACATGGCATCTTATTGGCTGGTTTGCGTAGCTTGCTTACGAGGGGGGATGTTCCAGTTAGAATCGTCCCAGTGAACAAGCAACAAACCAGCCAATAAGATGCCATGTTGAGTAGGTGAAGGCAAGACAAACTCAAACCAAAAACCCATTGGCTTAACAATACAGTGGCAAGGGGAATCACCAATAACCCTGTTACACATGCAGAGGCCGTAGGGCAACCATATTTAGACATCGTATATCATTTTACAGTTACATTTCACGCCATGCTGTTCAAATACTTTTAATATTTATCCTGGAAAAGGGGAGTGGTTTTGGGTGGGAAATCCTAGTAAATCTTGGTAACAGGTTCCCTCCTTTCAACCCTAATCTGAATTTCTTCCGAGTGTGATAATTTGCCTAAGATTAAAACTAACAGGCATTGGATTGAGTATACGCTCAACAAAAATGTTCCTTCCTACATTTTGAACCAAATATCTATGACCTTTAAAGTCGGATTAGGTATTTCAAGCATGGCAGTAGCTGCAGTATGGCCCTTGACAGGATAGGTCAGAGCTGGCTAAAAGGACACAGTCAAACCCCTGTAGTTGTACATTTCAAAAGGCTGTCTAAATCAAGTCTTTCATCTGTATGAGAAGGCTTAATCACCAGAGATTGTTAAGCGCTTTGAAGCACATGAGATGACGCCACTGTATGAATACAAATCAGTACTATTGTTATTAGTGATGAGACAGAGACCCACCTGCAAGTAGTTCAACAGTCAACTGTTCAGATGACACTCATCAACAGAGTTACACACAGACTATCACCCCTCACATTCAATCAACAAAAGGTACATAAAAAATTAAACCCTATCCCTCCCTGTATAATGTACTTTTGACAGGATTCTTATAGGCTCTGGTCAAAAGTAGTTCACTATGGGCAATTTTGGATGTAACCCGAGAGTTAGACAGGCACTCATCCCTCACATTCATACTTCCCACCACAGATTGTCAACACTCGTTCTGAGAAAAGGGTGTAAACCTATCAAAGACAATATTAGCAGAAACACATTCCATTTCAGATCACAGGAGCTGATCAATGAGACGGATCTGAAGTTTCCATATTAGGACAGCCTCAGTCTTAGCAGTTGTTTTATTCTCAGACCAATGGAAAATAAAAATGGTTCTATTACCGATTATGAGAATTGAAAAGGGACATGGTGGGACCATGTTTGTAGCCCAGGGCCTGCATTCAAATGGTCTCAGAGTAGAAACACTGATCTAGGATCAAGCCTAGATCAGGCCTAGGCATGGAGAAATGGTGTCTGTGTATTTTTTTATTTCCCTTTATTTAACCATGTAGGTAAGTTGAGATCAAGTTCTCATTTACAATTGCGACCTGGCCAAGATAAAGCAAAGCAGTTCGACAGATACAACGACACAGAGTTACACATGGAGTAAAACAAACATACAGTCAATAATACAGTATAAACAAGTATATATACAATGTGAGCAAATGAGGTGAGAAGGGAGGTAAAGGCAAAAAAGGCCATGGTGGCAAAGTAAATACAATATTGCAAGTAAAACACTGGAATGGTAGTTTTGCAATGGAAGAATGTGCAAAGTAGAAATACAAATAATGGGGTGCAAAGGAGCAAAATAAATAAATTAATTAAATACAGTTGGGAAAGAGGTAGTTGTTTGGGCTAAATTATAGGTGGGCTATGTACAGGTGCAGTAATCTGTGAGCTGCTCTGACAGTTGGTGCTTAAAGCTAGTGAGGGAGATAAGTGTTTCCAGTTTCAGAGATTTTTGTAGTTCGTTCCAGTCATTGGCAGCAGAGAACTGGAAGGAGAGGCAGCCAAAGAAAGAATTGGTTTTGGGGGTGACTAGAGAGATATACCTGCTGGAGCGTGTGATAAGGGGGGACTTTACCTAGCAGGGTCTTGTAGATGACATGGAGCCAGTGGGTTTGGCGACGAGTATGAAGCGAGGGCCAGCCAACGAGAGCGTACAGGTCGCAATGGTGGGTAGTATATGGGGCTTTTGGTGACAAAACGGATTGCACTGTGATAGACTGCATCCAATTTGTTGAGTAGGGTATTGGAGGCTATTTTGTAAATGACATCGCCAAAGTCGAGGATTGGTAGGATGGTCAGTTTTACAAGGGTATGTTTGGCAGCATGAGTGAAGGATGCTTTGTATAGGAAGCCAATTCTAGATTTAACTTTGGATTGGAGATACTTGATATGGTTCTGGAAGGAGAGTTTACAGTCTAACCAGACACCTAAGTATTTGTAGTTGTCCACGTATTCTAAGTCAGAGCCGTCCAGAGTAGTGATGTTGGACAGGCGGTGCAGGTAGCGATCAGTTGAAGAGCATGCATTTAGTTTTACTTGTATTTAAGAGCAATTGGAGGCCAGGGAAGGAGAGTTGTATGGCATTGAAGCTTGCCTGGAGGGTTGTTAACACAGTGTCCAAAGAAGGGCCGGAAGTATACAGAATGGTGTCGTCTGCGTAGAGGTGGATCAGGGACTCACCAGCAGCAAGAGCGACCTCATTGATGTATACAGAGAAGCGAGTCGGTCCAAGAATTGAACCCTGTGGCACCCCCATAGAGTGCCAGAGGTCCGGACAGCAGACCCTCCGATTTGACACACTGAACTCTATCAGAGAAGTAGTTGGTGAACAAGGCGAGGCAATCATTTGAGAAACCAAGGCTGTCGTGTCTGCCGTAAGGATGTGGTGATTGACAGAGTCGAAAGCCTTGGCCAGATCAATGAATACGGCTGCACAGTAATGTTTCTTATCGATGGCGGTTAAGATATCGTTTAGGACCTTGAGCGTGGCTGAGGTGCACCCATGACCAGCTCTGATACCAGATTGCATAGCAGAGGTATGGTGAGATTCGAAATGGTCGGTAATCTGTTTGTTGACTTGGCTTTCGAAGACCTTAGAAAGGCATGGTAGGATAGATATAGGTCTGTATCAGTTTGGGTCAAGAGTGTCCCCCCCCCTTTGAAGAGGTGGATGACCGCAGCTGCTTTCCAATCTTTGGGAATCTCAGACGACACGAAAGAGAGGTTGAACAGGCTAGTAATAGGGGTGGCAACAATTTCGGCAGATAATCTTAGAAAGAAAGGGTCCAGATTGTCTAGCCCGGCTGATTTGTAGGGGTCCAGATTTTGCAGCTCTTTCAGAACATCAGCTGAACGGATTTGGGAGAAGGAGAAATGGGGAAGGCTTGGGCGAGTTGCTGTTGGGGGTGCAGTGCTGTTGACCGGGGTAGGAGTAGCCAGGTGGAAAGCATGGCCAGCCATAGAAAAATGCTTATTGAAATTCTCAATTATGGTGGATTTATCAGTGGTGAGTGTTTCCGATCTTCAGTGCAGTGGGCAGCTGGGAGGAGGTGTTCTTATTCTCCATGGACTTTACAGTGTATTGTAGTCGTCATGTCTTCACTCACAAAGGTAATAATATAACCCGATAAACACCTCTATAGACAATTACCATCTGTACCATAAATCATATCCTGTATATGGTGTCCATAGGAGGACAGCATCCTTCATTGTTATGCCTTCTTTAACCTCTGAGGAGTAAATGAAGACAACAACATATTAGAAAACCATCCCACAGCATAAAGCTCAAAGGAAAGCACAACACAGGTGTTAATAACGTCATAGAGGACATCTCTGCTACAGTACGCTTCCATAATTCATTGCAGAACATTTTAGATTACATTATTTCACCAACGCTAGATTACATTATTGTAAACTCATTTGAAAAGCATCTTATTTTTAGAATTTAATATTTAAAATGCATTCGGTTTTTGGTTACATTTCAAGAATTCAGTGTGTAGTAGCAGCATGAGAAAAAACAACCTGCTGAATATGTCTGCAACTATAATATGGCAATACAACTCAACAAAAAGTGAGCTACTCTTCTTGTAATGTCTTTAAGCCTGAACTAGTCTCACTCAATTGGTCAGCTGCTCAATTAAATTCTGGGTCCATACATGTTAAAAGAAAAGATGAAGAGATGCTAGAACAAGAAGTGGAAATGGAATGAGGAGCTCTACCCTATCTCTTTGCAAGCTACGGGCCGAATGTCCCATCTCCTTCAGAAATTCGAACGACGCTATCACCTGAAAAATCGTAATTTTTTCAAATAACCAGTGACAAAAAACCCAAACATCAGAATTACTGCTGCTTGTTATCCCACGCATCCCATTCAGCCACACTCAAGGTACTAAATGATATCATAACCGCCATCGATAAAAGACAGTACTGTGCAGCCGTCTTCATCGACCTCGCCAAGGCTTTCGACTCTGTCAATCACCAAATTCTTATCGGCAGACTCAACAGCCTCGGTTTTTCGGATGACTGCCTTGCCTGGTTCACCAATTACTTTGCAGACAGAGTTCAGTGTGTCAAATCAGAGGGCATGCTGTCCGGTCCTCTGGCAGTCTCTATGGGGGTGCCACAGGGTTCAATTCTCGGGCCGACTCTTTTCTCTGTATATATCAATGATGTTGCTCTTGCTGCGGGCGATTCCCTGATCCACCTCTACGCAGACGACACCATTCTATATACTTTCGGCCCGTCATTGGACACTGTGCTATCAAACCTCCAAACGAGCTTCAATGCCATACAGCACTCCTTCCGTGGCCTCCAACTGCTCTTAAACGCGAGTAAAACCAAATGCATGCTTTTCAACCGATCGCTGCCTGCACCCGCATGCCCGACTAGCATCACCACCCTGGATGGTTCCAACCTTGAATATGTGGACATCTATAAGTACCTAGGTGTCTGGCTAGACTGCAAACTCTCCTTCCAGACTCACATCAAACATCTCCAATCAAAAATCAAATCCAGAGTCGGCTTTCTATTCCGCAACAAAGCCTCCTTCACTCACGCTGCCAAGCTTACCCTAGTAAAACTGACTATCCTACCGATCCTCGACTTCGGCGATGTCATCTACAAAATGGCTTCCAACACTCTACTCAGCAAACTGGATGCAGTCTATCACAGTGCCATCCGTTTTGTCACTAAAGCACCTTATACCACCCACCACTGCGACTTGTATGCTCTAGTCGGCTGGCCCTCACTACATATTCGTCGCCAGACCCACTGGCTCCAGGTCATTTACAAGTCCATGCTAGGTAAAGCTCCGCCTTATCTCAGTTCACTGGTCACGATGGCAACACCCATCCGTAGCACGCGCTCCAGCAGGTGTATCTCACTGATCATCCCTAAAGCCAACACCTCATTTGCCGCCTTTCGTTCCAGTACTCTGCTGCCTGTGACTGGAACGAATTGCAAAAATCGCTGAAGTTGGAGACTTTATCTCCTCACCAACTTCAAACATCAGCTATCCGAGCAGCTAACCGATCGCTGCAGCTGTACATAGTCTATAGGTAAATAGCTCACCCTTTTCACCTACCTCATTCCCATACTGTTTTTATACTGTTTTTATTTATTTACTTTTCTGCTCTTTTGCACACCAATATCACCAATATCTCTACCTGTACATGCCCATCTGATCATTTATCACTCCAGTGTTAATCTGCAAAATTGTATTATTCGCCTACCTCCTCATGCCTTTTGCACACATTGTATATAGATTGCCCATTTTTTTCTACTGTGTTATTGACTTGCTAATTGTTTACTCCATGTGTAACTCTGTTGTCTGTTCACACTGCTATGCTTTATCTTGGCCAGGTCGCAGTTGCAAATGAGAACTTGTTCTCAACTAGCCTACCTGGTTAAATAAAGGTGAAATAAATAAAATAAAATAAAAAAAAATTCCAATCCCAACAGATTCTATGCTACCAGTTATGTTTATGTAGATCTGTCCACGAGAGATTCCTCTACTTGTAACCTGCTCACTGCACAGCGAACCTTTTCAACTGTCAAAACAATAACATTCTATATGCATGCACCAAAAGGTTCCCCAGTGAACATCCGTTGCTGCAGCGCACCATAATTATGAGTTAGCTAGCTAGCTGGCTAGACAGCACAAAATGACAAGTACATCTTTTTTGGTCCAAAACTGAACAAACGAGTTACACTATATATACACAGAAGTATGTGGACACCCCTCTCTCTTTTCTCATTCTTCTACAGAGCACCATATGGGATTTCTCTGACATAATTTCATAATGTAAGGTTGATTAGATGGAAAAGATAGATCTGTATACCTAACAATATGGCCAAATCCAGATGATAATGACATAATACACTATATATACAAAAGTATGTGGAAACCCTTTCAAATGAGTGGATTCTGCCATTTCAACCACACCCATTGCTGACAGGTGTATAAAATCAAGCACATAGCCATGCAATCTCCATAGACAAACATTGACAGCAGAATGGCCTTACTGAAGAAGTCAGTGACTTCATAGGATGCCACAGTCATAGGATGCCACCCTTTCCAAGGAGTCAGTTCGTCAAATCTCTGCCCTGCTGGAGCTGCCCTGGTCAACTGTAAGTGCTGTTATTGTGAAGTGGAAATGTCTAGGAGCAACAACGGCTCAGTCGCCAAGTGGTAGGCCACAGTTGCAACACTCTACAGAGTTCCAAACTGCCTCTTGAAGCAACGTCAGCGTAAGAACTGTTTGTCGGGAGCTTCATGAATTGGGTTTCCATGGGCGAGCAGTTGCACACAAGCCTAAGATCACCATGCGCAATGCCAAGTATCAGCTGGAGTGGTGTATACCTCGCCACCATTGGAATCTGGAGCAGTGGAAACGCATTCTCTGGAGTGATGAATCACGCATCACCATCTGGCAGTCCTGGATTTGGCGGATGCCAGGAGAATGCTACCTGTCCAAATGCATACTGCCAACTGTACATTTTGGTGGAGGAGGAATAATGGTCTGGGGCTGTTTTTCATGGTTTGGTCTAGGTCCCTTAGTTCCAGTGAAGGGAAATCTTAACGCTACAGCATACATTGACATTCTAGACGATTCTGTGCTCCCAACTTTGTGGCAACAGATTGGGAAAAGCCCTTTCCTGTTTCAGCATGACTACCCCCCTGTCCACAAAGCGAGGTCCATGCAGAAATAGTTTGTTGAGATGTGGAAGAACTTGACTGGCCTACATAGAGCCCCGACCTCAACCACATCGAACGCCTTTGGGATGAATTGGAACGCAGACTGCGAGCCAGACCTAATCGCCCAACATCAGTGCTCAACCTCACAAATGTTCTTGTGGCTGAATGGAAGCAAGTCCCCGCAGCACTGTTCCAACATCTAGTGGAAAGCCTTAGGCTGTTATAGCAACAAAGGGGGGACCAACTCCATATTATTGCCCACGAGCAGATTTATTATCCATTTGCTCTGTTGGTGTGAGCTACATTTGGCTAGCATAGCAAATATAAAATAAAATGTTATTTGTCACATGCAACAGGAATAGACCTCACGGTGAAATGCTTACTTACAAGCCCTTAACCAACAATGCAGTTCAAGAAATAGAGTTAAGATTTTTTTTAACTAAATAAACAAAGTAAAAAAAATGTCAAAAGTAACACAATAAAATAACAATAATGAGGCTATATACAGAGGCTATATACAGGAGCTACTGGTACAGAGTCAATGTACTGAGATTGGTCGAGGTAATTTGTACATGGTAGCGGTAAAGTGACTATGCTTAGATATCTAAGGACCTATCATGGTCCAAACACACCAACAGTCGTTAAGAGGGCACGACAATACCTTTTCCCCCTCAGGAGCGTAAAAAGATTTGGTATGGGCCCTCAGATCCTTAAAGTTCTACAGCTGCACCATTGAGAGCAGCTAGACTTGCTGCATCACCGCTTGGTATGGCAACTGCTTGGCATTCGATCGCAAGGCACTACAGAGGGTAGTAGGTATGACCCTGTACATCACTAGAGATGAGCTCCCTGCCATCCAGGACCTCCATACTAGGAGTTGTCAGGGGAAGACCCTAAAAATTGTCAAATACTCCAGCCACCCAAGACATAGACTGTTCTCTCTGCTACCGCACGGCAAGCGGTACCGGAGCACCAAGTCTGCGACCAAAAGGCTCCTAAACAGCAGCCATAACACTGCTGAACAGTGTTAAACAGTGTTAAATGTTAATCAAATGGTTACCTAGAATATTTGCATTGACGCCTTTTTTTGCACTGACTCTCTTGCACTGTTGGGGAATTGTTAGATTACAGGTTAGATATTACTACACTGTCGGAACTAGAAGCACAAGCATTTCGCTACTCTCGCATTAACATCTGCTAACCATGTGTATGTGACCAATAAAATTGGATTTGGCTCTATCCACGCTCACTGGACTCTACCCACACATACTAAATCAACACTCCAACACGCACATACACACACACTACATACGCTCACACACACAAAACATACAGGCACAGTTTCACACTCTGTTTACTATCTATCCTGATTGCCTAGCCACTTCTACATGTACATATTACCTCAATCATCTCAACTACCTCGTACCCTTGCACATTGACTTGGTACCGGTACTCCTTGTATATAGCCTCATTATTGTTATTTTATTGTGTTACTATGTCCTTTTCTTAATAAAAAATATTGAAAAAAAAAATGTAAATTGTCTTACTTTTAACTGCATTGATGGAAAAGGGCTCGTGTGTAGGCATTTCACAGTAAAGTCTACAGCTGTTGTATTCCACGCATGTGACAAATTGAATGAAATTAGATCAACAAAATATAAGCAATGTGTGAGGATTAGCTAATCCTGTTTCAGCATAGAAATGACAAGCCACATGTACAAGCGCATTGGACATGCCCACGAGGCCAACACTGATCACATCATATAGTATGTCTGCTTTGCATGCCATAAATAAGCTCAAATCCACTGTAAGCAATGGAACCAAAAAGGTAGAACACAGATAGCAGAGGCAAGAGAGAAATACCCTGACCGGGCAAGGACGCACACCCTAATCAAATTACACTTGAAGGTAGCATGCCAACCACTAGAGGACAGTGAGTGTCGCAGAATGAAACAAAAAGATGCTTACGGTACTCAAATATTGATCAATTCATGATAGACAGGAGACACTACTTAGACTTAGGGGGGATGACATCACATCACTGTGGCTACTAGAACCCACCTTCAGCTCACCTGTGCTACAGTCACACCCCTTTCACCACCTTCTACGCCACCGACAGTATAACTCAGTGGGTGTTTTGAGTCAGTTTAGCAGAATGAAATACCCAAAAAATCAGTTCTGTGGGTGCTAGATTGACTCAGTTCACACAGTCTGCTCTGCTGGCTGCTGAGGTTTATACGGAGAAGGAGGAGGTCAGTGAGTGTAGCAGAAGGGTGAGTGTGTTGAGGTTGATGCAGAGAAGGAGGCGGTCAGTGAGTGTGTTGGAAGTTGATGCAGAGAATGAGGTCAGTGAGTAGCAGAGGGGTGAGTGTGTAGCTCATGTGAGCTAGATGATAGGTGAGTGCTTGGCTCTTTCTCAATTCATCCTTCCTCGATTGCTGTGATCTCCTTCTCAAAACCCATTGGAGAAGAAGGTTAGAGGGGAGGGACCTTTAACCTTCTCCTCCAATACAGTTGTGATACAATACAGGTGAGGAGATAGGATGTGAGTAATCAAGGAAAGACAAAGTGAGACAAAGCACTTAGTAGCCATCGTGTGGTGATGTCACCCACCCTGAAACATAAATTACTGTTATCCTAGCCCAACCAAGATCATGGTTTTTATATCAGCTTCAAATCTGTGCAATATCATCAGACAAAATGAGAGTGACAACCAAATAAAACAGACAAACAGGGAATGTTCAATGACCAAAAAATACGCTAAACTTAAAAATGCAAAATTCACTCCATTTTCCTGGTTGCTAAAATTCTAATAGTTCACATAATTTCAGTTTATGTGACAAAACAAGCAGTCATTGTGTACAGAATCATTGTGCCATCTAAACTTAAACTGGAAAAATATTTTCAATAATCAAAAATATTGTATTTTCAGTTGTTGGAAGCTGGTGTACAAACCAAAAGTAAAAGTGGCAAAACAAAACTTAAGAACAGGAAGCATAGAAATAGCTTACATAGAACAGATCTACCACCTCTTAGACTTGGTCCTTGTAGAGCATGGCGCTTGTAACGCCAGGGTAGTGGGTTCGATTCCCGGGACCACCCATACGTAGAATGTATGCACACATGACTGTAAGTCGCTTTGGATAAAAGCGTCTGCTAAATGGCATATATTATTATTATTATTACTTGCTTTCAATGAGAATGACAGATTCTCAGGATTCTCAGAATGACAGAAACACACATTTCTATGTGAATTTGGTTGGTTTGCCCCAAAAATGTACATATTGTCACGCCCTGACCTTAGAGAGATTTTTATGTCTCTATTTTTGGTTTGGTCAGGGTGTGATTTGGGTGGGCATTCTATGTTCTTTTTTCTATGTTTTGTATTTATTTGTTTTGGCCGGGTATGGTTCTCAATCAGGGACAGCTGACTATCGTTGTCTCTGACTTTGTTTTCTGTTTAGTGGTTTCTGCACCTGACAGGACTGTTTCGGTTTTGGTTTGCACTTTGTTCCAGTGTTCAGTTAAATAAAAAGCCATGAACACTTACCACGCCGATCGATTCCTCTTCTTCAGACGACGACACACATACTGTAGCTTTAAATTCTAAGAATCAACACTTTATTAAATATCATACAAATAACCCTTGTGTAAATGGTTAGTTAGTTTAGACATCAATCTTACTCCAAAACAAAATATTATTGAATATTTAAATTAATACAAATAGATGTCTAATACAAATAATAAGCAGAATGTTAGGGTTTGGGCTGGAAAAGAAACTTGCACACCCAGTAGCTAGATTTCTAGGAGCAAGGTTGGCCATGCATGTTCTAGGTCTATGCATTGTTACTTTTACCAGTATTGTTGTATTCCTACAACCAATTCTAACAGGAAACCAATAGCCTATATAACCAATTGGAGAGACCATATACCCTCCAGTCCTTGGGACTTTCTTTGGGACCTTTATCCGCAGACAGGGTTTAGTAGCTTTAGTAGCTTTCACAGGTCTGTGGATCTGAGGTTTGGAAACATAACATTTAGACCAGGACTTGCTTCATTATAACATTTGATATTTCGTTGCAATTGTGTTTCTGTATTGTCATAGTTATCTCTTTGGGACTGGAAATCTGTTCATTAGCTAGCTATCATAGCTACTGGCGAGTTGGCTAACATTGTTATTTTTAGCAGATCAAGGTACCATTTATGTCATAAAATCAAAAACAAATATTAGATGGCCGTCTATCCTATTTATATCTAGCTAGCTAGCTGAGGTTACCTAAAATAGATGGTTAACTTGATAAACAACTTACCCGTGTGCTACAAAACATCCTGGCGTCGCCATCTCCTGCTGCTAAAGTTACTATCCATGCAGGCAATGCAGCCTGCTGCGATGCTTCTTTGGGAAAACGATCAACTTTCCTTTTCAAAAATAGAGCTGTCCCCGGTCGTAAGGACCATCCCACCCGCGAATACAATGGTTAAAATGCAACACACCAGAAGTACTTTGGGGTTCCAGGGTTTACGTCCACTCCTCCTCAAAAAAAATAATTAGAGTAGTGGTGTAAAGTACTTAAGTAGTACTTTAAAGTATTTTTACTTAAGTACTTTTTTGGTTATCTGTACTTTATTTATATATTTGACACCATTTACTTTTACTTCACACATTCCTAAAGAAAATAATGTACTTTTGACTCCATACATTTTCCATGATACCCAAAAGTACTTGTTACATTTTGAATGACGCAAGCAGTAAAATTTTATTTAAAAAACACCTTATGAAGAGCGGGGACTGTGAAGCAACACAAACATTGTGGATCCATAATAAATACAAATGTTTAGCACGACAGGAAAATGGTTCAATTCCCACACTTATTAAGAAAACATCCCTAGTCATCTCTACTGCCTCTGATCTGGCAGAGTCACTAAACGCAAATGCTTAATTTGTCAATTATATCTGACTGTTGGAGTGTGCCCCTGGCTATCCGTTAATAAATAATAAAAAAACACAGCAATTGTTCCGTCTGGTTTGCTTAAAGTAAGGAATTTTAAATGATTACATTTGACACTTAAGTATATTTATAGAGTTAAGAAAATATTTACTAAATAAACTAAGGTAATAAAATAACTAAAGATGTAATAAAAAAGTAACACCAGGAAATGACATAACAATAACGAGGCTATATACAGGGGTTACTGGTACAGAGTCAATGTGTGGGGGGTACAGGTTCGTCGAGGTCATTTGTAAAGGGACTATGCATAGATAATAAACAGCGAGTAGCAGCCGAGTAAAAATGTAAATAGTCCAGGTAGCCATTTGATTAATTGTTCAGCAGTCTTATGGCTTGGGGGTAGAAGCTGTTAAGGAGACTTTTAGTCCTAGATTTGGCACTCCTGTAGCGCTTGTGGTGTGGTAGCAGAGAGATCAGTCTATGATTTGGGTGACTGGACTATTTGACAATTTTTTGGGCCTTCCTCTGACACCGCCCAGTCTATAGGATGGCAGGAAGCTTAGCCACAGTGATGTACTGGGCCGTACGCACTACCCTCTGGAGCGCCTTACGATCAGATGCTGAGCAATTGCTATACCAGGCGATGATGCAACCTCTGCTGCGCCGATCCTCAACACAGGGGCCCCACAAGGATGCGTGCTCAGCCCCCTCCTGTACTCCCTGTTCATCCATGACTGAGTGGCCACACACGTCTCCAACTCAATCATCAAGTTCGCTGACGACACAACAGTGGTAGGCCTGATTACTAATCACGACGAGACAGCCTACAGAGAGGAGGTGAGAGCCCTGGCGGAGATGTGCCAGGAAAATAAACTCCTCCAACATCAACAAAATAAATTAGCTGATAGTGGACTACAGGAGACAGCAGAGAGAGCGCGCCCCCATGTACGTCAATGGGGCCACAGTGGAGAAGGTCAAAAGCTTCACTGACGACCTAAAGTGGTCTCTTCACACAGACAGTGAGGTGTAGAATGTACAACAGTGCCTCTTCAACCTCAGGATGCTGAAGCAATCCGGCTTGGCCCCTAAGACCCTCACAAACTTCTACAGAAGTTGAGAGCATTCTGTCGGCCTGTATCACCGCCTGGTGGGGCACACTGGCTGCCCTACAGGACATCTACAGCACCACGTGTCATATGAAGGCCAAGAAGATCATCAAGGACCCCAGCCACCCGAGCCACGGCCTGTTAACCCAGCTACCATCTAGAAAGGAGGAGACAGTACAGAGGCATCGAATATTGTGTTTTCCTTGTTGGAACATTACTTATATTTTGAGTAAATTCTGATTATTACTCATATCTGTGTCCTGCACCTGACTCCGCATCTTTCCATTCACCAACAACCTCACAATCAGGGACAGCTGTCTATCATTGTCTCTGATTGGGAATCATACTTAGGCAGCCTGTTGTGCCACCTTAGTTTTGTGGGATGTTGTTTTTATACAGCTCTGTGTAGCCTACCGAACGTTACGTCAGTTTTCCTTTTGTTGTTTTTTAGGTGTTCATTCTTAATAAAGACAAAATGTACGCCTACCACGCTGCACCTTGGTCCGACCATTTCGACGAGCGTAACATTAATTGCAACTCATCTGATCACTCTTCATAACATTCTGGAGTATGTGCAAATTCCCATCATACAAACTGAGGTAGCAGACTTTGAAAAAATTAATATTTGTGTCATTCTCAAAACTTTTGGCCACGACTGTATATACAGTGGGGCAAAAAAGTATTTAGTCAGCCACCAATTGTGCAAGTTCTCCCACTTAAAAAGATGAGAGAGGCCTGTAATTTTCATCATAGGTACACTTCAACTTTGACAGACAATTTTTTTTTAAATCCAGAAAATCACATTGTATGATTTTTTATGAATTTATTTGCAAATTATGGTGGAAAATAAGTATTTGGTCAATAACAAAAGTTTATCTCAATACTTTGTTATATACCCTTTGTTGGCAATGACAGAGGTCAAACGTTTTCTGTAAGTCTTCACAAGGTTTTCATACACTGTTGCTGGTATTTTGGCCCATTCCTCCATGCAGATCTCCTCTAGAGCAGTGATGTTTTGGGGCTGTTGCTGGGCAACACGAACTTTCAACTCCCTCCAAAGATTTTCTATGGGGTTGAGATCTGGAGACTGGCTAGGCCACTCCAAGACCTTGAAATGCTTCTTACAAAGCCACTCCTTCGTTGCCCGGGCGGTGTGTTTGGGATCATTGTCGTGCTGAAAGACCCAGCCACGTTTCATCTTCAATGCCCTTGCTGATGGAAGGAGGTTTTCAGAGAGTTGTATGGCATTGAAGCTCGTCTGGAGGGTTGTTAACACAATGTCCAAAGAAGGGCCAGAAGTATACAGAATGGTGTCGTATGCGTAGAGGTAGATCAGAGACTCACCAGCAGCAAGAGCCTGCTAGAGACCCGGACAACAGGCCTCCGATTTGACACACTGAACTCTATCAGCGAAGTAGTTGGTGAACCAGGCGAGGCAATCATTTGAGAAACTAAGGCAATCGAGTCTGCCGATGAGGATGTGGTGATTGACAGAGTCGAAAGCCTTGGCCAGGTCAATGAATACGGCTGCACAGTATTGTTTCTTATCAATGGCGTTTAAGATATCGTTTAGGACCTTGAGCGTGGCTTAGGTGCACACATGACCAGCTCTGAAACCAGATTGCATAGCGGAGAAGGTGCAGTGGGATTCAAAATGGTCGGTAATCTGTGTGTTGACTTGGCTTTCGAAGACCTTAGAAAGGCATGGTAGGATAGGCATAGGTCTGTAGCAGTTTGGGTCTAGACTGTCCCCCCCTTTGAAGAGGGGGATGACCGCAGCTGCTTTCCAATCTTTGGGAATCTCAGACGACAGGAAAGAGAGGTTGAACAGGCTAGTTATAGGGGTTACAACCATTTCGGCTGATAATTTTAGAAAGAAAGGGTCCAGATTGTCTATCCCGGATGATTTGTAGGGGTCCAGATTTTGCCACTCTTTCAGAACATCAGCTGACTGGATTTCAGGAAGGAGAAATGGGGAAGACTTGGGCGAGTTGCTGTGGGGAGTACAGTAAAGTTGACCGGGGTAGGGGTAGCCAGGTGGAAAGCATGGCCAGCCGTAGAAAAATGCTTATTGAAATGTTAAATTATAGTGGATTTATCGGTGGTGACAGAGTTTCCTATCCTCAGTGCAGTGGACAGTTGGGAGGAGGTGTTCTTATTCTCCATGGACTTTACAGTGTCCCAGAACTTTTTTGAGTTTGTGTTGCAGGAAGCAAATTTCTGCTTGAAAAAGCTCGCCTTGGCTTTTCTAACTGCCTGTGTATATTGGTTTCTAGCTTCCCTGCAAAGTTGCATATCACGGGGGCTGTTCGATGCTAATGCAGAACGCCATAGGATATTTTTGTGTTGGTTAAGGGCAGTCAGGTCTGGAGAGAACCAAGGGCTATATCTGTTCCTGGTTCTAAATTTCTTGAATGGGGCATGCTTATTTAAGATGGTAAGGAAGGCATTTAAAAAAAATAACCAGGCATCCTCTACTGACGGGATGAGGTCAATATCCTTCCAGGATACCCGGGCCAGGTCGATTAGAAAGGCCTACTCGCTGAAGTGTTTCAGGAAGCGTTTGACAGTGATGAGTGGAGGTCGCTTGACCGCTGACCCATTACGGATGCAGGCAATGAGGCAGTGATCGCTGAGATCTTGGTTGAAAACAGCAGAGGTGTATTTAGAGGGCAAGTTGGTTAGGATGATATCTATGAGGGTGCCCGTGTTAACAGCTTTGGGGCGGTACCTGGTAGGTTCATTTATAATTTGTGTGAGATTGAGGGCATCAAGCTTAGATTGTAGGATGGCTGGGATGTTAAGCATGTTCCAGTTTACGTCACCTAGCAGCACGAGCTCTGAAGATAGATGGGGGGCAGAGCACAGCTGGGGGCAGAGGGTGGTCTATAGCAGGCAGCAACGGTGAGAGACTTGTTTTTAGAGAGTTGGATTTTTAAAAGTAGATGTTCAAATTGTTTGGGTACAGACCTGGATAGTAGATTGCAACACCGCCCCCTTTGGCCGTTCTATCTTGTCTGAAAATGTGGTAGTTAGGGATGGATATTTCAAAGTTTTTGGTGGTCTTCCTAAGCCAGGATTCAGACATCCGGGTTGGCAGAGTGTGCTAAAGCAGTGAATAAAACAAACGTAGGGAGGAGGCTTCTAATGTTACAATGCATGAAACCAAGGCTATTACGGTTACAGAAGTCATCAAAAGAGAGCGCCTGGGGAATAGGAGTGGAGCTAGGCACTGCAGGGCCTGGATTCACCTCTACATCACAAGAGGAACAGAAGAGGAGTAGGATAAGTGTACGGCTAAAAGCTATAAGAATTGGTCGTCTAGGACGTCCGGAACAGAGAGTAAAAGCAGGTTTCTGGGGGCGATAAAATAGCTTCAAGGTATAATGTACAGACAAAGGTATGGTAGGATGTGAATAAAGTGGAGAAAAACCTAGGCATTAGTGATGATGAGAGAGATATTGTCTCTAGAAACATCATTGAAGCCAAGTGATGTCATCGCATGTGTGGGTGGTGGAACTGAAAGGTTGAATAAGGCATAATGAGCAGGGCTAGAGGCTCTACAGTGAAATAAGACAATAAACACTAACCAGAACAGCAATGGACAAGGCATATTGACATTAAGGAGAGGCATGCTTAGCCGAGTGATCATAAGGGTCAAGTGAGTAGTGAGGTTGGTTGGGGTCACGGCGATTCAGACAGCTAGCCGGGCCATGGGTAGCAAGCTAGCAGAGGATGGAGGTCTGTTTTTAGCCACCTCGTGCGTTTCCGTCGGTAGATTAGTGGGGTTCCGTGTGGTAGAGGGTACCAATCCAATTGGCAAAATAGATATAGTGACCCAAGAAAATTGTCCGATAGACCTATTCAGATAGCAGCCGATAAGACAGCTAACGATTAGCGGGACGCAGATGGGTGTTCAGGTAACGTCGTGACAGAGGGCCCAGATTGGATAACTCCCTCAGGCAGATAACGTTGGTCGCCCACTCGTGAAGGCCCGGTGGGGCTCCGCGTTGGCAGTAAAGCGGGTCCGGATAGGTGATTGTAGCCCAGGAGTGGCTGATGGAACTCTTCAGCTGGCTAGCTCCGGAATAATTGATATTTGCTCTGGGACCGACGTAAGCAATAGTCATTCGGATAGCCGCTAGCTAGCTGCAAGAGCCAGGTGTAAATGTCTAGAGCTTGCGGTAGAAATTCAGGGGTTATGGGGAGAAAATAGGTCCGGTATGCTCTGGTCTGAGTCGCGTTGTACAAAACTGGAGCTAAAGGATAGCTGATGACCACCAACCGTGGTTAGCTGAATACTAACGTTAGCCAGTAAACTGGCTAGCTTCTGGCTAGCTTCTGGCTAGCTTCTATTGTGGATTTCAGATTTGAGGTGAATAATACTATATATATGTTCCAGAATTTGACATTGGTCTTTCTGATATTTCTTAATTTCTTTCTTTTTACTTTTGGATTATGTGAGTATAGTTTTGTATAGTTGTATTATTCCTGCATTGTTGGAGCTATAAACATAAGCATTTTGCTGCACCTGCAAATATATTTACGCAAACCAATAAACTTTGATTTGATTTGTTCTGTAAATGTGCAGGTGTTGGGCTGTAGGTGCATGAACAGTAATTATTAATATGTTAGAGTTGTACTGATCTTAGATCTGTGAGGCAATCTCGATTTTGTGTGTGTGTTTGCTTATTGTGTTCTCCAGTCTGGGTTTATTAGTACACCTGCGTGCCCTCAGGTGGAGCTGCTCTGGTCTGGTTGTGTAACATTATAATGGTGCAGAAACACTGAAGTGAACCTAAGCAACAAAAAAACACATACACATACACACACACACTCATACACACACAAACACACCACTCTCTCAAACACACCCAGCACACCTGTCCAACCTCACACATACAGTAGATAGATACCTATATAAATAAAAGGCCAATCTAACTAGATGAAAAGGAATGAAGAAGGAATTATGTTCAGAGATGACTGCACACAACACATAATGCAGAGTGAGTGCATCCATCTTCTTACCAATCAGACTGTAGTTGACCATAAAACAATAATGGCACAAACCACAACCACACTGCACACTGCCCTAACCCATCTGGACAAGAGGAATACCTATGTGAGAATGCTGTTCATCGACTACAGCTCGGCATTTAACACCATAGTGCCCTCCAAGCTCGTCATCAAGCTCGAGACCCTGGGTCTCGACCCCGCCCTGTGCAACTGGGTACTGGACTTCCTGACGGGCCGCCCCCAGGTGGTGAGGGTGGCGGTGAGGGTGGCCATGCACGCCTCCAACTCAATCATCAAGTTTGCGGACGACACAACAGTGGTAGGCTTGATTACCAATAACGACGAGACGGCCTACAGGGAGGAGGTGAGGGCCCTCGGAGTGTGGTGTCAAGAAAAAAACCTCAAACTCAACGTCAACAAAACTAAGGAGATGATTGTGGACTTCAGAAAACAGCAGAGGGAACACCCCCCTATCCCCATCGATGGAACAGTAGTGGAGAGGGTAGTAAGTTTTAAGTTCCTCGGCGTACACATCACAGACAAACTGAATTGGTCCACCCACACAGACAGCATCGTGAAGAAGGCGCAGCAGCGCCTCTTCAACCTCAGGAGGCTGAAGAAATTCGGCTTGTCACCAAAAGCACTCACAAACTTCTACAGATGCACAATCGAGAGCATCCTGTCGGGCTGTATCACCGCCTGATACGGCAACTGCTCCGCCCACAACCGTAAGGCTCTCCAGAGGGTAGTGATGTCTGCACAACGCATCACCGGGGGCAAACTACCTGCCCTCCAGGACACCTACACCACCCGATGTCACAGGAAGGGCATAAAGATCATCAAGGACAGCAACCACCCGAGCCACTGCCTGTTCACCCCGCTATCATCCAGAAGGCGAGGTCAGTACAGGTGCATCAAAGCTGGGACCGAGAGGCTGAAAAACAGCTTCTATCTCAAGGCCATTAGACTGTTAAACAGCCACCACTAACATTGAGTGGCTGCTGCCAACACACTGACTCAACTCAAGCCACTTTAATAATGGGAATTGATGGGAAATGATGTAAAATACAGTGCCTTGCAAAAGTATTCGGCCCCCTTGAACTTTGCGACCTTTTGCCACATTTCAGGCTTCAAACATAAATATATAAAACGGTATTTTTTAGTGAAGAATCAACAACAAGTGGGACACAATCATGAAGTTGAACGACATTTATTGGATATTTCAAACTTTTTTAACAAATCAAAAACTGAAAAATTGGGCGTGCAAAATTATTCAGCCCCTTTACTTTCAGTGCAGCAAACTCTCTCCAGAAGTTCAGTGAGGATCTCTGAATGATCCAATGTTGACCTAAATGACTAATGATGATAAATACAATCCACCTGTGTGTAATCAAGTCTCCGTATAAATGCACCTGCACTGTGATAGTCTCAGAGGTCCGTTAAAAGCGCAGAGAGCATCATGAAGATCAAGGAACACACCAGGCAGGTCCGGGATAATGTTGTGAAGAAGTTTAAAGCCGGATTTGGATACAAAAAGATTTCCCAAGCTTTAAACATCCCAAGGAGCACTGTGCAAGCGATAATATTGAAATGGAAGGAGTATCAGACCACTGCAAATCTACCAAGACCTGGCCGTCCCTCTAAACTTTCAGCTCATACAAGGAGAAGACTGATCAGAGATGCAGCCAAGAGGCCCATGATCACTCTGGATGAACTGCAGAGATCTACAGCTGAGGTGGGAGACTCTGTCCATAGGACAACAATCAGTCGTATATTGCACAAATCTGGCCTTTATGGAAGAGTGGCAAGAAGAAAGCCATTTCTTAAAAATATTCATAAAAAGTGTTGTTTAAAGTTTGCCACAAGCCACCTAGGAGACACACCAAACATGTGGAAGAAGGTGCTCTGGTCAGATGAAACCAAAATTGAACTTTTTGGCAACAATGCAAAACGTTATGTTTGGCGTAAAAGCAACACAGCTCATCACCCTGAACACACCATCCCCACTGTCAAACATGGTGGTGGCAGCATCATGGTTTGGGCCTGCTTTTCTTCAGCAGGGACAGGGAAGATGGTTAAAATTGATGGGAAGATGGATGGAGCCAAATACAGGATCATTCTGGAAGAAAACCTGATGGAGTCTGCAAAAGACCTGAGACTGGGACGGAGATTTGTCTTCCAACAAGACAATGATCGAAAACATAAAGCAAAATCTACAATGGAATGGTTCAAAAATAAACATATCCAGGTGTTAGAATGGCCAAGTCAAAGTCCAGATCTGAATCCAATCGAGAATCTGTGGAAAGTATTGAAAACTGCTGTTCACAAATGCTCTCCATCCAACCTCACTGAGCTCGAGCTGTTTTTCAAGGAGGAATGGGAAACAATTTCAGTCTCTCGATGTGCAATACTGATAGAGACATACCCCAAGCGACTTACAGCTGTAATCGCAGCAAAAGGTGGCGCTACAAAGTATTAACTTAAGGGGGCTGAATAATTTTGCACGCCCAATTTTTCAGTTTTTGATTTGTTAAAAAAGTTAGAAATATCCAATAAATGTTGTTCCACTTCATGATTGTGTCCCACTCATTGTTGATTCTTCACAAAAAAATACAGTTTTATATCTTTATGTTTGAAGCCTGAAATGTGGCAAAAGGTCGCAAAGTTCAAGGGGGCCGAATACTTTCGCAAGGCACTGTATATCATTAGCCACTTTAAACAATGCTACCTAATATAATGTTTACATACCCTACATTATTCATTGCATATGTACACGTATATACTGTACTCTATATCATCTCCTGCATCCTTATGTAATACATGTATCACTAGCCACTTTAACTATGCCACTTTGTTTACATACTCATCTCATATGTATATACTGCACTCAATACCATCTACTGTATCTTGCCTATGCCACTCTGTACCATCACTCATTCATATATCTTTATGTACATATTCTTTATCCCCTTACACTTGTGTCTATAAGGTAGTAGTTTTGGAATTGTTAGCTAGATTACTTGTTGGTTATTACTGCATTGTCGGAACTAGAAGCACAAGCATTTCGCTACACTTGCACTAACATCTGCTAACCATGTGTATGTGACAAATAAAATTTGATTTGATTTGACCCAGCTAGCACAGTGGATCTGAGCCAATTCCAGCTGAGAGTCAGACTCGGCCAACGAGTCTGGGCACTATTACTTATGGCTAGGATGTGGGGATTGAGCTTTGGCCGATTCCGGTGTGAGTTATCTGGCCCAAATGTATTACTTAGGACTTGGGCCAATTACAGTGAGAGTTATCTGGCCCAAATGTATTACTTAGGACTTGGGCCAATTCCAGTGAGAGTTATCTGGCCCAAATGTATTACTTGGGGCTCGAGCCGACTTGGGCTACTCTCTGGCTACTCTCTGCTTTATATAATTAACATTTAATTAGTTACTTATTTTTCCATATTTATCTCTTGTTTCTGTGATCAAAGAATACAATTAACATTTAAATGAAATTTAAATGAGTCCTATGCAGTATTTTAGTATTTTGATGCTTTGTGCAAGGCAATTGATAAACATTAAAAACCTTGTGGATAGAACCTCCCGAGTGGCACAGCGGTCTAAGACACTGCATCGCAGTGCAAACTGCGTTGCTACAGATGCTGGTTCGAGACCTGTGCCGGCCGCGACCGGTAGACCCATGAGGCAACCTACAATTGGCCCAGTGTCTTCCAAATTAGGGGAGGGTTTGGCTGGCCGGGATGTCCTTGTCCCATCACGCTGTAGCATCTCCTGTGGCGGGCTAGGTGCATGCATGCATGACACCATCGCCAGGTGTGTGGTGTTTCCTTCAACACTAAACTTTTTTTTGTAGATGAGTATAATTTCTATGTATAAAATGTATAATAGTAATATTTTAAATGACTAAATCAGGCAAAGTTGGCTCAATTCCGTATGTACTTGGGCTGATTCTGGGCAGTCATTCACTTTGATTCCAGGCCGAGTCCGATACCCGATGTATGTATGATTAGGCCTAGCCTGTATGAAAATATCACTCCAGAAGAGTTTTTCTTACAAACTATATCATCCGATATCCTCATTATGTACTAGTAGATGAGGTTGTTCCAAACCAATAAGTCAACTATACATCTTAGTCATTAGTGGTATACACTCTTAGAGAAAAAGGGTCTATCAAGAACCTAAAAGGGTTATTTGGCTGTCCTCATAGGAGAACCCTTTGAATAACCCTTTTTGGTTCCAGGAAAGACCCTCATGGGTTCCATGTAGAACCCTTTCCACAGAGGGTTCCACCTAGAACTGCAAAAATTCTACATGGAACCAAAAAGGGTTCTCCTATGGGGACAGCCAATTAAACCTTTTGAAACACTTTTTTTTAGACTCTAGCACTGAGTGATCAATGCAATAACCACCACATCCACTACACAGTAATAACATGAATGTAATGGTGATGGTAACATCAGGTTTTCCATGGTTGGTAATGGTTTAATTGGGGGCAGTGTGCAACATGGCTGCTAATGACATAGGCAAATACATAATTTAGACATGACATCGTTTGGAACCATTAGAGATATGAAAATAAGCACTACATCAGCATAATGCTGCTTCCATCTACCATATGTACAGTGTCCATATTCAGACACCTCCCTGTTACTGGATAATCAGTCCATTAGCAGGACTGAAACTGAAGCTGTCCTAATATGGACACCGTACATTTGGCTTCCATCAGATCTGCTCCCCAGCTCTACTGATTTTCCAGTAACTAGGAGGTTCAGTCACCAGCGAGACATAGCAGAGCAAGAAGAGAGAGATTTTTTATCTAAGAGGGCAGTTGGAAAATGTCATTTTCTCCAGCTGGGATGGAGATAGAAAAGAAAGTTGTCAAAGGTTTGGCAAGAGAGAGGGGAAAAAAGAGTCTGTACTTTTCAAGGACAAAGCTAACTTTTCCCTGCACACGACTCTTGTGAAATTGGAGGTCCATTAGACACGCACAACAATAGGCACCAAGCCTGAACAATCAACACATCCAAACACAGAGTCTGCATCCGAAAAGGCATCATATTCCCTCTGTACACTTTGAAAAAAGGGTTCCAAAAGGGTTCTTTGGCTGTCCCAATAGGACAGTGTTTTCCAACCCTGGTCCCTGAGTACCCCCAGCAGTACACATTTTTATTGTAACCCTGGACAAGCACACCTGATTCAACTAATCATCAAGCCCTCAATGAGTTGAATGAGGTGTGTTTGTCAAGGGCTACATGAAACTGTGTACTGTTGGTACTGGAGGACCAGGGTTGGGAAACATTGCCATAGGATAACTATTTTTGGTTCCAGTTAGAACTCAATAGGATTCTTCCTGGAACCAAAAAAAGTTATAAAAAAGGGTTCTCGTTTGGGGACAGCCGAAGAACCCTTTTAGGTTTTAGATGGCTCCTTTTTTTCAAAGAGTATAGAGCACGGGCTCTGGTCAAAAGTGATATCTAGTCAGTTGCAAAATTGAATGCATTCAACTGAAATGTGTCTTCTGCATTTAACCCAACCCCTCAATCAGAGGTGTGGGGGGCTGCCTTAATCGTCTGCGCCAAGGGAGCAGTTGTTTATCGGGGTTAACTGCCTTGCTCAAGAGCAGAATGCCAGATTTCTACACCTTCCTGGCTCTGAGATTCGAACCGGCAATCTTTCGATTAACGGCCCAATGCTCTTAACTGCTAGGCTACCTGCAGCACCCTACATAGGACATAGGGTGCCATTTCGGATGCAACCCATGGGCAAACACAAATAAACGGCCCAACAACACCAAAGGAGAGAGATGGAGGGGCTATAGTTCATATCTCTGTGTTACATAAGCAGACAGCAGAGAGTATCTCTACCCACAGCTCTCTGTGAGCCAGATAATGCCTTCGCTAATTCTGCCCAAATCCTGCACAACTTAGTTGGCTGTTGAAGCGAGACAGCAAGGGAGCGTGGAGCATGGCATGGAAACAGACGAAACACACTTTGTTTATCTCTCCCTCAAGTGCTTTACTGATGAGCTAAATATAAACAGGTGCAGCCAGGGCTCTCAGTACTAACCATCTGTGCAGTTTGCTTGTACACGGAAAAAGCTCAATGAGATGGAATATGTGGAATATGATCTGAGTGTGTGTGCATGTTTGTTGCGTTTGTGTGGGTGTGGATGCGTGTTTGGTTTGTCTTGGTGTGGGTGTGTGTTGGGTTTATGTTGGTTGGGTTGGGTTTGTGTTGGTGTGGGTTGGGTTTGGGTGGGTGTGTGTTGGATTTGTATGGGTGTGTGTTGGGTTTGTGTTGGTGTGTGTTATGTTTGTGTTGGGTTGGTGTGTGTTGGGTTTGTGTGAGTGCGTGTGGGATTTGTGTTGGTGTGTGTTGGGTTTGTGTGGGTGTGTTTTGGATTTGTATGGGTGTGTGTTGGGTTGGTGTGGGTGTGTGTTGGGTTTGTGTGGGTGTGTGTTGGGTTTGTGTGGGTGTGTGTTGGGTTTGTGTGGGTGTGTGTTGGATTTGTATGGGTGTGTGTTGGGTTTGTGTTGGTGTTGGTGTGAGTTGGGTTTGTGTTGTGTTGGTGTGTGTTGGGTTTGTGTGAGTGCGTGTGGGATATGTGTTGGTGTGTGTTGGGTTTGTGGGAGGAGGAAGTAGACAGAAAAAAGGGAAGAGTAAAAATATTCCATATTTTTCCATATTTTGTATAATATTATAACCTCAAGGGCCCACACACATACTGTCAGACGAACCCATACATGCATATTCAGACTCATTAAACCATCCTAGCACAGTAACAAACCACACACACACGCAATCATACATAGTCCCCCCCCCACCCCCACTGTCATCTGGAGGAGTTGGCCTGAAGGGGGAGAGCGATAGAGGCAAACATCACACAGGCCCTGGTCCCTGTGGACTCCTATGTCAGCTGGAAGACCCCATCCATTAACTACAGGCGTATCACTGGCTGACACCCAAACAGCAGGAAGATGTTCATGTAAATGCTAATAAGGGAATGCTGCCCAACATGCCCCTCCCCAACATGCCCCTCTCGTGTTCCTTTACTGATTCGGTGTAATGTCACTGTGTGGGAAAGAGAGAGATGAGAGAGAGGGGGGTGGGGGTTAAAGAGAGAGAGGGAGAGAGGGAATGGAGATTTCAAGAGAGAGAGAGACAGAGAGAGAGAATGAGAGAGGGGAGGGGAAGAGAGAGGAAAGAGGGATAGGGAGAGAGAGGGAAGGAGGAGAGGGAGAGAGAAGTGGATAAAGCGAGAGAGAGAGAGAGAGAGAGAGAGAGAGAGAGAGAGAGAGAGAGAGAGGATAGAGAGAGGATAGAGAGAAACCAGAAGACTGTGAAGGGAGAATTATTCATGTGGAGTGCTTTGGCTTTTAAAGCAGCCACCCCCATCTCTCTCGCTCTCTCTCTCTCTCTCTCTCTCTCTCTCTCTCTCTCTCTCTCTCTCTCTCTCTCTCTCTCTGTCTCTTTCTATCCCCATACTCTCTCTCTCTGTGTGTCTCTTTCTATTCCCATACTCTCTCTCTCTACCCCTTTGTCCTCTTTCTCTCTATCCATTTCATTCAATTCAAAGGGGGCTTTATTGGCATGGGAAACACATGTTTACATTGCCACAGCAAGTGAAATAGATAATAAACGAGTGAAATAAACAATCAGAAATTAACTTGATTGTTTATTTCACTCTTGTTTATTATTTATTTCACTTGCTTTGGCAATGTGTTTCCCATGCCAATAAAGCCCTTTTGTTGAATTGAATTTTCATAGGAATAGAGATATTTCAAATGTCATATTATGGCTTTGTAAAGTGTTGTAACGATGTGCAAATAGTTAAACTACAGAAGGGAAAATAAATCAACATAAATATAAGTTGTTTTTACAGTGGTGTTTGTTCTTCACTGGTTTTCCTTTTCTTGTGGCAACAATCAAAAATTGATTGGTTTTATAATTCTTTGTGGTTCTGTGTAATCTGAAGGAAATATGTGTCTTTAATATAATCATACATTTGGAAAGGGTTTAGGAAGTGCAGCTCAGTTTCCACCTCATTTTGTGGGCAGTGTGCACATGGCCTGTCAATAGCAAGGCTATGCTCACTGAGTGTCACGTCTACTCCCACTCCCCCTCTCCGGTGCTCGCTGGCCCTGGCCCTGTGTACCCCGAGCCAGACTGAAGGCTGCGGTGGAATGGAATTTGTATTTGTGGTCCTGGCAACTGGACCTTTTCTGGAACACCATTATTTTTGGCTTACTGAAATGTATGTCAGGGCCCAGATCTGACAGAATCTGTTCAGAAGATCTAGGTGCTGCTGTAGGCCCTTCTTTGTTGGGGACAGAAGCACAAGATCATCAGCAAACAGTAGACAGATTCTAGTAGATTCTAGTAGTGTGAGGCTGGGTGCTGCAGACTGTTCTAGTTCCATTGCCAATTTGTTGATATATATAAACTCAGCAAAAAAAGAAACGTCCTCTCACTGTCAACTGTGTTTATTTTCAGCAAACTTAACAAAAAAATAAATATGTGGATGAACATAACAAGTATCAACAACTGAGACATAAACTGAACAAGATTCACAGACATGTGTCTAACAGAAATGGAATAATGTGTCCCTGAACAAAAGGGGGGTCAAAATCAAAAGTAACAGTCAGTATCTGGTGTGGCCACCAGCTGCATTAAGTACTGCAGTGCATCTCCTCCTCATGGACTGCACCAGATTTGCCAGTTCTTGCTGTGAGATGTTACCCCACTCTTCCACCAAGGCACCTGCAAGTTCCCAGACATTTCTGGGGTCCCAGACGTGCTCAATGGGATTGAGATCTGGGCTCTTCGCTGACCATGGCAGAACACTGACATTCCTGTCTTGCAGGAAATCACACACAGAACGAGCAGTATGGCTGGTGGCATTGTCATGCTGGAGGGTCATGTCAGGAGGAGCCTGCAGGAAGGGTACCACATGAGGGAGGGGGATGTCTTCCCTGTAACGCACAGCATTGAGATTAACTGCAATGACAACAAGCTCAGTCCGATGATGCTGTGACACACTGCCCCAGACCATGACGGACCCTCCACCTCCAAATCGATCTCGCTCCAGAGTACAGGCCTCTGTGTAATGCTCATTCCTACAATGATAAACGTGAATCTGACCATCGCACCTGGTGTGAACAAAACCGCAACTCATCAGTGAAGAGCACTTTTTGCCAGTCCTATCTGGTCCAGCAACGGTGGGTTTATGCCCATAGGCGAAGTTGTTGCCAGTGATGTCTGGTGAGAACTTGCCTTACAACAGGCCTACAAGCCCTCAGGCCAGCCTCTCTCAGCCTATTGCGGACAGTCTGAGCACTGACGGAGGGATTGTGCATTCCTGGTGTAACTCGGGCAGCTGTTGTTGCCATCCTGTACCTGTCCCGCAGGTGTGATGTAATTTGTCATTTATTGCCCTGGCCACATCTGCAGTCCTCATGCCTCCTTGCAGCATGCATACGGCACGTTCAAGCAGATGAGCAGGGACCCTGGGCATCTTTCTTTTAGTGTTTCTCAGAATCAGTAGAAAGGCCTCTTTAGTGTCCTAAGTTTTCATAACTGTGACCTTAATTGCTTACCGTCTATAAGCTGTTAGTGTCTTAACGACCGTTCCACAGGTGCATGTTCATTAATTGTTCATTGAACAAGCATGGGAAACAGTGTTTAAACCCTTTACAATGAAGATCTGTGAAGTTATTTGGATTTTTAATAATTATCTTTGAAAGACAGGGTCATGAGTTTATATAATTAGTACCAGTCAAAAGTTTGGACACACCTTCTCATTCAGGTTTTTTTTATTTTTTTTACTATTTTCTACATTGTAGAATACCAGTAAAGATATCAAAACTATGAAATAACACAAATGGAATCATGTAGTAACCAACATGTTTTAAACAAATCAAAATATATTTTATATTTGAGATTCTTCCAAGTAGCCACCCTTTGCTTTGATGACAGCTTTGCCCACTCTTGGCATTCTCTCAACCAGCTTCATGAGGTAGTCAGCTGGAATGCATTTCAGTTAACAGGTGTGCCTTGTTAAACGTTCATTTGTAGGATTTCTATCCTTCTTAATGCGTTTGAGCCAATCAGTTCTGTTGTGACAAGGTAGGGGTGGTATACAGAAGATAGTCCTATTTGGTAAAAGACCAAGTCCATATTATGGCAAGAACAGCTCAAATAAGCAAAGAGAAACGACAGTCCATCACTACTTTAAGACTTGAGGTTTGAAAGTTTCTTCAAGTGCAGTCGCAAAAACCATCAAGCACTACGATGAAACTGGCTCTCATGAGGACCGCCACACGAAAGGAAGACACAGAGTTACCTCTGCTGCAGAGGATAAGTTCATTAGAGTTAAACTGCACCTCAGATTGCAGCCCAAATTCTTCACAGAGTTCAAGTAACAGACACATCTCAACATCAACTGTTCAGAGGAGACTGTGTGAATCAGGCCTTTATGGTCGAATTGCTGCAAAGAAACCACTACTAAAGGACACCAATAAGAAGAGAGACTTGCTTTGGCCAAGAAACACCAGCAATGGACATTAGACCAGTGAAATCTGTCCTGTGGTCTGATGAGTTCAAATTTGAGATTTTTGGTTCCAACCCGCGTGTCTTTGTGAGACTTTGTGAGTACAGAGGGTTATAGGAGTAGAGTACAGAGGGTTATAGGAGTAGAGTACAGAGGGTTATAGGAGTAGAGTACAGAAGGCTATAGGCTATAGGAGTAGAGTACAGAGGGCTATAGGAGTAGAGTACAGAAGGCTATAGGAGTAGATTACAGAAGGCTATAGGAGTAGAGTATAGTACAGAGGGCTATAGGAGTAGAGTACAGAAGGCTATAGGAAAATAGTACAGAAGGCTATAGGAGTAGAGTACAGAGGGTTATAGGAGTAGAGTACACAGGGTTATAGGAGTAGAGTACAGAGGGTTATAGGAGTAGAGTACAGAGGGTTATAGGAGTAGAGTACAGAGGGCTATAGGAGTAGAGTACAGAAGGCTATAGGAGTAGAGTACAGAAGGCTATAGGAGTAGAGTATAGTACAGAGGGCTATAGGATTAGAGTACAGAAGGCTATAGGAAAATAGTACAGAAGGCTATAGGAGTAGAGTACAGAGGGTTATAGGAGTAGAGTACAGAGGGTTATATGAGTAGAGTACAGGGGGTTATAGGAGTAGAGTACAGAGGGTTATAGGAGTAGAGTACAGAAGGCTATAGGAGTAGAGTACAGAAGGCTATAGGAGTAGAGTACAGAGGGCTATAGGAGTAGAGTACGGAAGGCTATAGGAGTAGAGTACAGAAGGCTGTAGGAGTAGAGTACAGAAGGCTATAGGAAAATAGTACAGTAGGCTATAGGAGTAGAGTACAGAAGGCTATAGGAAAATAGTACAGTAGGCTATAGGAGTAGAGTACAGAGGGTTATAGGAGTAGAGTACAGAGGGTTATAGGAGTAGAGTACAGAGGGTTGTAGGAGTAGAGTACAGGGGGCTGTAGGAGTAGAGTACAGGGGGCTGTAGGAGTAGAGTACAGAAGGCTAGTAGAGTACAGAGGTCTGTAGGAGGAGGCTATTGGAGAAGGCTATAGGAGTTTTAACACCTGTCACCTATGGAGGGAGCCAGAGACAACACTTTCTCATCTGAAACATAGACAGGGAAATGGAAGCAGGCAGGCAGAGTGCAGACTGGGAAGTACACACACCCATAACACCAACACACAAACATGAATGAACAGACACAAGCATACACAAAGACACACACACAGATGATCACAAATACACATACACAAATCATTACAGACACACACAGAGAGCCACATACGCATGCACACATTCACACACATCATCACTGCATTGCTTGTCGACACATTCTCACATAGAAAGAAACAAACAAACTTGGACACAAACACTGGGATATACAGCCTCATTACACACCTGGGACGGTGACACACTTGGAACAGTCACACACCTGGGACGGTGACACACCTAGGACAGTCACACACCTGAGATAGTCACACACCTGGGACAGTGACACACCTAGGACAGTCACACACCTGGGATGGTGACACACCTAGGACAGTCACACACCTGAGATAGTCACACACCTGGGATGGTGACACACCTGGGACAGTGACACACCTGGGACAGTGACACACCTGGGATGGTGACACACCAGGGACAGTGACACACCTGGGACAGTGACATACCTGTGACAGTGACATACCTGGGACAGTGACACACCTGGGACAGTGACACACCTGGGACAGTGACATACCTGGGACAGTGACATACCTGGGACAGTGACATACCTGGGACAGTGACACACCTGGGACAGTGACATACCTGGGACAGTGACACACCTGGGACAGTGACACACCTGGGACAGTGACACACCTGGGACAGTGACATACCTGGGACAGTGACACACCTGGGACTGTGACATACCTGGGACGGTGACACACCTGGGATGGTGACACACCTGGGATGGTGACACACCTGGGATGGTGACACACCTGGGATGGTGACCCACCTGGGACAGTGACACACCTGGGACAGTGACATACCTGGGACAGTGACATACCTGGGACAGTGACACACCTGGGACACTGACACATCTGGGACAGTGACACACCTGGGATGGTGACACACCAGGGACAGTGACATACCTGGGACAGTGACATACCTGGGACAGTGACACACCTGGGACAGTGACACACCTGGGACAGTGACACACCTGGGATGGTGACACACCTGGGATGGTGACACACCTGGGATGGTGACACACCTGGGATGGTGACAAACCTGGGACAGTGACACACCTGGGACACTGACACATCTGGGACAGTGACACACCTGGGATGGTGACACACCTGGGATGGTGACACACCTGGGACGGTGACACACCTGGGACGGTGACACACCTGGGACACTGACACACCTGGGACACTGACACATCTGGGACAGTGACACACCTGGGACAGTGACACACCTGGGATGGTGACACACCTGGGATGGTGACACACCTGGGATGGTGACACACCTGGGACAGTGACACACCTGGGACACTGACACATCTGGGACAGTGACACACCTGGGACGGTGACACACCTGGGACGGTGACACACCTGGGATGGTGACACACCTGGGATGGTGACACACCTGGGACGGTGACACACCTGGGACAGTGACACACCTGGGACAGTGACACACCTGGGACAGTGACATACCTGGGACAGTGACACACCTGGGACGGTGACACACCTGGGACGGTGACACACCTGGGACAGTGACACACCTGGGACAGTGACACACCTGGGACAGTGACACACCTGGGACAGTGACACACCTGGGACAGTGACACACCTGGGACAGTGACACACCTGGGACAGTGACACACCTGGGACAGTGACACACCTGGGACAGTGACACACCTGGGACAGTGACACACCTGGGACAGTGACACACCTGGGACAGTGACACACCTGGGACGGTGACACACCTGGGACGGTGACAGACCTGGGACGGTGACATACCTGGGACGGTGACATACCTGGGACGGTGACACACCTGGGACGGTGACACACCTGGGACGGTGACACACCTGGGACGGTGACACACCTGGGACAGTGACACACCTGGGACAGTGACACACCGTGGACAGTGACACACCTGGGACGGTGACACACCTGGGACGGTGACACACCTGGGACGGTGACACACCTGGGACAGTGACACACCTGGGACAGTGACACACCTTTGCGACCTTTTGCCACATTTCAGGCTTCAAACATAAATATATAAAACTGTATTTTTTAGTGAAGAATCAACAACAAGTGGGACACAATCATGAAGTGGAATGACATTTATTGGATATTTGAAACTTTTTTAACAAATCAAAAACTGAAAAATTGGGCGTGCAAAATTATTCAGCCCCTTTACTTTCAGTGCAGCAAACTCTCTCAGAAGTTCAGTGAGGATCTCTGAATGATCCAATGTTGACCTAAATGACTAATGATGATAAATACAATCCACCTGTGACAGTAATCAAGTCTCCGACGGTAAATGCACCTGCACTGTGATAGTCTCAGAGGTCCGTTAAAAGCTGCAGAGAGCATCATGAAGATCAAGGAACACACCAGGGAGGTGACATACTGTTGTGAAGAAGTTTAACACCTGGGACAGTGACACAAACAGATTTCCCAAGCTTTAAACATCCCAAGGAGCACTGTGCACACCTGGGAATATTGAAATGGAAGGAGTGACAGACCACTGCAAACCTTTGCGACCTGGCCACATTTCCCTTCAAACTTTCAGCTCATATAAAAGACTGTATCAGAGATGAATCAACCAAGAGGCCCATGATCATCTGGATGAACTGCAGAGATCTCAAACTTTTTTAACTGAAAAACTGGGAGACTCTGTCCATAGGACAACAATCAGCCCCTTTATATTGCACAAATCTGGCCTTTATGGAAGAGTGGCAAGAATGAAAGCCATTTCCTAAAGATATTCATAAAACAATGTTTGTTTGCCATCAAGCCACCTAGGAGACACCTGCAAACATGTGGAAGAAGGTGCTCTGGTCAGATGAAATCAAAATTGAACTTTTTGGCAACAATGCAAAACGTTATGTTTGAAGAAGTAAAAGCAACACAGCTCATCAAAAAGACTCATCACTTTGAACACACCATCCCCACTGTCAAACATGGTGGTGGCAGCATCATGGTTTGGGCCTGCTTTTCTTCAGCAGGGACAGGGAAGATGGTTAAAATTGATCAAGATGGATGGAGCCAAATACAGGATCATTCTGGAAGAAAACTGATGGAGTCTGCAAAGACCTGAGACTGGGAGACTTTGTCTTCCAACAAGACAATGATCGAAAACATAAATCAAAATCTAGAATGGAATGGTTAAAAAAGAAACATATCCAGGTGTTAGAATGGCCAAGTCAAAGTTTGCCAGATCTGAATCCACATGTGAAGAATCTGTGGAAAGAAACCAAAACTGAACTGTTCACAAATGCTCTCCATCCAACCTCACTGAGCACAGCTGTTTTGCACCCTGGAATGGGAAAAAAACACAGTCTCCCCACTGTCAAAACTGGTGGCAGCATCATGGTTTTACAGCTGTCATCACAGCAAAAGGTGGCGCTACAAAGTATTAAGATGGGGCTGAATAATTTTGGATGGAGCCAAATACAATTTTTCAGTTTTGATTTGTTAAAAAGTTTGAGTCTGCAAAAACCTGAGACTGGGACATGATTGTGTCCCACTTGTTGTTGATTCTTCACAAAAAAATACATTTTTATATCTTTATGTTTGAAGCCTGAAATGTGGCAAAAGTTCGCAAAGTTCAAGGGGGCTGAATACTTTCGCAAGGCACTGTATATATATATATATATATATATATATATATATATATATATATATATATATATATATATATATATATATATATATACTTCACACATAATGCAGCCAGTCACATATGCTCTCACATATAATGTGTGTGTTTGACATTTATACAGATTCTGTGCAAATCAACATATCTTCATAATGCCTAGAGAAGCCTATCACTTTGATAAAATAATCCTACCCAGACCTGCACAGAATTTGGTCATAGGGCTCTGGTCAAATGTATTGCACTATACTGTGTAGGGAATAGGGTGCCATTAGGGATCATCCAGGCTACTGTACTCCTGGGAGATAACCAGTTCACAGCAGGATCTTCTCTCCCACATGCTCTCTACTGGGCGTTGGGACACACACTGGGACCATGAAATGTCAGCCACCATTAAATGTCACAACACAGTGGTGGCCCGGTGGCCAGGAATATCTCAGGTGCTCATTATCAATATGTATCATCTCTCTCTCTTTTCACACCTCTGGCCCTGCTCCTCATATCTTTCCGTCACTTTGTCACTCACAAAATCACGACCTTTACCACTGAAACAGCTTTGTTCATGATTCATCTGTACTGAGACTGGGGCTGTCCTGACATGGACACCATACTCATGAGTACAATAGGCCCTCTATAAAGAGTAGCTCTGAGAGGAGGACAAAGCGTTGGTGTGCGTACCAAATGGAACCCTATTTCCTATGTAAGGGGCCAAGGTCAAAAGTAGTGTATTTGGGACGCACCCTTGGTCAGAGGACCACGTCTGACTCTTCCTGTCCTAACCTTCACCGTTAAAGCAACAACAGCTGAGATGGAGTACCTAGTGTATGATGATGAGTAAACAAGAAAGATGGAGGTCATAATTAATGCACAGCGTAGTAGCTGGCCAGGATAATGATGCTGCTCAGCAGAGGAGAAGCATCCAGCTGAGAATGAATGGTTGAAGAGTGAAGGTTAGTGTGGCCCAGTGTCACTGTTAATTATTAACGTCAGCAGAGCAGGGGACCCCACTGCCAGCCAGGTGAGAATGGGGTTAGCCTGAGGTGACTAGAGAAATGTGTCTAACACACACACACCTGGACGTGAGCGTACACACACATGGGTGAACGAACGCACACACACACACACACACACACACACACACACACACACACACACACACACACACACACACACACACACACACACACACACACACACACACACACACACACACACACACACAGAGCGGGCTCAGCAAACAGAGAGATCCTATCACTACTCTTTCATCACCATAGTAGTAATAGTAGTAGTAGTAGTATTAATAGTATTAATAGTAGTAGTAGTAGCAGTATTAATAGTAGTAGTAGTATTAATAGTCGTAATAGTAGTAGTAGTATTAATAGTAGTAATACTAGTAACAGTAGTAATAGTAGCAGTATTAATAGTAGTGATAGTAGTAATAGCAATGCAGTAGAAGTTGTAGTAACAGTAATAGTAGTAGTAGTAATAATAGTAGTAGCAGTAGTAATAATTGTAATAGTAATAGTAATAGTAGTAGTAGTCAACGTAATAGTAGTAGTAGTAGTAGTAGTAGTAGTAGTAGTCGTAGTAGTAGTAGTATTAATAGTAGTAATAGTAACAGTAGTAACTGTAGTAATATTAGTGTCAATAGGGGCGGCAGCGTAGCCTAGTGGTTGGACTAGTAACCTAAAGGTTGCAAGTTCAAAACCCCGAGCTGACAAGGTACACATCTGTCGTTCTGCCCCTAGTTCCTAGTGCCTTGTTCAAATAAGAATTTGTTCTTAACTGACTTGCCTAGTTAAATAAAGGTAAAATAAATAAGTAGCAATGGTAGTAATAGTAGTGGTAGTAATAGTAGTAGTATAGCAGTAATAGTAGTAGTACTAATAGTAGTAATTGAAGTAATGGTAATAGTAGTTGTAGTCGTAGTGTAAGTAATAGTAGTAGTAGTAATAGTAATGCAGTAGTAGTAGTAGAAGTGACAGTAGTAGTAGTAATAATAGTAATAGTGGTAGAATAGTAATAATAATAATAATAGTAGTAGTAGTAGTAGTCAGTAACACCCTTACAGCACACGTGTGTGTGTGTGTGTGTGTGTGTGTGTGTGTGTGTGTGTGTGTGTGCGTGCGTGCGTGCGTGCGTGTGTGTGTGTGTGTGTGTGTGTGTGTGTGTGTGTGTGTGTGTGTGTGTGTGTGTGTGTGCGTGCGTGCGTGCAAGCGTGCGTGCGTGCGTGCGTGCGTGCGTGCGTGCGTGCGTGAGAGAGAGAGAGAGAGAGAGAGAGAGAGAGAGAGAGAGAGAGAGAGAGAGAGAGAGAGAGAGAGAGAGAGAGAGAGAGAGAGAGAGAGAGAGAGAGAGAGAGAGAGAGAGAGAGAGAGAGCATAAGGCTTCGGCCTACAGCCCAGGTCAGGCTACTCTACACCCCATCACTTAGGGCAGCCCAGGCCAGGCTACTCCACACCCCATCACTATTACAGCCCAGGTAAGGCTACTCCACACCCCATCACTAGTACAGCCCAGGTCAGGCTACTCCACACCCCATCACTAGTACAGCTCAGGTCAGGCTACTCCACACCCCATCACTAGTACAGCTCAGGCCAGGCTACTCCACACCCCATCACTAGTACAGCCCAGGTCAGGCCGAGTCAGCAGGTATATGGGTTAATCCCCTGGGACTCCTTCAATGAGGGTCACATGACCAGGTCTGCAGGATTAGAGAGGAAATTAAGGATCATCTACAGACCTAGCCAGAGGGACTGAGCCACAGCTACTGCCAGGACTAGACATACAGCGCTACAGACCAGATACTGTACAACGCTCATTGTATGTGTACCACAGTACATGGCCAGATCTATTTGGCAAGGCAGGTGATTTGATACATTGATGCAATGATATGAAGGGTTAGAATGATGCTTGATTTCTGTTCAATGTGCTCTGGTCGAAGCAGGCAGATGAAAGTTGATCTTTATCATCTGGCTCTATGTTGGCAGTGGACAGGATCCTCCCATTCAATTCTCCACGGGCCTGAGAGCTGAAAGAGTAGCACTGCTCCACCTCCACACCTGCAGCTTCAAATGACTCTCACACAGAAAGAAAAAGAAACCACTATTTAACACAGAACTCTCTCATATTGAAACCATTCACATTCATATTAATTTACTTAAGCTCAATGTGTAGAGCATGGTGGCTCAGTTGGTAGAGCATGGTGGCTCAGTTGGTGGAGCATGGTGGCTCAGTTGGTAGAGCATAATGGCTCAGTTGGTAGAGCATGGTGGCTCAGTTGGTAGAGCATGGTGGCTCAGTTGGTAGAGCATGGTGCCTCAGTTTGTAGAGCATGGTGGCTCAGTTGGTAGAGCATGGTGGCTCAGTTGGTAGAGCATGGTGGCTCAGTTGGTAGAGCATGGTGCCTCAGTTGGTAGAGCATGGTGGCTCAGTTGGTAGAGCATGGTGGCTCAGTTGGTAGAGCATGGTGGCTCAGTTGGTAGAGCATGGTGGCTCAGTTGGTAGAGCATGGTGGTTCAGATGGTAGAGCATGGTGGCTCAGTTGGTAGAACATAATGGCTCAGTTGGTAGAGCATGGTGGCTCAGTTGGTAGAGCATGGTGGCTCAGTTGGTAGAGCATGGTGGCTCAGTTGGTAGAGCATGGTGGCTCAGTTAGTAGAGCATGGTGGCTCAGTTGGTAGAGCATGGTGCTTGCAGTGCCAGGGTTGTGGGTTAGATTCCCACTGGGACCACCCATAATCAAATGTATGCACACACTACTATAATTCACTTTGGATAAAAGTGTCTGCTGAATGGTATTAATCATTTAGCATTGGAAATGCATGGTGTTAATGTGACTGTGTTGTAAACAAAGGAAACTGTTCATTAACCATCTCCATTAGGGAAATGCAGCAGGAGTACTGTGCACAAACAACTCAATTACTCAGGTGTTTAGGGTGGGGGATCATCTGACAGCACTTCCTGTTTCTCCACTAACCAGGGTGATTGATGGACTGGAAGAAGGAATATTACGATGGTTACGTAAGTGTTGACTGTATCATTCCCGATCTGGACAGATCAGCAAGGCAGGCCCATATTCACAAAGTATCTTAAAGTAGGAGTTCTGTTCTAAGATTACATGGACAGGGGGACCTGATCCTAGGAGACCTGATCCTAGATCAGCGCTCAGTTTTATGAATACAGACCCTGAGCAGACCCTCCTCAAATAAGGTTTTCGTGGACACAAACTCTCCATGGATCAACAGTTATCTAATGTTTGCTCATCTGATGTTAGCTAACGTTAGCTGTCAGACTTATTAGCAAGCTCATTTTCACACCATAAACTCAGTTAAACTCGCCATGAACTGCTCTTCAACCGATCACTGCCCGCACCTGCCCGCCCATCCAGCATCACTACTCTGGACGGCTCTGACTTAGAATATGTGGATAACTACAAATACCTAGGTGTCTGGTTAGACTGTAAACTCTCCTTCCAGACTCACATCAAACATCTCCAATCCAAAGTTAAATCTATAATTGGCTTCCTATTTCGCAACAAAGCATCCTTCACTCATGCTGCCAAACATAAAACTGACCATCCTACCGATCCTCGGCTTCGGCAATGTCATTTACAAAATAGCCTCCAACACTCTACTCAACAAAAAGAATGCAGTCTATCACAGTGCCAACCGTTTTGTCACCAAAGCCCCATATACTACCCACCACTGCGACCTGTACTCTCTCGTTGGCTGGCCCTCGCTTCACTCTCGCCGCCAAACACACTGGCTCCAGGTCATCTACAAGTCTCTGCTAGGAAAAGCCCCGCCTTATCTCAGCTCACTGGTCACCATAACAGCATCCACTCGTAGCATGCGCTCCAGCAGGTATATCTCACTGGTCACCCACAAAGCCAATTCGTACTTTAGCCGCCTTTCCTTCCAGTTCTCTGCTTCCAATGACTGGAACGAACTTCAAAAATCATTGGAGCTGAATACTCATATCTCCCTCACTAGCTTTAAGCACCAGCTGTCAGAGCAGCTCACAGATCACTGCACCTGAACATAGCCAATCTGTAAACAGCCCACCCAACTACCTAATCCCCATTCTGTATTTATTTATTTTACTCCTTTGCATTCCAGTATCTCTACTTGCACATCCATCTTCTGCACATCTACCATTCCAGTGTTTAATTGCTATATTGTAATTACTTCGCCACCATGGCCTATTTATTGTCTTAAAACTTCTTATGGCTGGGGGCAGTATTGAGTAGCTTGGATGAATAAGGTGCCCAGAGGTGCCCAGAGTACACTGCCTGCGACTCAGTCCCAGAAGCTAAGATATGCATGTTATTAGTATATTTGTATAGAAAACACTCTGAAATTTCTAAAACAGTTTGAATGATGTCTGTGAGTATAACAGAACTCATATGGCAGGCAAAACCTGATAAATAAATCCAACCAGGAAGTGGGAAATCTGAGGTTTGTAGTTTTTCAACTCATTCCCTATTGGAGATACAGTGGGATATTGGTCATGTTGCACTTCCTATGGCTTCCACTAGATGTCAACAGTCTTTAGAACCTTATTTGATGCTTCTACTGTGAAGAAGGGGGGAAGGAGAGGGGAATGAATCAGAGGTCTGCCAGAGAGCCACGAGCTGGTGACGCTCCTTCATGTGAGAGCGAGCTCTGTTCCATTGCATTTCTACAGACAAAGGAATTCTCCGGTTGGAACATTATTAAAGATTTATGTTAAACACATCCTAAAGATTGATTCTATACATCGTTTGACATGTTTCTACGGACTATAACGGAACTTTTTGTCTTTTCGTCTGCTCGCGCGTCATGAATTTGGATTACTGGGCTGATCTCGCTAACAAAAAGGAGATATTTAGACATAAATTATGAACTTTATCGAACAAATCAAACTTTTATTGTGGAACTGGGATTCCTGGGAGTGCATTCTGATGAAGATCATCAAAGGTAAGTGAATATTTATGATGCTATTTCTGACTTCTGTTGACTACACAACATGGTGGATATCTGTTTGGCTTGTTTTTGTCTCTGAGAGCTGTACTCGGATTATTGCATGGTTTGCTTTTTTGAAAACTGACACAGCGGTTGCATTAAGGAGAAGTTTATCTAAAGTTCCATGTATAACACTTGTATTTTCATGAACATTTATGATGAGTATTTCTGTAAATTGATGTGGCTCTCTGCAAAATCTCCGGATGTTTTTGGAACTACTGAACATAACGCGACGATGTATACTGAGATTTTTGGATATAAATATGAACGTCCTGGATTAGGCAAATCTGACCATGACTCCATTTTGTTGCTCTCAACCTATAGACAGAAACTAAAACAGGAAACGCCCATGCTCAAGTCTGTCGAATGCTGGTCTGACCAATCGGATTCCACGCTTCAAGATTGCTTTGATCACGTGGACTGGGATATGTTCCGGATAGCCTCAGACAACAACATTGATGTATACGCTGACTCGGTGAGCGAGTTAATTAGCAAGTGCATCAGAGATGTTGTACCCACTGTTGTACCCACATTATAACCTTTCCTAACCAGAAACCGTGGTTTGATGGCAGTATTTGCGCAAAACTGAAAGCACGAACCACCGCTTTTAATCATGGCAAGGCGACTGGAAACATGACCGAATACAAACAGTGCCGCTATTCCCCGCCGCAAGGCAATCGAACAAGCAAAGCATCAGTATAGAGACAAAGTAGAGTCGCAATTCAATGGCTCAAACACGAGACGTATGTGGCAGGGTCTACAGTCAATCACGGATTACAAAAAAACAACAAAAAAAACATCACAGACTTTGATGTCTTGCTCCCAAACAAATTAAACAACTTCTTTACTTGCTTTGAGGACAATACAGTGCCACTGACAAGGCCCATCTACCAAAGCCTGTGGGCTCTCCTTCTCCGTGGTCAACATGAGTAAAACATTTAAACTTGTTGACACACGCAAGGCTGCCGGCCCAGACGACATCCCTAGCCATGTCCTCAGAGCATTCACAGACCAGCTGGCTGGTGTGTTCACGGACACACCAGCCAATCGGGTGTCCCCACGTGCTTCAAAATGGCCACCACTGTTCCTGTTCCCAAGAAAGCTAAGGTAACTGAACTAAATGACTATCGCCCCGTTGCACTCACTTCTGTCATCATGAAGTGCTTTGAGAGACTAGTCAAGGATTTGAGAGACTAGTCAAGGACCTCCACCCTACCTGATACCCTAGACCCACTCCAATTCGCTTACCGCCCCAATAGGTCCACTGACAATGCAATCGCCATCACACTGTAAACGGACCTATCCCATCTGGACAAGAGGGTAAAAATGTGTAAAATATGTATGTAAAAATGCTGTTCATTGACTACAGCTCAGCATTTAACACCATAGTACCCCCCAAAATCGTCATTAAGCTCGAGACCCTGGGTCTCAACCCCACCCTGTGCAACTGGGTCCTGGACTTTCTGACGGCCAGCCCCCAGGTGGTGAAGGTAGGAAACAACATCTCCACCCCACTGATCCTCAACACCGGGGCCCACAAGGGTGCGTTCTCAGCCCTCTTCTGTACTCCCTGTTCACCCATGACTGCGTGGCCATGCACACTTCCAACTCAATCATCAAGTTTGCAGACCGCACTACAGTGGTAGGCTTGATTACCAACAATGACGAGACGGCCTACAGGGAGGAGGTGAGGGGCCTGGGAGTGTGGTGTCAGGAAAACAACCTCTCACTCAATGTAAACAAAACAAAGGAGATGATCATGTACTTCAGGAAACAGCAGAGGGAGCACCCCCACATGTGTGTATATAAGGCAGTTGTAAATTTGTTAGATTACTTGTTAGATATTACTGCATTGTCGGAACTAGAAGCACAAGCATTTCGCTACACAAGCAAAAACGTGTGCTAACCATTTGTATGTGACCAATAAAATTTGATTTGATTTGATTTGACGCATGCACGAGAGCGCCAGCTGTTGTGGATGACTGTCTGATAATGCTCTCGATAGCTGATGTGAGCAAGACCTTTAAACAGGTCAACATTCACAAAGCCGCGGGGCCAGATGGATTACCAGGATGTGTACTCAAGCATGCGTGGACCAACTGGTAAGTGTCTTCACTGACATTTTCAACTTCTCCCTGACTGTGTCTATAATGCCAACATGTTTCAAGCAGACCACCATAGTCTCTGTGCCCAAGGAACCGAAGGTAACCTGCCTAAATGATTACTGCCACGTAGCACTCACGACGGTTGCCATGAAAAGCTTTGAAAGGCATCAACAGCATCCTTCCGGATACCCTAGACCCACTCCAATTCGCATACTGCGCCAACAAATCCACAGATGATGCAATCTCAATCACACTCTACACTGCCCTTTCCTTCATGGACAAAAGGAACACCTATGTGAGAATGCTGTTCATTGACTTCAACTCAGTGTTCAACACCATAGTGCCCACGAAGCTCATCACTAAGCTAAGGATCCTGGGACAAAACACCTCCCTCTGCAACTGGATCCTGGACTTCCTGACGGGCCGCCCCCATGTGGTAAGGGTAGGAAACAACACATCTGCCACGCTGATCCTCAACACTGGGGCCCCTCAGGGGTGTGTACTTAGTCCCCTTCTGTACTCCCTGTTCACCCACGACTGCGTGGCCAAACACAACTCCATCACCATCATTAAGTTTTCTGAAGACACAAGAGTGGTAGGCCTGATCACCGACAATGATGAGACAGCCTATAGGGAGGAGGTCAGAGAACTGGCAGTGTGGTGCCAGGTCAACAACCTCTCCCTCAATGTGAGCAAGACAAAGGAGCTGTTCGTGGATTACAGGAAAAGGCGGGACAAACAGGCCCCCATTAACATCAACAGGGCTGTAGTGGAGCGGGTCGACAGTTTCCAGTTCCTTAGTGTCCACATCACCAATTTGAATTTGTCGCTCTGCAATTCAGCGGATGTTGACGAAAATGATCATTAGCAGATATCGGCCTAGCAAGCATTATTTGGTGTTTTATGTGGTACTCAGGATATTTTTGCAGAATTCTGCATGCAGAGCCTCAATTTGGTGTTTGTCCAATTTTGTGAATTCTTAGTTGGTGAGCAGAACTCACAGCCATAAGGGGCAATGGGTTTTTATAACTGATTCAAGTATTTTTAGTCAGATCCTAATTGGTATGTCAAATTGTCTGTTCCTTTGATGGCATAGAAGGCCCTCCTTCCCTTGTTTCTAAGATTGTTCAACACTTTGTGGAAGTTTCCTGTGGTGCTGATGTTTAGGCTGAGGTAGGTATAGTTTTTTTGTGTGCTCTACGGCAATTTTTTTTTTTTTTTTTTTTTACCTTTATTTAACCAGGCAAGTCAGTCAACATATCAACATATTCTTATTTTCAATGACGGCCTGGGAACAGTGGGTTAACTGCCTGTTCAGGGGCAGAACGACAGATTTGTACCTTGTCAGCTCGGGGGTTTGAACGCACAACCTTCCGGTTACTAGTCCAACGCTCTAACCACTAGGCTACGCTGCCGCCCCAATGGTGTCTAGATGGAATTTGCATTTGTGGTCCTGCCAACTGGACCTTTTTTGGAACACCATTATTTTTGGCTTACTGAGATTTACTGTCAAGGCCGAGGTCTGACAGAATCTGTGCAGAAGATCTAGGTGCTGCTGGAGGCCCTCCTTGGTTGGGGAAAGAAGCACCAGATAATCAGCAAACAGTAGACAGATTCTAGTAGTGTGAGGGTGGGTGCTGCAGACTGTTCTGGTGACCTCGCAAATTCATTCATATATATGTTGAAGAGGGTGGGGCTTTAGCTGATTCCCTGGTTCACCAAACGGCCCTGTGGAAAGAAATGTGTGTTTTTTGCCACACTTGTTGTTTGTGTACATGGATTTTATAATGTCATGTGTTTTTCCCCCAACACCACTTTCTAGCTATTTGTATTGCAGACCCTTATGTCAAATTGAGTCAAAAGCTTTTTGGAAATCAACAAAGAATGAGAAGACTTTGCCTTTGTTTTGTTTTGTTCTTTGTCAATTAGGGTGTGCAGGGTGAATACGTGGTCTGTCGTACGGTAATTGATAACGGTAACTCTTCGTATTGTTGTTTGTTTAGTGTTTTCCATTTTCCCAGAAGTGGTTAGTCTATGGATTCTTCAATTACATTGAGCTGATTTCTGACGTGCTGTTCCTTCTTTTTCCATAGTGTATTTCTGTTTTAGTGATTCGCCATAGTGAAGGCGATGCTCAGGTTTTCTGGGTCTCCATGTTTTTGGTTGTACAGGCTTCTCCATTTCTTTCTTAGGTTTTTGCATTCTTCCTCAAACCATCTGTCATTGTTGATCATTTTCTTAGGTTTTCTCCTTGAAACATTTCAATTTACCTAATTGTTTTTTGGTAGATTTCCACACTACTTTCCTTCCATCTATAGTATTTCTTAATATTATTAAATTCCTTTGACTTTGATGCCTCATGATTGAGTATTGCTTTGTTCAAGTAGACTGAGCTTTTGCTGTGGTCTGATAGGGGTGTCAGTGGGCTGACTGTGAATGTTCTGAGAGACTCTGGCTTGAACTGAGAGATAAAGTAGTCTACAGTACTACTGCCAAGTGACGAGTTATAGTTATACCTACCATAGGAGTCCCCTCAAAGCCTACCATTGACTATGTACATACCCAGCGTGCGACAGGGCTGCAGGAGTTGTGACCCGTTTTTGTTGGTTATGTTGTCATAGTTATGCCTAGGGAGGCATATGGAGGAGGGAATGCTGTCACCTCCAGTTAGGTGTTTGTCCCCCTGTGTGCTGAGGGTGTCAGGTTCTTGTGCAGTTCTGGCATTTATGTCGCCACAGACTAGTACATGTCCCTTGTCGTGGAATTATCAGAATTTGTTGGTAACATTTGTAAGATGTTTAATATTCATCAAATGTGTGTAAGTTACTTCTCATAAGAATGTATTTTGTTGTACTATAGTGGTGGCCATTGGCAGTTATCTGTTCTATGTCAGGACTAAGTTGCATGGGCCGCTGAGAGGGGAGAGGTCAAAGTGTCATCATGTGTAAACATATCTTTTACTCCCTATCTTTCCCAGTGGGGAAAGGAGGGTTTGCAGTGTCTGGAATCATTCTATGCTCCCTCTTATGTTGTTTCTATCTTAACCTATAGCCTCACCCTCCTCTCCGTGAGTTTGTCCAGGAGTTTGTATTTTGAGTGGGTTGTATCTAAATGACAATTTGATATATGCCTGTTGATATGGAGGATTTGGTTCATGGTTCTGGGATTTGGGAAAGGAGACAAAGCTGAACGATGAGTTATGTCTATGCTGTCTGACTATGTGTCTTTGCTATTAAAAGGAACTCAGTTGCATTGTAAGGGGGCTCTCAGAGAATCCACTGGGAGACACTGAATTATCTGAGAGTCACAGGATTGTGATAAGAGCTCATATAATTAAAGATGGACTTTTATAACTAACTCTGACGTGTGTGTGTGGTTTGCTCCCATGATTTGGTAAATAGAGGAAATTTCCACGACACCCTGGGCCTCCAGGATGGAGAAGCTGTCTTCATTAAAGTATGGGGATTCTAGTGAGGGAATATAGGTAGCAAACAGGAGGCCATTTTTCTATGAGATCATTTCCTTTTGAATTTCTATCCAAATTTAAAATGTTCATGTTTTGATTAATTTAATGGAGTGAGGTCTATACCAAATTAGCATACCCCCTGAGTCTCTTCCCTGTTTAAAATCTGGTAGTTTGGTGGAAGGAACTACCAGCTATCTGTAACCTAGAGGGCAACCAGTGGATACATCTGCTCTATATCATGTTTCTTGTAGGATGACAATGTCTGTATTTCTGAGTTCTTTGGTGAAGTCCAGGTTCCTGCTCTTTAGGCCAAAGGCAGATGACCTCAGGCCATGGATATTCCAGGATGAGATAGTGAAGGCTTTGTGCCCCATAAAGTGTCCAATGTTGTTAGTCATGTGGTTTGGCCTTAGACCAATTAGTATGAGCAGAGCCTACTGAGCATCTGGTACATGCCGTTGGCTTGGGCTAGTGTAAGAGAGGGGATTGGGCCTGTTTGCCTGCTCACGGCCTGGGCGTATGTGTGACTTTCATGTTGAGGCCCTGTTTGCGGGAGTGGGGGGCATGGGCTGGGCAGGAGGGGCATAGGTTTGATCTGAGGGGGCCTATATGGGGTGTGGGCATGGTTGGTTTGAGGGGGTATTGATTGGTGGGGGTGTGGATGTGACTGGTGTTGCTGTGGTCTGGATGTAGGTCCTCTCAGCGTGGGTCCTTTATGTGTAGGTCTGGGAGAGTGTACGGCTGGTCTGGGCGGGGTGTCTGTTGATCTGTGTGAGGTGTTGGGGCTGCGGTTGAGGGCGATATCCTTTACGGTCCTGGCGAAGGTGGGCACTGCTGCCTTATAGAGGTGGACCTGGTCGTAAAGGCTATTCAAGTCCAGGGTGGAGTAGTGGGCCAGGTAAATATTTGTTTTTGTGGCACAGTCACGGAAAATACTTGTGCTTATCTGCTGAATGGTAGCAGGGTGGAAGTCTTTTCGTGGTATCAGGGGAACGATAACCCTTTGTGCGTTGGGGGAAAAAATATGAAGCTTTTTCAATCACTTCTTTTAGTGCTGTGGCCACCCTTTCCTGCTGTGCTCTCAGGTCGTTTGTGCCTGTGAGTATTATTATGTGGCTGGGTGACCATAGTTTATCCTCAGACAGAAGGTCTAGGGCGCATGTTTGGGAAAAAGTTGACTTTCTTGTATATATTTCCCATTTGAGTCCATAAGGAGTACAATCTGTGTGGCTTGTGTATGTCCTCAGTTGGTGTGAGGGGGTTGTCAGGAGGGCTGTCAGGGTGGCATACAGGGGGGGTGCTCAGAGGGGGGTGTGATCCCCTGAGCTTGGAGTTTTTCATTTTCTCTGTCCTGCTGTGATGTCGAGGCTATGGTCAAGGTCTTGAGTGGACTGTTCTGCTGTGGTTTCGAGACTTTGGTCATGATCTGAGGTGGGCTGTTCTGCTGGCTTCTCTGCGGGGGTGGCAAGCCCTCTAATGGGTTGTTCTCTGTCACATGTCATCTTTCTCACCTTCTCCCCCAGCACTCTCACCTTCGCCTCTAGTGCTCTGTTCTTCCCCTGCTCCTGCTCTTTCTCCTGTTGATGTGGTCTCACCACAGTCCAGAGTGCAGACATGTTTCTCTCTACCTTTAGCTCTGGTTGAGAGGGTGTTGTTATGCTGGACTATTTTCTTTGTGCTGGAGTGTGTTCACCTGCTGTTCTCTCTCTCTCTGTTTTCCGTTCTCTCATTAGACTACAACATAGATTAATACTGCTCACGTGCTCAAACACACACACACACACACACACACACACACACACACACACACACACACACACACACACACACACACACACACACACACACACACACACACACACACACACACACACACACACACACACACACACACACACACACACACACACACACACACACACACACAGAACACACCCATATTGTACTACTCAGTTGCTTGCCAAGATCCTACATTTAGATTTTTGTTTCTATTTCATGCTCTTAGTATTAAGGTTAATCTGTCAAGTCTGCTAATTTTCAGGGAGTATTTTGAGGATGAATTACAGGGTTTATATCCCCCTGCCACAGAGCCAGGCAGCAGACACAAACGCAGGTCAGCACAGATTAGTGATGGGGACATCTCACATGTCTCGTGTTCCGGATTACTCTGAAATATGTCAGTACCTATAATGAATGAATTAAATAGATTTCCTTCCAAAAAATATATATAATTAGGGATGTTAAAAAGCAGCTTTTCTCTTTGACCCTGCCTGGCCTGTTAGGAAACAATGGCATGGCGTGGGCGTATATCAGTCAAAAACTGCTGATTTGCCAGCTCAGCCAATGAGATGTGCATGCACTTGGATATTCAAATTAGGCACCAACTCCATGTGGGGCAGGGCTGCATGTACTGGCTAACAGGCTTGCTTTGTTTTACCCATTAGGCAGCTTAATTAACCAAGTCAAATAGTGTGGATGGATTCAGAATTTGGAAACGCATTAATTACTACGGCACTTTACTATAACAGCAATAAATACGTACTGATTATTTTGCAAACCTGAGTCGTTTCTGTCCATTGCTTTGTCACTATTCCTGATATTGTTGTAGCTAGGTAACTAGCTAGCGAGCTGTGACTCTTCTGGGAAGGCTTTCCACGAGATGTTGGAACATTGATGAGGGGACTTGCTTCCATTCAGCCACAATAGCATTAGTGAGGTCGGCACTGATGTTGGCCAATTATGCATGGCTCGCAGTTGGCGTTCTAATTCATCCAAAAGGTGTTATGATGGGGTTGAGGTCAGGGCTCTGTGCAGGCCAGTCAAGTTCTTCAACACCGATAGACAAACCATTTCTGTATGGACCTTGCTTTGTGCACGGGGGCATTGTCATGCTGAAACAGGAAAGGGCCTTCCCCAAACTGTTGCCACAAAGTTGGAAGCGTAAAGATTTCCCTGAACCTGAGGGGCCTAGCCCGAACCATGAAAAACAGCCCCAGACCATTATTCCTCCTCCACCAAACTTTACAGTTGGAACTATGTTTTGGGGCAGGTAGCGTTCTCCTGGCATTCACCAAACACAGATTCATCTGTCAGACTGCCAGATGGTGAAGCGTGATTTATCACTCCAGAGAACGTGTTTCCACTGTTCCAGAGTCCAATGGCAGCAAGATTTACACCACTCTAGCTGAAGCTTGGCATTGCGGATGGGGATCATAGGCTTGGCCAATGAAACCAATTTCATGAAACTCCCAACGAACAGTTTTTGTGCAGACGTTGCTGTCAACATGTCAATACCTCTCAAAAAGACAAGTAGTGATGCAGTCAATCTCTCCTCTACTTTGAGCCAGGAGAAATTGACATGCATGTCATTGATGTTAGCTCTCTGTGTACATTTAAGGGCCAGCCTTGCTGCTTGGTTCCTGGCCAACTATAATTTGCCTATGTCCCTCTTTGTGGCACTTGACCACATGACTGGGCAGTAGTCCAGGTGCAACAAAACTATGGCCTGTAAGACTTGTTTTGTTGATAGCGATGTCAAGGAAGCAGAGCAGCACTTTATTAAGGACAGACCTCTTCCCACTCGGGATCCCGAGTGGCGCAGCGGTCTAAGGCACTGCATCTCAGTGATTGAGGCATCACTACAGACACACCGGCCGTGATTGGGAGTCCCATAGGGCGGTGCACAATTGGCCCAGTGTCGTCCGTGTTTGGCCGGTGTAGACCATCATTGTAAATAAGAATTGGTTCTTAACTGACTTGCCTAGTTAAATAAAGGTTGCATCAATGCAGCTTACAATCCAGGGTTTAAGACTACAAAAAGCTATCAGTTTATTTCTAGGAATAGTTTTATCTACAAAAATCTATAGGACAAGTAGTGTAAATCAAATTCAGTCATCAAGGCAGGACCCCCTAATTTCATTCATACTGGCAAATAACAAATACCACATTATCCCTGTTAATAGGGTGGCAGGTAGCCTAGTGGTTAGAGCATTGGGCCAGTTTCCGAAAGGTTTTTGGATTGAATCCCTGAGCTGACAAGGTAAACATCTGTTGTTCTGGCCCTGAACTGTTCCACGGTAGGCTGTCATTGTAAATAATAATTTATTTTTAACTGACTTGCCTCGTTAAATAAAGATTTTTAAGAAGAATAGTTGGAGTAGGATGATTGCAGAGCACCCTGCCTCAGACTGTCAGGATGTTATTTTATAGCTCACAAAATATATCGCTGTGATGATTTCTTTTATTCATTCTTGTCACTCGCTTTTGTCTCCCATGATCTATTAAGCTGTGAGGAGAACCATCCTACTTCCGTTTGAACTCACCCTGCCGTTACGATTTAGACATTGGGACCACATATGCATTTGCCTGTTGTCTTTTCTTTGTGGGTTCTGTCTTACACCGTGTAGAGTTGAGGAACACCCACTACAGATACATGTGCTTGTTTGAGCATCTTTATCCATTATTGCCTCTCAATTTTGTCTCCCATATTTAGAAAGTCATGCAGTTCGAGCCAGCCCTGCCGTCACTATTTAGACCAGGGATGGGTAACTTTGGTAGGGGACCAGTGACAACCTGTCATTCAGGGCAGGTGGGGCTCCCAACATTTTTACCCAAAAATACATTAAATTCTTTTGTTTGTTTGTTGTTGTTTGGGTTGCCTGTTTTGCATGTTATTTTGGCATTAATACTTGACACATACCATTCGCTCCATTCCAGCCATTATTATGAGCTGACCTCCCCTCAGCAGCCTCCACTGGTGTGTGTAAAACAAAGACTCTCAAAGACACTGCTTGACATTCATAATAAAATGTTTGACCACTTGTTGCCAGCACTTTTACAAGTGATGATGTTCTCAGAAGGGAGTGATGTCTCTCAACAATGAGAGCAAACTCAAGGGTCTGCGACCAAAATGGCAACATATTCCCTATATAGTGCACTACATTTGACCAGGGCCCATAGGGTAGTGCACTATGTAGGGAACAGGTTGCCATACCCTAGTAAAGTCAGAGGTCTAGAGGAAGATATCAAGGAGATGTACTCATCTGACTGAACATGGAAAAAGAGAGTGCGGTATTAACAAAAGTCCTGTGGTCAGTATAAAACTCTAAAACACATTTAACACACTGAGACAGAAAGACATCAATCTCTCAGCAACATTACATTAATTAATAGAGCAGTACTGTAATGATTGTCGTTGGTGGAAGAAGGTGAGGACCAAGGTGCAGCGTGGTACGTGTTCGGCATTTTATTAAATATAACTGAACACTAGATAACAAAGTAACAAAAGGCACAACCGAAACAACTCTGTCAGGTGCAACACACACTAAACAGAAAATAACTACCCACAACCTATAGTGGGAAAACAGTCTGCCTAAGTATGGTTCTCAATCAGAGACAACGACAGACAGCTGTCCCTGATTGAGAACCATACCCGGCCAAAAACAAAGAAATACAAAAACATAGAAAAAAGAACATAGAACGCCCACCCTAGTCACACCCTGACCTAACCAAAATAGAGAATAAAAAGCCTCTCTATGGCCAGGGCGTGACAAGTACACATTAGATCCACAACAGTAATCTAAGAAAAGACTGATGTTCTGACCTTCCAGACACATGGACTAAGTGGATTGAATGGAAAAACTGGCTTCAATTTAGATATGAAGAGCCAGAATGGTGGTCCTTCGGGCTAATCTACTGGAATATCCTAGATCCAGGGCCTTGGGACTGACACAAGAGGCAAAGGGAGTTCTGAATGCTCTAATTAGAACTAACATGTGGGCTATTCAAGCCAACTGTATCCAAGATGGTGGCTCTGTTGGTTTGAGGGAGATGTGCTCGTAACCAATATTAGCTGTGAGATCAGATTGGACACAGGGGACCTGTGTGAGGGGTCAAAGCCTGTGATCCAGGAAGCTAACAGCAGGTACCAAAATACAGCACTCCTCAGCGGGCAAAGCGTGTCAAAATCAATTTTTTCAGTTTCTGGTTGTGTTAGAAAAAAGGATTCCAAAAGGGCTCATCGGCTGTCCCCATAGGAAAACCCTTTTTGATTTCAGGGTTCCATGTAGAATCCTTGTGTAAAGGGTTGTACATGGAACTAAAAATAATTCTTCAAAGGGTTATCCTATGGGGACAGCCAAATAATAATGTTAGGTTCTAGATAGCACATTTTATTCCAAGAGTGTAATGACATAATTCTAACCATTTTCGACCAGTTCTGACTGCTGGGTCTGTCCTGCTGGCATTGATGCATCATCAGTACTGTAGCTACAGTGGTATCTCTATTAAACTTGCACCAAAAAAAGCCCTGTGATCTCACTAATCACTAGTAATATTTAATCTTCCTCTAATTTTTTATTTTTTTATTTCACCTTTATTTAACCAGGTAGGCTAGTTGAGAACAAGTTCTCATTTGCAACTGCGACCTGGCCAAGATAAAGCATAGCAGTGTGAACAGACAACACAGAGTTACACATGGAGTAAACAATTAGCAAGTCAATAACACAGTAGAAAAAAATGGGCAGTCTATATACAATGTGTGCAAAAGGCATGAGGAGGTAGGCGAATAATACAATTTTGCAGATTAACACTGGAGTGATAAATGATCAGATGGGCATGTACAGGTAGAGATATTGGTGTGCAAAAGAGCAGAAAAGTAAATAAATAAAAACAGTATAAAAACAGTATGGGAATGAGGTAGGTGAAAAAGGGTGAGCTATTTACCTATAGACTATGTACAGCTGCAGCGATCGGTTAGCTGCTCGGATAGCTGATGTTTGAAGTTGGAGAGGGAGATAAAAGTCTCCAACTTCAGCGATTTTTGCAATTCGTTCCAGTCACAGGCAGCAGAGTACTGGAACGAAAGGCGGCCAAATGAGGTGTTGGCTTTAGGGATGATCAGTGAGATACACCTGCTGGAGCGCGTGCTACGGATGGGTGTTGCCATCGTGACCAGTGAACTGAGATAAGGCGGAGCTTTACCTAGCATGGACTTGTAGATGACCTGGAGCCAGTGGGTCTGGCGACGAATATGTAGTGAGGGCCAGCCGACTAGAGCATACAAGTCGCAGTGGTGGGTGGTATAAGGTGCTTTAGTGACAAAACGGATGGCACTGTGATAGACTGCATCCAGTTTGCTGAGTAGAGTGTTGGAAGCCATTTTGTAGATGACATCGCCGAAGTCGAGGATCGGTAGGATAGTCAGTTTTACTAGGGTAAGCTTGGCAGCGTGAGTGAAGGAGGCTTTGTTGCGGAATAGAAAGCCGACTCTGGATTTGATTTTTGATTGGAGATGTTTGATGTGAGTCTGGAAGGAGAGTTTGCAGTCTAGCCATACACCTAGGTACTTATAGATGTCCACGTATTCAGAACCCAAGCCTTCATAAACAGACGGGCAGGCTTAGCGACATCGCCTACCTGAGGGAGCACACTGAATGGCTTGCGTAAGGTGTTATGAAATGTAATGTAATGTAGTATTTTACACGGTTTATAACTGTATTGTGTTGCTGGACCCCAGGAAAAATAGCTGCTGCCTTGGCAGGAACTAATGGGGATCCATAATATATACAAAGTCCTCCATCTTTCTGAACCTAGATTAAATTTTACAGTAAGAGAGACAAAACGACTTCATCATAAAGCTCATTGACAATACATCAAGTCACACAATGATGTATTGTCAATGTTCTGGTCCAGCCCTCGGAACACTGAGACACTGCCAGCATCCCAAATGGCACCCTATTCCCTATATAGGGCACTACCTTTGACCCATAGCCCTATAGCCGTGGTCTAAATTAGTGTACTATAAAGGGAATAGGGTGCCATTGGGACAAATCCTCTAGCCCTGTGAAGACAAAAAAGCCTCACAATAATAAAGAATGATTGACTTATACTCCTGTCCCAGGACTGAGCTCTGTGGTCTCCCTCTGTCCCAGTGTGGGAGAGATGCACTGCAAATGGAGCTGTAGTGCTCCTAATAATGGGAGTTGTCGGTGATACAGTAGGCCAGTAGACCAGTACTTCTGGTTGAGTGATGCTATAGAGTGCTCTGGACTCACAGCAAGGATTAAGTGGTTTTACATCCCTTCTGTATCTCTCTCTCTCTCTCTCTCTCTCTCTCTCTCTCTCTCTCTCTCTCTCTGCACACTCTTCCTCATCTCCTCCTTTCTCTCTATAATAGTGCTAGCGTTAGTGGGTGTACAGTTGGGGAACAGTGCAGGAGGAAGAGTGCAGATGAGGCGGATGAAATGATGTGAAGAGACAAGGGGACCTAACGGAGGGGTGGGGTGAGGGCTCTGACAGTGGGAAGATACACAGCATGGCCAGGGGCCGCTGGAGCTTGTTAGCACAGCCACCAGGCCCTGCCAATGATGAGTTGTGAAGATGTGATTAAGCAAACGCCGAGATTCCTTATAGGTGTAAGGGTTTTCTTCTGGTGAAAGAGAGGCGGACCAAAATGCAGCGTGGTGGTTATTCATGATTTTAATAAAGACGACTATACATGAACAGACTATATAAAACAAGAAAAGTGAAAACCTAAACAGTCCTATCTGGTGCAAACACAGAGACAGGAACAATCACCCACAAAACCCAACACAAAACAGGCTACCTAAAGATGGTTCCCAATCAGAGACAATGACTAACACCTGCCTCTGATTGAGAACCATATCAGCCCCCCCCCCCCAAGGTGCGGACTCCGAACGCACAACCTAAACCTATAGGGGAGGGTCTGGGTGGGCATCTGTCCGCGGTGGCGGCTCTGGCGCCACCGTTTTATCATCATTGAAGAGGATAGGCACAACTCGCACATAGGCGAGTGAATGTTGCGCCTTTTCATTTTCAATAAATATTGATTACCCTTTTATTTGTCTTACCTGCAAATCGTTCTCATAAAAGGTAGGCTATATCCTATATGCAAAGCGTTGCTCAAGAGAAACACCCAAGTGTCCACTCTCATCATTCTTGCTACTTCAAGTTCAGCAGCCAAAGATGGAGATCAGGTGCGGGTGTGGTCGCAATTAAAGAGAATATGCTCAGCCATGGTTTTCCAAACCCTACTTCTTAAGTTATTTTTGTGGATTTTGATGTTGCCTATAGGGCTCAAAATTGCTGGGAACATGGCTGGCAAGTGAGCTGCGTCACAAACGCCTAAAATAACCTTTGAGGTTGGGTTCGGGACCAGAGAGTTGGACAGAAAGCCAAGCGGGTGTGGGCGGATGCGGTATGAAAAGCTGCAGCTGCAGGTGCAGGCGGGTGCGGTATGAAGAAATCTGTCCCGCACAGACTTCTACCATGTAATGTTATTAATGGTGTATAGTTAAGATGTAAGCTAATAACAGCACTGATGAAATATGTTTCCAATAATGTTATCGGTGTTTGTCCCAAATGGCACCATGTGCTCTGGACAAAAGTAGTGTACTATATAGGGAATGGGGTGCCATTCTGGATTCCGGCTGGGTCTTATCACAACAAGAGAGTTATGCATGCCAGCAAGGCCTATGGTCCCAGAGGGGAGATAGTATGACTTCATGCTCATCTTTTTCAATTGGCACAGCAGAACCAGGAAGGTGAGCTCTTTGTGGGACCTGCTATGACGACAGTGTGTGTGTGTGTGTGTGTGTGTGTGTGTGTGTGTGTGTGTGTGTGTGTGTGTGTGTGTGTGTGTGTGTGTGTGTGTGTGTGTGTGTGTGTGTGTGTGTGTGTGTGTGTGTGTGTGTGTGTGTGAGTGTGTTCTTTGTGTGTGTGTGTCGTTGTGTATGTGTGTGCGCGCACGCATGTGTGTGTTGATGACGGTGTGTGCATATGTGTACGTGTGTGTGCCTCACGGGAATGATGGAAATGCACTGTATCATGGTCAGGGCTTGAGTTGGGTGGGTTGTCTTTATTAAAAGATATGGACACATACCATGCAACACCTTGGTCCTCTTCTTCCACCAATAACGGCCGTTACACAATGGCTATTGTCTATGGTGGCTTTTCTCCCACTTCTAATGGAGACTCTTCGGGTAGGAGTGTGTTGGGTGAATATGTAAAACAAAAAAAGTACAGGTGTTTCTGCAGGAGATGCATAGTGATGTGGTGAATGAAGTCGATTGGTGGAAAGGGGCAAATGTGTTGAGCCATGGGACAAATTTTAGTGCAGGGGTGGAGGTGTTTTTTTACAAGGTCTGTTGGTAAAAATGTGCTCCTCAAAGGAGGTGTGTAGGGGTAGGCTGCTTGTAGTAAAAGCAGAAATTAACAACATGGGTTTTGACTTTAGAAATGTGTATGCGCCTAACACAGGGAGAGAGGGGGGGGTTCTATATGGGTGTCTTAGACAGGAACTCTCACAGGTAGCACCCGAGGAGAGGCTGGTGGTCAGCGGGGACTGGAACTATACAATGGATTTTACGAAAGACAGAAATGGGGCAGAGCCTCATTCAGGGTCAGTTGGAGTGAAGGGACATCATTAATCAGTTCGAACTAGTGGATTTTTGGAGAACTAGATATCCTGACGTAAGACATTATACATGGGTCAAGGTATTTGGGGTTAGTGTGAGTGCAGCCCGGCTAGATCGGTTTTACATGTCCAGGAATCAGAGCAATAGGCTGTTGGGCGCTACCATTCTTCTCATGGGTTTTTCGGATCACCACATGGCTCGGCTGTCTATTTCACCAGGGCCTCGGCAGGAATCCTATTGGAAGTTTAATGTAAAGCTCTTACAAGATGCCACCTTTTGCTCAGGTTTACAGATTTTTGGGAAAGGTGGGGGCAGCAAAGAGAGTCTGAGTTCCTGAGTCAATGGTGGGATGGGGGAAAGTCCAAAATATGGCTTTTCTGTCAACAGTATACAGCCTTCTCATCCTCAGAGGCTTGGAGAGTATTGGAGGAACTCGAGCATAGTATTAGTGAGATGGAGGTAGAGATGGTGGGGCAAGGCAATGTAGCCCTCCAGGGTAATTTAGCTGAATTATGTAGGAACCTGGGCAGTTTTTCCAGGTTAAAGCAAAGGAAGGACTTGTAAGAGCTAGGTTCTCCATGCTGAAGGAGATGGACCCTTCCAGCTGTCTGATGGGCGAGTGAACTCTGTGGTGGGTAGATGCGGGAGTGGACTGTTGAGTTTTATACTGAGTTATATAGGGCAGAACTGTGTGATTCGGTCTTGTTTGCAGAACTCCCTAAGCTCTCTCCGGCAAAGAAGGATGAAATTGACTTTCCTCTGTTGTCCCATGAACTAGCAGAGGCCGTAACACAGATGTCCCCCGGCCACGCACCGGGGTTCGATGGACTCCCAGTGGAGTTTTATTTTTTCAATTCTGGGGATTAATTGGACTGGACTTTTTGTACGTGTTCTGTGAATGCGTTGGGGTAGGAGAGTTGCTGATGGGACCCTCAATCTCAGCCAACTTGTTCTTAATCAGGGACATGTTGGACTTGTCGAGAGGTTCTAATGTGAACTTGGGACTGGTCTCTCTAGATCAAGAGAAGGCTTTTGATAGAGTGGACCATGAGTATCTGTTTAATGTGATGCCTGTGTTTGGGTTTGGAAAAAGGTTTTTGATTTGTGTGAAGATGTTGTATGTTGGGGCGTCATGTATGGTCATGGTGGGAGGGGGGCTCAGTAGGCCAGTCTGGTGAGATGGGGCATTAGACAAGGATGCCCCCTATCGGGGCAGTTATATACACCAGGCATTGAGCCTTTTTCGGGCCTGCTACGCAGGAGACTACAGGGAGTATACTGGACGGGCATGAGTGTGTTGACAGGCATAGCAGTGTCAGCGTATGCAGATGAGGTTTCTGTGATGGGCAGGATATGCAGGCACAAGAGACTAGTCTGAAGGTGTACAAGGGAGCTTCGTCAGCTAAGTTAAACTGGGGCAAGAACAAAGCTCTAGAATGTGGGGCATGGGGGTTTGCAGTGGGGTTGTGAAGGGCTTAACAATTTGGGGGTGTACCAGGGCTCGGAGAGGTGGGTCAGGAAGAACTGGGAGTGGCTGTCACAGGTAGTGGTGTCAAGACTGGCCAGGTGGAGGTGGCTCCTGTCCCAAGTCTCATATAGAGGGAGGGTGCTGATAATCAACAAGCTGGTGGCATCTTCTCTGTGGCATAAACTGGCTGTCCTCAACCCCTCCGCCGGTCTGCTCACAGACCTGCAACAAAAGCTGGTGGACTTTTTTTGGTCGGGCCATCACTGGCTGAGGGCGGCAGTGTTGTACATCTCCGTTCACGAAGGAGGACAGAGCCTGGTGGAACTGGAGAATAGGATGGCTGATTTCCGACTAAAGGCGGTGCAGAGACTGCTGTACCATACTGATGTCGGCTTTGATGTGTGGTGTTGTTTTGTATCGTGGTGTAGAGGGCAAGGTGAGTATGGTACATATATGCAGTACTGCAGTACAGGAGGTTTTCTGGTGTCTTGTTTTAAGGGGGGGGGGGTAGTGAGATTCTAATGAAATTAGAATGTTTCATTAACCTCTTAGAGCTCCCCCTCTATACTGCCCCCGTTGGAGAAAGTGCGTACCCATAGTAAACTGAAAATATTTTTTCCCAAAATTGCTAATATATGCATATACAAATTATTATTGAATAGAAAACACTCTAAAGTTTCTAAACCCGTTTAAATTATGTCTGTATGTAAAGCAGAACTCTCAGGGCAGCCTTTCTCCCAAACTCTCTCTTGTGAAGAGAAAAGTTGGGTCAACTTTGACGTCATGGCCCCCACCCTTCCCAGGCAGCTACCGATCCAGGAACAGTCTCTATCTGTTCAGCGCGATGTCAGCTTTCAAATGGCACGTTCATTGTGAGAATCCCATGAGCCCTGCACGTTTGGCGGGCGAAATTGCTTGTGTCCCTCTGAAAAACAGGCACTCTATTGCGCGCGGCCGATTTGGAGTACGTCTTTTTCCATGATCCAGCATTTGAAGCCGGATTTTCTGTTCGCGCTGATCTTTGTTCTACATGCTAAAAACATCATAAAGCTCGATTTTTCACATTGTTTGACCAGTTTAGTGGACATATAATATGTAAATTGGAAGTTTTAATGCGCAAGAGTGCTGGACCAGAAGTCATTTTGGATGCATTTCAGTCGAAGCTGTTAACGTGCTAATACAGAGACACACAACGTGAAACCAAACGATGTATTGGGTAAGCATGACTCCTTCTACGTCTTCTGATGGAAGAACATCAAAGGTAAGGGAATATTTATGTGGTTATTTGGTGTTTCTGTGGACTCCAAACGTAGAGGAGACATACTGCTAATATCTGAGCGCCGACTCATAGTATAGCCCAGTGAACGATGTCTGTAACGTTAAAAATAAATGTAATACAGCGGTTGCATTAAGAAGAAGTGTATCTTTGTAAATATATGTAGAACATGTATATTTAGTCATGTTTATTGCTTGTTATCTGACGTTATCTGTCGGAGCTATCATCATTTCTCCTGACATTTGAGTAGCATTTTTTGAAATGTCGTCATTGTAAACAGAGATTTATGGATATAAATGGCATATTATTGAAAAAAAAATGTACTGTGTAACATGTAATATTACTGTCATCTGATGAAGATTTTCAAAAGGTTAGTGAATTATTTATTTTTTAATCCTACTTTTAAATTTTATTTTTTCTGGGACAAAATGGCCGCCGCTTGCCTTTTGTTTCGGTGGTGATCTAATATAAATATGTGCTGTGTTTTCGCCGTAAAACATTTTAGAAATCTGACTTGCTGGGTAGATGAACAAGGTGTTTATCTTTCATTTGAGCTATTGGACTTGTTAATGTGTGGAGGTTAAATATTTCTAAAAAATGTTTTTTTGCATTGTGCGTTATGGTAATGAGCTTGAGCTTGAGAGAGAGAGAGAGGGAGCGATAGAGGAAGAAAAATAAAGAGAGGGAGCAAAATGGGAAGAGAGAGAGAGTGATGCATGTGCCTCCTGTGTCTATGGGAAACAAAAATGGCAATTGTGTGTGTGTGTGTGTGTGTGTGTGTGTGTGTGTGTGTGTGTGTGTGTGTGTGTGTGTGTGTGTGTGTGTGTGTGTGTGTGTGTGTGTGTGTGTGTGTGTGTGTGTGTGTGTGTGTGTGTGTGTGTGTGTGTGTGTGAGCAGTAGGATATTGTCGTCGGTTCCTGGCATTCCCAGACCCTTTTACACAGCCATAATCCCTGGACTACAAGAGGCAAATCAATCCGGCGGGCAAAGGGGCAGTAATCCCTGGTTCAGTCAGCCTTCCAGGCTGCAGCCAATGATCATACTAGCATACCAGTTTACAATGCATGTTTATAACATTGTTTAAGTCAGTCGTGTTCCAGACAGGTGCGTATATTGGAATATGGCTATTGTCTACAGCCAGTCACAAGGGCCACTCAGGGGCCTTGATGGGTCATGGAGAGAAACAGAGGAGCCCTGACAAAGGAGCTGATTAAGTCAAGGTGTTCTGTGCTCTTCATTTACTCTGCAGCTACCTAACGGTGTTCGTACACAATTTTGCGTAACCACGGCATTCAAACGAGGTTGCAATAAAAACTAATGGGACTGTAGCAACTGTGTTGGCATCAAAATCCAGGGTGTGAACTACGCTCTATTCAAGCGTTGATGGACCAACAGTATTTGAGAAAAGATTAAAAAACGGACCCCTCTGATGCTGTACGTTTCACCTTGATTTACTCTGTCTACATTTTACTTTTACATTAGACTGGTGGTCTGATATGTAGGAGGACGGGCTCATCGCAGTGGATGAAATGGAATGGATGGAAAGGTATCAAACACATCAATCATGGTTTCGATGTGTTTGATACCATTATTTTTATTTCATTCCAGCCATTGCCACGAGCCCCTCCTCCAACATATCTGCCCACCAGCCACCACTGATATCAAAACTGTTTTTTATCTCCAAGCAGAATGGATAGAAGCAGTTCTTAAATAGCAGTGTTAGCCCAGCCCCATAGGTTACCTTGCAAATGGTCTATCTAATGGTCCGACATGGACAGAAATAGAGATAGTGACCTGCAGGGAGTGTCATCACACATAATTAGACTAAGTCGTCATAGCTACAGATACAAAACCCCAAGCACTCTTGTCATTGGTTGAAATACATCATATGCCCCATGATCACTGTGCACCCAACACACCAGGGGAGATGTTGAAAGAGACCAAAATAAATTCCTTGACGCTAGTGAAACTGCATCTCACACACACACACACACACACACACACACACACACACACACACACACACACACACACACACACACACACACACACACACACACACACACACACACACACACACACACACACACACACACAGGCCTTGTGTGACACCAGGGATCAAACACAGCACTCTCCCTGTTCCACATTTCATACACTATATTAATAATGTTCCCCGTGCCTAAATTATTGATTAGTTAGATTTTCTATTCCTCTCTCTGCACTTTGTGTACTGTTCTATGAAGGATCTAGTCCCCTCACTAACGACCCACTCAGGGCACATTTCTCTCTGTGGCTTTTCCAGGGCTGCGTTTCAAATGACATCCTATTCCCAATATAGTGCACTACTTTTGAACAGGGCCCAAAAGTGGTGCACTATATAAGGAATAGGGTAACATTTGAGATGTAACCTAAGACACAGGAGGAGACAGCTTCACACTCCGATGCGCGCACACACACACCTGCATGCGCGTACACACACACCTGCATGCGCGTACACACACCTGCATGCGCGTACACACACACCTGCATGCGCGTACACACACACCTGCATGCGCGTACACACACACCTACATGCGTGTACACACACACCTGCATGCGCGTACACACACACCTGCATGCGCGTACACACACACCTGCATGCGCGTACACAAACACATTGTTTTCTATCAGATGGTATATATTTTAGAGGTATGTTCAACCTGTGCCATCGCATTTACTTTATAAACCGCAAGCAATTTAAAGCAGACACACCCCCCCTCCCACACACACGGTCATACACACATACACCCCCCCCCACCCACACGCACGGTCATACACACATACACACACCCCACCCCCTCCCACACACACGGTCATACACACATACACACACCCCACCCCCTCCCACACACACGGTCATACACACATACACACACCCCACCCCCCCTCCCACACACACGGTCATACACACATACACACCCCCCCCCCCCCCTCCCACACACACGGTCATACACACACACACCCCCACCCCTCTCCCACACACACGGTCATACACACATACACACACCCCCTCCCACACACACGGTCATACACACATACACACCCCCCTCCCACACACACGGCCATACACACATACACACACACCCCCTCCCACACACACGGTCATACACACATACACCCCCTCCCACACACACGGTCATACACACATACACACCCCCCCCTCCCACACACACGGTCATACACACATACACCCCCCCCACCCCCACACACACGGTCATACACACATACACACACCCCACCCCCTCCCACACACACGGTCATACACACATACACACACCCCACCCCCTCCCACACCATCCCACACACACGGTCATACACACACACACACCCCCACCCCTCTCCCACACACACGGTCATACACACATACACACCACCCCCACACCCCCCCTCCCACACACACGGCCATACACACATACACACACACACCCTCCCACACACACGGTCATACACACATACACACACACCCCCTCCCACACACACGGTCATACACACATACACCCCCCCCCCACACACACGGTCATACACACATCCCACACACACGGTCATACACACATCCCACACCCCCTCCCACACACACGGTCATACACACATACACCCCCCCCCCACACACACGGTCATACACACATACACACACCCCCTCCCACACACACGGTCATACACACATACACCACCCTCCCACACACACGGTCCCTCCCACACACACGGTCATACACACATACACACACCCCCTCCCACACACACGGTCATACACACATACACCCCCCTCCCACACACATGGTCATACACACATACACACACCCCCCCTTCCACACACACGGTCATACACACATACACACCACCAACTTCTAGCAGACCCAGATGTAAATTAGACAGTGTGCTCACACATCAGTAGAAAAACTATCCTATTTACAACCAGAAGGACAATGAGATATGTATCTCTAATCTACTCTGAAAAGCAACATGGGGGAAGTAACACACACACACACAAACGGACATCGTATTCATGCAGGAATCCCATTCTCTCTCCCCCCTTTCTCTCCATCTCACTTTCATGTTCTCTCTCACATTGCTTTCTCTCTCCCCCCTTTCTCTCCATCTCACTTTCATGTTCTCTCTCACATTGCTTTCTCTCTCCCCCCTTTCTCTCCATCTCACTTTCATGTTCACTCTCACATTGCTTTCTCTCTCCCCCCTTTCTCTCCATCTCACTTTCATTTTCTCTCTCACATTGCTTTCTCTCTCCCCCCTTTCTCTCCATCTCACTTTCATGTTCTCTCTCACATTGCTTTCTCTCTCCCCCCTTTCTCTCCATCTCACTTTCATGTTCTCTCTCACATTGCTTTCTCTCTCCCCCCTTTCTCTCCATCTCACTTTCATGTTCTCTCTCACATTGCTTTCTCTCTCCCCCCCTTTCTCTCCATCTCACTTTCATGTTCTCTCTCACATTGCATTCTCTCTCCCCCCTTTCTCTCCATCTCACTTTCATGTTCACTCTCACATTGCTTTCTCTCTCCCCCCTTTCTCTCCATCTCACTTTCATTTTCTCTCTCACATTGCTTTCTCTCTCCCCCTTTCTCTCCATCTCACTTTCATGTTCTCTCTCACATTGCTTTCTCTCTCCCCCTTTCTCTCCATCTCACTTTCATGTTCTCTCTCACATTGCTTTCTCTCTCCCCCCTTTCTCTCCATCTCACTTTCATGTTCTCTCTCACATTGCTTTCTCTCTCCCCCCTTTCTCTCCATCTCACTTTCATGTTCTCTCTCACATTGCTTTCTCTCTCCCCCCTTTCTCTCCATCTCACTTTCATGTTCTCTCTCACATTGCTTTCTCTCTCCCCCCTTTCTCTCCATCTCACTTTCATGTTCTCTCTCACATTGCTTTCTCTCCCTCTCTTCTCAGCAAACTGTACAGATGAAAATGGAAGCTGAGCCTTCATTTGATATACGGTATGGCACAGTCTGTCTATTCAAAGGCAATGTATTATGCATTATGGTTATCATGGGCTAAGAGGCATTGTGATTCCATAAATAATACCAAATTTTCTACCCTAAAGATTTCCTGGTTTTTCATAAAAAACCATGGTCACATAATTCCTTTCCCCTCTGTTACTTGTACAGCCAATACATGCAGTAGCTCCTAGCTAAAACACAGGCCCACACATAGGGTTAGCAAAAGTACTGCACTATATAGTAAATAGCGTGCCATTTGGAATGCATCTTATGTGCCTGTCCAGGGCTATAATCACTGGCCCCTATCATAGATCCACACACAAACCTTCCATTGACATCATGTATTATTTACATGAAACTATGGGTTTAGGTGCCCATCTCAACTTAAGTGCTGAACGTGGATTGGCTAGCCGAGCTGTTGGGTGGGTGGTGCTGAATGTGGATTGGCTAGCGGAGCTGTTGGGTGGGTGGTGCTGAATGTGGATTGGCTAGCGGAGCTATTGGGTGGGTGGTGCTGAATGTGGATTGGCTAGCGGAGCTATTGGGTGGGTGGTGCTGAATGTGGATAGGCTAGCGGAGCTGTTCAGTGGGTGGTGCTGAATGTGGATAGGCTAGCGGAGCTGTTCGGTGGGTGGTGCTGAATGTGGATAGGCTAGCGGAGCTGTTCGGTGGGTGGTGCTGAATGTGGATTGGCTAGCGGAGCTATTGGGTGGTGCTGAATGTGGATAGGCTAGCGGAGCTGTTCGGTGGGTGGTGCTGAATGTGGATAGGCTAGCGGAGCTGTTCGGTGGGTGGTGCTGAATGTGGATTGGCTAGCGGACCTATTGGGTGGTGCTGAATGTGGATAGGCTAGCGGAGCTGTTCGGTGGGTGGTGCTGAATGTGGATAGGCTAGCGGAGCTGTTCGGTGGGTGGTGCTGAATGTGGATTGGCTAGTGGGAGCTGTCCAGGGGGTTGCTGCTGAATACACTCAGAAACACCCTGCCAGGAGAGAAAGGGTGATAGCTACACCTAGGCTCACACTTCCGGTCATAAATAACCCCACGGTAGCATGGACCTCCTTCCCCCCTCTCCACTTCTGGTTCTCTCCTCCTTTCCCTATGCAGTAGGCCAATTAGAGCAGCTCACAGCTCACAGCCACACCCACAAGAGGGGGGTGGGGGGTACTTCAATACAGGCATTGTAATGTGGTGTTTCACTATTGAGCCAGAACAAGAAACCTAGTATGTGGATGCAGGCTTCACACTGCTGTCCGTTCATAGAGTTAAACAACTACAGTGCAGCTCCTTCTGAGATTGAAACAAGTCCCGCTGAGACTGGGGCTGTCCTAATATGGACACCATACACACAACACACATCTCAGCGAGACATCTCATCACTCTAAAACTTCCTGCTCTCTTTGGACATCTCATAAAACTATTTGGTAGCTTGGCTCATTCCGCTGCGTCTGTATCCACCCAAGCATGAAAGCAACGCCTGACAAACGATAGCGCTGTGTTTCCATAGCAATCTATCCATTTATGAATGGCCTGTGCCACTGCTGGTGACAGCCAGATGCAGAGGAAGACAAGGCAGGCCAATTAAAAGCCCAACACCAGCCACCAACCCTGTTGTTACTGCCATCATTCAATTGGGCGTGATTTGTATAATTAAGCTTGATGATTGGCCTGAAAACCTAACAAGAGTCTGTTCTAACCAGCAGTGTTAAGTACCATGGGAGAGAATAAAGGGGTGAGTCACTCACACCGACCTGTGGATCCCCATAGGAGAACATCAGAACATATTTCATTATGACACATTGATATTAATGAATGAGTCATCTTTTAATCAGGAAGGATCAACCCCAATTTAGGTTGTATTGGCCATGTCTGTATCCCTAATGGGATACTATTCCCCATGGGCCCTGGTCAAAAGTAGTGAACTACATAATGAATATGGTGCCATTTGGGATGCAGCTAAATCTCTCTATTCACCACAGGAGGGACTGCTGTGATACTAACTGGTGAGATCAGTCATAGGGCTTCACTTCTGGAGCGAGACAAACTGGTGAGATCAGTCACAGGACATTCTGGAGTGACACCAACTGGTGAGATCAGTCATAGGGGTTCACTTCTGGAGCGACACTAACTGGTGAGATCAGTCATAGGGGTTCACTTCTGGAGCGACACTAACTGGTGAGATCAGTCACAGGACATTCTGGAGTGACACCAACTGGTGAGATCAGTCATAGGGGTTCACTTCTGGAGTGACCCTAACTGGTGAGATCAGTCACAGGAAACTCTGGAGCCACTCAATCCCACCTGATTACTGAAGACAAACAGAAAGACAGACAGACAGGAAGCAGCATATATTTTTTTGTACCTTTATTTAACTAGGCAAGTCAGTTAAGAACAAATTCTTATTTTCAATGACGGCCTAGGAACTGTGGGTTAACTGCCTGTTCAGGGGCAGAACGACAGATTTGTACCTTGTCAGCTCGGGGGTTTGAGCTTGCAACCTTCCGGTTGCTAGTCCAACACTCGGCTACCCTGCCGCCCCGGCAGGAGCATGCAGAGTGGTGTGCTGGCTGCCAACCCCTGGACCAGAGCAGACAGAGACTGAGGCTTAAACTCAATTAATCGTTCCTTGATTCCTTGCATCCTACTTCTCAAATGTGTTTTGAAAAGGAGGATAGGAGAGAGGAAGCAAGGAAAGGAAACAAGGAAAGGTGAATTGAGAACGAGCCTGAATGTCCAACAAACCTGATGTATTTTATGTTTCCATTTCAAATCCAAAGCTTTAGTAAAACGCAGGTCTGAGAAAGACCAAGAAAGGCCAGGGTAGCCAGAGGAAGATATTCTAATGTACTATGGACAAGGCATTTTTTGAGGAACCCATCCATAAACCATTCTATCATCTATTTTATCACAGGGCAGTTGACCCACTTCAATCACAGGGCACTTGGCCCACTTTTATCACAGGGGGCACTTGGCCCACTTTTATCACAGGGGGCACTTGGCCCACTTTTATCACAGGGGGAACTTGGCCCACTTTTATCACAGGGCGCACTTGGCCCACTTTTATAACAGGGGGCACTTGGCCCACTTTTATAACAGGGGGCACTTGGCCCACTTTTATCACAGGGGACACTTGGCCCACTTTTATCACAGGGGGCACTTGGCCCACTTTTATCACAGGGGGTTCTTGGCCCACTTTTATCACAGGGCACTTGGCCCACTTTTATCACAGGGCACTTGGCCCACTTTTATCACAGGACACTTGGCCCACTTTTATCACAGGGCACCTGGCCCACTTTTATCACAGGGCGTACTTTGCCCACTTTCATCACAGGGTACTTGGCCCACTTTTATCACATTATTCAGACCCTGATGGAATCCACCCACATACTTCACACAAAGCCACAACCTCGCTCTCTCTTTGTCTCTCTCGATTTCTCATACACACACACGCATGTGGGCTATACTCGGCCTATCCCTCTAGTGATGTGGGGGCTGTGGGTGGGGTTATATCCTGCCTATTTGGCCCTGTCTCCTGTCTCCTGTTTTATCCAGTGTCATGTGTGAATTTAAGTATGCTCTCTCTAATTCTCTCTCTCTCTCACTCTCTATTTCTTTCTTTCTTTCTCTCGGAGGACATGAGCCCTAAGACCATGCCTCAGGACAACATGGTCTGATGACTCCTTGCTGTCCCCAGTCCACCTGGCCGTGCTGCTGCTCCAGTTTCAACTGTTCTGCCTGCGGCTATGGAACCCTGACCTGTTCACCGGACGTGCTACCTGTCCCAGACCTGCTGTTTTCAACTCTCTAGAGACAGCAGGAGTGGTAGAGATACTCTGAATGATCGGCTATGAAAAGCCAACTGACATTTACTCCTGTGGTGCTGACCTGTTACACCCTCGACAACCACTGTGACTATTATTATTTGACCCTGCTGGTCATCTATGAACATTTGAACATCTTGGCCATGTTCTGTTATAATCTCCACCCGGCACAGCCAGAAGAGGACTGGCCACCCCTCATAACCTGGTTCCTCTTTAGGTTTCTTCCTAGGTTCTGGCCTTTCTAGGGAGTTTTTCCAAGCCACCGTGCTTCTACACCTGCATTGCTTGCTGTTTGGGGGTTTAGACTGGGTTTCTGTACAGCACTTTGTGATATCAGCTGATGTAAGAAGGGATTTATAAATACATTTGATTGATTGATTGATGAACTCTTGCAAACACACACACAAAGACACACACACACACACACACACACACACACACACACACACACACACACACACACACACACACACACACACACACACACACACACACACACACACACACACACACACACACACACACACACACAGAGAGAGAGAGAGAAGCCACAACCAACTGTCAGAAGACTCTGATCTATAGAGATTAGAGATTAGAGCGGCCTTACCTCCAGGTGCGGTGCAGGGTTGAATCCACACAGGTTGCAGACCTGGGCGTGGCACTGAGTACAGGTGTTGTAGTTGGGTGGTTGGGCAGTCACGCCCACATTCAGACTTGTCTTACACAGGGGACAGCAGGCACCTTTATCCTGCTGCTGTTGCTGCTGCTGCTGGGGAGGTGCATGGGGTCCCTGTTGGGGTGCATGGAGGCCCTGTTGGGGTGCATGGGGTCCCTGTTGGGGTGCATGGGGTCCCTGTTGGGGTGCATGGGGTCCCTGTTGGAGTGCATGGGGTCCCCGTTGGGGTGCATGGGGGCCCTGTTGGCCTGGATGGGGTCCTGGTGGTTTCCCTGCCCCAGCTGCAGGTTCTTGGGGTCCAGCTGGTTTAGGGGCAGGTTTGGGGGGATGTTGCTGCTGCTGGGGCGGGGTGGGTACCGGATCCACTGATATGAGGGTGCTGGCCTGGTTGAGGAGGGACGCACCGAAGCCACCAAAGCCTCCAAACAGCTTTCCAAAGGTCTGCTCAGGAGCAGCGGCCGGGGGCGGGGGCTGGCGGGATGGGGAGCTCCCTGCGCTGCGGGTGTGGTCCTGGCGGAGGGGCAGGGGCTGGTGGGCGGGAGAGCCACGGAGGTCAGGCTGGGACGGGGCTTTGACCATGCCTGGGAGAGGGATGGCTCCTGGGGGGAGACGAGCCCCACCCTGACCCTGGGCTGGAACTGGACCCACTGGACCTCTCTGCTGTTGAGGGGTCTGGCCTGGGCCTGGACCAGTCTGTCTGTTAGGGCCTGGTGGGGGCTGGGCTTGTGTCGGAGCCTGGTGCTGGGTTAGAGGCTGTGCCTGAGGTGGGGCTTGGGACTGGGGCTGAGGTTGGACCTGGGGCTGGGGTTGGACCTGGGGCTGAGGTTGGGCCTGGGGCTGGGGCTGAGGTTGGGCCTGGGGCTGGGGCTGGGGCTGAGGTTGGGCCTGGGGCTGGGGTGGGGGCTGAGTTTGAGGTTCAGAGATGGGCTCGAGTTTGGCTTGGTGGGACGGAGAGTGGATCTGCTGCTGGCTCTTGGAGCGAGGTGTCTCCATGTCCATTCCCAAAGCTCTCTGCATCTGGCAGTTCAGACACAGCCACTCCTGGACCTATGGCAGCATTAAAGAGGAAATAAAACAAGAGTATTAACAATATACTATACATACTCCACCAACTGAATTCACTCAAATCAATTGAGCAGTGACTGACTGGTTTTACTAACAAAAATACTTCATAGACAATGAATGGAACAAATTGCTTATAAATCATATGTAAAATATACATTGAGCAAGAGAACTGGGACCGAATAACGTATCAAGTATCTCAGAGTATGAGTGCTGATCTAGGGTCAGGTTCCCATTGTCTGTAAAAATGTTATTAATTGCGATCTAAAAGGCAAAACTGATCCTAAATGAGCACTCCTACTCTGAGACGTTTCAAACATATGGCACCTGGTGTTGGCTTGCCCCACTAGGAGCATCTTGTTGGTAAACAGGAGTGATAAATGATGATATTTGCAGTTCACAGACACATGGGATAAACTGAGCTAGGGGCTCCTCCAATAAAACAAGACGGATCCCCCTGATTATCCAGGCTTTACAACTCTAACTCCTTCTTTCCTTCCATATCTCTCCTCGTCTACCTCTCGATCAGTCATCATCCTCTCTCACGTTATTGTGTTTTGGTCTTACTGTCCTCCTTTCTCTCTTTGCCTTTCATGTCTTCATCCCTTTTAACCATCTCTATCCCTGCCCTCTCTTTCTCCATCCTATTACACTCTATATACTAGTAACCGGAAGGTTGCAAGTTCAAACCCCCGAGCTGACAAGGTACAAATCTGTCGTTCTGCTGAACAGGCAGTTAACCCGTCATTGAAAATAAGAATGTGTTCTTAACTGACTTGCCTAGTTAAATAAAGGTCAAATATATATATATATTTTAAATGGCTATTACAGAATGAATTACATTAGGAGAGGATGGAAGGGGAACAGGGACATGGAGGGTGTGGTCTTCACCTCTGACTGACCTTTGGAACTAAGTGACACAGGTCCAAGTGGCCCTAGGTAGTTTCACTCACCAACCATACTGTTTACAGATACAATATACTGTTTACAGATACAACCCCAACACTCTCTGGGTTGGGAAAGAAAGGCGTAGTCATCCCAGACATTCTTGTTTCATTTCATCATCAAAACACAAGTTGAGAAGACATCATTTTCAGGCTACATCTTTCATTTAATGTCTGTTTATGGTCTGTGTGTTTCTGTGTGTCAGTCAGTCACTCTGACAGCCTATCAGTGTGTGTGTGCATGTGTGCATGCGTGTGCCTGCACGTGCATGTGTCTGTTACGGATACAGTTATCCTGTGTGTGTGTGTATCCTGTGTGTGTGTTTCTTTTCTCTCCTTCTCCCCTCACAGGTGAAAACCATCACTCCCCAATCAGTCAACAATCAATCATCAATCAGAAGACACACCTCCTCCTACTTCCTGACCTATGGTTTAAAAACCCCATCATTTGTTTGTTCTAGAGCTCAGCTCAGCTCAATCTCTCTGTAATGCCATGTCTGTAGGTCTCTGTGTTTCACTCTCGCTTTGTGTCTTAACCTCTCTTTTGTTTAAAGCACTTCATAGCACTTTGTCATCACCTGTGAGTATTATTTTTGGTTATGGTATTTGTTTGATCCCTCCGATGTCAACAACTACAGACCAGTATCCCTTCTTTCTTTTCTCTCCAAAACTCTTGAACGTGCCGTCCTTGGCCAGCTCTCCCGCTATCTCTCTCAGAATGACCTTCTTGATCCAAATCAGTCAGGTTTCAAGACTAGTCATTCAACTGAGACTGCTCTTCTCTGTATCACGGAGGCGCTCCGCACTGCTAAAGCTAACTCTCTCTCCTCTGCTCTCATCCTTCTAGACCTATCGGCTGCCTTCGATACTGTGAACCATCAGATCCTCCTCTCCACCCTCTCCGAGTTGGGCATCTCCGGCGCGGCCCACGCTTGGATTGCGTCCTACCTGACAGGTCGCTCCTACCAGGTGGCGTGGCGAGAATCTGTCTCCTCACCACGCGCTCTCACCACTGGTGTCCCCCAGGGCTCTGTTCTAGGCCCTCTCCTATTCTCGCTATACACCAAGTCACTTGGCTCTGTCATAACCTCACATGGTCTCTCCTATCATTGATATGCAGATGACACACAATTAATCTTCTCCTTTCCCCCTTCTGATGACCAGGTGGCGAATCGCATCTCTGCATGTCTGGCAGACATATCAGTGTGGATGACGGATCACCACCTCAAGCTGAACCTCGGCAAGACGGAGCTGCTCTTCCTCCCGGGGAAGGACTGCCCGTTCCATGCTCTCGCCATCACGGTTGACAACTCCATTGTGTCCTCCTCCCAGAGCGCTAAGAACCTTGGCGTGATCCTGGACAACACCCTGTCGTTCTCAACTAACATCAAGGCGGTGGCCCGTTCATGCTCTACAACATCCGCAGAGTACGACCCTGCCTCACACAGGAAGCGGCTCAGGTCCTAATCCAGGCACTTGTCATTTCCCGTCTGGATTACTGCAACTCGCTGTTGGCTGGGCTCCCTGCCTGTGCCATTAAACCCCTACAACTCATCCAGAACGCCGCAGCCCGTCTGGTGTTCAACCTTCCCAAGTTCTCTCACGTCACCCCGCTCCTCCGCTCTCTCCACTGGCTTCCAGTTGAAGCTCGCATCCGCTACAAGACCATGGTGCTTGCCTACGGAGCTGTGAGGGGAACAGCACCTCAGTACCTCCAGGCTCTGATCAGGCCCTACACCCAAACAAGGGCACTGCGTTCATCCACCTCTGGCCTGCTCGCCTCCCTACCACTGAGGAAGTACAGTTCCCGCTCAGCCCAGTCAAAACTGTTCGCTGCTCTGGCTCCCCAATGGTGGAACAAACTCCCTCACGACGCCAGGACAGCGGAGTCAATCACCACCTTCCGGAGACACCTGAAACCCCACCTCTTTAAGGAATACCTAGGATAAAGTAATCCTTCTCACCCCCCTTAAAAGATTTAGATGCACTATTGTAAAGTGGCTGTTCCACTGGATGTCATAAGGTGAATGCACCAATTTGTAAGTTGCTCTGGATAAGAGCGTCTGCTAAATGACTTAAATGTAAATGTAATGTAATGTTTGTTGCTGGTGGGAAAAGGGGGAAACCAAGACAAGTCGCCCATGGGCATACACTACCCGTAGGTGAACTTTGTTAAATACACTAGTTAGAACTGGGCGGACCACCCACTGTATTTTTGGTTAGTTAGTTAGCTGTTGTTAAAGTAGGCTAGTCTAGCTTAGGGGTGTGTTTTTGTATACTTATTGTTTCTTTCCTTGGGTCCAGCTCAGCCCCTTTTCCTGCTCCCCCCATTACCGTGTGTTTATAAATATACCTAGAGTTTGACGGTAGATTTCTGTTGTCGTGGTTATTTCGTTCACACTTTGTCACAATAATAATTTGCATGAGTTATGTTACGGGTCTCATTACCATCCCCCCTAGACCGTGGGGCCAAAAGGGATTCGTAACAGTGTCCGTATCAGTCATTCAGTCACAGCAGTATTCCAGACCCTGTCTTTAGTCCCCTGTAGTTTCTCTGAGCTGAGAGTGACGAAGCCAGAGTTTGAACTCTCAATCAACCAGAAGGGAAGGGTAGGAGGTGGGGTTACACCCCTGGGACACTGGGCGTGCTCAGAACAACCGTGGGCTGCAGGAAAAATATATCTAGAAAAAAAACAAGCCAGGGCCTTGATCAAATCAAGTCTTTATCATCGGGCCCAGAGAGCAAACTCACTCACTCACTCACCATAGCTTCAGACAATAATGTTAATCTGATAATCTCTAATCAATGAAATCTGATCTTTCACAGAGAGCCAGCACTTATTTACCAATCTCTCCCTTTTTCTGATATTGGTATTACACTGGGTATTATACTTTCATAAGCTGTCATTTGTATTTTTTTTTAAACTACATACTTTTCTAGACCATTCTTATAGCGGTTCACCATTTTGTTGCCCCCTTTCCCCCTGCATTGGTGTCAGAAGTCTGGTTGCATTATCATGTGATACTGTATGTGTGTCTGATAAACAAACTAAATATAAATGTGTATGTAAAAATTCACAATTGCAAAGTCTGCTGAGTATTGTCAGTTTTGTCTAGAAGGGATACAGCTTTTGTCAAAATTGACTTTTCATAGCAGGTTAGGAAAATTAATGTTGAATGTTAGGAGAATTAGATTAAGCTGTATCCCATCTAGACATGACCCTGAAACAAGACCAATAATAATACCCAGTGTGCATTGCAGTTAATTTTGGTATGTTCATTTTCACATATGCATTTTGATCATTTAGCAGACACTCTTATTCAGAGTGACTTACAGTTCGGGCATTCAACTAAGGTAGATAAACAACAACATATCACAGTTATATCAAGTAAAACGTTTTGTTACTGACAATGTTGTTGCTGTTCGAGCTGGCTACTTGCAAATGTATTTCTGTATTTTAAATGACAAAATACATGTACTTTAATTCAATACATTTCAAAATACAAGAATTTTGTAGTTGAATTTGATACATTGATCTTATTGGCATTTTACAATGTTTGCCCATCCCTCTGTGTGTGTGTGTGTGTGTGTGTGTGTGTGTGTTAGATCCTGTCACCTGTCACTTCCTGCTATTGATTGAAACACAAATTACACAGCAGCGCTTCAGGCATCGCTGCTTTATGGAAAGAGAGAGAAAGCATACGCCTGTGTGCATGTACATATGGAAACAATCTTTTAGCAGTGAGGAGCCTGCAGAGAGCTGGATCTATACAAATATATTACTGGTATAGACCACAGCACTCCCACATATCATACTAAACACACACTGACTAAATGCCAATGTCAAAGGGCCAAAGCAGCCATTTTTATCTCAATAACAAATCATTTATGGGTTAAGTAAGTAAGTACCTTACTGTGATTGCTATTTTGTACCATTTAATTTTTTTTAGCAAGCACGAATGCAGCTAGGACTGTCTAGGAGTGGTTTGAGTGGGGAGGGGGAACTGAAAAGTAGCTGTTATTGGCAGAGATGTTTGTAACACTCTTTGTTATTGTCTATTAAATAATTTACCGTCTGGTGAAGTCAAAAGGCAGTCCAAAACTCCATCCCTCCAAAACAGGTGGTAATTTCAGGCAGTATTTTCAAACAGCTCTTACAATAAAAGGGCATAATCATAATTTTCACAATTTCATGGTATTATTCCAACCTCACACTGTGGAAATATATATAAAACACATGAAATCACATTTTTGACTGCACTGGGCTTTTAATCAGGTCTAATCAGGATCTATCTTTTGTTGGCTGCCATGTCGTCTAATGCTAGACATAATCTGCCAGCCACACTCTCTTATAAATAGTAAGATACACTGGCTACATCTAAAATCGCACCATATTTCCTACATAGTGCTCTATTTTTGTCCAGAGACAAACGTTTGACGGATCCTTGGACCAGATATATAATCAAGCAGGCAGACAAACACACTGGACGTGTCTGAAATGGCACCCTATTCCCTACATAGACTACTACTTTTTACCAGAGTAGTTCACTACATACAGTTGAAGTCGGAAGTTTACATACACTTAGGTTGGAGTTATTAAAACTCGTTGTTCAACCACTGCACAAATTTCTTGTTAACAAACTATAGTTTTGGCAAGTCGGTTAGGACATCTACTTTGTCCATGACACAAGTCATTATTTCACTTATAATTCATTGTATCACAATTTACAGTTTACATACACTAAGTTGACTGTGCCTTTAAACAGCTTGGAAAATTCCAGAAAATCATGTCATGGCTTTAGAAGCCTCTGATAGGCTGTGGATGTATTTCAAGAACTACCTTCAAACTCAGTGCCTCTTTGCTTGACATCATGGGAAAATCAAAAGAAATCAGCCAAGACCTCAGAAAAAAATTGTAGACCTCCACAAGTCTGGTTCATCCTTGGGAGCAATTTCCAAACGCCTGAAGATACCACGTCCATCTGTACAAACAATAGTATAAACACCATGGGATCACGCAGCCGCCATACCGCTCAGGAAGGAGACGCATTCTGTCTCCTAGAGATGAACGTACTTTGGTGCGAAAAGTGCAAATCAATCCCAGAACAACAGTAAAGGACCTTGTGAAGATGCTGGAGGAAACAGGTACAAAAGTATCTATATCCACAGTAAAACGAGTCTTATATCGACATAACCTGAAAGGCAGCTCAGCAAGGAAGAATCCACTGCTACAAAACCACCATAAAAAAGCCAGACTAAGATTTGCAACTGCACATGATGACAAAGATCGTACTTTTTGGAGAAATGTTGTCAGGGATTTCCTCCTCTTCTTCCGAAGAGGAGAGGCAAAAAGGATCAGAGGACCAATATGCGGCGTGGTAAGTGTCCATGGTTCTTTTAATACGTAAATGTACACATGAACACTACAAAACAATAAACATGGAAAACCTAAACAGTCCTATCTGATGCAAAGACAGAGACAGGACCAATCACCCACAAACACACAGTGAAACCCAGGCTACCTAAGTATGATTCTCAATCAGAGACAACTAATGACACCTGCCTCTGATTGAGAACCATACTAGGCCGAAACATAGAAATACCCCAAAACATAGAAAAACAAACATAGACTGCCCACCCAACTCATGCCCTGACCATACTAAATAATGACAAAGCAAAGGAAATAAAGGTCAGAACGTGACAAATGTCCTCTGGTCTGATGAAACAAAAACCGTTTGGCCATAATGACCATTGTTATGTTTGGAGGAAAAAGGAGGAGACCCTCAAGCCGAAGAACACCATCCCAACTGTGAAGCACGGGGGTGGCAGCATCATGTTGTGAGTGTGCTTTGCTGCAGGAGCGACTGGTGAACTTCACAAAATAGATGGCATCATGAGGCAGGAAAATTATGTGGATATATTGAAGCAACATCTCAAGATATCAGTCAGGAAGATAAAGCTTGGTCACAAATGGGTCTTCCGAATGGACAATGACCCAAGCATACTTCCAAAGTTGTGGCAAAATGACTTAAGGACAACAAAGTCAAGGTATTGGAGTGGCCATCACAAAGCCCTGACCTCAATCCTATAGAACATTTGTGGGCAGAACTGAAAAAATGTGTGCAAGCAAGGAGGCCTACAAACCTGACTCAGTTACACCAGCTCTGTCAGGAGGAATGGGCCAAAAATCACCCAACATTGTGGGAAGCTTGTGGAGGGCTACCCAAAATGTTTGACTGAAGTTATAAACAATTTAAAAGGCAATGCTACCAAGTACTAATTGAGTGTATGTAACCATCTGACCCACTGGGGATGTGATGAAAGAAATAAAAGCTGAAATAAATCATTCTCTCTACTATTATTCTGACATTTCACATTCTTAAAATAAAGTGGTGATCCTAACTGACCTAAGAGAGGGAATTTTTACTAGGATTAAATGTCAGGAATTGTGAAAAACTGAGTTTAAATGTATTTGGCTAAGGTGTATGTAAACTTCTGACTTCAACTGTAGCTAATAGGGTGACATTTGGGACGCCGCCACCGCCAGACACAGTGCTACTGTGAGTAACGTTTGAGCAGACAGAGACAGAGACAGAGATAGACATAGCCGTAGACAGATGGAGAAGCCATGCCCTGCAGACCAGTCTTCTGCAGTCTCACCAAGCTGCAGCAGGCTAGGCTACATGGAGCTGCTGAGGACTGCAGTTTAGGGAGAAAGGATGATTTCAACTGCAGTTGTTTATTAACTAAAACAGGGCCAAGTGACATCAAAAGGACTTTGTAGGCAACACACACTCAAATGAATGAAGACACACACAAACACACATACACACGCACAGACACACACTTTCTTCAAAAGGCATTTGCCTCATTACTAAATGTTGCTAGGCTGGCATTACAGTTATCTAAAGCAGAAACCTTCAGCAGTTAGAAGAAATATGATCATACACGTCCTAAAGGTGATTAGTGGAAACCTCTTGGTGTTGTGAAAACCACATCTCAATGTTGTGCTGCAGTAAATGACAGGCTGTCATAGGCCCACCAGAGGCTCCCACGGGACAAGCATCAAATGGAATAATACACACTCCGACTGACTCAGGTGAGATCCAGAGTATTCTGCTCAGTGGTGGCTGGTGGCACTTTAAGTCTGAGAATGGGCTCATAGTAATGGCTGGAACGGAATGGATTGAACGGTATCAAACATACACACGTCCTCCCCTCACCAGCCTCCACTGCTGCTCAGTGTTCTACACCAATGTTTCTCAACCTTGTCTATGTTATGTTGCTGACCGGTCCATGAGCTGGTTAACTGACACTAATTAAAAGGGTCAATCTGGGATTCAAACCACAACAAAGGATCACCCCACAACTTTTTGGGTATAGAGCTGAAGGATGGGGTTGGAGAAATGTAATGACTCTCAAATTCATAGATGGAGATATGGACTGACCATCCATGAGATGAAAACAGTAGTTTTAAGTCAGTTCTACAGTGCTAGTTGTAACCTAATGCAAGTGCCAAGCGGTCCACAAAGGAGGAAAAAACACAGCTTTCCTGTGCCTAGTATAAAGAAAGTTGAGAAATCCTGTGCTTACCAGAGTGGACTATAATCTGCATCCCAAATGGTACTCTATTCCCTATATAACCCACTACTTTTTGACCAAGGCCCATAGGGAATAGGGTGACATTTAGGACGCAGACAGGGAACGTCTGCCCAAGTAATGCATGGTCAGTTCCACTAGGTCAAGTAATGCATGGTCAGTTCCACTAGGTCAAGAAAGACATGGAATGTTCTATTCAGGTAAGGCATGCAAAATGTTGTCAACGTGAAGCTTGGGATGTGAAGAGATTGTTAAAGTGTGTAACTCTCTACCAAGGTGAAGTATGGAACATTCTGCAAAGGTGACACCTGCATTCAAAGATGGAACACACACATACATGTGTGCACCCGCAATCACACTCACGCACCCGCAATCACACTCACGCACCCGCAATCACACTCACGCACCCGCAATCACACTCACGCACCCGCAATCACACTCACGCACCCGCAATCACACACGCACCCGCAATCACACTCACGCACCCGCAATCACACTCACGCACCCGCAATCACACTCACGCACCCGCAATCACACACACACACACACACACACACACACACACACACACACACACACACACAACACACACACACACACACACACACACAGAGACACACCTGCACAAACACACACATACATGTGTGCACCCGCAATCACACTCACGCACCCGCACACACACACACACACACACACAGAGACACCTGCACAAACACACACATACATGTGTGCACCCGCAATCACACTCACGCACCCGCACACACACACACACACACACACACACACACACACACACACACACACACACACACCACACACACACACACACACACACACACACAGAGACACCTGCACAAACACACACACACATGTGTGCACCCGCAATCACACTCACACTCACGCACACGCACACACACACACACACACACACACACACACACACACACACACACACACACACACACACACACACACACACACACACACACAGAGACACCTGCACAAACACACACATACATGTGTGCACCCGCAATCACACTCACACACACACACACACACACACACACACACACACACACACACACACACACACACACACACACACACACACACACACACACACACAGAGACACCTGCACAAACACACACATACATGTGTGCACCCGCAATCACACACACACACACACACACACACACACACACACACACACACACACACACACACACACACACACACACACACACACACACACACACACACACACACACACACACACACACACACAGAGACACCTGCACAAACACACACATACATGTGTGCACCCGCAATCACACTCACGCACACGCACACACAGAGACACGTGCACAAACACACACACTCCAGTCCCCTACCCTGGGCGACAGCTGTCACTCTGTCCCGTGACGGGCAGCCTGTTGTAAATCCGTATGTTACCTGTCACTGAAATCTACCTAACCAACTCAACCAACAGCCTCCTACAGAATATTATAATACTTTTTTTACCTTTATTTTAACAGGGAAAACATATTGAGACCTTGGTCTGTTTTACAAATGTGCCCTTTATATACAATATATATATATACACATTATACCCACACATATACACATTAAAATACAAAAACACAGTCATGGGAAGCACAAACATCATAAATCCCGCAGAAAAACAGTTACATTCCTCCACAAATAAGTCCCCAATAAATACTTTCAATTTGCCGGAATGGCACCAGAACATCAAGATAAAATCTATATTGAATTTTGTTCCAGCAATACAGTGCATTAAAACTAAAAGCAGATTTACCTAGCTCGGTACAGACCCTAGGAACCTCACAAGTTAACCAATCCTATACATTTTATTTTTATTTAACCTCTATTTAACTAGGCAACTCAGGTGTCTATACTTCAACAGCAAAGTTAGACAAGACAGAACTTTATGAAGTAGGGCCTTGTCATCAAAAATGAGTAATGTAGAGATTAGGGCTGTCACGGGACTGTATTACCGTCAAACTTTTGTAATATATATACAAGTCATGAAGACAGTCAAATTCCACATCACGCAAATTAGGCTTTTCCAAGCTCTGATGCTGCTGATGGTCATTAGTAGCCTACCAAACTTGCTAACTGCCTGGTACTCAGCACTCGATTGTCCCTCTAATCACTCTCATGCAGATGTATTCAAACATTTCATGAGAGTCCATGAGCTCATGTTGCGCAACATTTCTATAGGTTATGCAATTCTGTGAGAAAACAGAGTGATGGCCTCTATTAAAAAGAGGAGGATCCCATCAGCTTCTCTAGGCTAGGCCTACTATATTTATTTCTCAACTTTCCTAATATTAAGCACATTCCGTCTCTTTAGCCTACCTGGCTGGCATGAAAATGAACCACGGGAAAATCGGGAAAACCTTTTTCTAATCATAGTCGCACACCTCATGTAGCGTTGCCCATTTTACTATTTTTTATTGAACCTTTATTTAACTAGGAAAGTCAGTTAAGAACAAATTCTTATTTACAATGACGGCTACCCCGGCCAAACTCTGCCCTAACCCGGACGACTCTGGGCCAATTGTGCACTGCACTATGGGACTCCTGATCACGGCCGGTTGTGATACAGCCTGGGATCGAACCAGATGCAGTGCCTCAGACCGCTGCACCACTCGGGAGGCCTGTGTTTTGATAAGGTTTGTGGCCAAATAACGTCTTAAAATTAAGCGCATTTATCCATTTTACACGGGGTGTAGAGGCTAACTGGCATACATAAGCAGCTCGTGAGATTCACCATAAAAAAAACACCTTTATAATAAAAGCATTACATGCATAATCACATATGCGGTCACTTTTGATAATGGTGTTTTCCCGCTAATGGAACATTCGTGCTTATAGCCTACTGCCGTATGCGCATTACTACACTTATAATGTGAAGAAATTGCTTAATAGTTTATCAACATTTTAAACTAAACGTTCTGATCTGTTGCGTCAACCTCATTGCGTAAAAACTAGTGGTTGTTTTAATTTGGGATCTATCGCATCCCACAACTGTCCCAGACTATGTTTGGAATATTTATTTCTCACACAGAATAGGTCAACTTTTGTAATATATATATATAATTTAGCCTTTATAGGCAAGTCAGCTTAGATCAAATTCTTATTTACAATGACGGCCTACCAGGAAACAGTGGGTTAACTGCCTTGTTCAGGGGCAGAATTACAGATTTTTACCTCGTCAGCTCAGAGGTTTGAACCAGCAACCTTTCGGTTACTGGCCCAATGCTCTATGACATAGGATAGTGCTTTTGCTGTTTGTTAGGCCTAATGATCTTGTTGGCTGATGAAAAGTGAATGTGGACAGAAAAATAGTAAAAACATATTAAATGGTTCACAGAATATTATGGGGAACAAAAAAAACGTTCCCTTACATGCCACATCTGGTGGTTTTCTTTGTATTGTTGTGTCTGATAAATTGAGTGTGTTGCATCTCGATGGGATGCTCAACCTATTTAGGCCAGTCTGCTGAATGGAATACACTCCCTCACAACACCTCAACTAGTCTGCTCTGGCTTATTGATTGTAGGTTTTCAACATTCCGGTAAACCAAATTCCACAAATCCTGGTTAGAAGATTTCGCATTTCCTTCTTATTCCCTCCTGATTTTGACAAATCTTCCAAATGTGATTTCTGGAAAAAACCTGGGAATTTGGGTAACGTTTTTTCAACCCTTGTGGGTAGGTTTGATTTTAAAACATTTTCATTGCATATTAGATAGACATGCGCTACAGTGTGAATGTCTTGATATCTTGGATTTACTGTAAAATTTCCCGACGCAACGAGACGTGTGTACCCAATCGATAATGAGTTATTATAACTTATAAATACGATGTTTACTATGTTGGTGTTTAATGGAATTAGGACATATGGGCTTCTTGGAGAGATAGTAGCAGAAATCATTGAGCCTCGGGATAGGAGGGTTTAGAGTGCATCCGAAATGGTTCCCTATTCCCATATGGGCCCTGGTCAAATGTAGTGTACTATGAAGGGAATAGGGTACCATTTAGGATGCAAGACATATTCTCAGTGCTGCAGCTAACCCAGTTTTTAGACCAGGCAGTTTTTGAAATAAACTTCCAGCCAAAAGTCAGCAGGCTCGCTCTCCAGCTGGTTTTGATTGTTTGACTAAATCATTCATGTATTTTTTATGAAATCATGATGGTTCCATGTCCGCTCCTTATGTGAATTCTCTGAAATCAGCCAATCCTCCATGGCTTCACAATATGGTTTAACCACGTCCGATTTTTATCGACTTATTCACTCATTTAATTTCCGCATTTCTATCGGTTCTCTCGCTTTCTTAGCTTTGTTAATTTTATTGTCTCCAGGCTATTCTGTGCCTCGATTCCATTCAGTTTAATTGTAATGGCTTTAATTATCCCCCCAAAAAACAGTTATTGATGCCATACCAAAGATATCATGCGATAGAAGCCCTGAAAAAAGGGCCAACTATACTGTATCTTTTTCATCATGTCTATCCTATCTCTCGGGTCTCTCACTCTTTTCTGTGTTGTGGGTCTATGTAATCTGATGGAAATATGTGTCTCTAATCTAACTTGGCAAGAGGTTAGGTAGTGCAGCTCATTTTTCACCTAATTTTGTGGGCAGTGTGCACATAGCCAGTCTTCTCTTGAGAGCCAGTTCTGCCTATGGTGGCCTCTCTTAATAGCAAGGCTATGGTCACTGAGTCTGTACATACAGTGCATTCAGAAAGTATTCAGACCCCTTGACTTTTTCCACATTTTGTGACATTTTGTTTGCTATGGAAAAATAACATTTACGTAAGTATTCGGACCCTTTCCTCAGTACTTTACTGAAGCACCTTTGGCAGCAATTACAGCCTCAAGTCTTCTTGGGTATGACGCTACAAGCTTGGCACACCTGTATTTGGGGAGTTTCTCCCATTCTTCTCTGCAGATCCTCTCAAGCTCTGTCATGTTGGACTTGAGCTTCACTGCACAGCTATTTTCAGGTCTCTCCAGAGATGTTCGATTGGTTTCAAGTCCAGGCTCTGGCTGGGCCACTAAAGGACATTCAGAGACTTGTCCCGAAGCCAATCCTGCATTGTCTTGGCTGTGTGCTTAGGGTCGTTGTCCTGTTGGTAGGTGAACCTTCGCCCCAGTCTGAGGTCCTGAGCAATTTGGAACAGGTTTTCATCAAGGATCTCTCTGTATTTTCCACCATTCATCTTTCCCTCGATCCTGACTAGTCTCCCAGTCCCTGCCGCTGAAAAACATCCCCACAGTATGATGCTGCCACCACCATGTTTCCTCCAGACGGGACACTTGGCATTCAGGCCAAAGGGTTCAATATTGGTTTCATCAGACCAGAGAATCTTGTTTCTCATGGTCTGAGAGTCTTTGTATGCCTTTTTGACTGTCATTTGCCTTTTACTGAGGAGTGGCTTTCGAATAGCGGGGAAAGATATACAGATAGGTTTTGGTGGTATTTACAATGTTGTTTGTACTCTACTGGTTACCATTTTCTCATGGCAACAAGCCACACATCTTGCTGCTGTGATTGCACATTGTGGTATTTCGCCCAACAGATATGGGAGTTTATCAGTGTTGGATTTGTTTTAAAATTCTTTGTTAGTCTGTGTGATCTGTTGGAAATATGGCTCTCTAATGTGGTCATACAGTACATTCAGAAAGTATTCAGACCCCTTCACTTTTCCCACACTTTGTTACGTCTAAAATTGATTCAATTGTTTTTTTCCCTCATCAATCTACACACAATACCTAATAATGACAAAGCAAAAACAGATTTTTAGAAACCCCGGACCTCACAGCCATAGAGGGCATTAGGTTCTACAACTTATTGAAGTATTTTTAGCCAGATCCAAATTGGAATGTCGAATTTGATGTTCCTTTTGATGGCATAGAAGGCCCTTCTTGCCTTCTCCCTTAGATTGTTCACAGCCATGTGGAAATTACCTGGGGTGTTAATATTTAGGCCGAGGTAGGCATAATTCTTTGCGTTCTAGGGCAACAGTGTCTAGATAGAATTTGTATTTATTGTCCTGGCAACTGGACCTTTTTTGAAAACCCATTATTTTTGTATTACTGAGATATACTGTCAGAGCCCAAGTATGACAGAATCTTTGCAGAAGATGTAGGTGCACTCCTTGGTTGGGGACAGAAGCACCTGATCATCAGCAAACAGTATACATTTGATTTCTGAGTCCATTAGGGTGAGGCAGGGTGCTGCAGACTGTTCTAGCGCCCTCACTAATTCATTGATATATATATGTTGAAAAGGGTTGGGCTCAAGCTGCATTCCCGTCTCATCCCGCGGCCCTGAGGAAAGAAATCTGTATGTTTATTGACGATTTTAATCTTGTTGTTAATGTCCATAGATTTTATAATGTCATGTTTTTCCTTCACCACTTTCCATACATTTGTATAGCAGACCCTCATGCCAAATTGAGTTAAGCTTTTATTGAAATTAGCTAAATACAAGAAGTCTTTGCTTTTGTTTGTGTTTATTTGTTTGTCAATAAATGTGTGCAGGGTGTATACATGTCTGTCGTATGGTATTTTGACATTTGCTCATTTGACATTTGCTCAGGACATAGTTTTTACTGAGGAAATGTTGCAATCCGCTGTTGATACTGCAGAGGATTTTTCGGAGATTGCTGTTGACACAGATTGCACGGTAATTATTAGGGTCCAATTTGTCTCCAGTTTTGTAGATTGGGGTGACCAGAATTAATTTTCAAATATTGTCGATCCAAGCTGATTTTGTGGCCTGTATTTTTTATCATTTAATTTAGGATACCATCAACACCACAGGCCTTTTTAGGTTGGAGGGTTTGTATTTTGTCCTGTAGCTCATCCAATGTAATTGGAGAATTCAGTGGGTTCTGGTAGTCTTTAATAGCTGACTCTACGTTTGGTAAATTATCATGTATAGAAGGTAGGAATTATAGGAAACAGCATCTCCACTCTGCTGATCCTCAACACTGGGGCCCCAAGAATGCGTTCTCAGTCCTCTCCTGTACTCCCTGCTCACCCACGACTGCGTGGCCATGCACGCCTCCAACTCATCAAGTTTGCAGATGACACTACAGTGGAAGGCTTCATTTTTTTTCACCTTTATTTAACCAGGTAGGCTAGTTGACAGAGTTACACATGGAGTTACACATGGAGTAAACAAACATACAGTCAATAACACAATTAAAAAGTATATCTACAGTGTGTGCAAATGAGGTAAGGGAGGTAAGGCAATAAATAGGCCATAGTGGCAAAATAATTACAATTTAGCAATTAAACACTGGAGTGATAGATTACCAACAATGACGAGACATCCGACAGGGAGGAGGTGAGGGCCCCCGTAGTGTGGTGTCAGGAAAATACCCGCTCACGCAATGTCAGCAGAACAAAAGAGATGATCGTGGACTTCAGGAAACAGCAAAGGGAGCACCCCCAATGCACATTGACAGGACAGCAGTGGATAAGGTGGAAGGTTTTAAGTTCTTCTTTTATTACCTGTTAGATACTGCTGTACTGTCAGATCTAGAATAACAAGCATTTCGCTACACTCGCAATAACATCTGCAAACCATGTGAATTTGACCAATAAAATTTGCTTTGATTTGATAGGTTTTGGGTTTTGGTTCTTTGTTATATGGCCGAAAAGGTTGGAGAAATTGTTTATCCATACATCTCCATTTTGGATAGGTAGCTCTTTGTGTTGTTGTTTGTTCCTGTCCCCCCCTGAGTTGCCTTTCCTGACACAAATCGGAGCGCCTGGCACCTACTACCCTACCCTGTTCAAGGCACTTACATATTTTGTCTTTCCCATTCCCCCTCTGAATGGCACATATACAGAATCCATGTCTCAATTTTCTCAAGACTTAAAAATAAGGATTTAACCTGTCTCCTACCCTTCATCTACAGTGATTGAAGTGCATTTAACAAGTGACATAGATCATAGATTTCACCTGGATTCACCTGGTCAGTCAGTCTATGTCATTGAAAGAGCAGGTGTTCTTAATGTTTTGTGTATTCATTTACATTTACATACAACACCCATTTCAGATGACTGGACGAACATGGATGATTGACAGTTCTGCAATTGGTTAATGGCACATCTTAGCCATAATGTTACCCCCTGTTAAGTCACTCTAAATTGTATGGCTGTCATGATGTTGTTTTTACACAGCCTCCAGTCTCACAGTCTACCAACAATATATGCATCCCAAATGGCAGCATATTCCCTATTTAGTGCACTACTTGACCAGGGCCCATGGGTAGTGCACTAAATAGGGAATAGGGTTCCATTCCGCCAGAATCAGGATGGCACGTTGGGTATATCATGAATCAACTGTGAGAGGAAGTTGTGTGCTGATCATTAAATCTGTGTCTCAAGTGGCACCCTATTCCCAAAAGTAGTACACTATATAGGGAATACGGTGGCATTTGGGACGCATACTTGCTAGCTACCACTCCCACAGAGCTTTGCCATTGTGCTAAAGGTTGCATCGGAGGCTGTGCATGTACTAATGAACTAAGCCCTCTTATGAAACAACAATATGAAAAATACCAATATCCACTGACTCTCTCCCTATACCTACCTCCCTCTCCCTCCCTCCCATTTGGGATGCAGCCACTGACTCTGTAAAACCAACCACCCTGATCACACTGTTATAACCCTGACAACACTGTTATAACCATGACCACACTGTTATAACCCTGACAACACTTATAACCCTGACCACACTGTTATAACCCTGAGCACACTCCCTAAATGACTCTGTTATAACCTTGACAACACTGTTATAACCATGACCACACTGTTATAACCCTGACAACACTTATAACCCTGACCACACTGTTATAACCCTGACCACACTCCCTAAATGATTCTGTTATAACCCTGACAACACTGTTATAACCCTGACCACACAGTTATAACGCTGACCACACTGTTATAACGCTGACCACACTGTTATAACCCTGACCACACTGTTATAACCCTGACCACACTCCCTAAATTATTCTGTTATAACCCTGACCACACTGTTATAACGCTGACCACACTGTTATAACGCTGACCACACTGTTATAACCCTGACCACACTGTTATAACGCTGACCACACTGTTATAACGCTGACCACACTGTTATAACCCTGACCACACTCATTATAACCCTGACCACACTCATTATAACCCTGACCACACTCATTATAACCCTGACCACACTGTTATAACGCTGACCACACTGTTATAACCCTGACCACACTGCCTAAATTATTCTGTTATAACCCTGACAACACTGTTATAACCCTGACCACACTGTTATAACCCTGACCACACTCCCTAAATTATTCTGTTATAACCCTGACCACACTGTTATAACGCTGACCACACTGTTATAACGCTGACCACACTGTTATAACCCTGACCACACTGTTATAACGCTGACCACACTGTTATAACGCTGACCACACTGTTATAACCCTGACCACACTCATTATAACCCTGACCACACTCATTATAACCCTGACCACACTCATTATAACCCTGACCACACTGTTATAACGCTGACCACACTGTTATAACCCTGACCACACTCATTATAACCCTGACCACACTCATTATAACCCTGACCACACTGTCATAACCCTGACCACACTCATTATAACCCTGACCACACTCATTATAACCCTGACCACACTCATTATAACTCTGACCACACTGTCATAACCCTGACCACACTCACTAAATTACTCTGTTATAACCCTGACCACACTCATTATAACCCTGACCACACTCATTATAACCCTGACCCCACTCATTATAACCCTGACCACACTCATTATAACCCTGACCACACAGTTATAACGCTGACCACACTGTTATAACCCTGACCACACTCATTATAACCCTGACCACACTCATTATAACCCTGACCACACTGTCATAACCCTGACCACACTCACTAAATTACTCTGTTATAACTCTGACCACACTGTTATAACCTTGACCACACTCACTAAATGACTCTGTTATAACTCTGACCACACTGTTATAACCTTGACCACACTCACTAAATGACTCTGTTATAACTCTGACCACACTGTTATAACCTTGACCACACTCACTAAATGACTCTGTTATAACTCTGACCACACTGTCATAACCTTGACCACACTCACTAAATGACTCTGTTATAACTCTGACCACACTGTTATAACATTGACCACACTCACTAAATGACTCTGTTATAACACTGACCACACTGTTATAACCTTGACCACACTCACTAAATGACTCTGTTATAACTCTGACCACACTGTTATAATCTTGACCACACTCACTAAATGACTCTGTTATAACTCTGACCACACTGTTATAACCTTGACCACACTCACTAAATGACTCTGTTATAACTCTGACCACACTGTTATAACCTTGACCACGCTCACTAAATGACTCTGTTATAACTCTGACCACACTGTTATAACCTTGACCACACTCACTAAATGACTCTGTTATAATCTTGACCAAAGTCTCCACAGTCTCTATCAGTGACCAAAGCCCTGCTCAGATCATCTCTACCATTGTGTCGCTGAGTTGTCGTAGTGCTGCAGCAAATGTACATTGTCCAAGGGCTTTGCAGCTCATCCGGCACTATCAGTCCAAACATAACTATCACTGTCATGTCTACGTCAGATAAGCCTCCCAGTAAAGCAATAAAAACAATTGAGAATCCCAGAAAAGTTCTATAAACTGCCCACATTAACATATGTAGCCTAAGAAAAAAGGTTCATGAAATCGATAACTTGCTAGTAACTGACAACATTCATATACTGTCTCTGAAAGTCACATAATACATTTGATGATAAAGTGGTAGGAATACATGAATCCAACATCTTCAGAAGTGACAGGCATGTTAATGGCTGTATTCAGAGCCACATGCCTGTAAAGCTTTGAAAGGATCTCATGTTAAATACGGTTGAAGTAATATGGCTACAGATTCACCTGCTTGACTTAAAGCCCATTCTTGTGGGAAGCTGCTATAGACCAGGTGCTAACAGTCAGTATCTGGATAATATGTGTGAAATGCTTAATAATGTAAGTGATATCAACAGAGAGGTATATTTTCTGGGTGATTTAAATATTGACTGGCTGTCATCAAGCTGCTTACTCAAGAAAAAGCTTCAAACTGTAACCAGTGCCTGCAACCTGGATCAGGTTATCAGTCAACCTACCAGGGTATTTATAATCAGCAGAGGAATGAAATAATCAACATGTATTGATCACATCTTTACCAATGCTGCAGAAATCGGCTCGAAAGCAGTATCCACATCCATCAGATGTAGGGATCACAATATAGTAGCTATAACCAAAGCTCCAAAGACTCGGTCTAATATAGTGTATAAGAGGTCATACAAGACATTTGCAGTGATTCCTATGTTGAAGACGTTAAGAACACTTGCTAGTCTGTGGTGTGTAATGAGGAGCAACCAAACGCTGCATTTGACATATTTATGAAATTGCTTATACCAGTTACTAATAAGCATGCACCCATTAAGAAAATGACTGTAAAAACTGTTAAATCCCTGTGGATTGATAAAGTATGATTGAGAGGGATGAGGCAAAAGGAATGGCAAATAAGTCTGGCTGCACAGCCGATTGGCAAACATACAGTAAATTGAGAAATCATGTGAATAAACTTAACAAAAAAGAAAACTACCGTGAAACAAAAATAAATGGCAGGTAGCCTAGTGGTTAGAGAGGGGTGGCAGGTAGCCTAGTGGTTAGAGAGGGGTGGCAGGTAGCCTAGTGGTTAGAGAGGGGTGGCAGGTAGCCTAGTGGTTAGAGAGGGGGGTGGCAGGTAGCCTAGTGGTTAGAGAGGGGTGGCAGGTAGCCTAGTGGTTAGAGAGGGGTGGCAGGTAGCCTAGTGGTTAGAGAGGGGTGGCAGGTAGCCTAGTGGTTAGAGAGGGGTGGCAGGTAGCCTAGTGGTTAGAGAGGGGTGGCAGGTAGCCTAGTGGTTAGAGAGGGGTGGCAGGTAGCCTAGTGGTTAGAGAGGGGAGGCAGGTAGCCTAGTGGTTAGAGAGGGGTGGCAGGTAGCCTAGTGGTTAGAGAGGGGTGGCAGGTAGCCTAGTGGTTAGAGAGGGGTGGCAGGTAGCCTAGTGGTTAGAGAGGGGTGGCAGGTAGCCTAGTGGTTAGAGAGGGGTGGCAGGTAGCCTAGTGGTTAGAGAGGGGTGGCAGGTAGCCTAGTGGTTAGAGAGGGGTGGCAGGTAGCCTAGTGGTTAGAGAGGGGTGGCAGGTAGCCTAGTGGTTAGAGGGGTGGCAGGTAGCCTAGTGGTTAGAGAGGGCCTAGTGGTGGCAGGTAGCCTAGTGGTTAGAGAGGGGTGGCAGGTAGCCTAGTGGTTAGAGAGGGTGGCAGGTAGCCTAGTGGTCAGAGAGGGGTGGCAGGTAGCCTAGTGGTTAGAGAGGGGTGGCAGGTAGCCTAGTGGTTAGAGAGGGTGGCAGGTAGCCTAGTGGTTAGAGAGGGGTGGCAGGTAGCCTAGTGGTTAGAGAGGGGTGGCAGGTAGCCTAGTGGTTAGAGAGGGGTGGCAGGTAGCCTAGTGGTTAGAGAGGGGTGGCAGGTAGCCTAGTGGTTAGAGAGGGGTGGCAGGTAGCCTAGTGGTTAGAGAGGGGTGGCAGGTAGCCTAGTGGTTAGAGAGGGGTGGCAGGTAGCCTAGTGGTTAGAGAGGGGTGGCAGGTAGTCTAGTGGTTAGAGAGGGGTGGCAGGTAGCCTAGTGGTTAGAGAGGGGTGGCAGGTAGCCTAGTGGTTAGAGGGGGGCAGGTAGCCTAGTGGTTAGAGAGGGGTGGCAGGTAGCCTAGTGGTTAGAGAGGGGTGGCAGGTAGCCTAGTGGTTAGAGAGGGTGGCAGGTAGCCTAGTGGTTAGAGAGGGGTGGCAGGTAGCCTAGTGGTTAGAGAGGGGTGGCAGGTAGCCTAGTGGTTAGAGAGGGGTGGCAGGTAGCCTAGTGGTTAGAGAGGGGAGGCAGGTAGCCTAGTGGTTAGAGAGGGTGGCAGGTAGCCTAGTGGTTAGAGAGGGGTGGCAGGTAGCCTAGTGGTTAGAGAGGGGTGGCAGGTAGCCTAGTGGTTAGAGAGGGGTGGCAGGTAGCCTAGTGGTTAGAGAGGGGTGGCAGGTAGCCTAGTGGTTAGAGAGGGGTGGCAGGTAGCCTAGTGGTTAGAGAGGGGTGGCAGGTAGCCTAGTGGTTAGAGAGGGGTGGCAGGTAGCCTAGTGGTTAGAGAGGGGTGGCAGGTAGCCTAGTGGTTAGAGAGGGAGGCAGGTAGCCTAGTGGTTAGAGAGGGGTGGCAGGTAGCCTAGTGGTTAGAGAGGGGTGGCAGGTAGTCTAGTGGTTAGAGAGGGTCGGCAGGTAGTCTAGTGGTTAGAGAGGGGTGGCAGGTAGCCTAGTGGTTAGAGAGGGGTGGCAGGTAGCCTAGTGGTTAGAGAGGGGTGGCAGGTAGCCTAGTGGTTAGAGAGGGGTGGCAGGTAGCCTAGTGGTTAGAGAGGGTGGCAGGTAGCCTAGTGGTTAGAGAGGGGTGGCAGGTAGCCTAGTGGTTAGAGAGGGGTGGCAGGTAGCCTAGTGGTCAGAGGGGGAGGCAGGTAGCCTAGTGGTTAGAGAGGGGAGGCAGGTAGCCTAGTGGTTAGAGAGGGGTGGCAGGTAGCCTAGTGGTTAGAGAGGGGTGGCAGGTAGCCTAGTGGTTAGAGAGGGGTGGCAGGTAGCCTAGTGGTTAGAGAGGGGTGGCAGGTAGCCTAGTGGTTAGAGAGGGGTGGCAGGTAGCCTAGTGGTTAGAGAGGGGTGGCAGGTAGCCTAGTGGTTAGAGCAGGTAGCCTAGTGGTTAGAGAGGGGTGGCAGGTAGCCTAGTGGTTAGAGAGGGTGGCAGGTAGCCTAGTGGTTAGAGAGGGGAGGCAGGTAGCCTAGTGGTTAGAGAGGGTGGCAGGTAGCCTAGTGGTTAGAGAGGGGTGGCAGGTAGCCTAGTGGTTAGAGAGGGTGGCAGGTAGCCTAGTGGTTAGAGAGGGGTGGCAGGTAGCCTAGTGGTTAGAGAGGGGTGGCAGGTAGCCTAGTGGTTAGAGAGGGGTGGCAGGTAGCCTAGTGGTTAGAGAGGGGTGGCAGGTAGCCTAGTGGTTAGAGAGGGGAGGCAGGTAGCCTAGTGGTTAGAGGGGGTGGCAGGTAGCCTAGTGGTTAGAGAGGGGTGGCAGGTAGCCTAGTGGTTAGAGAGGGGTGGCAGGTAGCCTAGTGGTTAGAGAGGGGTGGCAGGTAGCCTAGTGGTTAGAGAGGGGTGGCAGGTAGCCTAGTGGTTAGAGAGGGTGGCAGGTAGCCTAGTGGTTAGAGGGGGAGGCAGGTAGCCTAGGGGTTAGAGGGGAGGCAGGTAGCCTAGTGGTTAGAGAGGGGTGGCAGGTAGCCTAGTGGTTAGAGAGGGGTGGCAGGTAGCCTAGTGGTTAGAGAGGGGAGGCAGGTAGCCTAGTGGTTAGAGAGGGGTGGCAGGTAGCCTAGTGGTTAGAGAGGGGTGGCAGGTAGCCTAGTGGTTAGAGAGGGGTGGCAGGTAGCCCAGTGGTTAGAGGGGAGGCAGGTAGCCTAGTGGTAAGAGGGGAGGCAGGTAGCCTAGTGGTTAGAGAGGGGAGGCAGGTAGCCTAGGGGTTAGAGAGGGTGGCAGGTAGCCTAGTGGTTAGAGAGGGTGGCAGGTAGCCTAGTGGTTAGAGAGGGGAGGCAGGTAGCCTAGTGGTTAGAGAGGGGTGGCAGGTAGCCTAGTGGTTAGAGAGGGTGGCAGGTAGCCTAGTGGTTAGAGAGGGGTGGCAGGTAGCCTAGTGGTTAGAGAGGGGTGGCAGGTAGCCTAGTGGTTAGAGAGGGAGGCAGGTAGCCTAGTGGTTAGAGAGGGTGGCAGGTAGCCTAGTGGTTAGAGAGGGTGGCAGGTAGCCTAGTGGTTAGAGGGGGAGGCAGGTAGCCTAGTGGTTAGAGAGGGGTGGCAGGTAGCCTAGTGGTTAGAGGGGGGCAGGTAGCCTAGTGGTTAGAGAGGGGTGGCAGGTAGCCTAGTGGTTAGAGAGGGGTGGCAGGTAGCCTAGTGGTTAGAGAGGGGTGGCAGGTAGCCTAGTGGTTAGAGAGGGGTGGCAGGTAGCCCAGTGGTTAGAGAGGGGAGGCAGGTAGCCTAGTGGTTAGAGAGGGTGGCAGGTAGCCTAGTGGTCAGAGGGGAGGCAGGTAGCCTAGTGGTTAGAGAGGGGTGGCAGGTAGCCTAGTGGTTAGAGAGGGGTGGCAGGTAGCCTAGTGGTTAGAGAGGGAGGCAGGTAGCCTAGTGGTTAGAGAGGGGTGGCAGGTAGCCTAGTGGTCAGAGGGGAGGCAGGTAGCCTAGTGGTTAGAGAGGGGTGGCAGGTAGCCTAGTGGTTAGAGAGGGGTGGCAGGTAGCCTAGTGGTTAGAGAGGGTGGCAGGTAGCCTAGTGGTTAGAGAGGGGTGGCAGGTAGCCTAGTGGTTAGAGAGGGTGGCAGGTAGCCTAGTGGTTAGAGAGGGGTGGCAGGTAGCCTAGTGGTTAGAGAGGGTGGCAGGTAGCCTAGTGGTTAGAGAGGGGTGGCAGGTAGCCTAGTGGTTAGAGAGGGGTGGCAGGTAGCCTAGTGGTTAGAGAGGGTGGCAGGTAGCCTAGTGGTTAGAGAGGGGTGGCAGGTAGCCTAGTGGTTAGAGAGGGGTGGCAGGTAGCCTAGTGGTTAGAGAGGGTGGCAGGTAGCCTAGTGGTTAGAGAGGAGGCAGGTAGCCTAGGGGTTAGAGAGGGGTGGCAGGTAGCCTAGTGGTTAGAGAGGGGTGGCAGGTAGCCTAGTGGTTAGAGAGGGTGGCAGGTAGCCTAGTGGTTAGAGAGGGGTGGCAGGTAGCCTAGTGGTTAGAGAGGGGTGGCAGGTAGCCTAGTGGTTAGAGAGGGGTGGCAGGTAGCCTAGTGGTTAGAGAGGGGAGGCAGGTAGCCTAGTGGTCAGAGGGGGAGGCAGGTAGCCTAGTGGTTAGAGAGGGGAGGCAGGTAGCCTAGTGGTTAGAGAGGGGTGGCAGGTAGCCTAGTGGTTAGAGAGGGGTGGCAGGTAGCCTAGTGGTTAGAGAGGGGTGGCAGGTAGCCTAGTGGTTAGAGGGGGGGCAGGTAGCCTAGTGGTTAGAGGGGGAGGCAGGTAGCCTAGTGGTTAGAGAGGGGAGGCAGGTAGCCTAGGGGTTAGAGAGGGGTGGCAGGTAGCCTAGTGGTTAGAGAGGGGTGGCAGGTAGCCTAGTGGTTAGAGAGGGTGGCAGGTAGCCTAGTGGTTAGAGAGGGGTGGCAGGTAGCCTAGTGGTTAGAGAGGGTGGCAGGTAGCCTAGTGGTTAGAGAGGGGTGGCAGGTAGCCTAGTGGTTAGAGAGGGTGGCAGGTAGCCTAGTGGTTAGAGAGGGGAGGCAGGTAGCCTAGTGGTCAGAGGGGGAGGCAGGTAGCCTAGTGGTTAGAGAGGGGTGGCAGGTAGCCTAGTGGTTAGAGGGGTGGCAGGTAGCCTAGTGGTTAGAGAGGGGTGGCAGGTAGCCTAGTGGTTAGAGAGGGGTGGCAGGTAGCCTAGTGGTTAGAGGGGGTGGCAGGTAGCCCAGTGGTTAGAGAGGGGTGGCAGGTAGCCTAGTGGTTAGAGAGGAGGCAGGTAGCCTAGTGGTCAGAGGGGAGGCAGGTAGCCTAGTGGTTAGAGAGGGAGGCAGGTAGCCTAGTGGTTAGAGGGGGTGGCAGGTAGCCTAGTGGTTAGAGAGGGGTGGCAGGTAGCCTAGTGGTTAGAGAGGGGTGGCAGGTAGCCTAGTGGTTAGAGAGGGGTGGCAGGTAGCCTAGTGGTCAGAGGGGAGGCAGGTAGCCTAGTGGTTAGAGAGGGAGGCAGGTAGCCTAGTGGTTAGAGAGGGTGGCAGGTAGCCTAGTGGTTAGAGAGGGTGGCAGGTAGCCTAGTGGTTAGAGAGGGGAGGCAGGTAGCCTAGTGGTTAGAGAGGGTGGCAGGTAGCCTAGTGGTTAGAGAGGGGTGGCAGGTAGCCTAGTGGTTAGAGAGGGGTGGCAGGTAGCCTAGTGGTTAGAGAGGGGTGGCAGGTAGCCTAGTGGTTAGAGGGGAGGCAGGTAGCCCAGTGGTTAGAGAGGGTGGCAGGTAGCCTAGTGGTTAGAGAGGGGTGGCAGGTAGCCTAGTGGTTAGAGAGGGTGGCAGGTAGCCTAGTGGTTAGAGAGGGGTGGCAGGTAGCCTAGTGGTTAGAGAGGGGTGGCAGGTAGCCTAGTGGTCAGAGGGTGGCAGGTAGCCTAGTGGTTAGAGAGGGGAGGCAGGTAGCCTAGTGGTCAGAGGGGGAGGCAGGTAGCCTAGTGGTTAGAGAGGAGGCAGGTAGCCTAGTGGTCAGAGGGGAGGCAGGTAGCCTAGTGGTTAGAGAGGGGTGGCAGGTAGCCTAGTGGTTAGAGAGGGTGGCAGGTAGCCTAGTGGTTAGAGAGGGGTGGCAGGTAGCCTAGTGGTCAGAGGGGAGGCAGGTAGCCTAGTGGTTAGAGAGGGAGGCAGGTAGCCTAGTGGTCAGAGGGGAGGCAGGTAGCCTAGTGGTTAAGAGGGGGGCAGGTAGCCTAGTGGTCAGAGGAGGGAGGCAGGTAGCCTAGTGGTTAGAGAGGGGTGGCAGGTAGCCTAGTGGTTAGAGAGGGGTGGCAGGTAGCCTAGTGGTTAGAGAGGGGTGGCAGGTAGCCTA